>NC_081209.1:28742491-29404366 GCF_902713425.1 Acipenser ruthenus | reverse complement strand
TTAATTCATGTGATGGGTGTTTGGTATGTAAGGACTTGTTTTAATAATGCCTTGCCTCCTACACACATCAATAAACACTGGCCCGAGTTTAACACAGGCGGGACCCCTTGCAATCCAGTGCCATTGTCTGTTCTCTAGATGGTGGCTTCGGACAATTTTAGGTCTCTCCTGTAGTAAACAGTAATTTAAATAAATAAGCACCAACTAGCCCCCTTTAAATGGAAACAATGAAGACAAGTGTTATGGGTTACTGCAAAATCCCTGGGAACCAGGCACACACAAAACCCCAGACAACTGGCTGCAATGTGTTTTGTCTTTCACTTGTTATATATAATTCCCTTTTTAGTCCCCCCCCCCCCAAAAAAAAAAGAAAAGTCAAGCTTGGTTAGTTCCAATGAGCCTTGTCTGAAATAAATGCTTTGTTATGTGGTAATAGAAATGTATTCCCTGAATAGAATGAAAAAAAAAAAAATCAGACTGATATTTCGCCCCTGCTTGCTTTTTTTTGTGTTTTGTTTTGTTTAAATGTTCCTTTGTTTTATGCATGGCTCTTTTTACCACATGGTAGTGACAGATTGTTTGAGCTGGAAGGGAAAGCCATTCAAAGCTAATTACGCAGCCATTCCAGGCAGTATTTGCAAGCAGGCGGCTGAGAAGCAGAGGCATTTGTCAGCGCAAGACCCCGCGTGACTTTGATTGACAGTCGCGGCTCGTGACTGACAGGCACGACCCATCCCAGCCAATAGCGAGCGAGAAGCGCCGCTATTGGACAGAAAAGGGTAGCCGATCAAAGAGCCCCACGTGAGTTAGAGTAGCGTAAGCGACACGTGATCTGCCTCAGCAGTTTGGGAGCCGACATGTTGTGCCTAAAAAAACGAGAAAAACACACACGAGATAAACATTTCACTTTTGAAATGTATAAACCTAGTGCAAAAGAGTTCAAGTCAATACTAAAGAATACTGTTTGCTGGTCAGGAACAAGGGGTTCTTGTTAATAAAACAAACAAAGATAATAATAATAATAAAGGTTTCAGGCTCATTGACCAGTTATAAACCACACACTGCATATAAAGGATTTAACGATGAGCTAATGGTAAACTATCGTAATGTCTTAGCTGTACCGGGAACTATAGCCGCATCTGTTTTGACCTTTTTAACAAGAGTACTAGGTATGAGTGTGAGCTGCACTCGAGCTGTTTATAAATAAATTATTTTGCAATTACAAAGAGCTGACCTTTCTGTTTCTGTATTTTGCAATAAGCACACAAGTGCTGTTTAGAGTGAGGAGCAACGACTTGCATTTGAATCTCAACACTGTGTTCCATTTAGATCCAAAATGGCGATGGTGACGTTTTTCCGACCCACCAATCAAATTACCGCCCTGGTGTGCCCCCACGTGGGGGCTGAGCTCTGTGATTGGCTGCTCGAGTAAAACCCCTTTTGTTAATTTGAGTTGGTATCGAGCGTCGCTCTCGCGGCAGTTCAGACCTCGTGTCACTATGCTGCCTGTGTGTGGTATAGCAGACCTGTATGTGCATTTCAGAGACGGGGAAAGGCGATCGCAAGCGGTTCCCGAATAACATCAAACTTTAAAACGGCTTTATCCTGTTCAGATCTCAGAGTTCGCGTTGCAAGGCATTAATCGCGGCGGTTCTCGCAGAAGCAGACCGGTTTCAGGTGTTCCCGAGTGTGCACGGGTTCAGTCCAAAGCGATGGTTGAATCCACCGTCCAGACAGATGCAGCTAAAGCCACAATAACTAGCAACGCCAGAGCGGAGATGTTGTGTTTTGTGGTTAATCTCTGGTGAACTCTTGATCTTCATCGTCTTAAAAAATTTGGAAGATTTAGAAGTCTCGAGGAACCTCGCTTAGAATTCTTGGACGACCGATTCGACGCAAAGAGGACGGTGTGCATTTCGGGCGTCCTTTGCTTTTTTTTGTTGTTGTCCGTGTATACTAACTATTGCTGCAAAGAGATCTATCAATTCAGCGCATACATCGGACGGGAGCGAGTAAGGTGGTGTGCTGTAAACGCATATCTTTTTATCTCTGTGAAGTGCATTTATTATTTTATCTCAAAACCAAGATATTTGGAACGAGGCGAAGATTCATTCAGAATTCCAAAACCCGAGCAGAAGAAATTCGATTTAAAATAAAGAATCCGGTTCCGTGATGACAGTGGAGCGCCGTTTCAGATGCTAAAGTGTTGTTTGTACTCTCCATTTGAATCTGATCGACGTTCTGTGGTATTTTGGTTTGTTTTTTGGGGAAGGGGGCAAACAAAACTTGTGGTTCCCGTATCTGAGACTCTTTTGAAAGCCGAAATCCTCCTGGTTCAAGTATTTACTTAAACCCAACCGGGGGACAGCTTTGTTCCAGTCGGTGTCTTTGGGAGTGGTTCGCGAACAATTAAACCAGTCAGCTTGGATTATTACGCCGTTTCCTTGGACTTAAATTTTAAAAAGGGATACATTTCTGAAGATGTACCCTCAGGGTCGACACCCGGTAAGTATGATGCACGTACCTTTTACATCTAAAATAACGCATTATATAAAGTGTCGTACTTTTATTACAATTAACAATCATGTCCACCAGTGTGGCATTAGCCTAACCATTTTAGTATTTTTTTTAATGTAACTATAAACAAAGCCGACCGCATTTCTCCTCGAATGATTACAAAACATGTAAATTGTAAGTGATCACCAACGGTGTTTGAAATAATATTATTATTATTATTATTATTATTATTATTATTAAGTGACGTGGTTTATTTTTCAGTTAAACGCCAGTTTAATATACTCAGTATAGGTTGGAAGTACAGATAGCGCACAGATTCCCCAAATGCCCAGTGTGCATGTTTTGAAATCAAACGGTACAGTTTGGATTGCTGGCAGTTTCGCACAGCACCGATGTGATCTGTAGGTGTTGCTGTTATGCTAGTTTGTGGTTGCCGCTGTGCGCTCCATCGCACATCATAAAAAGAAAAAAAAGGGAGGGGAGGTTACTCGGAACCCCCCCTGAAATAGTCTTTAAACCGCCCGAAATGCGGCTCATTACAAAAGAAGAAAGATAGCTAACCTACTGCATGAACGCGTCTTAATGTTGTGAACCGCCAGCTCAGCTATACAAATTCTATATGGTTAAATGATTGGGTTTTTATTTAATTCATTGATTTTATTTTTTTAGGCACCCCATCAGCCTGGTCAGCCAGGTTTTAAATTCACTGTTGCGGAATCGTGCGACAGGATTAAAGACGAGTTTCAATTTCTGCAAGCCCAGTATCACAGGTAAAAATAAATAAATAAACAGACTGAAGAGAGAAAACAAATCGCAAACCAGTGAGTGATTGTGTGCATTGTATTATTATTGCACAGTGCTTGACACATTAACAGTAAGGTATACAGAAGCATGTAGTTTAAAGGGAGGGGGCGGGGGCGGGGTTGTCATTTGAGTTATTGATTACCATGGTCCATTAGTTATTGGTTGCTCCAGTGAATTCTAGATCTACTAACTTAATTCTATTGCCACCAGCTTCCTAATTTGCACTGGGCTGTAAAAGCAAAGCGCTTGAAAGTTTCGTGTTTCGTTGCAGTTCTGTTTGGCCCAGAATGGCTGGAACTTATTTATGGGGATGCATTATTTAATGCTATTTAATCCATTTTAGGGTTGATAATCTTTGGAGTTATGTGGTTGATCGCCAGATGCTCTAAATTCTGTTTCCTGACATGAATGTGCAATGCACATTGTCTCTAATAACCAAGCAGTGCCGATGTGTGTACATTGCTAAACTATGCCTGTCAATGCTTATTGTTGGTTATCACTGTGATGCACCCGTGTTGGACACTGGCACACACTGGGTTAAGCCCTGAAAGTGCGGCCAGTGTGTACATGAAGGATGAAAAGGGACACCCTGTTTCTTTGTTCTAGTCTGAAGGTGGAGTATGATAAGCTGGCTAATGAGAAGACGGAGATGCAGAGGCACTATGTTATGGTAAGAGTCTTTTCTGCTGTACATTCTCCTGCATCAAGCCTTGCTTGTTATACATGCACTTCAAGAGTGTAGATTAGAGGATTTACTGGTTTGTCTTTTCATTTTTCTAGTGTAATCACAGCCTTGCTGTCTAGTGTGCGTTTAAGAGGAATTACAGTACATGCTGTAGCCTACAGAGTTCAGTGCATGGGTAACATTTTGTTCTGCAATTACCAGTGAGAAGCTACATGCTAATGAACAGTCAATAGATATGCAATAGGAGTGCATGTGTGTGTCTACCATTGCAATATTTATATTCATGTTCCATAGGTATGTTTAGACTTCTTGGTAACTTCCTCTTCCAACATATATTTTAAGCTATCTTTGTAAATGGTTAAATTGGGGATTAATACTGTGGGTTACATTTCACTATTGCATATCTATTGATTTCTTATATAACACTTCAATAATGGCTAATTACATAGCAATTAAATACAATGCTTATTCATTCCATGCAAAAAAAAAGTCACCAGTGCATGCTATGGTAAATCTATAACGTGCAATACTGCTCTTCTGCCGAATGTATAGTAAATCCATACTTGTAAACTCGTGTTGTGTTTTCCTGTAACTTCCACTTTCATATGGAACCTTGTTATGTGTAAACTGAAGAAGGAGGTTAAATAAACAGCCTCCTGGCTTGGAGCAGACGGAAAACCGCACGCTGTAAAAGTGTCCGATTACAGGCTATGTGCAGTAGAACACGAACCTGCTGATTTACAGAGGCGCTGTGTGTTAAATGTCAGCTATTTCTTACCTGAAGAACTGTCACTCATAGTATTAGGGGTGACAATGTGTGGGGCAGGACCAGAATTAGAACTCTGAGAGATTCAAAAGGTTAACTGCTTTTAAGATTGTGACCCTTTTAAAGCTCGTCTTGAATCACTTAAATTCATTCTGTGAACTCTTTTGACTTGGGTGGGGTGGGGGGGACTTTATAAATCCTTGTTATTTATAACGTCCCTGTCTTGGACTGTATATGTGTCTCTAAAACATTAGCCACATGTTGCAATAGGGTTGCTGAAGGTATTGCGTGTTCGTGTGACTTCCTAACTTCTCATTTTTTTTGTTTAGCTCTGGCTTTACGCAATCAACAACTGCTGAGTTCATTTTAATCAGTGCATTTATCACCTCTTCTCTTTCAGTACTATGAAATGTCTTACGGACTGAATATTGAAATGCACAAACAGGTACGTACTGCAACAGTAACCCACATGTGTTTAACTGAAAGTGGGTTTGGCGTAGGTTTTATTTTTAACTATTTTTATCTGCTTTTAAGCCAAGAAAACAAAAAATGTCATTCTGCCTAAAATATAATGTTGGATTCTTTTAGGGATGTGAATAACTTTGCAAAGTTCAGGAACTGTCCTGTAAAGATTAGCATCTAGATTCAGTTTTTTAGGCTACAAGATTATTTACAATAACAAAAATAATTTAAGTGCGACACTAGTTGACATTATTTAATATATTGACTATAAAACAGATATAGATCAACAACAAACAAAAAAGGTATGGAAAGAATGAAGTCTTGTCCTGGAATGTGGTGTCCTGTCATAAGATTAAAGGTAACAAGCCTGTGGGGAAGGCATGCCACCCTAAAAACTCCCAAGACATGTACTCGCAATTATCATGATTAGCAGATTTATTTATGCTGCTTCAGTTCATGGGTGCAGCCCTGTAGCAGAACAGTAGTAATAATAGTAATAATTGGTGTGATACTGGGGAGGCAGTCTGACTTGTAGTGTGTGTTTTTTGTTTTGGTTTAAGAAGGAAATGAACACCTAGCTAGATTAAAGAAAGGGATCAGCAGGCTTGGAATGAAACCTGCCTGTACACGCTGTGTTAAAATAACCAGTGACTGATTGCTAAGACCACACCTGAGTGAGGGAAGGCTGAGGTCAGGATATTTCTCGTGTAATTTGCACAGTTTGTGTCCTCTGCCTCATTTATTCAAAAAAAAAAAAGTTTTTGTTTTTGGCTGTGGTGTTTGAACTTCTTTATCTATGCAATTAGCGCACTGCTCATATTTACTAGAAACAAGAGAAACATTTTCATAAAAAATACAACAAGCTCATTATGGGTTTTTAATGTGATCAAGCCAAACCCATTCTAGGTATTTCCGGATTAATAGTCAGTCTGACGGTGCTAAATTGTGACTGCCTGATTCATCTGCGGTGGAGTGTGACATTCTGCCAGATGTGTCTCTCCTAGGCCGCTAAATGTGATGCGCTTGGATCCATGTGCTGCTGATACTGCACAACCCCAAACCACTAATAGATAGAAGCAACATATATGTATTTATGTGCATGCTGTGGAAGGAGGCGTGCTCCAGAATAGTAATCAAGCTTATCAGCTGACCCGTTTTAGCGGTTGACTGTTTTATCATTAACGCAATTGAGTGCACTAAAACACTTGAATTATTCATGCACGAGTCCAGCCGTCCAGACCTGAGCGTTTGTGATTACATCTGCTTGGGATAAACAGTGACTCATGGCTCATCTCCCAGACTGGAGGAAAGGGGTTCATGCAGGCTTGGGGCGGATTATCCAGCACAGACCAGCGTGATCTTTTCCAGTTAGGTCTATGGAGAGAGGGGGGTAAAGATATTGTGAGGGAGAAAGCATTTTCAGCTCTTCCAGTTTTTTTTGATTATTTTTGTGTCCTGTACAATTGCGTGATGTGATTTTAAAGTCTGGAGTGGCTCCAGCTGCTAGGCAGTGGTTCCAGTGGGAAGCGGAACCCAGACTGTGAATTGGATGCTGGGGTTTTACAGCTTTTTTGAATATTTGTTTTGACAGGTTTATTACTGTTGTGTTTTGTCAGTCAGCACTTTCAATTGTCGCTGCTCGTTGCACCCCAGCTTGGACTCCCGCTGTACAGCACTATAGCAATGACGTGGTGCGTGCTGCTGATAAATAGTCTATTAATTCAGATATTACAGGAAATGATGTGGCTTAATGTACATGGAATAGTGTTCGTTTGAGGTTAATAACCACTTCAAACAGTGTTCACTCATACCTGCAGTTATGTAGCATACACGAGTAGCAGGGTGTTTAGCTGTAGCAAGGCTTGTTCAGATGCATTATTTACACAGCGTTGCAGGAGGGAGTGCCCCGGTTATAATGCTTGCAAGGATTTACTGACGGCTCTTTGTGGAACAGGAGAAACATGCTACTTTGCAGAGAATGAGGGAGCAGTGATCACGCCCTCCTAGGTGGTTTGGTTCTTATCCCAGGAATCTTTTGATTTCCGGTACCGCCAGCTCTAGACGTCCCTGTTTTAAAATCAGATATGTAGTGTTTGATTTATCGCATGTTGTTGTGTTTGCCTGCTTCCGGACAGACGTCTGTGCCAAAATAGAGAGTGAATTACAGACCTTAGAAGGCAAACTGAAGAGGATGCATTTCGGTGTTTTTATTGTGTTGTGCTTGAATGCTGCTGCTTGCTGCCCACTGACTGCTAACTGGCAGCCAGAAGCCCCCCTCTCCCCCACTCTCCCAGCTGACCCTAGCACTATTAACTGCATGGTGATTAGCGTTGTTTGTGCCCCTGGAGCCAAGCGGCTCACAGCTACAATTACCAGTTGTTTTCCTGCAAATTTAATACTCATCAGTGTCTCTCTCCACTTTGCTAATGCCGATAGCAACGGGCAAATAGCTTTCAACATGCCATTGACAGGCTGGTTTAAGAGCGCTCTTGAAGCGGTGCTAGACAGCTCAAAGTACCTGTAATTGTGTACCAGAGCGCAAACCACGCAGCTCAAGGGCCATGTTTTCATTTGCTTAAAGTGACAATATCCTATTTCTATCCTCGGCCAACGTACCTGGGTGAGTTCGCACTCCCCCAGAGTGCAGGGCTTCAGGAGTGTATCTGTGTTTTTTGATCTGTAGGTTGCCATAGGAACTCCAGAGGAATAAATGCATTTGAAAGGCCAGAAAGCCTGCTGCTAAATGTTTAAACACTTGTGTTTTTTCTTCTTTCTACCAATAGCGGTTCTCATGTTTTTTGAATAGGCTACAGACAAAACTCAAGTTGAAGACTGTGTACTATACCACAGCCCTTTCATTTGGGGGAAAACAAAGCCTTCTCAATCGATTCTGCTTTAAAGCCGTAGTGTTGGAACTTGGTGGTCAGTGGAGTGTATCTGCCGCATTCTAGGTCTTTTCCCCACCAAGCTAGACTAAACAGGATGTGCTTTATGAGGGCGGTTTATTTCGGCTTGACTGTAGGATGGCTAGGGTGCCAACTGCTACTGGTAATCAGACCTCCTGCCCTGCTGAATGCAAGCCAGCAGTCTTAATTGCCTTGTTACCATACCAGTGTCGGTGTAGAGTTGATTTCAGTTGGCGGTCGGTATTGAATTGCAGACATTCTGTATATACAGTGTTTCCTTTTATTTTTATTTTTTCTATTCAGTGTTGAGTATCAGACCGGCCTTTGTCTGTCCTGGCAGAAGCTTCTATTGCATGACCTTGAAGTGCTACAAGTAAGATTGCACAGTGACCTAGTGGTGTTGGAGGTTTCTTTAGGAGTATGAATGGCTCCTCACCAAGGCTGGCAGCTTGGTTGTTGTAGTTTATTAGTAAGTCTGCTCCTGGTTTACGGTATTTGTTTCCTTTCCCTGCTGCTGCAGCTGCTTAACCCTTCGCTCTCCCCGGCTGACTTGAGAGGGTTTGAGTTTGAGCTCTCCTCCCTGTGAAGCTGCCTGCCTGCTTCACCGGCTCGCTGGGGTTTTGTTAGCATACTGTTTGTTATTGGACCTCTTGGTTCCAGAGGGTTCAAGTCTGTAAGGCTTGCCTTCTCTCCACAGTAATCACCCCATCTAACTGCTCCCAGAAAGAGGCTTCGACACACCTGGGCTGAGAATATTACATTGAATTGGGCGGTGGGTTATACCCTTTTCAAATTCTGAACCGTGCAGTTAAATGTATGCGTATCCTTTTAAGCTGTTAGTGTCTCTCTCTCTCTCTTTCTCTCTCTCTCTCTCTCTTTCTCTCTCTGCTATTGCAGGAATATTTTGTATAAATATTGTGTTTTTTTTTTTGTTTTTTTTTACAAATCGGAACATTTATGTGGCTTGATTTATTTATTTATCTATTTGTTTTATTATTTATAGTTCAACACCACTGTATTTGGTCTTTGACAGGGATCTTCTGAGGAATTCTTTTTGTCTGTGTACAGTACTTGTGGGGTGTGCGGTTGTGATAATGGGTCTGTTTGAAACAGGAAGATTTGTAGCCGTATTAGTCCAGCAGCCGCCCTCTTCCCCCCCCCCCCCCCCCCCCCCCCCCTCTTATCCACCATTAATTTGTGGAGCGGATCTGATCGACAGCCTGAAAATTCAATTTAATGACCTGCCTCTGTGCACGTAATATGATTTTACAGCCTGTTACGGTCAAGCAAAGGCACATTCTACATAATGATTGCAGCGAGATAGGGCTGTTGGTGTTGCTATGGCAACCTGAAAGGTGGGGTGTGTTGGCTGGGATTACGGAGCGGTGTTTTGGTGAGGGAGATGATGGCTCTCATGGCCCTTGATGAATGGGCAATGTTACAGAGAGGGTGTGATTCATTATGAAGTCACCCCTGTTTTTTCATTAGACAGTGATTCTTTCACAGGCTGATGCAGCCTGGCTTAGACTAACATAACTTCAGACTCTGCCATCAGAATTCTTTCTTTTGTAGTTCTGTCCTGTTTGGAGGAAGGTGTACTAAGCGTACTTGAAGTAAGTGGTATTTACTGCATAGATAACAAGGGGCAGGGGAACGCCATACACATTTTAATATTGCAGACCTATACAGAGGTCTAAGAAAAAGTGCAGACAGCTGTAATATAGAAAAGAACTTCAACACACCAATAAACTAGTCCTGGATTATGCCCATATAGTTATATGTTACTAATGCAGTGTGCAAAAGCTTATCTTTCTGTGTGTTTACTTAACAAGTTACTTACTGAATAACTATATGAATTGCAGAAAGCATACTTGTTTGTTCAAGTGTACCAGCATGAGGGCTGTCGCTGTGCTATTGTTTGAACCCCCCCCCCATCCTATTGTCCATTGTAACAAGCTGCTTCAGCATTCCGTGTTCCTGAATCGCCAGGAGCATGCTCAGTGGGCACTGTGTGAGCGATTGCCCTGGTGTCGGAGGTCACTCCGCCACAAAGGATAGTTTGAGCAATGTGACGTCTTCCCTTGGAGGGTCAACCATAGCCCTAAAGCAAGGGGCCGATCTAGCTCCCTACACAAAGGGTTCAGTAGAGGTTGAAATGTTCAATAGAGCTCTGGTTCTGTGTTCTTGAATCAATATGCCCGTGCAGAAGCTCACTCTTTGGGCTGCTTCACTGTGCTTCAAACTACAGGCCACGGAAGGCAGAATTTAACTGGAAATCAAAGTTGTTTTTTTTTTTTTTTTTTTTGTATATACAGGTTTTAGTGTTCAAGGTGTGTTTTGTCTTTCCTCGCTTCCTCTCAAGGCTTGCTGGTGTATTCTTTCAACCATCCAAACGTACAGTACTTGCCAGAGTTCCAGAGTGTTGAGTCTTTTAATAAAACATGTGTGCGGTTATTGCTACAAAGCTCCAAGGCATTTATTTGTTACGATAATAAATGATGCAAACGCTTCCTGAAATTACTTTTTTTCTGCAGAGTTGAGCATATCTAATAATGGAGCCAGCAGACCTGCTATCACTGCGGTGTCTTTGTATGTTGGCGTGTGTGTGAGTTAAATATCTTAGTGTGGGTTTCTGTCACTATAAACTGGCTTCCAGTTTCTGATCCTGTTCCCCTTCTACTAGGGATGGGAATTTTGAATAGTTTCCTATTCGAATACACGGGGGCCAACATTTGTGTGTATTCGAATACCTGAAATAAAAAATAAAAGGCAAATACGCATGTGTACTACTGCAGACAGCATAAAAAGTGTAAGCCGCTAAAGTTTAACTTCACTCTTTGGATGAGCCGGCTGGGTTCACAAAGTGTACGAACAATGTCCAAGCCCAGATTTCTTTGTTCAAGTTACTTGGTTTATTCAATAACCTGTAAATAATTCAAAACAAAGAAGACACCTGGTTGTACTTTCAATGGTCAGTGCAAATGTTAACATTACTCCATCCATTCACAGAAAGTCAACAGTAGATGTTTTACATTGAACTGCAGTCCAGAGTTAAAAAAAAAAAAAAAAAAAAAAAAAAAAAAACTACTTCCATGCTGTCATTGCGGTGTTCTGCTTGGCATTTAGTATGTCTTTATATTCAATATAAAACACAATTTAGCATTCTAATTTCTTTTTAGCACTTGCTATATCCATTTCTTTACAAATTTAAAGTTAGCTGGTGCCATGCTCCCTGAAGCTGTTTCACGACTGCCTAGCAACAGCGGCTGTGTGCCGTCATTACAGGGGAACTCAAGCAGATCTGTTCACATTAGCTGAAAACATGGCAACAATTTCAAACAGAATACGTTTACTGTAAAATTTGGCTGTTGCAAGCATTGCATGATTAATTAGGGTCCTTGTGTTTAATATGCCATTTTTTTTGTCTATGTAAAGCATGATCCTTTTCATTGACTTGCTAACTTGGCACTCATTTTTCCTATGTCTTTTTTTTCCCCCATCTCTTAGACTGAGATTGCAAAAAGACTCAATGCAATTTTGGCTCAAATCATGCCTTTTCTGTCACAAGAGGTAAGGATTGATTCATTTCTTTAATCCGTTCTGAAAGATTGAATTGTAATGTGTCAAATTAGAGCGGTGTGTAAAATTAAATGTATTTACTCTGAATGCATTGTATTATCTAGTCATAGTATAGTGATATTACACACCAGTATACTTTATTACTGTATGTGAGAATTGTTGTAAAGTAGAAATACAAATTCAAAAGGGCATTGAAACAGTAAACCACTGATGAACTACTGCAGCAGAAAACGCTTACTATTTAGCAGACGTCTTTATCCAAGGCGACTTGGAGACTATGCTTCCCCACAATCAGCCTAGCGAGTCTCTCTAATCTGCAGTGTTGCTGGAATAGTTAGTGAGCAGAGTATTAAAAGCATTCTGAACAGGCTATGTAACTGTGCTTGTCCTTGTCGAGTCTGCATTAATCCTCTTCTCTCTCTGTCTCAGCACCAACAGCAGGTTGCGCAGGCTGTTGAGCGTGCCAAGCAGGTGACCATGACAGAGCTGAATGCCATCATCGGGGTACGTGGACTTCCCAATCTGCCTCTCACCGTGTGTATACCCCTCTTATTCCTATCATTTTACCACAGCCAGGGGCAAATCTGCTCACTGCAAGGCTCAAGGGACGAGTGCTACCAATCCTGTTTCTCATTTAAGCAGCGTGGGGATGCAAAACAAAGCATGGCTACTGCTGCTGTTTTTGTGTTAGTGCACTGCCTGTCTGCATTCAGCCCTACAGAGTAGTGGACTACAGCCCGAGGGGGACATGCTAAAGAACAGCCTCTTCGTCCTCCTGAAGGTGGAAGACACTTAGCCCTGTAGCCGTCATTGAAAACCATTGCAGATCAAACCCATTGCCTCTGTTTGTTTCTGTCCATTTGGTACAATGTAGTATGTCCTTCCTTTGACGTCTTCTGTGTGCAGATTTGACTCTTGTGAAATGTTTGTTCATTTATTATAATTTTTGCTATGATGTGTTTTATTTTTATACAGTCATGCATTAATTGTGTTTTTTTTTTTTTTTTTTTTTTTTTGCTGTATTTAGTTATTCATTGCATATCGTCTTCACTTGGCGCTGATTTCCTAATGAATTCAAGCCTCTATAATTCTTCTGTAATCTACCATGGCTGTCGCTTGTTTCATTTTAGCAGGAGGAACCTTGAGGTGTTTGTGTTTTTAAGGCTTCTCAGATCAGGAGCTTGTACTGATCATGCATACAGGATTTGTATCACTTTAATTGGGTAAGAGCACTGAGTCTCTTAGTTCATCCGTTACTGCTGACCTATTTAGCTCTGAGAATAAAGACGGGACGAAACCGCTCGCAGTGCCTCTTGGACCACCAAAAGTACATTCCGCAAAATAAAAAGGATTACTTTCATTGCACCACATTTCAAATGTGCTCCGACCTAGTAGTCTTGCTTGGAACACTCTTGCTCATGTAATTTTTTTGCCTGATAAAATCCATTCTGTTCTGAGAGAAAAGAAAACTCTTCAAAGCTGTGAGAATAAAGAAGTCCTGCTTTGATTAGCTTCTTTTAAGCAGTTGTTGGGGAAGCTTTAGTCGGGTCAATGCAGCTGCAGGCAGATATTGGAATTCAATTAAGGCAAATGAGCGAGGACTGTGACCCTGACCCCCCTCCCCATTTTCAGGGTAATTGCTTCCTCAAATCTGGCTGAATGCAACTGTCGTCGGGGCCCATCATTAAACAGACAGCCATTCACCGGTCTCGCCTGACCAGGCCTCCTCACAAGGAAGGAATTATGGTCAATCAAGGAGCACCTCAACTGTGGGCTCCGCGCCTGGCTGCACATTCCCCAAAGGAGGCCTGGGCAGTCAGCCGTTTTCGTTTTGTGTGGCTTTGCTTTGTGTTGGAGAGAGATGGCAAGAGATCACTCCCTCCCCGCCCCCAGGGGCAGAAAAGGGGGAACTGATAATAAGAAACTAATCGAGTTTGCCTGCCTGCCTGCCTGCTCCGGTCAGAGGTGCTTCTCTGTAAAAAAAAAAAAAAGCAGCATCTGATAAATGATCCGCATGAGTGGGGACGTGGGCGTGGTGTTGGAGGAGCCTCCTTTTCATTTTGGTTTATTGTAGACCCCCTTTTAATCCGAGGGGGATTAGCGTAATTGTTAGGGTCTAAGCAGTTTGATTTCTTCATAAGATTTTTTTATTTTATTTGGACTGACGGATGGATGTCGTATTGCTTTATTCCTATAATTAAATTGGAGACCACCAGTGGGTGGAATTCACTTCTTGGCTTCTATGAGTGGGTTTGTCCTTAAGCTGCAGCATTCTTCAATGCCACTTCTTTCCCTCCACAAGAGGAAGTGTAACACATACTTGAAACTGTCTAAGGAGTCATAACTAACCCAGAACTTCGTGTTTCCTGACCTTGTGGTAGAGGGTTTATTGAGGACATGTATAATACATTTTCTACCGCGCCTGACTCTCCCCTAAAACCAATCCCAAGTATTGTTTTTATTACCACTTCAACCACAGTGTGCAGCAGTTGTCTTGCTCGGGGACTAAGCTATGGGCTTTAAGCAGTAGCAGTGCCAGTGTGTAACTTGCTTTTCATTGCTTTGTTTGAGCCATTCTGGTTTCCTGTTAGCCTTAATTGGAAGTTGTCTAAACACTGTTTACAATGAAGTCCAAACTAAAATGTCTCTCACTGCTGTGATGGGAGATTATACCCTGGGTGCATTGCCCCTAACTTGCCTAATGGAGCAGGTAATACCAGACATTAATAAAAAAAAAAAAAATGACTTCTTCTGTCTCCCAAATCTATACCTAAGTGTTCTAGAGAGCTGAAATGTTTCTGCTGCAGTGTAGTTTGTTATAAAATAAAGTACATAAAATAAATGAATTCCTCAGTCACATTTTAACATATTGTAAACTTGTTTCTGGAACTTCAGTTCATTTTCTGTTTTGATAAACATGCCAAGCATGAGTCGAATGCCAAAGAACAGACCCGATTTCAAACTGCATAGGAAAATAAAAATAACTGGCTCTGTGCTATGCTTTTGCTAATATGGTCTGGAACATTGTTATTGCAATAAGGGCCTGCCCTGTAGCTCGCTCTAGCTGTCATAGCAAGCCCACAGGCTGGGTGTCCTACAACTCATTTGTCTCCCTTAGTGCATGAACTACTGTAAGTGGTGCGTTCAGTAATGTGATGAATGCTTCAATCAATTAACAGCTTTAGAATGCATTGGGCACTATTTAGTGGTATCTTTTTCTATTTAGTGGTATTTTTTTCTATTTAGTGGTATTTTCTTAATCATTTTTTATTCTGTTGTTAATCGACCACTCAGCCTGTCATCTATTTTTGCCTGCATCAGATCGTTGACTCTAAAATATTAAACTGTTTCTGAAAGCCAAGGCTAAATAATTTATTTAATGAAAAGCATCTTGGTTGGTTGAATTCAGATTGAGTATTGTGAGTTTGCTGTGATTAATTATTTATCTGATTTTTATATATTCCCAGTAGTGGAGCGCAGACTTTTTTTTTTTGTCATAATGAAAGTATTTGTTTCCCTTTTACACTAAACTGAGACTCCTTGGCATTAAATATTAAAGTGAACATGGATTTGGGAAATTGTTCTGTGAACGTGTATTTAAATGTTTCAGTGTCTCGCTCCTGTGGTAGGAAAGGAAGTTTGAGTGTTTCACTTCCATCAGTTAACGGCACTCCGTTGCATACACTAATGCGCAGCCAAGCGTAGGGCACCTGCAGATTTGAATGCGACACCCATTTCTGATTCCTGTACTCCTTTATGTAACTTTAATATCCTGTAGAAATTGGAAATTTAGACAGGGAGGCAAATCTGCCAAAGTTTTTTTGGGATGCTGTATTGATGTCAATGTCTATTTTATATCTAAAACACAAATGCATGTCGAACTTGAAACATTTGTATTGTGTGCACTTTATTTTTCTTCCAGCTGTTCTATTCTTCCAGATCTGTGCTTCACTTGGGCATGTAGTCGTATGGAGGGTTTGTTTTAACCTCCTAGCTACCGCAGCAAGCTCTCTACACACCCCTTAAGCTTCGTGCCCAATGGACCGTACCTGTTCAGAAGCACGAGAAAAGCAAAACTCACAGGAACACAACTATTGTGACATCATGAAACTAAAAAGTTTCAGAAGTTCCTCTCTGAACTTTGCCTTTGCACACGTTTCCTAATAGTGACCCCCGAGTTTTGGTCGGATTAGTTGCCGTGTGGCATGTTCATTGTGGGGTTTTTATTTTTTATTTTAGTGCTTTGAGTGGCTATTAATGGTGCATTGAAAAATAAATTAACCTTGACATGTTCTGTTAACCTATTGGATTTAATATTTTTATTTATTTATTTTTGTGAAAACTTCAAACAAATTCTCAATGCAACAATTCATTTAGATTGTGTTTCTAGTTTACATTTTTCCCCCTTTTTTTAATAAATGTACAAGGACACAAGCATCATTAGGAACAAGGAGAAGAGAATAACTGATGTATGTGTGTGTTTTTAATTAGAATTAGCTAAATTTCAATTCCTGCTTCATAATTAAGCCTCTTGATATTTTAACGTTGGTTTTGCATATTCCGTTCCTCATTAAATGGCGTTCTTTATACTGAATCAAGGCCTGCCACTCGTGAAATGACCCCCTCCTCGACAGCTGACACCATGACAACGTTAGGATTCCGGGGTCGGGGGGCGGGGGGGGGGGGTCGTGGTTAAGTGACTATTTATTAAATGAGTGAAGCATGCCTAGATTACAAGAACATGGCATTCTGTATATATTCAAATATATTTAATTCAAATAAAAAGTTATTCAGTGTCCACTCCACCTGGACAGAAATAAAAGCACCTCCCACAATGCCATGTAAATAATTGAACATGCTTGCGGATAGTAATAAATAGCGAATGTCCTTTTTGGTCGCGCCATCAAGTAATATTTAACCTTGCTGTAAACCGCACTCATTTCCACACAGAGTGCCTTTTAAATCCCATCTGTTTTTTTTTTAAGTCAGATGGGAGTTAAATGTAAAATATTGATGTCAATATAGACAGTTTTATCATCTGCCAGTTTGTTAAAGCTGCTGGTTGAGTGGCCACTTGTTTGGCTCATAACAGCTGCTGCTGCTTGTTTTTATTGGGTGCTTACAAAAATAAACATTTACAGTTTCTTTCATTTATTATATTCAGACATTTTTGCTGTCCAGTAGAAGTGTCACATTGTGTTTAATTAATTCCACACAATTACAGCTTCAGTAGGCTTAAATTCTCATTGCATTGGATCGTTTTGATTGGTGGTTGTTTTTTTTTATTTTTATATATAAAGCATTTTGTGTTTCTTCTTTTATTAACCGCTCTGCTTTTTGTCCTGTTGCTCGCCCCCCAACCCACTTGTCGTCTGTTTTGTTCACAGCAGCAGCAGCTCCAGGCACAGCACCTCTCGCACGCGGCTCACGGGCCCCCCATCCAGATGCCCCCCCACCCCTCGGGGCTCCAGCCACCTGGCATCCCCTCAGTCCCGGGTTCGGGCGCCGGCCTGCTCGCCCTGGGAGCTCTCGGCAGCCAGGCCCACCTGCCGGTCAAGGACGAGAAGAACCACCACGAGCTGGACCACAGAGGTGAGGAGCTGACGATGCATTGCATTATGGGAGGGCAGGGGGCGGGGCGTGGTGGGCGCAGGGCACACTCTACACTCAGTAGCTTGGCCAAAGCGGTTTAGACTTTTGCTTGCTTATGCTTGTGAAACTGCCCACCTGGTTTATTTAGAATGTATGGGATGTTGATGGTTATCTAAGAGGATGTGTAAATCTATTAAATGTATATTTTCAGTATTGTTTTCTTGGCAGAGTAAGTTGTGTAAGGTTAGATTAGTTTCAAGTAGTAGTCAGCACACACCTTCAAGATATAGTTGAATATTGTATCCCCGTCAGTCCCTGCGTGCATAATTGTACCACATTAAGTTTCCTGTCTATTTTATAATGCAGCATGTCTTTTTTTTATTAAGTTTTGGCAGGGCAACTTCTCAAACTCCATAGAGTTCACAAACTTTTTCAGTTCATTTTTTTTATAGAAAGTCGTGACGGACGGGGATGTAGAAAAGCAGGTGAAAGATGTGTTAGCTGTGTAAATCGTTCTGCATGCGAGACATGGATATTCATTTTCCTTTTCTCTTTTTTTCTTTCCTGGTCAATCATCCTTTCACCTGCCACTCGCGATTCCATTGGTAAAAGAGAGAGAATCTAGTACGGTAAGTAACCAGAAATAGCTTCTTTTTTTAAACTGGGAGTGTGTGCAGATGTATTCGCTTGTGTGTTTTGTATAAAAAGCTTCCTAGTTAAGTTCAGCAGCAAGTACACAGTTGGATTTTCCTACCCTGAACACAAATAACATGCATGAAAACCCTTTTATGCTAAAAATCCATTTAAAAATATGGGTGAATCAAGAGGATTTAAGTATAAGCTTGTGTATTCTAATCCAGGTAGAAAATTGCATTTAAGATCACTGGCTGGAGATCAGCAGTTCTCTTATTTCATCACAATTAAAATGGACTTTGACTCCCGTTTCTCTCCGGCTCTCCCCCCTCACCTCTGTTCCTGGTAAATATTTATGAATACAAATGAGGAGTTGTTTTGCTCTGTTCATTTTCTGGCCTTGTGAGCAGTTTATTAGACGGGCTTAAATCTTCATGATGGATTGCACTGGGTCTTTAAGATTGTGTTTCAGTTGAGCGAGCCTCATGAATGAGTGCAGTCAAGGCTGAAGGAATAAAAATCCTTCAGTGATTAGCAGCAGAGCTCTTCTGTTCCCGATCGCACTGCCCTGTTACCCCAGGTCACTGGCGGTGACTTTGGTTATGAGTCGAGTTAAGCAGGACTTTCCCAAGGTCAGATAGTTAACCAGTCACACAATCAGCCGGGCACTAACCAGCCGGCTTGATTGAGGCGTAGGCAGCTTGTCCTGTTTGATACTTCTGAACAATAGCGGCATTGAGACTGTATTTGGGATCGGAGCTAAGATGTCAGGCGGACTCGTTTTTAGTCTGTTCCCTGTCTCTGAATAAATAAGTGCCTGGAGACTACTTCAAAAGTGCTTGAACTTGCCTTGCGTGGGTCCTTCTATTGTTTTTGAACGAAAGGGAGCTCAAGTTCTGTTCTCCACATTGAACATTGAAAAAATAAATTTGGCTGGACGCAAAGAGTTTAGGCTTGATTTCCTGTCGTCTGTTGCCTACAAAAGGGCCCCCGACAGTGGGGTGGGGGGAGGGGGGAAAAGCCTACACAAGCGTCTCTTTTATGAGCCGAATGCAGATTAGGAGCCGGTGCCATCCCAGCTGAAGCTGCGCATTGCTATCCTCCTGGTGAGGCGAGCCATGCAAATATTTCCACTTCAGGCTGATTTTGGGGTTGCCAAGAGACGAGATTGCAGTGGTCATTTTATTCATTAATGTATTTATTTATTTTTCTTCCTTCATGCCTACCAAATGCAATAAATAAATATTAGCGTGTTGGCTGCACGCTGCTGAAATATATCGATGCCTCTAAATGCCTGCCACAGCAGCTGCAGCTTTTTCCTATTAATTTTTTGGCTTGACTGACTGAAGAAAGGCTGTGGTGTTATCCTGCGCTTCTTGCTTTATTTGAGGGAGTGGGTTTGGATATTTGCATACTGACTGCCCTCAGTAATACAGAGATTTCACTTTTTATTTATGTGAAATGCGTTTTGTAACTCCTTAACACTTACCATCATAAACGGTGCTCTAGAAACAGCAGACACTCATGTGAAAATGTTACACCACTTAGTGCTTTAATTAGGCATCTTAAACAACTTCTAAAAAGCGTCATGCATTGTACCATTACTGTGTTCCTTTTCTGTTGCTATTTTAAATGAATTGTATGTGTGGCCTATTAAAGTCATCAATTAAAGTAGACAATCGCTAATTTGACTATTTTTACAATTTTTCAAGACGTTCAGTTCCAGTGGTTTTGATTTCATATGCAAAACAGAAGCAATGGGGTGTTCTAGTACATCTGTATACTACTCTGTGTGTATAATATAGGTAGATAGATAGATATCGCTCCCTAAAATCTGTTTATTAATAATACTAAACATGAATAGCAGGTTTCCCAGATCCCAATTAGCACAGGTTTGTTAAGACCTACAGGAGCGCTCTGTGTTAGTCAGTCTGTAGTATCAGTCCAATTACACTTCAGGTCACTTCTGGCACAGAGCTAGAGAACCATCCCACAGCAGCTCCACAGGATTCCAGTCAAGCCTTGTTGCCTTCTGAAGACCACCCTGGGTTCTGTATCAGGCCGGCAATCAGTCTGCCCCATTCCTCATCTGCGATGGCCCCAAATGCAGCCTGCCCAGTGCCTAAACTCAGCTGGGTTAGAGATAGCTGGCTGTTACCGGATCGGTCCCTCGAAGGGTTTTTTTAATGTGTGGCCCTCATTTTAGGGGTGCAGGCAGCGAAACGTAATTAAAACACAGCAATCCAGGCCCTGCATGCTAACAGTTTTGCGTTAACGTTTGTGGTAGCTTTTTTTTTTGCAGCCTGACCCTAATTGAACTTGCTAAACGAATACTATACACACTTTTTTTTTTTCCATAATATTTTGTTGATTTTTAAAAGTCTGTCAACCCATGTGTTTTTTTGTTTTGTTTTTAATGAACATTTATTTGTATGGGGTGTAACATGTTTTAAATCCCTTGTTCAAGAAGTGAAGTTCCCGTTTTTTATTTATTATTATTATTATTATTATTATTATTATTATTATTATTATTATTATTATTATTATTATTTATTATTTTTTAAAGTATTTGTTTTATTATTTACTGTGTGTGTTACACATTAGCGGGTCAGCACTGTTGCTGTGTGCAAGGTGAATTTCTAGCAGGAGATGTCGGATATCGTCTGGGCTCTGGGCTCCAGAATTCCAGTGATGGCTGTTCTCATGAACTTGGCGTCGCTGTGGATTTTTCTTCTTTTTATTAATCTTCTGATTTTATTTCAGAATAATTCGGTGTCCCCGTCGGACAGCCTGCGCGCTGCGAGTGAGAAACACCGCGGCTCCTCAGACTACAGCATCGACTCCAAGAAGAGGAAAGTGGAGGAGAAGGACAGCATGAGCAGATATGTGAGTCGCAGGAATACGCCTTTCAGGAACGGAAAAAACAAATCGGAACCTTGTAATGAGTGTCCTTTAATGCAATGGCGTCTAAACTCTATCATAGTTGCATTTTAATGTGTGTTTTTCTTTGCAACATACACACATTCTGACTGTTTTAGGATTAATCCACCTCATAGGGCGATTTTGCTAGCTCTGTTGTCCAGTCGTATGCACACAGCCTGTACTGAGTTCACCTTCCGCTGCTTTCATTGCAGGACAGTGATGGTGATAAGAGTGATGACTTGGTGGTTGATGTCTCCAATGAGGTGAGCGTGGAAAGATTCATTGGTGAGTGGGGGAGTGTTGGCATTTGGCAGGACTAAAATGTGAAGTACAAACCTCTCGTCTGTGATGTATCCTGTCCAGGATCCAGCCACGCCCCGCGTCAGCCCTGCCCACTCGCCGCCGGAGAACGGTCTGGACAAATCACGGGCGATGAACAAGAAGGAAGGTCCCAACAGCCCCGCCTCCGTCGCTTCCTCCAGCAGCACGCCCTCCTCCAAAACCAAAGACCTGGTCCATGTAGGTCTTTGTTTTGACTGCCTGTATTTTGCTTGGAAATCGGTTACCAAAAGCATCTGCGGGTGTTGTATTGAGCAGAGAACTCGTGTCAGCTACGCAGTCAAATACATACTGTCATGTTGAACCTCTGCAGTCATGAGTAATATTTCATGTCTCTTCTTTAACCTACTAGAATGACAAGTCTTCAACCCCCGGTTTGAAGTCCAACACACCGACTCCGCGAAACGACGCCCCTACCCCGGGCACTAGCTCCACCCCGGGACTGCGGCCGCTGCCAGGGAAGATGCCTGGCATGGAGTCACTAGGTACACCCTCTCAAAAACAAAACAAACAAAAAAAAAAAAGTTACGTGCGTCTTAAAAGTGGAAATTCTTGTGTCACTGTTTCCAAACCCTATATCAATAGTTGACACCCAAGCAAGAATCAGTTAGTATTATATAGACTCCGTGCCTGGTCGACCTTCATTCTAAAGGCGTTCCTAGAGGCTGGTACGCAGTTTGCTCACTCGTTTTCTCCTGTCTTGTTCTTGCAGCTCCAGCGCTGCGGACCCCCCTCTCCATCGCTGGTTCCTATGCCAGTCCCTTCGCCATGATGGGCCACCATGAGATGAACGGCTCCCTGACGAGCCCGGGGGTCTACGCTGGGCTCCACAACATCTCCCCACAGATGAGCGCCGCCGCTGCCGCTGCAGCAGCGTACGGCCGCCCCATGGTGAGTTTAATCATCTTAACAGTAACCTCGGCTTCAGCTTACCTCAGTCAAGATGTACAATTATGGTTATTTTTGACCTTGTTACAGGTACCTCATTCTCAATTGGATACTGCTGGTAAATATGATCTAACAACTCATTTCTTCTTTGCCAGGGTGGCTTTGACCCACACACTCACATGAGACCCGGACTCCCTGCCAGCCTCTCTTCCATCTCTGGAGGAAAACCGTGAGTTGGTTTTATGAATTACTCAGTTTTACAGTCATCTGTGAACTGCCCATGCATTGAAGGTTATATTGCAAGAGTTGAAGGTTGTCCCTGCTTGTTTATTCTTCATTTAAGCTAACGCGGCCCTGCGTCTTTCGTGGCTGGTAAAAACGGTTCAATATTGTTCTTCAGCACTCGCTACAAACCTGTCTTGTTTATTTCTTTTCTCCAGAGCGTACTCCTTCCATGTGAGCGCGGACGGGCAGATGCAGCCGGTGCCCTTCCCCCCGGATGCTCTCATTGGCCCCGGGATCCCGCGCCACGCCCGGCAGATCAACACGCTGAGCCACGGCGAGGTGGTGTGCGCCGTCACCATCAGCAACCCAACGCGCCACGTCTACACCGGCGGCAAGGGCTGTGTGAAGATCTGGGACATCAGCCAGCCGGGTAGCAAGAGTCCCATCTCACAGCTTGACTGCCTGGTGAGTGAGTGAGCCAGCGAGCGATCGACACACCCCCGGGATCAGGTGACATCTGGGGGCTGACATCTGTTGTACCTTGGGAGTGGAAATCCCTCCCTTTTAAGATCCAACTGGCACCTAGATTTGAGAATAAGTCAAATGTGTGCTGGTGTGTGCCCCTGTTGAAAATCCTTTTTGCCACGAAGCCCTTGTTTATAACACCAGTATATCATGGATGCTCCTTGGTGCATTGCACCTAGTGCAGCAAAACACTAGTTCTTTACACTGTGTGATGCTTACATCGCACTTGCTTCCACTGTTTGTAGTCCATATAGCGTTTGTGTGGTTGCTAATGGTCTATTTCTTCCGATCTTATTCACTTCCCTTGTATTTGGTTTTAAATATGCACTGCACAGCACACTGTACTCTCCATCTAAATGAGAACCATTTTAAGGGTAGATTCTCAATAACAGAACAATTTCTTTACTCCTCTATTGGCACATGATAAATGCCTAAGACTGCAATGTTAATGCTTTCTGATCAAGTGTCCTACGAGTCGTTTTTGGAAATGTATTTGTAACCCTCCTGCAGTCTCTTAAGGAAGAGCAGTTGGATTTTAATTGCATTAGAAACTCCTCTAAGTCCTGATATTGACGGTCGTGATCATTAATCTTTTAAAAGCCCTGTACTATTGATCTCCTTTTAAAGAGGAGAAACTCTCTGCTATTAAGAGGCTGCCGCTCACTGTCTCGTCGGCTCCCCCTCTTTCCTGCAGAACCGTGATAACTACATCCGCTCGTGCAAGCTGCTGCCGGATGGGCGGACGTTGATCGTGGGTGGGGAGGCGAGCACGCTGACTATCTGGGACCTGGCTTCTCCGACCCCGCGCATCAAGGCTGAGCTGACCTCCTCCGCCCCTGCCTGCTA
Source organism: Acipenser ruthenus (assembly GCF_902713425.1). Taxonomy (NCBI): domain Eukaryota; kingdom Metazoa; phylum Chordata; class Actinopteri; order Acipenseriformes; family Acipenseridae; genus Acipenser; species Acipenser ruthenus. The sequence continues at coordinate 29,380,677 of NC_081209.1, read as the reverse complement.
CGCTCTGGCCATCAGCCCCGACGCCAAGGTGTGCTTCTCCTGCTGCAGCGACGGCAACATTGCAGTGTGGGACCTGCACAACCAGACCCTGGTCAGGTGAGGCTTCACTGCGACACACCTGCTGGTTTATAAAGCATGCCTTGTTCAGTGTGTTCTTGGAGATGATGCAAGGGCTGTGCCACCCTCCTCCCTTGAATGCATACAGCAGTACACAGAAGCTGGAATTTGTCGCTCCGCTTTACGGTTTTGTATGTGTTTTACTGTAACTCAGACACCACTGCTTCTCCCTCTGCAGGCAGTTCCAGGGACACACTGATGGCGCAAGCTGTATTGATATTTCTCACGACGGCACAAAGCTCTGGACAGGTGGCCTGGACAATACAGTTCGCTCCTGGGACCTGCGGGAGGGTCGACAGCTACAGCAGCATGACTTCACCTCACAGGTAAACTCGCCCTTCTCACTGGGCCTTGTGCAGCCATATCAAACAACACTTGTTTTAAAGTTTAGAACATCTAACCCAAATGATTTCATTTATAAAACATATAAAACAGCAAGCACTTTTGCATGGTGTCATGTTTCCAGTACATTAAATGTAATAAGACATGTTCAGAGTTTAACTCTCCTTTCCTGTATAATACCATTCTGTTAAGTAACAGTGTTGCTTTATTGGAATATGGGTTTATTAAGCCGTGTTAAACGTGCTTCGTTAGAGCCATGGATGTATCTGATCTGCTTGCCTGTCCTCCACTCATCAGATCTTCTCTCTGGGTTACTGCCCGACTGGAGAGTGGCTGGCTGTGGGAATGGAGAGCAGCAACGTGGAGGTCCTGCACCACACCAAGCCAGACAAGTACCAGCTGCACCTGCATGAGAGCTGCGTGCTGTCCCTCAAATTCGCCTACTGTGGTAAGCATCTCTCCATACGGCACTCTGCCTTTCATACTGCGCAAGCAACTGGACTCGGACTATGGGTCATTTCTCTGTTTGTCTGTGATGGTGTACGACTCTTACAAAACATACCTTCTTTGTATTTTAAATGGTACAGCATTAAACGAATACAAAAGCAATCCAGACTGTGTGATAAACCTGCAAGATCTCAAATTTTCGCTTTGAAGTGCGTTTAAATATACAACAATCATTTTAATTGGATTTTTTTTTTTCTTCCTGGGAGTACTCATTTTTTGTATTTTTTGTGTTTTTAAAGGTAAATGGTTTGTCAGCACTGGCAAAGACAACCTTCTCAATGCATGGCGGACTCCTTATGGGGCCAGCATATTCCAGGTAAGAAACGTTCATTGTGTTCACAAAATGACATCAACCTTGTTGTGGACTGAAAAGCTGACATTAAATAGAGACATTTAGACCTTACATTTTAATTTTTTTCAAATATATTACTGTTTAAAAAAAAAAAAAAAGTAAATAAATACATTTTTTTTTTAAACCAAAAAATAAAACTGTTTCAAAAATGGAATGTGTGCAGTTTGGCTAGGCTACACAAAACCACGTAATGCATTAAGATGGGAACTTTTTTAATCTTGGAGACTTTATTTATTTATTTCACTCTTTTCTCAGTCTAAGGAATCATCATCCGTCTTAAGTTGCGACATTTCAGCTGATGACAAGTACATCGTAACAGGCTCTGGTGACAAGAAGGCAACAGTTTATGAAGTGATCTACTAAACTGAAGGCAAAGGACCTTGCAAAGACTTGTCCTCCTCTGGCATGAGGGGGAGGGGGGGGGGGATGTCTCCTCCCCTTAACACCAAATGGAATGTTTAGTGGGGCGGACCGTGACATGCAGAGACGTGGCCCCAGGACTTGTTTTTTTGTGGATATCTGTGGATCGTTCTGGTGTCTCTTTCCTGGCTGTGGACTACACAGGGTTGTTCATACTCTCTAAGGGTTTGGTTTGGAGGGGCTGGACAGAGCCCCCTGCACAGCAGCTCGTTTGCCAGTTACTGACCCGAGTTCCTACGTCACTGTACAAATAAATATCGCCTTTCTTGGGATTGTTGAATATTTTTTACTGGAGGAAATGTTCCTTAATGTGACCATGGAGCAGAGCTTCATGTTTGACACTTGACCGTGCTCCTTCGAAGACCTGTGAAAAGTGTAAATAATGGAGTAATAAAACAGAAACATGTTTATATATTTACGTGTCATGGTACACTAGTGGTGTTTTTTTTTGTCTGCTGTACTTTGGTACGGATGGTGAAGGCTGTTTTCGTTTGTTCTGCTAAGGCTGAAGTTCTGAAACTTGCTCTTATTTGTTTTGTACTGGAGCTAAAGAAAGCAGTAAAGTTGTGCTTGTTTCACACACAACATGGATCCCCTTTGACACTGAATAGTCTCAGCTGAGCACCTCCCAACCTCCCTGCTTTTGTGATGCAGCTTTGAAGGAATGGATACTGAATTTGGCTCAGGGAGCTAATATGTTAAAAAAAGTTGTTTTTTTGTATTGCCATGAACCGTTGTTTAATAACCTAAGCTTGTTATATGTTTACTAACACACTGTTTTCCTTTTATTGAAGATATTGTAAACAACAAAACTAACAAACTCCAGTCACGCTTTGTTCTGCTGGGTTCAGTTTGAAGCTTCTGTCTACCTTTTTTATTATTATTATTTTTTTTTTTAAAACCTGTTTTTTGTTTTCTGCCAGAATTGCCTCAATTTCAAGTTTTACACTGTGCTGTTAATGAATTAAAAATCCTGAAGCAGGAGTCTGTGGAGTGATTGTGCAGAAGGGCATCTCTCTTTTAGCAGTCAGGGTTAAAGCTGGGAGCGCTTGCACTGAACTCCGGACAGCTTGCTGTGACAAACCTCTTGTAAGGCTCGGGAGACCCATCTGATTCTGATATCCGTGCTGGAGTTTAGCTGCAGAGGTGTTGACTAGAAGTTCCGTTGACAACCAGCAATGCCCTACTCGCCTCGGCTTGAGTGGAACAGCTAAACCTAGCTGTGCAGTCAAAAGGGAGTGCCAAGGCTTATGGGCACTCCATAAATGTGTAGAGCCCCTCTACAAAACCCAACAAATCCTTCATTTCCTCCACCAGGATGATTTTTTTTTTTTTTTTTTTTTTTGTGCTTAAGGTGTTGGTTTGAATGACGGTTAGTGATTTTTAAAATATAAATAAGACAAAAGTTGACACTTTTTTTTTTTTAAGTTTTAAAATTAAATTTTTAGACTTTTTTGTTTAAATAAATTCGGGGGGGGGGGGGGGTGTGAAGGGTTATAATGAGTCTTACTGTCTCAAACTTACACCAAAGTATGTAGCAAACTTTGTGATCACTGAAGGTTATGTACAGTTGTTAATAATTCAATAAACTGTTTTTGTAAAAATACAACAAAAAAAAGCTTGGTTTTGAATTAATAATTGAACATCATGTCTGATTCTCTTTGCATTAAAGCTGGGTTGTGTTCTTTTCTGGGTAAGATTTTAAGAACAATGACAATTAGCCTGTGTGTGTGTGTGTGTGTGTGTGTGTATTGTGCCTGCATCCCCTTTCTCCATTTTTTTTCTTGTATTACGCTAAAATGTAAAGCCCATTTTGAGTGTTTTAATAGTAGTCTAATTTTGTAGTAATTGTAACAGCTGAATTTTTATTCATGGAATATCTTTGGAAGTCTTTCTGTTGTGGTGAGGACATGTGTAGCTTCCTCCAGGTGGTGGCTGCTGATGTATTGAAGGGAGTAGTGCACACTTGGGGCCATTAAAGGATGGGAAATCTCAGAAAAATAAAACAACCCTCGCTTGGTTCAGGATCTGTGTCTGAGGAGCAGCCTGTGCTGTCATGAATTTCAAAACATTACCATGGTCAGGGTGTAACAAAAGCCTTTCCATTTGGAAGCCAGTGCAATGATAGCAGTAAATGCATATCGACTCCTCCAAACAAGTTAGCACTGTACCATAAATCAGTGATTTATGTTATCATTCTAACAGTACTATGTTCTGTATACTTAAGTCAATAACAACCCATTGAATGATGCTCTAGATAAGAATGCAACAGTGCGACTAGTTTAGTTTGTTTATTTGTTCTAAGACCGTACTGCTTATCCAGGCTTGAGATACTGGTTTTCCTGTTGGGGACTGCTAGTAGATAAACATTTGCCAGACTAAAATAAACTGCCAATATGCGCCAAATACTGATACGTTTACCACAGCAGAGTGTGTGGTGGGAGGGGGTGGGAGAAACAGGTTTCAAGGACCTGTATAAACTGAAGTGGAGAAAAAAACTATTGCAGGCAGGGAGGAGGGGGAGAAACACCTTTATTTCCTTCTGACGGAGATGGGAAGAAATCAAAATGTATTGAGAGAGGTATATCATGTGGACAAACTGAGCTAGAAATCAAAAGCTATAATGTAGCAGATAAAAAAAAGAGAGGATTTGCAGATTGAAGCGCTGCAACATCAATAATAAATGGTAACGACCTCTTTGAGAAAACCACAGGCGATATCCGAGTCGCTGCCACAGCAGTGTTATTGATGCTGTTATGAAAGTGAGGCAAGGAGGAAGAAATCTCCATTCAGGACTGAGTCACGTCTCTACAACCCCCCCCCCCCCCCCCCCCCCCCCCCTGTGTTTTGGTTTAAAGTGCTCTTGAGGCGTGCCTCGTTGTAAAGGCTAAGTGTGCGATGTAGAGAAGGATTTGCAGGCAGACTGCTCCTTGGAAACATGATGTAATTAGCTGTGAGTCAGTGGTTTCATTGCTCCGGGCAGTCAGGAGCCCTCATTTTAGTGTCAACATCAGGTCAAACATGATTGCTTTGTTACCAATTACATGAATGTGAGAGACTCTATATAGATATATGTATGTATATCATTTCTGAGGTGAGCGATGCAATAGCAGGCCTCCAGTGTACCCTGCTTCAAACGTATTGATCTCCTGTTCCGGGAGGGATTTTGCTTTTTAGATTGGAATTGAATTTTCACGTGTTGTGTTTCTGCACCTTCAATCAGTGTATTCTGAGATACACATCCATTCCCACCGGTGTGGAAAGTTACAAAAAACAATGGTGATGTTTCACAGTGTGTTCTCCTCCCTTCAAACTCCGTGAGAGAGTAAGAAAAGATGTGCGTTCGCCATGCTGCAGCTTGCTTTGCTGTGCTTTTACCATGGGGAATGAATGTGTTGGGTAGTTCCATTCACAGTCCATTTATAAAGATCATTTGGTCAGGGTGCTGCAGTGTGTAAAGGTCAAGTCTTAGATTCTTGGAGCACATGCAAGCACTGTAATTGTCACATGTTTTGTTTCGTGCAAAGATGGATAACCTTGCTGAAGTTCTGGGGACTGGGACTGGGACGAGGGTTGTCTGTCCAGTCACATGTAATTTACAGTGGAGTTACTTTGTGATTTCCATTACATGAGAGTAGATGTTAAAACTTCATGCTGATTTGAACTCTGTTCTCGCCAAGATAAGCACCAAGATGTAGCTTTACAGTAAACTAATGTGATCCATCTGCATCTCCATCCATTTGCGTTCCATCTGATGATGTAGATATCCTTCTGCCTGGTGTTGATGGCTGAAGTGTAATCCTGGCTCCAGGGATCAGCTTATTTTGCCTCCCTAGCGCATCAGCACACACAACGGCTGCGATGCTGGCTCTGGGGATCAACCACAGTGCGGTCTCCCCAGCGCATCAGCATGACAACTGTCTGGATTGAGCTAAATAGGGTACATCTCTGGGGTCTTCAAGTGGGCACCTTCCGTCCTCTGTGTTTCGTAATAACATTGCGGTAGATTTCTCATCATTGAAGTCAATTGTTTATGCAGAGGGTTCACGCTTGCTTATAAAGGATATTGAATTAAACAGACAGATGTAGACCTAATCATTCCATGTGGGCTGGCTCAGGAAATAAATGTGAAAGTTTATGGAGCTGCCTTAGCTATCCTTTATAGAAGACCCGGTGTGTGAGCATCGTTACTGAATTATTATTTCATTAACCCTAATGCAGGATATTACACACCACATTACCGCACCACTGAGTGATGAAACGGTCCTTATAACAAGATGTGTTTCTTACTCTCACTCACACACACACGCACACGCACTCACTCTCTGAATGTCACAATGCAGCCAATCCCTCTGCGTAGACAGCAATGAGTGACGCAGGGACTGCTGGGCAGCAAGCAGACTCGCCGGTTATGAATACTAAGCAAGAAAACCACACTGCATGTTATCACATTACCATTTTCACAGGTGCAAAACAAAAAAAAAACACTGGCAGACGCTAGTAAAAAGAAAACAAAGCACCCAGCAAGCAAATTAGAATGAGCATTTGACAGCACTGGTTGGAAGTTTATCAGATAAATTGGAAAATAATTAAAAGTTCAGTTTATAATAGTGTCTGAGGATTTGTTGATAAATGGTTTAAACTGAATACAAATAGAATGTGTGGATTTTGACGACGGTTTGTGATTTGTATATATAGGTTTGGAAGGAGGTATAACTGCAGTGTACACACATTTTAAAAAATCGTGTTTTTTTTTGGATGTACACAAAAGGTTTAAATGGTTTAAAAATATATATATATTTCAGCTGATTAAGGGCTTTTGCCTGAAATGTTCTGAGAAAAGGGAACTTCAAGATTGTGAAAGAATTGCTAAGAAGCATTTGAACATTTCTCAATCATCTAACACCCACTTTGCTGAAACAGGAAGTTCAGTTTTGAATCAACAGATAATCACTGGGGATTAATGCAAAACCAGTTGTGAGTAATATTGAAAACATAGTGTACTGCAGGGGGCCGCGCTGAATGTAGTACAGTATTAAACTCATCCAGTGATCAAGTTAAGGAGTCACAGTGGTCTGGTTATTATTATCTGGTTATCTTGCATACGTGCCGATCATTCTGTTTTTCTAACAGATTATTTTATTTTTTCTTCACTTCTGCAGTACAAGCATTCACGGACCAAGCAGAGAGCACTTCTTAACATCATGGTTCTCTTAGTGATGACAGAGGACAGAAGCTACAAGGAAGCTCTGACTCTTCACCTGCATCCCTTTCCTTCCACTTTCTTTCCTCCCAGCCTCGATAGCGACTCGTATCCTGGGTGACATCATACCTCCGGGCCGAGCTTCAGAAAAGGCTTGTCTAGTTTTGTTTGAGACCGCTGCCGTGACAGAACTTTCCCTTAAACACAGCAGAATGCTTTCCTTAACTGCACAGCATGCTGGGGAGCCATGGCACCTCGTGCTATTCCCTGCAGCCTGGGTGCCTGGAGCAGATGGCATGGGGAGGTGAAGGGAAGCCACTCAGCTGCTTTCATCTCTAGCTGATGATACAGAGTGCAATGTGGTTTGGCACTGTTCTTTTCATCTGTTCTGTTACCACTTCATCCCACTAGTTTGAATTACTGTAATTGAGTTATAATGAAGGCTAGTGAATTTGGGTACCCATTCCCTATACTCCAGTCTCTTTGTGTGATTCTCTTCTTGCAGTGCAGTTCACAGACAGCCTCCCCAGCCTGCACATGCTGTGGCAAGGCTCTACCTATCTATCTCTCTATCTGTTTATCTACAGTATCTTGCATGTACATGTGAATAGGTTCTGTTGTCATCAGTTATTAGCAGTTTTTAATCATTTTCATATGCCATCCCCATTGTTTCCTCATTTCAGTTACTGATACACACAACACTGCCATCAGTCTCCTGTGGTTTCCTGCAGGCTGCTGAACCGGTTATTAAAAACATCAGCTCTTTTTTTTTTCTTGTGGGGTTTACTTCTTGACGGTTTAGGGATTTTTCTTATCAAATGACTTTATATAAGCAGACTGCAGCACTGTGGTCAGGTTCTGGTGTACAGTACTCAAGAAGGCTGGCTCACAGGCTGCAGTATCACCCGCCCTAGTCACATTAGTGAAACTGTGTTACTTATAAACAACAAGAGGTATTTTGGTATTTGAGACCCAGCAACACCACAAGCACCCCTGCTGTAACCTGCTCGTTTTGGTTTTGCCAGCAGGGACTTCAGACTTGAGAGATTGCGTTAGGAGGTCTGGGAGTCTGAACTCCAGCCTGGATGGTAGTTTAATGTTTGGTTTAGCTTGACAAATGCTATGGAGACCATTGCGTTCTGCCTGACGGTTTACATCAAACTTGTTTTCTGTTTTGTGCAAACACGAAAAACCCCACAGGCAAATGATGGTTTTGCAACAGTCGGAGTGTTATCCTTCAGAGGATGATAAAGACTATTTATAAAAGAAAAGTGAACTTGGCAGAAGAGAAAGGGGAACATGGACAGACAACAGGGCCTTTGTTTCACAGAGGTTCATTTGTTTTTCGGTCTTCGTGGTAAAATAAAGGTACTGTATAAATATTCAAGGCAAATCAAGGTAGCCGAACGTTTTGCTTATCTCAACAGCATACACAAATGAGAGGAGAGGAGGAAGACATGAGCGTGAACCAAAATAACTCGCAGGCCCTCAGGCAAACAGAAAGAAATTAAAAATATCATGCAACATCTGACATCTGAAGGTTTCGGGCATCCTTAAACTGTTTATCATCTAAATTTGACATCCTCACAAGCACAGCAGTCTTTGTGAGCAATTATCTACTCGTTAATGCTGTTTGTAAGTTCAGTCGTGCCTGATAATCAGATATTGTGCAGGCCAGTAAACAAGGCCCAAGTGCTTACTGACAGCTGGTGTACTGACCAAGTGAGGTGCAGAAGAACCTAGTCACATGGGCCTGGGCAGACCCACTCCTGTTTTTGCACGCATGCCCTGGGCAGTTTCTCAAGTCTGAGTTACCATTATTTCTTTGTGACTAAATGTGTTTGTTTACGCCCTGTGGATAGTAAAGTTTTGGTTCTCCACGATACTGTACATAAGATAGACTCGCCTCATGGAACCTTCAAATGCATCAATTCTTAAGGCAGATGACAGAAACAACCTGCATCTCAAATATGGTATACCAGCTCTGCTGCCTTCCTTTTATTCATGGCATAGAGACATCATTACCAGTACAGATCACCACTTTGCACTTTTATTACAGCTAAATCTGAATCAGACAAACCGATTACACACTATGTACATCCTACCACCCTGCCAACGAGAGTTTTAATCCTAATTATGCAGGTGCTGCAAAGTGACTAATTAATCCATAACATGTCACAGGATTATAGGCCGGCCTACCCATCCAAACTGTTTGGCATGGCTGAGCCATTCAGCAGTGCCTGAAATGACCAGGCAAAGTGGCTGTCACTGTGAAAATACACTGCTTCACAGCGACTGACACTGAGGCTCTGGCTTCATGTGGTCTAAGATTTGAATTTTAAAAAAGAAATTGCTTTTTTTTTTTTTTAAGGGTAGTACATAGACACACCGAGTTACATTCACAAAGCCATTTACTCCAGTGTCATGGCACACATTTCTTTGAACACTGAAATTACAATGTTTGAAATACATACATGCATATAGTACATGCATACATAATACAGACACGCATACATATATACTTAAATAGACAATATTTTAGACAATGTCATAACGGTCCATGTGCGTGGCTCATCAAGACGTCACTAGAGTTAATCTGTATCTATAATCTGTACTGAGTCCCTCACAGTTGCCCTGAGTTCCTCGCTGCAGTGTATCACCTGGGAGACTGGGAGAGGAGGGGTGGGCAGGCTCAGCGAGCCGCTTCCTGCTGGTCCAGGTGTTATGGAAATGAAGTTAAGTAGAGGTGGGTGTACAAGGTAAACAAGCACAGCAGGTGTTGAGAGCAGTAACGGGAAAGCGAATAAACAATATTGCCAGTTTGTAAGCAGGAACAAATAGCGCTGGATTAACCCTAATGCTGTAATGACTGAATAAACAACATGCAAAATGATCAGTGGAAAGGGATAAGCCAGAAAGTTAATGGGCTGGCAGTAGGAATCGTAAATTAAAGATGAGTGGAGATAGAGTGTAACTGCCCTGGCACATCGTAAACCTCTTTCTCTGTTCTGTACAATATGATATAATATAATCACTGCTGGGTTCTGATGCCCTGGTGCCCTTGATGCAGCCACCAGGTCTCCTCTTTAAAAAGATCAGGATTTCAAAATATTTCATATATAGATATATATATATATATGTAATCACTGTAGACACCATTGTTTTGTCTTGCTAACAATTGTGCATTTCGAATGGGTTTTGCATATTGCATGAATATGGATGATAACGTGACTCAACCGAATGCAAATGGTTAACCTTTTCTCTCGCGTGTATTTACACTTTTTTGACATGCATAACACATTCAAATGGTCTATGCAAAGCACCCCAGTAATGAGACTCTGCAGTGAAAACAGACTGTTGCACACTGAAATATTGAAATCAATTTCCAGTTCTTGGCAGAGAGCATGGTTTCTTTGTGCACGAGTGTGGCACATGCCAGCTAAATCTAAACAGATTGCATGAAGTTAAAAACTTTCCTACTTCCAGTCAAACCAGGTGTTTCGCAACCCAGCATTTCCTCAATAGTTATTGTAATACCAATAAAATGCATTGTTTATAGCTGGCATCAAGGATACATTGTGCCAGGTTGACCAAAGGCAGGCAGGCACTTCCATGCGCACTGTTTCCTTGGTTATCTGTTAGGGAACTATTTCAAATATCCCTGGGCAGAGACTGTCCCATAGAAGCAGTGTTAAAGCCACGCTGTCATCTTGAGCTGTGTCAAGCACTGAATGAAATGCATACAGTCATCTATCTGTTGATATAAATGAATGGGCTGTGGGGTTCAAAGACCCACAATAACATTTCTGAACCCCACACCCCACAGTCAAATGTGACTCAAACAAAACAATATTTATTTTGGGGTATTTATAATAAATATTGGGGGGTAAAAAAAAAAAAACACACAGCTGTCCCACCAAGACTCCACCTCTGAAGTTATGGTTTGAAGGAAACTGAACCTCTTATTTCTGTTGTCGGTATAGTCTTTATTTCCATTTCAGATGAGCTCCACGGTGGGTGTCCTGACATGCAGCTGTAATTGAAATGCAATTCATATTTTTCCAGAGTTTAGCCATGCTTTTCAGAAATACTCCGGGGGAAAAGATTGTGGTGTTTGCCGGAATTAAGATTTCATTCAATCATACTGTCCCTGCAGTAGTGGCATAGGCACACTATAAAAAGCGTTCTCTGGTCCCCGTACATGGGTGGCGTTTATTATTATTTTTTTTATTTTTGACGAGCCATTGCTCTCGAGTGCTTTGGAATTTACAGTCCTGGTTTCCACTAATTAGCAGTGAAGTCATAATTGCTTTTAATTGAATCCCTTATTCACTTGCTAATTTGGGAAACTGCTCCTCAGCTCTTTGAATGTGAGAAAACAATCTCCTTCAATTGCAGCGTACAGGGTAGAACGCCGTTCCCTAGCCAGCAGTTAATCAATACTTGCACATTATTCAATGCCACCGACAGGCTGCCTGCAGCATCAGCAGTTAAGAAACCACGAGCCTGCCACAAATCACGGAACATCCTATGAGGAAATAATGAGAAATTGGTAATAGCCGTCATTGACTCCCACTTAATCGCTAAGTAAGCCTTAAAGGCCCAAGGCGAGGTGGTGGCTGGGGGCCCACAAGGCAACATATGGCTGTTTCACAAACATGCAACTTACCTTGTTAATAATTATGACTGGGGAGAGTCGAGGCAGGGCTCTTTTCAGTTGTTATGTACTCTCCTCTCTCACTGCAATTAAACGCAGCCTAAACTTAACTGCACAGGGCTCTAGTAAACTCCCACAGTGAGGGCTATGCGACATCAGTGAGGCTAATTGGGCAAGGCTACATCGCTTACTATGAAATTCAATGAGCAGCTTCTTAGTGGTGTACACGTTTCTTTCTTAAAGCTTGTGATACCAATGGAATATCAGACAGACATTGATACCATTTTATGAACTGTGTCTTTCTTAATAAAAACGTCTTTAAAAGCAACATGTGGTAAATGTGCGTCCTACCTTTCAGGCTTGGGAAAAATATACTTTCTTATGTCATGACTATCTGTGGAGCACATATTGTACATGCATAGTCTTCAAGAACCTCAGCTTTGCTGCTGTTAATAAGCAGACCTGATGCCCTCCCTCATACTTAAAACAGTTTAAAGCAAATGGATTTTAAAATGATTTCACTTGAAACTTGAAGCTACTTCGATTATATAGCCCTCTCCATAATGATAGAATATTGCCTAGAAGTGCAATTCTTTTCAATGGTTCAGCTCTGAAACAACTCTGAAGGTACACCACTACACCTCAGCATCCTTGTCCTCCATGTTGATTGTGAAGACAGTGTTTTAGGAGACCGGGGATATGTAGGGTGGGGAAATCGTACTCTAAACCTTATGGGATACAGCTTGACATGAATGCCAGAACAGAATAATGGTCCAGGATTGTCTTGATGTGATATTACATTAAATATTTATTTGTCTTTGTGCTGGAGTGGAAACCGTTTGCTAGCTTTATGCAGCACCAATGGCAAACAATAAATGTCTGCCTTGTGGAGTTATTACAAAGTGGCTTAACCTGAAGTGGGAGCATTTAGCTGATGATGTATCGGTCTGAAAGAAGGAACAGTATTGATCGCATCTCTAGACACACAGATACCAAACTTTAAAGGCATCTAGAGTATTCACACTCATCATGGGGTGCTCAATAGGAAAGGGGTCCGAGGGAATGTACTGTTCAGTACACAGGACAGAGGAGTGCGCTTGGACAAGTCTGTAAAATATTCCTTTTTTGCAGCAGGTAGTTTTCTGAGTGCATTCGAGTGATTAATGACGGCAGCACCATTTTCTTCTTTTCAAAGTCAGATCAGCACTTTCCTCTATTACTGCTGTTTTATAACAATTTTTAATTGTCTATATGATTGAAAAGTAGAGCAGGCACTGGAGGAGCGGTATCTTAACCCTGCAAGCTCCCTGCACTTCACGTTCTCCTGTCCGGCCCCATGTTCTGCTGTGTAAAGCTGTACTAACTCATCTCGGCATGCTCCCCAAGGATAGTTCCCCTGTTATCACGTTTTTCAAAGGTCACATTAGCACTTCAGTGCTCCTTGTTTCGAACATGTGAGTGGGTTTTTAATGTGAGGAGAAACATGCACCGTTCTGAACTGTAAAATCCTTTTTCTTTCTGTGGAAACGCAACGAAATGCAGTTGAGAGTGTTTGTCAAATGCATTCATGATTTCAATACACTACTCCTGCACTGGGTCGACACAGTAAAACTACTTTTAAACTTGATATGGAATAAAGAAGAGAAGCAATTGACCTTTTCTATATCAGAATTATGAGTCATGCTTCTATACGTAACCATAGCATGCAGATTTCCAAGTCTCCCATAGCCACTGAGCCACCATACTCCTCCCCTAGCAGAGGGTTTAAAGGCTGTCTCGAGCACTGGGTGATGCTCCACCTCTGCATCTGTTAAGGCCCAGTAGCTTGTAACTGCGTGGATTAGAGACAGCGGCAGTCACAGATCCTGCCAGCAACGCCTCATGATTCACTGCTAAGCCAGAGAGACACTGCTCATCCACAACTAATCAGGCTTATATGAATATGGCTCATTCCTTCCTGGGAAGAATAAAGAATATAAGAATATAACACTCGCTGCACAGAGAAGAAGTAAATAAAGCCAAACTACTACGTTTTTTTTTCTATGTTTCCTTCGTTATTTATTTTAGGGATGAAAAAACTAACTGCTTATAATACGTAAGATTATAAAACAATTACCACAATGTAACAGATCCACTCTTTTCATTGCCACCCTCTAGATTTGACCAAAATCCAGTCTATTCACCCAGGGGGGTGTTGTGAAGAGGGGATCCAGGTAAATATATTTTAATGTGGTTTTGATTCTTTTTTCTTCTTTATAATATACTGTAATTATGTTTTCTCACAGAACCTCTGGAGAACATTAGATGTCAGGCTGAAAAGAATTCTTGCCTCCTGTCTTGGCAACAACACAAATTTCAGGCTAAATAGAACCGAACAGAGCTTGGTAACCTTAGACATCGCTCTCTCCTATTTTAGATTGAACATTAAAAGCCGGGGAAACATTACAGGAGGTTCAGTAATTGGCCCTGTGTCTCGATCAGACAAGAGGGCGATGCACTGACAAGCTTCGCAAGTGAATCATCAAGAGGTAGTCAAGGATTCTTCAGGGCTGCAGCAAATTGTACAGACCTTGGATATTATGAGTCCCCGTGCACACACAGCCATAATCAGAACCCTGCACATAATGGAGTGCAGACACAAAAGGCATTATTCAAACACTCTTAAACGGTTAGGAAAACTGATGATGCCTTTGGTTCTCTCTCTCTCTCTCTCTCTCTCTCTCTCTCTCTCTCTCTCTCTCTCTCTCTCTCTCTCTCTCTCTCTCTCTCTCTCTCTCTCCTTCCTTCTTTCTTTCTTTCATTGTTCTTTCTTTCTGTCCAAGCTTTTGGTTATTCATAGAGGAGTAGGGTGCTTTCATTCTTTTTCACAGGGACCTTGAGGACTGAAGCACACTTGATCCTTTGCTTATCTGTTTGCGCTCCAGCAAGTTGTAAGTATTTAATGAACTACTTTGCATGCTTTTGTCTCTGGAGCCCTTGCTCCCCCTGATGCTTCCCCCCCTGTCCTCCTCTTCCCCTCTTCCCCTCTCGCTCTCTCGCTCTCTCGCTCTCTCGCTCTCTCGCTCTCTCGCTCTTTATATGCTCGACCTGTTTGGTGCTGTCCTCCACACCCGAGAGGGGCTGGATTGCAGCTCGGCGTGGAGCTCATTGTTGCTTCAGAGATGTTTAGGAATCAGCCATTTAATGAGAACAAAAGAAATTAATTGGTGGTTAGGCCTAATAAGACTGCTGTGCAGATTAACAGTCCTCATCAGCAGAAACACACAGAGTCCTTAAGTGAATTGCTGTGGAGCATTACACTGACTAAGCCTTTGCTTGAATGATAAATACGGGGGTCAGGAGACCATCTGTGCTTTTTTTTCTTTCTTCTATCATTAAAGAAGAAGAAGAAGGCAGGAGTAATGAGGCCTGGCCAAGATGAGGCGAAAAAGTCTTGCTATAGCCTATATAAAGCCCAAATTCATGATTTTTATTCAGCTGTGCTCAGCATGACACCACCATCTTACCACACTGATAAAGAAAATAAAACCACTCACATTTGCATGAGAAAGACCCTGAGGCAGCAGTCTATACACTCATAAAGCCACAGAGTTCTGATTTCAAGGGATATTTAGCCCCTATTCAGGGTCTAACAAAGGCCTAGCATTCAACGGGCCATGGTGGGTCCAGCGTGATTAAGCCTGTGGGGCTGAAGGCCTGTAGATCTGTCACAGAGCTCATTTTGTTCCCTCTGTTTACTTAAGCCCTCCTTCAATTCCCAGTACAGATTTGTATTTCTAGAACGGCTTACTAGTAATGTTCATACAGCCGGGAAAAAGAAAAAAAAAAAAACCTGTCTGATCTATAATAATCAAAGTAATTAGAATAATCCCTTCAGATTGAAAGAAGGATTATTTCTTCATGTCATTTTAGCTTCATTCTCTGTTGCCCTTTTAAAACCCCTTTGAGAAACACTTGAAAAAAAAAACAAAAAAAACCACACCAGCAGCCAGGCCCCCAGTCTCCAATAATTCCCATCCGAATCTCTGGTTAGGCTTGTTTTTTGTGTGTGTTTGTGTGTTTGTGTGTGTGTGCGTGTGGGTCAGGTGTTCCGGTCAGCCCTGCTGGTTTTCTCAGGTGAATTGTTGTTCATTTGTTTCTCTTGGCGGTGGCTGTGGAGAGAGCTTGGGGTGCGATTGTTGTGTTGTTTAGCTGTCTTAGTTAGATAAGGAAGCATTTGATGAAGTAGAGCTGGGGGGCGGTAATGCTGTCTGATCTGATTCTGTCAGCTACACTGAGTCGTCGACAGTGCGGTGTCTGTAGGGAGCTGTAATTACATAGGAGGATTAGAGAACCTTAAGCCACACGTATATATATTTGGCTTTCATAAGTAGAGACGAGGCACTGAGGGGGCCCGGCCTACCTAAGAAATGCGGCCTGCTGTGCGTAAAGCTACAGTAAGCCACATGGATTAACGGACGGCAAAGATGGATGATGACAGCATTTGTTTGCTGATTTAAAATTTTAAATCTTTACACAGAATGTTTAAAATCGGGATTTCGGAATGGACCTTAAAAAAAAAATGTTCCAAGATGGAGCATTAACGAAGCTACACTCAAGTTTAACAGCTCCTTATACATTTTCAGCTGTCAGAAAGAATATAAAAAATGTAAGCAATTATAAAAAGGGCAAGGTTTGTAACAGATCTTTTTTTTCACATTAAATCCTTTCTCTAATTACATGTCTCAATCTGCTGTAACCAGAGCAAATGTCTACAGGGAGTTTTTAATAGCTTATGATCATGTACAACATCTCAGAATCCTCTGTCTTTTTGATCTGGCCTGTGGGCTAATTGGAAAAGTATTATTAGATCATATCAGAGTTACTAACAGGAGTGCAGCAGAGAGATAGGCCTCAGCGGGTCCCGCTCAGCGTTGCTTACAGAGTCAAGACATCTAGCGAGACAGACTTCATCAAAAAAAATTTGGGGGCCAAAAAGTATTCATCCACATACCGGTCCTAGATTTACAAATGTTGTGCTTGAAGTCAAACGTTAGAGAAAAAAAACAAAAATAACAACAACATCATTGAAGATGTTCTTGATTGCCTTGACATATAATATTGAACACGCAAGGTTATCTGTTATCTGCACACGCAAGGTTATCTGTTATCTGCACACGCAAGGTTATCTGTTATCTGAACATGCAAGGTTATCTGTTACCTGAACACGCAAGGTTATCTGTTATCTGAACACGCAAGGTTATCTGTTATCTGAACACGCAAGGTTATCTGTTAACTGAACATGCAAGATTATCTGTTATCTGCACACGCAAGGTTATCTGTTATCTGAACACGCAAGGTCATCTGTTATCTGAACACGCAAGGTCATCTGTTATCTGAACACGCAAGCTTATCTGTTATCTGAACACGCAAGGTTATCTGTTATCTGCACACGTAGGATGACTAGAAATGACTGACAGTTCCTTTGGAATTAAATAAAAAGGAATGTAGAAGTATCGCTCACAGAAATCGATTTTGTGCTAAGGGAAGATAGACTTTGAAATGGGTGGAATTACATTAATACTGATAAAGCCGTTTGCTGTGTGCTTTTATTTATTTATTTATTTAGTTATTTATTTATTTATTTAAAGGATTTATTAGCCCCTCTTGAATGCAGCTTATGTTAAGAATGATCAATTGTACCTATTGATGTCAGAGCCGCTATACGAAAGAAAGGTAGCACAAGAAAATAAGCCTGCCTCACTGCTTTCTCGGTTCTACTTACCGGGTCAATATTGCACAACCCATTCAATGAATGCGCTGCCCTGTCTCTCATTAACAGAAGCGCGACCTCGACATCGTTGCCCTATTTCTTTTCTGGCAGAGGCTCGTGAAACAACTCTCTCTGCGAGGGTATTGGCTGGGAAATCCATAAATATCGATTGGTTGTTTGCAGTGCAATTTAAAATGTCAGTTATGAGCCCTGGCCTGATAAAGATCTGAGCAGACAATAAAACCAGATAACAGTCCTGGCTCCCTGGAGGGGGGGTTTAGGGCAGATCAGAGACAACGTAAATCATTGCTTTTAAAGCATTTCCCTAGCATGAAAAAAAAAACAAGGGAGAGAGAGACAGAAAATTGTTGATGTTGCAGATCCTGAGATTGCTGTCTGCCCAGTCTCCCCTGTATCAATTTCTAATGATATTAAAGGTGCGAGGGGCGGTGATGTAAGCAGTTTAAATTAACCCAGTAGGACTCCAGAGGAACATGACTTACAGTTTACATTAAAACTGATTTTATGAGTTGCCTCATTATGGCATTTTATTAGGTTTTATTTATTATTTATAAATGGGAAAACGCATCAATTGGGATTCTTATTTCATGCACAAGGGTGTCCCAAGAGAGCATGTCAAAGTGCTGTACAAAGCAAGCATGTGATGGAGAGGTATAGCATATATATCTAATCAATATGATCCCACAGCTTTACGACAGCTGAGAACATCTTCATAACCAAAGGCTGCATCGTCATGAAGGTATGAGCAACAGCAAATCCCAGAACAGAAAGGGAACATTTCTGTGTGCCACTAATGGAACGTGGAGGAAAGGTTGAACTGCATTGCTGTGAGGGATACCTATGGATTGCCACTACGCCTGAATGAAAGTTTAGGGTGATTTTTTGGAGAGAAAGCAAACGCACGTCCCTTCGGAGGCAGGCTGCAGCGCGCAGGCTGGGGTTACTATTCATTGACCCGCAAACTAATCAGGAAAAACACAGAACCCGCCGATTGACACTCCTTTCCCAAGAGAACACATTCCTCCAGGTTACTCTGCTGTGGAGCTGACTGAAATTCACCATTCGTTTGCAAACGTCACCCCCCTCCGGTCCTCCCCTCCCTCCTTGCAGGCTCGTCACACACGAACGACTCCCAGGTCACTCAGCCTCGCTGCTTATTCAGGATAAATGATCTAGACAGGCAGCCCAGAATATATGAAGCCTAAAAGGACCCCTCCCTTTAAACCATGACCGGTAAATGATTCGGTACAGCTGCTGATACACAAAAGATATTTATAATGAAGCATTGTAATAGACAAAAGCCAAAAGGTTAATGATAATAAACATCAGCGGCAATCAGAGCTTGCAGTATATTGATCACATCGTGTTGGGACACTCCAGGGCCTATACTCAAAGCTCTTATTTACTTGTTTTCAAAGGGATAAACCCCTAGTTAATGTTACAAAAGGATAAAGAAACACATTAAGAGTGCTTAAGAGGCGTTAAATCTCAGTCGTTTGCTTCTAGTTTTGTAAAATAAAGAGATTGGAGAAAGCTCCGCCTTAACCCTCACCCTAAAATCTTCTGCATGCAGCTTATCTTCATTTCAGGCAGGTTTGTGATCTGTTGTTTTTTATCTACCTCATAAAAATGTGCGTAAACATTTAAGTTACTAGACAGGTCCTAAACAAATCCCTGACCACATTCCGGCGCCTCCTTAAGACTCACCTCTTCAAACAGCACCTGTAGAACTCCTCTGTTGTATCCTGGGACACTATCACCCTTCATTTAAATGTGCTTTATTTTGCTCTTATCTGCCCCCTATTTTACTGCATTTAATCCTGTACTTCAGAATACTGTAATCTGCCAAGTGTTTAACCTGTAGTATTTTGTACTTAATCATATCCTGATGTAACTATCACTATTATCTGCTGTATTATTGAATTGTGGTTTGT
The DNA here is from genome assembly GCF_902713425.1 of Acipenser ruthenus. Classification (NCBI taxonomy): domain Eukaryota; kingdom Metazoa; phylum Chordata; class Actinopteri; order Acipenseriformes; family Acipenseridae; genus Acipenser; species Acipenser ruthenus. The sequence goes on along the minus strand of NC_081209.1, from coordinate 29,361,372 downwards.
CACACTTGAACAAAAATTATTGTATTTCTTGCTCTTATTGTATTACTTGTATTGTAACACTTGAATGTATTTGTATTTGCTTGCGATTGTAAGTCACCCTGGATAAGGGCGTCTGCTAAGAAATAAATAATAATAATAATAATAATAATAATAATAATAATAATAATAATAATAATAATATATATATATATATATACTGTATATATATAAATATATATACAGTACTGTGCAAAAGTTTTAGGCAGGTGTGAAAAAATGCTGTAAAGTAAGAATGCTTTCAAAAATAGACATGTTAATAGATTATATTTATCAATTAACTAAATGGCACAGACTTAAGAATGTAAATAGATTAAGACCAGATTGAAGATTCTCTGTGGCTTCAACAATGGAAAGATTAAAGAGAAACAGAGCAGACAAGAGCATCATTAACAAAACCCCTTCTGGATTCACACACATCACCCGCTTGCCTTCAGCTAAATCTGCATTTAATCCAAGCCGTGCAGTTTAGCCTAATGCTCTAGGCCCAATGAGCATGCTAAAATCTCTTCTAAACCTCCCTGAGTTTGAAAGGCCTCTTCGTGTAATTCTTTCGTTAAGACGTGTTGTGTAATTATGGGTCAACTGGATCTATACTCAAGCCCAAGATTAATACTGCAGGATCTCAAGATACTTAACAGCGCATCTCCCTTGACACAAGTCAACAGACAAGGACTGGGCTCATTTCTGATTCGAGAGCATCCGTTACCAGGTCATCATGGTTGTTCAAATGATTGAATACAACTTATCTGCAGAGCACGACACAGCCTAGAACCAGACCCTCTGTGTGATATGATCAGGGGATAGCGGGGGGGGGGGGGGGGGTGCTTTTTAGTTTCACAGCAGCAGCTCTCTGAAATGCGCTTCCAAATGAAATTCGGAACACTCCTTGTATAAACAGATTCAAAAGCATTCTAAAGACCCTGTTGTTAAACAGGGCTTATTAGAATTCTCAATGACAATGACCTGCCACAGTCAGGAAGCGCAGACCTAGCTGTCTTATATAATCAAGTGTGAAGCTCCTTAAGACGTTGACTTGGGGTAAATAGGCAGTATAGAAATGCTAATTTGTTGTTGCCAGCAGGAAATGCTGTGATCTCATCTAGTCCCTGAAGGGTGGAGGGGAGAGATGCTGCCTAGCCATGGGATTCGCCAGGTTACAGTAACTGTTAGATAAGTGCTGGCAGTGGCATAAGTGCTGGCAGAATAATACTGGTGCTGTATTCATAGGGTACCTTGTTTTTTCAACGCCCTGAAGCCAAGCAGGAATAAGAAGCTTATTTGAGTTAGACGAGGAGCAGACTGATTTTATAAATGTAATTAATTATAAGCGAAGATGCAAGGAGATTGAAAACATGTCGACAGCAGATAGCCTAACGAGCATTAAAATGTAATTATCTGAGTCTGTATTCTTGCTTGATTCTCTCCGACTCGCATTTGAGAGAGAACTGTTAGCTAAAGCGTCTCTCAGTACTGGTCACGACCTCTTCAGATTCTAAAGGTTGCTAATTTGTTGAGCTAATAGGAAGATAAACCAGCCTCCATCTCACTGAAATCTGATAAACTGCAAGTGATTATTATGCTTCTCAGAGACCACATCTAACTTCTTGATCCATTAGCAGCACAGATTTAATTATTGCAATATATATATATATGCACTAAAAAATACATTAATCATACAGTGTACAGCATCGGAGAGTTCAATATGTGTGATGTTGTGTGCTGTTACCTGGTAATGGCATTGCTTTATAATTCATATCTGCTTTCATACACACCAACCACATCAATGTGACCTGACCGGTTTGAGCCCAAAGTGAGCGATCAGTATTCCACAGAAACACTTTGACTTGTCGATCCAGCTCTCTGTCGGTTAGGCAGTCCCTTTGAGTCTGCTCTTCAAACAGAATGCTTACTTTCACAGGGGAAGTCGTGGGGAGAATGGGGCAAGGATAATGATTAGGGAAGAGGCTGAAATGCTGGAAACCATAAAGGTTTACAGCTGCAAAGCATGGTAAAGAATAGCGATGTGTAGTAAAGCATAGTAAAATGCATTGTAAAACACAGTCAAGCATGTGAACTATAGTAAAGCACAGTAAAAAAAAAAAAAAGAAAACAGGATTACCAAGGTAAATGCATCGTATACTGCAAGCATGGGGAAAGCATGGGCAGCAACTGCAAATCTACAACGGTCTCACCTCCACCCTCCAGCATAACCGTGAAGCATATATTTGTGGTGCGTGGTGGGTGTGATTGAGCCGTGCACACCCTGTCCTCTAGCTCTGCGTTTTCATCCTCCGGAAGTCTGTTTGGTCAAAGATCTCCTGCACCCATTCCTACTCCTGCTTCTATCATTTACATCTCTTGAAATAAGATTTTACATTTTAAACTTCCTCCTGGAAGTATTTCAAAATCTCCCAGTTAAGCATGAAAGATCGCAGCCATTATGCAAAACTTCCAGAAGAGTGCATTGCGTGAAGTCGTTACCACAATGCTGGTTTTTGCATACAGAGCAGGTCTCTGTCAACTATATAGATATATATATATATGTGTGTGTGTGTGTGTGTGTGTGTGTGTATGTGTTAACATCCCAATCCAAATATAACCCCAGCAGCTTAAGGGTCATAGCTTAACCCTAACCCTAACCCTAACCCTAACCCAATGGCGCTGGAACCATTTTTATACTGGGGATGCTAAAAGCCATTGAACAAAAGTATAACCCCTGTATTTGATGGAAACCATGCATTCGGTTGCTATGTACAAAATGTTTTATATAGTTAGTAACCCGATCCCTCATCCCAACCCACGGACGTCACATTTTGGAGATGGTCTCATCAATGTCAGTGAAGTCTGGCCGAAACAGTTATCATCTACCTTCCAAACTCTAGACATCCTCAACGTTTACAGTAACACCACCCAAAAAAGCACACGTGAAACTGTGAACACAGCAACAAAAACAATTGATTTTGAGCTATTATGACACAGTGAGTCTTAACCATATCAGGACCCCGGGAAAGTAGTCTTAGAAACCTCTGCTCCCTACAGCCAGCCAGCTGTGCACAGGGTTACACCTCACCTGGGAACACTGAAACAATAGCACTGGCATTTTCCTTTAAATCTGACACTTCCTTGTGACTTCCACAGATGATTGCCCTTTTGTCTTAAAAAACAGTCAGTTCAGTGCTTTTATAAACACATTCTGCTTTGATCATGGAGCGGAACTAAGGAACAGTACAAAATATCAATGAAACATCTTCCTTAATTACTGCCACCAGGTAACTGACTGGTTGATGACAATTTATAACCCAGTTCCTGGCTGCAGTGCACAGAAAGGTGAACCTTGACATTCTAACATGCCTTCAGTGCAGTTGCACTAGTAGGTTCAAAAGGAATTGGGAGCAGCAAATTCAAACTTTGGATAATCCTTTGTGTTTGTATCATGAAATCTTCAATAGTTAATTCAATGTAAAGTTATCAGATAACTATCATCAAGAGCAGTTGTGTTATATAATGGCTTGGCGTGGAAGAGAGGGTTACACGTATATAAATACAGTAGATAGAGGAGGAAACTTCTTGGCGAATTACTTTCTGAGTTCAGCTTGACCGGCCACAACAAAGCAGCTTGATCATTCGTGAAGATCACAAAGTCACCAGAGGGCACAAGATCTTAAATCCATGTCCTCTAGCCTGAGATAGAGCAGCCCTTGTAGTAATATTAATCAGCTTTCTCTACATCAAAGTTGCCTGACTGAGGTATTCAAACAACCCTTTCCTTTTTATCAGACATATTAGCCGCAAGCCTTCTCTTTCTTCAGTTCTATGTGGTAGAAGCTTCTCCACGAAATACCTTTCCTTTACTCTACTACTCCCTTCAGCTCCCTAATGTGCATTTCTTCTCCTTTATTTCGTTATTTCTTTATTTATTGTAATTATTTATTCATGCATTTATTCCGGTAATACATCTCCATGGGCCTTAGTTAGGCTGCAAATAAACCTGTGTTGTGTTCTAGAAACTCATATTCGCACCCGCTCGAGGTATCAGTTACTGACCAACAGACACATTTTATATTGTCAGTTTGGTTTGGAAGTGAAACAATTGCCTAAACAATTACTTGCGTATCTACGGCATTAGAAAAAAAGTAGGGACACTGGCTTATAGCTAAGAACTGTGTAAATGAGTCTTAATGAAATGCCGTCTGTTCAGAGACAAGCAGCCAGATTTTAACCCAGGCCTCCAGAGTTCAAAGTCATGTGCATTAACTGTCTGGACCAACTGCTACACTGAGTCTGCATCTCACTGTATGTGGCATACCTTTCTATTTGTTATTATTGGACAAGCAGCATTTGAATGGTAAAACTACTCATTGAATTCAGTACCGCACGGCTAAGTACACAGGTTGTTGTGTTGCAGTCAGGCTTATTGAAGCTTGACTTATGCTAAGAATGGAAGGCCTGGACAAGCTCAACCAAGCATGAATTTCCTGCAGCCCATTGTAATGCTTCGGTTTGAAATTTAAACACGACTGTAGCAACAAAGGCTTTCTATTTGTGTTTGCATACCGGTGTGTGTGTGCGTGTGTGTGTGTGTGTGTGTGTGCGCGTGCGTGCATGCGTGTGTTTTGGGTGTGTGTGTGCGCGTGTGTGTGTTTTGAGTGTGTGTGTGTGTGTGTGTGTGCGTGTGTGCGTGTGTGTGTTTTGAGTGGGTGTGTGTGTGTGTGTGCGTGTGTTTTGGGTGTGTGCCTATGAGCATGTCTATACATTGTTTACACGTGATTGTAGAAGTAACTTATTATAGCACTCACTGCAAAAAGATTTTGCCAGTTGTCAGTCAGCCTTTGTTTTACTGATGTGTCTTTTGTTTTGAGAGGCATCTTTGTTTCCTGTGGATTCTGCCCGCAGCATCGTTTGAAACGCTTCAGTCCTCGCTGGTCTGTACAAGAGCTCTCAGAGCGCTTCCTGCCAGTCCACTGTTCAGTGGAGACCCAGAGAGGAGCTGCTTTGAGAACCCTTTTCAGAACTTAGCGTGCATTCATACAACATTCAGGCAGCCATTCATAAAACATGATGGTACAAAAAAAAGCAAAAAAAAAAAAAAGCACAGGAATTGTTTTTTTATCAAGTTATAAATGTGTTTAAAACTGTCGTTTCCAAAAATTCTGTGCAGCATTTTCACTAATAATGATATTTTTCTTAAACATGTATATATTTGTAAAAACTTTAAACATGATTCCTTACTGGTGAACTTACACAGTTTTATTACACAGATTATCCATGACTATCATCAGAATAATGTCTTCAAATTGAATACCGTTGTTGGTTTGAGTCAATTTGAGCACACTAGTAAATATGACTTCACTTTAGGTGCATAGCATCCCTTGCTGGCTTACTATATTTGCCCTGTTAATTTAGCCAGTGCAAATATTGTGACACCTGTATAATGAAAAGAGCACAGGTCAGAAATCTACTGATCCCCTTTGTGTTACAATGTATTTGCTTTTCAGATTCTTCGAAATCTTGAACATAATGGACTTGTCAAATCCTCATTCAGAGCCAGGCAGGCATGGATCCCTGGTTGTTAATGATTATTTATTAGTCTCCACCGAAAATTCAGCCTCAGTAAGCTTTGTTACCACTTTCCACCATGAATAAATTAAAGGGCTATTCACTGCATTTGCACAGAGGGGGTTGCTGCATAATGCACCGCCTCTATGAGCTGCACAATGCACCGCCTCTATGAGCTGCACAATGCACCGCCTCTATGAGCTGCACAATGCACCGCCTCTATGAGCTGCACAATGCACCGCCTCTATGAGCTGCACAATGCACCGCCTCTATGAGATGCACAATGCACCGCCTCTATGAGCTGCACAATGCACCTCCTCTATCAGCTGCACAATGCACCTCCTCTATCAGCTGCACAATGCACCGCCTCTATGAGCTGCACAATGCACCGCCTCTATGAGCTGCACAATGCACCGCCTCTATGAGCTGCACAATGCACCGCCTCTATGAGCTGCACAATGCACCGCCTCTATGAGCTGCACAATGCACCGCCTCTATCAGCTGCACAATGCACCGCCTCTATGAGATGCACAATGCACTGCCTCTATGAAATACTGGCTGACCTGTAAACTATACAAAAATAATCACGTGAAAAACACAGTAAATAAAAAAAAAACATGCTGCTAATTTACCTGAAGCTAAGAATGTTTGTCATTATAATATACATAAATATATAAATAAATAAAGAGATAGATAAATACATAAATATATATATATATATATATATATATATATATATATATATATATATATATATATATATATATATATATATATTCAAATGATCTGATTATGCATTTGTAATATAAAATATTTGTAGTAAGGATTCCTCTAATATATATATATCAGCACCCAACAGGATCCTCAGCAATCACTAGAAATACTTCATGAAGAAAAGCCATTTCTAAACTGAAAACTCACTCTTTCAAACTTAAACAACAACATCAGTCTATCTTACTATTTCCACCAAGCTATCTGAAGACAGATGTTGAGACGTTGTAGCTGTTTTTTGATAGCATCTCGCTAGATGCTTCAATGCATGAACAGATACAGCATGTGTAACCCTATAGGGCATATCTCCTCTCGTAACTGAGGATTCATTTTTTGAGAGCACCCATTGTTCAAAAAGCAAACACGAAAAGTTTGGAATATCGTCCTCCTAATCTCTGTACGAGAATCTGATTTGGGATGTAATTCACATGGTATGTCTTTTGATTTCAATTTAATCCATGCAATCCTCTTACTGAATAGCTCAGCATAAGTGAGCGCTGACAATGTGGTCTCTTAAGAACTACAAATCCACGTATCCCCTCCGACAAGATATTAACTCGTTCTAATTCTAATCTCGCTAAATCAGATTTAAGACAGCGACTCCCCAAATATCTCCCGAATGGACTCGTAAAGAGTTGAAGCCTTTGAAATAAACAACCAACAAACTAGGGTAAGGAATCAACTGGGGAAAAAAGGAAATAGCATTTCGAAACAGCATTACTGTGAAGTGACTTTTTCACTGCAGCAGTCAGTGCATTAGTTCCAGCATTTGCTCAATGGGATCGTAGATATTGGCTTTGAAGAAACAAAACTGGCCACCCCCACCTCCACAAATATGAAGCAACCTTTCACAAAACAGTACAATTATTACATGTATTACAAATGGGTCTCAAAATATTCCAAACTAGGTGTGATTACAGTCAGTAGGCCACACCCTGAAAAGTTGTGCCGACCACTGGCACTGAGGCAGACTGTAAAGGACGGGGCAAAAGCATGCCACCAAAATCTCATTACGGGGCAAAAGCATACCACCAAAATCTCATTATGGGGCAAAAGCATGCCACCAAAATCTCATCACGGGGCAAAAGAATGCCACCAAAATCTCATCACGGGGCAAAAGCATGCCACCAAAATCTCATCACAGGGCAAAGGCGGTTTGCTTCTGTTTGTGCCAGGTCCTTGGTCCTCGTGGCCAGTATGTCTATCTGTCTGTAAATATGTATATATGTATGGCTGCAGATCTGTCTGTCTAGCTGTGTTTTTGTAGTGAGGGCCTATATTCTTTCTCTGCAATGTAACACATACAGAGCTGGGTATAAGTAGCGTTGCATTCTGAGACGCTGCTCCTGTCACAGCTATTACAAGCAGAATAGTTTGACATGATCCAGTGCTATCAAATAACTTACTATATACCATGAAGCATTTCAATCCCTGCCGCAGTATTCTTTATCCTTTAAGGTTCTTTATAATTCAATAAACAGGATTAAAACCCCCTCTTGCAACCAGAGCAGGCTTGTTCCACTTTTCTGTTTTAGTCCGCACTCCTAATATGAACCCTTATTAAGCCCAGTGAGCTTACAGCTCTTTAATCTTTCTGAACACATGTTGAGAAGAAGAAAAGCAATTTTATTTAGGAAACCGGAGTCCAAGTTTAGCAGGAAATGAGCTTTCTCTGTAATCTCATCTCTTTGCTTTTCAAGTAAATGAAAAGTCCTGTTATACAATGAAGCCCGGAGGGGAAAGGGGGAGGGGGGGGGGGGGTGATGGGAAGGGCAGAGGGGGAGGCGTTGGTACCATTTTAATCTTCTAGGTCAAATGTGTCTCTTCAGTGTCTGTCTGCCAAACTGGTCAGCACCATGTTTATGAGTGAATTACGAAAGATGATGGATAAGTGGAGCCGGACAGAGACTCTCCACCTCCCACTATGTACTGTATTTCCATTATTTTATTCATTCCTCCAGAAAATCAAATGATCTTTTTGGATTGGCGGTCCTGGTGTCTGCACTTTGTGAAACGCCATGCTGGTGTGAAGTCGACGATAAGCCAAAGCCTTAAATCCAAGATCTAACGCTCTTATCAAGCACTGCAGAAGGCTGTGACAGAGAGACATGAAGGCTGCCAACTCACTACAGGAATGAAGAGTGTATTTGCATATATATTAGAGGATCATTTATTACAAGCGGGGGGCATCGGAATTGAAAACATCAGCGTACCGAATTCAGATAAAACTCCCTATAGGAAAATGACGAGTCATTACAGTCCAGTCTTGAAGTGATTATTATCAGTGGAGACTGCATGCAATGGGCATGTGTTGTTCGAGCTCTCTGTTACACCCACTCCAATCCCTGAACTCGAGTTGTGTGCAGCTTGCCCTATTCATTCAGGTGTGCTGTAATTGTACTAATGAACTCCAAGGTATACTTTAACACTCCACTGCCTCTTTCTGCATACAAACGCCAAAGCAGATCTTGTCATAATTAGCAGCAATCCTGCTCATTACAGCTTGCCTAATTATCCTATTAATATCACTTCCTGAGAGAGTCTGTTTGCAGCACAGGCAAATGTTTGTTCTTAAATTAGCAAACAAAGAGGCAACAGCACTGTTTAAACACAAATGTTAACAAAGCAAAAATGGGTTTTGATTTACTGTAGCTAATCTCCTCGCACCATTTTGAGGGCTGGTAATCAAGTAGGGGAGCTGTGGCCTTCCCTGAAAATAGGCAGCAAGTGTGTACAAAACTACACCAAAACAACTCTTTAAAAAAGCTGTGCATCTGTGGAGGACAGGCTTCAGTGGGGTTTCTGTGACGGTCTTCAGCCTGACACCCCCCAAATCAACTGACCACACGTGCCTCAAAATGTGTTTTAACATTCCATAAGCTTTTAAACACATACAGTATACACTGTAAAATACACTGTGCTGTATTTCTGGATTGATTCTATCCTTAAATGAGTGTTATTATTATTATTATTATTATTATTATTATTATTATTATTATTATTATTATTAAGAGAACTAATAGTAATAATAAATCTAATGATCAAGACTATTAATCTATCGTTGATGTACATGCCTGACAACGTGGGGAAGAACATGTAAGAAAATGGAACTGGTTTGGGTTTAATGTGTTTCAGACATCAGGTGATATGTTGTGCGGTATATTGCTTTATCTTTTCTTGCTGAATCTCGGTATTAGTTGCCTGCCCCTCAATATTAATTCTGTAAAATAGTATCGCTAGCTTCAAGCACAATCCTCTCCAGGGTTGAGTACCTTCATTATAACATGTGTATGTCAGATACCTTTCTCTCTTATTGGAGTTTAAAACAAGGGGGAGAAAATCAATAGAGCTCCCTGCAAGAGTGAAAACTCACAGACATATTGGAATCCTATTATAGAAAACGTGAATTATTGATGGCGTCTCTTTTTTCTTTTGCTTCAGATGTTGCATCTTTTGCAGCTAGGATTACAGAAAGTCAGATCTTGGAAATGTATAAATGATTAATAAGCCAACCTGTTCGCTACATGCTTACCAATGGAGTAAATAACCCTTTCAGTACAAAGCCCTTGAATCACTCACATATACCAGCAAGGATTTGCATTGAATAGGAAAGACGATCCACAATCCACGCGTCTGGCTGGGGAATTGTTACATTAAATGTGCTGTTTAATTGTGACATCAGTTTTGCAATTTACACTATATTTATTTATTTGTTCTCAGTGGCATCCATATGGTTAAATATATATGCACCTAGTTAATACATTTTTAAAAATTATATTGCCTTTTCATTTACCCTTTATTTTTATTGTCATGTTGATTACATTTGCAGTTCTTTCTACAAACAATATACAGGTGATGGTATCAGCTATAATGAACTTAATGAGCATTACAAGCTTTGAATGCTGTAAATCACTCTTCCCAAATGCTTCTACCTGCAGGAGTCTGGAAGACATTCAGTAAGCAACAATGTCAATCCTCCTGCCTACTAGCTTATGAATTCTGTAAATGTCCGACAAAACTCCTCACCAGGGTTTAAATAAACCCTGTGGTCTTCAAAGGGAAAGGCTTAGAACTATTGAAAGCCGAAGTGAAGTGATAGTGTCAGCACTACTGCTTTTGATTTCTCCAGTGGAGCAAAGCAGGCTTAGACAAATCAAGTGTACTGAGCTTAATCAGGCTTCATGTTGCTTGCTAGGCCTTAGTCTGGCAGCGGGGTCACGGCACAGCCCTGGGCCCTGGGGGTTTGGAGAATGGCAGTTTGAAGACACTGGCAGTGTTATTTATTCCTCTTCCTAACGCTCCAGTGCTCTTGCAGGAAAACACTGGCAGCCGTTTGTGGCTCCGGCTTGATTTCCTGACACAGGAGAAAGAGATTGCTTCTGAGGGAATTCTGCTCGATAAAACTCATTCTGCCTATCAGCAGCCTCCAGTCAGGTGTGCCCTGACAGCCGCATTAAACTTTGAGAGGGATGCAATGGGCAGGGGGATAGGAGTGAACATTTCCATATTTGACAGGGCTGTATGACTGGTGTTACACCAGCTGCATATGCATTGTGAAAGGTCCAAAGCTTCAGCGATGTAGCGCTTTGGTGACAGCATTGCTACAGGTGGGTGCACTAACTATTATTGATAGAGTTTCTAAGTGGTTTTCTCTGTACTGTTGTTTTTTTACAGTAATGAAAAGGGTAGGCTAGAACTGTAGTTGACCCATTGTGTCATGTGTCTTCAGGGAATGACGCCTCAGAGACTGCTAACTGAGAAGGATTACACAGGGTGGATTTTTCACAGAGCACTGGTAAGGTAAGATGGCCCCATGCTGTGTCTTCTTGCAATAATAATAATATATGGGCATGTTCATCATATTCAATTGCGCTGGCTGCTGGCGAGTTTACAGAGATGGGTGCGTTAAAAAAAAACACGGATGCAGTTGAAACCTGATATGTAAGGGAAGCAAATTATTATTTTTTGTTTATTTAGCAGACGCCTTTATCCAAGGCGACTTATCGAGACTAGGGTGTGTGAACTATGCATCAGCTGCAGAGTCACTTACAATTACGTCTCACCTGAAAGACGGAGCACAAGGAGGTTAAGTGACTTGCTCACAATGAGTCAGTGGCTGAGGTGGGATTTGAACCAGAGACCTCCTACTTACAAGCCCTTTTCTTTAACCACTGCACCACACAGCCTCCGAATATGTATAGCATTTTATTTGCATTGTACTTTAAGGCAGAGTATTTATTTTTCATTTTAAAAAAAAAATCCATTCTCAAATATTCTTGGGAGAGGCTGAGCAGCAGAAACTGGCTTTACGAACCACAACATGGGACAAGCCTTCCCTTTTTCCATATGTTTCCATGTGGAAGAAATCCAAGTGAAGACCTCAGATATTTATAACCCCTCCCCAGCTGAATGGCAGCTTTCCTCCTCTACAGGTAAGCATTCCACTTTATTCTATCCTTTTGCTTCAGGTGGCAGGATCTTGTCACTAATCCCACAACTGGCAAATATGAACTTGACAGATACAACGAAACACTAATAACAAAGCAGGGTCTAACTCCCCTTCCTCCCCTGTGATTTCTACACTGCGCTGATGAGATGCTGATGTCACGAACCCTAAAGACACACATATACCACAATGCACCAGGAGCTTTGCCGAGCTGCTGGCCAGATGGCCTCCTCCCGGGACGGCCGATGCCCAGGGGTGCCGCTTGCTTTTTTGTTTTTGATGAGCTATGCACATACGAAACCAGAACATCTGGAGATGCCATGTGGCCCCTACATTTGGCCAACCCCTTTATCCAGCCACGCTCCTCCCAGAGCCAGATGCATCTAAACAACTGTGAGCTAAACAGGTTGAATAATGCATGGCTGAGGATGTGTCTGCCGCAGCCCATCAGCGGCTTTGATTAAAAATCCAAAACGCAATGAATATGCAGCAGGCACTAAGACTGATTTGTCAAATTGTCCATACTTCATCAAGATCGAGTAACACCTCCAGGGTACCATAATTAAAAAACTCACCCTCGGATTGCAACATTATCTTAATTATTAAGCACTCCTGTGCTTAATTAATGCTTCACAAGGATTTAAAGAGGAATATATACATGTGAGTGCTGACAAGCTGGAAGAGAGAGAGAGAGAGAGAGAGAGAGAGAGAGAGAGAGAGAGAGAGAGAGAGAGAGAGAGAGCGAGAGAGAGAGGAGGGGGGGAGGGTGGGGAGTTGATTCGCATTCACGTTGTGAGTTCCAGAGCCATTTGATTGTTTAAATTAAGCTTAATTAGAGGTAAAATTACAATGATATGCTTGATACCTGGTATTAAATCATTCATGCATAAATGTTTTGTTAAAACGGAGAAAAAGGGGCCCAGCAGTGGCACTTTGCCAGCAATTAGCTACGAGTGCATTAATGAAAGATTACTGCTGTATTATGAATGATTCATCTTGACAGGTGTTAGAATGGAGTTATTCCTGTTGTAGCAGGTAGGCACAACACTTCTATGTCAGTGTTTGGGTGTCCATGCTCTCTGCTCATATGTATTACAGGCAGAGTGAAGATCTCTGTGGGCAGCACTTTTAATTCCTTGTAAATCTGTAGCGATGATTACGAGCTCATTAAAAGGTACAGGGCAGTAAAGCTGGATAGCTCACGGTGTTGTCATCTCTGTGATGAGTGGAGTACAGTAAGGGACAGCAGAGGCAGCCTGGTATTTTTCTTTCTTTCTGTACTGCCAATGCACTTGAACTCCAGCCTCCACACAGCACCCTCTGCTGCATGTAGCCTTGCCTCGCACCAGCCCTGCTTTTAGACCACGTTACCAGCTTCTTCAATCAGACACGACTCATCGCCAGTTTGTGTCACAATAACGGTGTGTAATGTGTCTTTTGGGGGAGGCAAACATTTGTAGCAAGCTGGACAGTCCTCTACAGTTCCATCAGACTCCAGGTGTGTTTGAAGGGTAGGGAGATAGTAATACAGGAGCTAAGGTTTGATTTTAACCATCTTTCATTGAAGGGTTACACTTCAGAGTGGCCTGGTCCTACACTTGACGTAATGTGAATGTTTAGCCCTAATAAAAACATGCACACTTGCATTATCTATCTATGGCTTTAGCAGTGCTTCACTGTGCTTTTACTCTGCTTCCTAGGCTTTACTGTCTTTGCTAGTTCTCTCTTGAGCACTTACTCTACCCGTTCCTGTCTAGATAGCTAACATATGCATAGCTCTGGTCTACTGGCAATGTTGGCTGTGCTACAGAATTTATAAAGCTTCTTTTAAACTGATACATACCTACCATAACCTTCAGGGTTTGCAGACCACTTGGAAATTATAGGCAGATTTTATTATGGCTGTGTTTGCAATTGTTTCTAGGTCATATTCTCATGTTGAATATTTTAATTAGTGGGGCATGTTTGTAATGCAAAACAGTTATATTAATTAGCTATATTAAGCAAGCATCTCTGCTTTTTTTTATTTATTTGCTTAAAAGCAAAATTACGTGCTCGACTAAATAAAGGACATCACTAGCCATTCACAGCAGCTTGTCCCAAATGCTAATCTGCAGAGCATTGCTAAAAAGGGCGCATTCATTATCCAATTACAAATTAGACAGCGCCCTGAGCCAAATTCCTGTCTACAGGAAACTTATCATCAACATGACAATTCAGACTTTCTCCCTTTTCATTACAGCTGGTAATAGTGAGTGACAATAAACAGATCCCGCGCTGTGCAGATTTTACATTTTAAAAACGTGCTTGTCTCAGAGCCCTAAGCACTCGCTAGCTGCATTTAGGAAGCATGAAGCACAGAACAAAGGAAGCAGCAGGTTTTCTCAGTATAAGATACCATGTCAGCACTTCTGACAAAGGTTGAGCTGTTTGTCCCCAAGTTCCCAGGCTATAGTTGCTGTTTCTCCAGTGCAGGGACCTGGGACAAAGGCACGGCAGGTTTTCTGTCATTAGCAGCGCTAGAGGGGGGTGGAGAAGGAGGGGTTCATATCAGACTACAGTAAATCAGGGGACTTGATAAAAACTGGGATTAGACTGGACCTGCATGGAGCAGAGCCAAGAATCCGTCTGAACAGATTAGGCTTGCAGTGTATGCACTGGGTGGGGGGGAGTGTGTGTGTGGGGGGGAGGGGGTGTGTCCAACTGGACCAATCCAATTGCCAGTCTGGTTCATCTGAATATTCTTTATCTCAAATCCCTTGACTCAGCTGGGCTGTCCAATGGCCGAGGTCCCTGTTGTTTTACTGTTCAAGCTCCTGTTCAAATTCAGGTTAGTTTCACTTTAAGCAAAATCAAGATTATTAGCTGGGGTAAGACAGCTGGGACGGCAGAGCTTCTGATCTGAATCTTGAATTCCGCGTGATTCTGGCTTCTTGCACACCTGTAATGTATACTCTGTATATTCATTGCCTTGTGGGGTGATATTAGGTTAGATATAGGATGATCATTATTTACATTTTGTGTAGCTTCATTGTCAAGTTCAGAAAATATACATGACCCTATGCATTGTGTAGGAGTGCAAAACGGGGACAGTTAGTAAAAGTCAACTGACTCATCGAAATGACATTATCGTGTATTCCGTTGGAGTGGATAAAAATGTGAATCATACTATATGATAATAATAATAATAATAATAATAATAATAATAATAATAATAATAATTATTATTATTATTATTATTATTATTATTATTATTATTATTTTCAATTTGATAAACATATATGGTTAAACACGCAGGCTGTGTGCCCCCACTGTCTAGTAATGCCCCAGCACACTCCGCTATGATGAGTGTACTCTCATTCATTTCTGAAATGAGAAGAAGGTGCCATAGGGATTGACTGTTTCTGGTGCCTCAGGGAGCCACCCTCCTGCTGCTCTGGAAATTACGGTGTAACTCTGGCTTTTCATCTCTCTGCTAATGAATTCACTGCCCTCTGACCCCAACCCCCCCCCCCCAACCCGCTTCACTCCCATCTTTCTCGGTTGCCATGGTGAAGACCTGGGCTCCAGCCCCCCCAGGCACTGCTGCCATAATGCAGTTGTCAGAACATGTTGAGCTGAACCCCCGTGCCGGAACCTGACAGTGAGTGGGAGGGCTGAGGCTCTCGAGATGCATGAGCCCCGTTGAGAGAACATAGATGAGAGTGCTCGTATAGGGACCGGTTCAAGCACATTGTCAGCATCGCTTCAGCACACCGAGTTTGGATTTTGTTCTGTATTGATTTCTTCATGCACGGGGTGGAGCCTTATAGCATGCAATAAAAATAAAAAAATATTCATTCATTGTTTTGTTTTTAAGGGATTGGTGTAGGATAGAGCTAGTATAATATTAAACTGATATGTAAATGCATATCCATATTTAATCTACTTATCTGTTAATATGATCAGAGAGAATCTCTTTCTAATTTATTTTGCCCTTCTCAGTACAGCTTTCCTTATCTAGCCAGCTGACACATGATATGACTGACTGAATTTAGAAGTTTCCAGTGTAATTCCCCTTTTCGATTGGGTTAGGATTTCACAAATAACTGAAATGCTTTTGTTTGCTGTTTCCCCCACTAGATCACACTGCATTCCATTATTCATGCTGCAGTATTCACAGTGTCTACATTCCACACTTGTGGAAGTATAATGCTGTAGGACAGCATGGCTAGAACAGTAAAGCACTGGCTCAAGGCAAGTGTAAATAATTTACAAAGAATGAAATAAACTGTGGTAAACAAAAAGGTTTTTTTTTTTTTTTTAAACGACCATCTGTGTGAATTCCCGGTTGTAAAGTGTGAAATGGCTCAGTCTTTCACTTTGTATTCTTCTTGCGGAGAATTCAACCCTTTAAGCAGAATTGCTGTAAAAGGCAGAACACATGACAGGTTTCTTATGGAAACGATCCATCAAAGTGCCATTAAGCATGTGTATATAAACCTCAATTATGCAAATGAGCATTCATGCTACATTTACTAAAGCAGGCTGGAAGACTAGCATCTTCTTTGATGTTTTATTGCAGAGAGCAGTCAGCTACCTTATTCACAACTTCTCAGCGAATACTGCCTTCCATTGCACCCAATCACAGGGCTCGTGTATTTGAACTCCTCCTAGAAGGACTGTGGTCGATCAGTGGTCAATTACACCTGCTTGTGTTTCCCCGTCCCCCTCACAGACTTCCCCTCACAATGGCCTTTTTCTGGGAATGACATCACGGCTGACTTCATAAATGTAAAGCATATCGGTATGTAGGTTCCAGAATCTGCAAATGTGTATTTCAAAGAGGCTCAGAGACACAAGATGGGTCCTGATTGTTCATTGATTGATAGACCAATTTGCAAATGTATTCCAACACCTCAAGAGTTGTCATTTATATCCTTTATGTACCTACCTGCATGGTAACTGGGATTGCAATTTTCAATCAATAATTGATATAGAAACAATAGGCACTCAGGTGTGAAAATGTTAGACCACTCTGTGCTTTACTTAGGCATCTTAAACAACGTTTAAAAACCTGTGTGACCTACATTACTGATAACACACGTCTTACACAAAGTCATATTATCAGGAGAATCTACCTGCATGCTAAGTGCATGTTCTAACATGAGATATTCAGCAATGAACTTATTCAATTATCATGCCAGTTTTCTCCTGTTAGGCTGGAATGACTGTCGTATTTGAAAAATGTTTTAGTGTTTTCTTTTTTGTTGTTAGATAGATAGATAGATAGATAGATAGATAGATAGATAGATAGATAGATAGATAGATAGATAGTGTACATATATACTGTAAACAGCTTTAATGCAAACACCACAGGAGGTTTGCATTTGAGGGTCTCTGTTTTCAATCACACAGAGAGGGGCTATCGTATAAGAGGGATTATAAATATTAAAAAAGAAAAAAGCTTTTTTCAGTTATTAGGTGTAAATACACAGGGATTAGAGACACTTCATTTAAAGTAATGTAAAATAAATACAATAAATAATAATAAAAGAAATAAAATAAATCTAAAAGAAATATCTTACTGCACATGCACAGTATTTCACTTGTTGAAACCTAACTGGACTAGACAAGGTTGCATTAGGATGGAGTGAATGCAGTCACAGGAGCCAAGGGTGCTTCAGTTCAGAGCGGACAGCGATTCCTTCCTCAGTATGAAGGGCTGGGGAGGATGGATATCACATCTCTTGAAAGGCTGGAGTCGGAGAGGACTGCAGCAATAAAGAGGAGTTCAAAGAGTTTCCATTTCTCAGATGTCTGGCTGTACCTTTGAAGGGCTTCGCA
Source organism: Acipenser ruthenus (assembly GCF_902713425.1). Lineage (NCBI taxonomy): Eukaryota > Metazoa > Chordata > Actinopteri > Acipenseriformes > Acipenseridae > Acipenser > Acipenser ruthenus. The sequence goes on along the minus strand of NC_081209.1, from coordinate 29,343,734 downwards.
AAAAACCACTGCAGAACAGAAACAAGCAGCTCATACAAATGAGGCAATGTGGATGTGCTGGCTATACAAAACACTATCATTTATTTCTTTATGTGTTATAATATAAAAGGGTGGTCTAATCAAAGGTACGACATTAATAGCAATGTTATGTTCTTGCTGCCTTCATTTGGAGGACTATGCGTGTGTTGTTGTTGTTGTTGTTGTTATTATTGGTTTTTTTACAGTAGAGCTGTATGTCACCAGCGGAAATAAAAAAAAATTAAAACAATTAAAAACCTGCTGTAGGCTTAACTCCAGCTATCCCAGCTCAAAATGGCAGAAGCCACACTGTTGTAGCTTTCTGTATTGTTTCCACATTAACAGCATTCATACCACCACTTTTCATTGTGTGATGGACACTGGTCTTCAGTGTATGAATCATACAGGTCTCCATAGTAAAATAATCAGATCCTAATAGGACAACCACAACTGCCGATACTGCTCAAGGACAGTGTAGTCAAGCCAGGGTCAGTAGTCCTCTTGGTGCAATGAAAAGAGCATTAGAAACTTCTTCTATTACAAACTACTTAAAGAAGGCTTAAAATGCTGATGAAGACGACAGCAACAGCGCATCAATGTTTCAGGGTATTATTATCTATTATTTTGACCTCTGATGTTCCATGTGGTTAAAACTCAAGACTTGCTGTATTTTAAATCTTAAGATGGTCATGCAGTAGAATCTAATTTCTTTTTATGTCGCCCCCGAAGTTCACTTTAAATTGTTTTCTCCTCATCATTTTTTTTTTTTTTTACAGCTTTTGACTAATGCTATAATAATAGCACAGAGCCATTATCTGAATGCACCCCCGTACATCATGTACGTTTAGCAGCAAATTACTGGCCTGGTCAATAACCAGTAAGCACATGAACAAATCAATACCTTTTCTCCGAGGGAATAATCCCTGTGTTTAATGACAAGGCATCGATTTTTAAATAACTGCTCAAATTTCAGAAACACTAATTACGCCTCGTCCTTACCGCTGTGGCACTTGCTGTGAGGCCTGGCAGGCTTTTTCAAAGGCTATAAATCTACATTAAAAGCCATTAGAAACTTGCATTTACAGCGACAGTTAAAAGTTTACAGATGCCACCTGACAGACCATTTATACAGATAGATACTGTGCATACTGTGCCCACTCCTTGCTGCTAAAACACTTTGGATTTGACTCATGAGTATACAAGATGTGGGAATGTCTTCGCAAGTGCCAGGGATCATTAGTTTTTCAAAGTCTCAATAAGCTGTGGGTCAGTTTGCCTGGGGAGATGATGTTCATCCTAGAGGGTCTCCATTGGATCGGACACTGGAAAGGTCTTGCAGCTTGTCCTGCAGTGGAGACCACAGGTCCCTCCATCCCCTTGGCCTGCCCAGTCACTGCCAGAGTTGGGGGCCAATTTTCAATTCCAATTCCAATTCCGTTTCCAATTCCTTTTTAAAATCAATTCCCAATTTTCCATTCCAATTCTAATTTCTTCGAAGGAATTGGAATTGGAATGGATATTTTTAGTGACATGTAGTGACATAGTAACTGTTGTGATTGTTCAGCTGCTTTCATTTGAAGCCAATTTACTTGACTAACAGGGACTTCAATTGAAGTAATTTGTTGCCACTGTGAGAAGCTCATTTGAACAGAATACTGCTAATTGCAACGTTGATCAGTGATGTGTTGAAACTGATTAAAAGTGAATTGGATTTGGAATTGCATCTCCTTATAATAACTGAGGCCCAAGTGGAATGAACTTGTCACTGACGTCACTGAGCAAAGGGATGCTAAACTCATTTCTTGGAAACAAGCACAAAGCTATATTTTCTTGTTTTTCTTTTTTATAATTGGATATTACTACCAAGAAATAACTTGAGCAGTTCATGTATTGTATAGTGTTTGTTATGCTAGTTTTATTATGTTATTGTGTTCTGAAAAAAATGCCTTCCCTTTGCGCTTTACCTACAGTATCAAAACCTCTCAGAAAAAAAAAATATATATTAAAATTGAAATACGGTTAACACCAGTATGGTCCATTAAGTCAAATGTTTAAACCAAAACCATTAAAAAAAACCTTAAAAATAAAACAATTCAAAACGGAAATAGCCAACTGGTTCATGTACTGTATGTACTGGTTCACATAGTGTATGTACTGGTTCTAAACCTGTTCTGGCCTTGATGACTTACGAGCTTGTAACACAGCCACACACAGCACATACTGGCACCAGTCTAATCTAATCTATCCCTCTATAGTGTTGACAGGGCTCCCAGGATCTCACTGCTTTCCCAGTGGCTCAGTGAGGGTAGGGTCTGGTGAGCAGGTTCATCACATTGCCCTTTAACTGAGGCAGAAACCGGATTGTTTTGGGGCCCCTGCTCAATATGACTCTTGGCTCTGTGATGTTGTTGTATATTGTAGGAAACACTCCAAAGTTATTTCAATGTCCCTTCACGTTAAGAGTCTCTAACTACACAGTAATTGCACTGCAGTGACGCAGTAACTACGCAAACAGTTGTTCAGCTACAGTACAACAACCACGCTTAATTACAGTAGGAACACTTTTTGTCACTGTAATATTGTTTACAATGTAATTAGCCAGTAACCACACATGCAGTTACAGTGTTGGTAGAAACATTTATTGCAATGAGTTACAGTTCTTTCCATGAAAAACATTTAGTCATCTACTGTACACGTCCGATTTATTAAGGTCTTCTGGACTCTTTTTAAGTCATGTTTTGGGATAGGAAATAAACTAGTAACAAACCACTCTGGTACACTTTTGAGCCTTGTCGAATTCCTCGCAGTTGCTTCTTACTGCTGTGAATGTGTGTTACTGTTTTGTAAGCGATTCATGGCTTGTGTAGGGAATGTGACATGTGATCACGTGACTCCTGACGCCAGCTGATCCCACGATTGTTGCCGGTGCCCAGATTGAGAGGTAATATCTCAGTTCTGACTGACTGAACGTGATGAATAAATAATTGCATAGCATTTGATAGCAGGAAAAAAAGCATCACACATCACATTTTTATTGGATTTGACAGGCTACTCTGAGCATCTTTATTTACCCTGAGGTGTTACAGACTGATACGCTGACAAACAATTATCTTTGTAGACAGTGTCAAAACAAAATCATTAATTGAAAGAGCACACAAAGAACAGACGGTGAAGACAATAGAGCAGTGATACGAGAATGTTAAGCAAGCGCAAATCAGCACTGGGGGAGCAGACCAGACCAGCACTGGAGAGACAAGCACTTCTTTCTTTCTTTCTTTCTTTCTTTCTTTCTTTCTTTCTTTCTTTCTTTCAACCAGCCCGTTCTGATGAGCCTTTCTATTTCTATGAACATTTCACAAGGTATAAAACCACAGAAACCAGCAACCGCATACTGAGCTACATATGAGCTGAACAGTAACTCAGAAATCTTTTTTTTTACCCATTTCAATTATGGTCGCCTCAACAACTACTTATCATGCAGACAGGAATCAACAAGAGCCTAGAACAATTTCAGGAATATCAAACCTATTTGGTTAATCAGAAAACAAAACCATTTAAATCATAACATTAAGTCTTTAAATAACTCACATTAGCATTAGCTCCATTAGCAGCTGGACAACCTTAACGTCTACTGATGTGCCTGCTCAAAAACATCAACAACGTAATTCCTCCTGGAACATACCATCTGTGTATTAAAGGTACGACCTTGACCCCCTCACACACGCACACGCACACGCACACGCACACACACGCGCACAGGGGGTCTGAAAGCTAATTATTACCTTTAGGGCCATAAAGTCAGAATCTGGCAGAGACACTGATGCCCTGCAGTGTCATTTACAACCTGAACTTCACATTCCAGACCAGAAAAATAATGAGCTGCTCACCACATTGTTATCGTCTTATATTGAAATTGTGTTTGTTATTGTTGTTAAAAGCAAAGTATAGTGAAAGTCTGGTAAAGCTAGACTTGAACTTAATAGACATGATCTGCCAAGGCAAATGCATATGTAATTCAATTACCATGCAAAATCGCATCAGTAAACTATTACTAGTGATGCTAAGAATTATTGCTGGATTTGCTTTTAAATCTACTGTCCAATATTTCTTTGCCTACTGTAACTACTTAGCCAAACCCATGCAGTAAAACACCTGCTGGAAAGCTGGCTTCCAGGTTCTATCCTATTCCAAGTGAACAGTGGTGTGCCAGTCATGAGCAGAAGCTGTCACACAACAAGCCATCATTAGAATAAGCATGAGAAGCTCTTGTCATCGACGCTATCACATTTTAATCCTTCATACATTATTGCCATGGCACGGAGGTCACTACTCGAGCACGTTAAAGTACAAATAAACCTGACAAAAGCTTATGATAATTTCCCTTCACTTCGAAATATCTGTTATTTTAAAGCTTTTCATATTATGCCCCGTTCTAATGAAAACCCTCATGTAATCTACTAGCGTGGGAGTCTGTCGGACCATGAATTATTCAAGCTAGCCCAATGCCTTTTATATTTGAGATCCCAGGAGGTTTCCTCTCCTCCATTGTCCATTGTGATGGGCCATTATGCAACCTGCAGATTTTAATCTTTTTGGCTATCCAGCAGCATGGAAAAGAAAATGTATGAATAACATTTTTTTTTTCTTCCCATACCGGCAATAACCTTCTACCAACCTTTAAACCAAAGTGAATAATTCAAATCCTATTTTAATATCAATAGAGGACTCAAAGGCGGCAGACAATTATCTTTCATCACAGTCGTCAGGCCTTTTTTTCTTCAGTTCTTTAAGTGAGCAGAGAATGGATACAGTAATCACTGTCCTGGAGTCTTGAATAACTCGTTTAACCCTGTCACCTGCGGGGACCCCAACAACACATTGAAAGAACTAATAACTATTGGAGATTTTAATTGGGCGGTAGAATATAATTGTCTACTTGAATTATAATTAGCGCTGCTCGTTGGCCAAGGTTTATCTTTGAATCCATACAAACCGCTTGCAAGCGTTTGATGAGCTCAGTGCTTGTGTTCTGCTTTCACGCACCATACCGTACGTTACCTTGGTTTCAATCAAGACCATTTAATCCTCAGCAGGGGCAGAGGGTCATATCCATTAAAAGATGAGTGTAGGGTAAGTGCACAGTGCATTTATCAGCCCTACGAAAATGGATATAGATAGATAGATAGATAGATAGATAGATAGATAGATAGATAGATAGATAGATAGATAGATAGAATTACAAAAAATAAAAGAATCACTGCAGGATAGAGGACACTGTGGAATAACATACACATCTTCTTTGTGATTGGTTTTGAATCTGTACATGTGTTATATTACAACATATTGCCACTGTTTATTGTTCATAACTATCATTTTCTGGTGTTAATTACTGCTAGTGTGGTACTGTATTGCTTTATATTAGGCTCCATCAAAAAAAGTTAATTACATCTGAACTGTTTATGAAATGAATACCAATCAATCAATACACGCAACTTTTATTGATATTCTAGAACCTGCGTGAATTCCTCCTAAGTTCTAGGTGGGATATGAATACACGTATCATTATTAATGAATGCTTTCCACGTACAATTTCCATTGCAATACTAAGTTGTTACTGTGTAATGACATTGTTATAAATGAGCCAGGCAGTGCCATTATTGTTAATATGGAAAATTGCAGTGGAATTGGGTTTACATTGGAGCATCATACTTTACAAGTGTAATGGGTTTCATCTTGTCATTAGTAATCCGTTGAGCAGAAATGGCTTTCTTTGCACATGGGACCTCAGCAATTTTAAATCAATCTTCCATTCTGAAGCTTGAATTGATGCCTGTATTAAAATGCTGTGCCACACTGCTAATCTGTGGAGTGACCCTCATGCATTGTGACCCTCTTAACCAGGTAGGTATTTTGGGCTAGGATAAGTGGCTGTTATCATATGCGTCTCAATGTGCTGTTTTAATTACCTAGTTTAGTTAATAAAGCTGGATTAACAGCACTGGTGGAATGACAAAATCTAACTGACACTTTCTGTATAAAATAGGCCTTGTTTATTTATTCATTTATTTGTTTGTTTGTTTATTTTAAGCGTTTATGATTTTTTCAACGTGATTTCACTATAGAATCCGAATTGATTATTTTGCACGAAGCTATACATTTATTCAATTAGTAGATTCTAAATTGTTTTTCAGAATCCTCGTGGAACTGAGACCACCTGACTTTTTTTTTTTTTTTACATGTAAGTTGGATTCAAACACTGGCAGTGAAAGATGTGTTATTATGTCTGTGCTGTGTGTTCAAGTCATCACTGGAGAAGATTTCAGCTTGTGTGTGAACCCTGAGTTCAAAGGGCTCTGTGCTGCTCAGTGTTATAATAAAATTAAAAAGGAGGGAAAAAAATGAGCAAGCTCTGGTGACAGATGTATTTATCTGCACAATGATAAGTATCTAAGCTGAACTGAGAGCTCTAATTCCGGTGACAGTGATGTAGAGAGTCTACAGAGAGGATCATAAGCATTTCAGCTGAACTGGGAGCTCTAATTCCGGTGACAGTGATGTAGAGAGTCTATAGAGAGGATCTCTGAAACCATGGCAGCCAGTCCCCATGGTGCTCATTACATTTCCATGGATTGCATTTCTTGTCTCCTTGCCAGGCTTCCAAAGTGCCTTTTATTAATTCATAAAAACATTGCACAAGTGATTGAGTCTGATGATCACTGGGACAGGAAAACAAGGGAGATGGTGAAATATTGTATGTCCTTCTCTCTCTCTCTCTCTCTCTCTCTCTCTCTCTCTCTCTCTCTCTCTCTCTCTCTCTCTCTCTCTCTCTCCGCCTTGACCAATAAAAATAAAACCCCACACAGATGCATTTTGAAATATGAATAGCCGTGGCTTCTGTGCCCCCCAGCGGGAGGAATAAGGGAATAACAGCCAACACGAGGGCCTCATTTACCACAAAGCAGATTAGTGAGCGGAAACAGTTGTGAATATTCCGGGGCTCTGTTTTTCGCAGACAATTCTGCTGTTCTTATCGTGGCTCCACAGGCAAGGTCCAGGGGGGAATAACGCTGGTGATGTTCTCACTGCCTTTGCTGAAAAGAATTGCGCAGGGACAAGGCCTGATATGGATTGCTTCAACTGAATTAAAAACATTAGCCCCAGGATGAGCGAATGAATCATGATTGTGGTACCAGGGGAGAATGGAGAAAATGCGTTTCACTGCAAGGGCCCTGAAAGCCAAGGCTAATGGATTGGAGAGAGAGAGAGAGAGAGAGAGAGAGAGAGAGAGAGAGAAATGGAAAGCAGCCAGAAAGCTTCAAATTAAACATCATTATAGCTAGCTCTATAAATACTATCCCTGTGGCCAGGAGCCTGAACAGATGAGTCTTATTTTCAAAAAAGGAGAGAAGCACGCAGGTCAGTAGTAAATAACAGCTGCACTCAGTGACACAGGAAGATGATTTTAAGGCATTGTGATTAGCCATGGCTCAGCAGTTAACGCATCCAGAGACATTGCATTGCAGCCGTGTGTCACAGGCTACCAGTGAAATGAGCTGGAAGGCTTCGTCCCTAATGCATCATAAAACCGCTAAAGATGTTTCTGGTTGTTCGTTTGTTTTGTTGAAACTAACAAAACTCGAGCTACAAAATTAGTAAAAACAAAAATGAATGTAGGTAAAAAAATATATGCTTATTTATTTATTTATAAACATTATTTATATATAAAAAAAACATTATTATTATTATTATTATTCATTTACTATTAGACATCATTAGGAGGTACAAGTCATACATTAATTCACAGGCTTCTGATACAAACGACTCCCCTTTTTCTGTCAACAGTGAAAATGAATGAACTGTGTGTGAACGGTGGAGTGCCAGTCGAGGTTTCGGTTTCCAGCATGGATAATAATTCAGCTTTCACGTGCAACAAATTCCACATAACAAATGTATTGGAAGAGAAAAAGGTCAGTAATCGAGCAGTGAGTATGTGCGCCGTCCTGCTTAAATATTTTGCTCAAGTTTTAATGAGTACAGCGGAATGGACAGCTATCAAAGTTAACAGCTGCTTTCACATTTAGATTTACAAGCTTGACCTCAGCATAGCCATCTCACTGCCATCATCTTGCTTTTCATTTCTCTGGGGGTATTATTAAAGGACGTGAAGCTAATGAAATAATTCCATCATGTTGGGCTCCCGTTCTGGTGTTGAAAATACACACATCAAAAAGCATTGAGAACGTGTAGAATTAGGGGCAACACTTTACATTACGCATGCATTTATTAAGTAACTACAATGTACTTAACGTTCCTCTTTTTGCACAATATAACCCTAACTCATCAATGCATTAGAAGTGAGCCTGGAAAAGCAGTCATTTTCACAGCTTGGCTTCTAATCGTGTCAATCAATAAGGGATCAAGCAAATGGGATGTCAGGTGACGATTGGCATAACTAGTTCACCTGTATTGATGATGCAGTTGGTCCTAGGAAACACAGAGCTATAGGTTAGGGACAAGAGTCCCAGAGTGTTGATAATAAATATTAAAATCAAACTGCTTTATACATTAGTGTTGACATTTTTCAACCAATACATTAAATTGTGGGTGATTGATAGAAATATTTCACCGGCCTTAAGTCCTTAATGAATGGGTTTAGAAGGAACAATATAACGAGTGTACTCATCATAACTAGCACGTAGCTTAACAAACAGAGAGCAAACAAAGAGAGAGCTCATTCCCTGAGCCGGCTCTGACAGACACTCTTCACTCTCGTTTGTTCAGCGCTCATGATCACTTCCAAAGAGGAAAACTACACCAGCCTCTTGTCCTAATCCCTTCTGAATCCCAGGAACCCATGCCTGGCCTGCCCCAGCCCACCCAGCAACACACAGCAAATTGTGTTTCCCTTCAGAAACAGTGTTTACCTTTCAGATGAGGGGAGGATGATTGAGCAGCGAGGGCTGTTTAATGCTTTGCCTGGGTGGCTGTTACCACAATGTATTGATCAATAGAGTTCAGGGGGTGTCAGAAGACACATGCAACAGCATGAACTAACCTGGGGTATAGAGTTACTATCCTGGAAACGATGTGGTTGCTTATTTTCTCTGTGTCTTGCTAATACCTTTTATGCAGGCTTGATATTACAGTTAGAGTTACAAAATACAGTATCATGACATTGCTTGGTAAGACCGTATTACTGACTGGAAATCAAGTGAATTGCTGTGGACTATTAATGTGCTCACTGACTGTATATTGAGGGTTAAGGGTTCTTGCAAACAAGAAGAATTATCACAGACGACGTGCTACAAAATAATTTGTTTATGCCTGATGTAACAAACCTAATAGTTGAATAGCTTTTGTGAACCGCACATTTTAATCAAAATGGGCTGTAAAAAAAAAAAAGAAAAAAAAACCCTGAAAGTCTACAGTGTGTTTGTGCTGTTTGTGCAATGCTCAGAGGACAGAGCCAGCACAGATATGAAGTCAGGTGGTAATAAGCGTTGTTTGCCTGGTGTCTGTATTGAGGCAGCTATCAGTGTGATAGTTGCATGCTTTTTGGCTTGGCCAGTCAAGCATTAAGAATGAAAGCAAGCAGCAGCAGCGTTGCTAATAGAATACAACAGAACTGAGATTGAATGACACTTCTTAATGCTTGTCAATGATTACAATGATTTATTGTATTTGCTCGATTTATCTGTATAATACGTTATTGAATGTGTTCTGGGCAATCACTGCTATTTTTATAAAGATGAATTGGGAAAGCAAAGCACAATTAATGTGAAGCGAATGCCGCTGTAGTTAGTAACTGGGTTGCTGCTTACAATTATAAAAACTTAAAACCCCAAGGGATCATGGGATACGGTTCTCAAAACACAACATTTCACATGGAAGTCATCAATAAGACACATGGCTTTAACTTTATCAGAAAACTGTTCACATGCCAGCACCAACATGTGGAATATTTTTGATGTATGATATGAAATATCATAAAGGCAATACTTTGGTGTGAATAGTTTTAGTTCCACTGTCATGGTTCATATAGAATCAATCCCCAATGGCACAGGCCAACTGTGTGACAGTTTTGGTTATTTAATGTGCTCGAGAATTTAAAAAAATGAAAAAATAAGGTGCTGTTGTTCTGTAGTTCACTAACTGGATCTACTCTTACATAAACATTGCAATTGTGCACAGTCATTTTGTAATTGCTTTGCCCATGTTTGTACTTTGCATGTTTATTCTCTTCCCAGATTTGATAGATTATGAGCTGTGTTTTCTTAGTTGTGTGTCTCCTTGCTTGCCTATGCTTTATGTATGTTCCCAGTATGCGTTAAGCACTCTGTGGTACTTTTGTTAAATGATGTAATGCATGTATTTAAAACACATTAATATGATAATGAATAGAACTTGAATAGATGCTGTCTATGTAGGGAGTCCCATCCTCACAATTCTCTGCTAAGTTCATGTAGTAAATATTAGCAAAGGGCAACCACAGTTTAACAACATGTAGTTCATTAATGCTGTTGTTTTTTTTTTAAGTGTATCCACATCCCCCTGTCAATAAAGAAAGCTTGCTCCTCTTTTTCCAGGTCAGACCCATCAAAACAGAGTCAGAGCAAACTGGCAACCTGCAAAGTTTCCATTATTTGCATGAACTCTGGTGTCAGCTGCCTATTGGTGCTGTTGGAAAACATTAAAAACATTTAGTGCCCTTGAAAAAGAAAGAGTCTCTTAAAGCTGCTGCATGGGTGAACCGATATAACATGATGAACCTGCACAAGCCCAGTTACTGTTACACACAACTCCCTTTAGCAGTCTCTCGAGGGATGTGCAGGCAAATTAGCAGAGTGTACCACAAACACCTGGTGTGGTCCGTTAACAGACCTAGAATAGCACTGAAACTGCACGCACCAACTGCAAACGAGGGTCCTGTCCTACTGCACACCTACTCAGCTGTGAAAAACAAACCCAGTCCCATCAGATATGAGGCCTGAGACAGGCTTGAAACAGAGCTTTATTTATGTGCAATCTGTAACAGCAATCTGTAATTATATAGGTCTTGGCTTTCCATACGAGGGGTGAATTACATTTGTCTTTAAATCCGCTACAAAGTAAATACTATATACTATGCAAGAGGTTGTTGTCACTCAGATCTCCCTCATGTTGAGTAAGGCATGTATAAAAACAGATCTGCAAGGGGTTCTTCAAACGATTATGATAAAACTATAAGAAACTAGCTGCACAACACTTCCGCAATGAAGAATCTTACATCGGAGTGGTTTATCGAGAGAGTGTCCTGTGCAGGTCACTTTGGTTCTGTATTGTTATGTGCTACCCTGCAGGTGGGGTACAGAGGTTAAAATACCTCTCAATGCTAGACAAAAAATGTGTGACTCCCCCCCCCCCCCCCCCCCCCCCACTAATCTGTGAGGTTACTGTGAGTTTAAACTCTTGTTTAAAACAAATGTTTATTGCCTGGTTCCTATCAATTTGATTATATTGCATTGGCACAGTGAAGCATGATAAGCTGCAGATTAATCTATTTTTCTATTGATCAAATATAAAAAATATGTTTGTATGTCCCCAGAGAAAATTCACAGTGTGTATGGGAGAGGGCAGATGACTGCCACTCTTGCCACAATAATCAATTGACTTTAAAAAAGAAAAAAGGATCAATAAGTCTAAGGTCCTTAAATACAAAACTGAGGATCAATGATGGCCATATGTTGTTTCTAAATCACACATGGAGCCTGGCTCATTCGACAATCAATTTGACTGCTTCTGGGATAGTTAAGAAAAGGTTGAGCCACTGACCATTATACATGATCTCAATAACTTTATAGAAGGAATACACATTTTAGTGACTGCTCTGCTGAATCCCCCATGTTAAATCACCTGTGCATATAGACACATGTTTGTAGGTCTATTGAGAGCGCAATATAGGCAAGTTTGACTGGGATAGGTACAGTACAATGGCCACAGACCAGAGCAGAACTTCAATGGTCAAGAGCATGACCCTGCATTGTATTAATTCACTGCTCAGTGGGCAGTAAAAGCTAAAATACAACACCTGGGTGGTACAGGCAAGTTTCAATCTGCCAGCTATTTAATCGTCTTTAGAATGAAGTACTGCTTGGAGGGTCCTAACAGCCAGCTTCAGCACAGTAAAGGAGGAGCCATGGGAGAGCTTGTGTTCCTCTGCTCGTGTTGGCTCTGTCCATCCTTGGACACCACCACTCCAGGGTTGGCACTGTAGCCAAGAATCAGTGACCTGGACATATATTGTACGAGCTGTGAATCAGAGGAGCAGAGTCCAAGGCAAAACCAAACAGGCTCTTCATGACTAAAGAGTGACTGTAAGATTCAGGAAGTCGAGAAAAGTAATCTGAGAAGGAGAGATGGAGAGAGAGAGAAAGAGAGAGAGAGGGTCCCGATGGACATCAATCTGTTTAATTTGAGCTGCAGATTGCCTCCATCTCTTTATGCATGGCCAGCGCAATGCGTCACATCCGTCATAAAGAAGCACATTAAAAATTAGACAGGGCTGTTAGCACATCATGGTCGACCAGATGGTTTGTGCTCTGAAGTGTTGCAAGGAGCCTCATTTCTGTTTTACATGAATGCCTCACGTTACAGGCTGGGGCTGCTATGGTCATTAAACACATGAAGCCCCGCAGCACTGTTGAAGGTTTCATTTGGCATGGATGATTTCTCACACAGGCAGGGTTGCTGGCAAGCCTGTCATAACTCAATATCTCTCTGCCGTGACAAACCAGGCATCCTTGGAGTGATTTAAAGCCAAAATAAAAAATTCCATTTAGATGCCGGTGGTCTGCTGCTCAGGGTGGAGCTCAGAGTTGGATAAAAAGCTGGATCCTGCTTTCAGTCCAGAGATAGTTTCACACTGGGTAACCCTGGCAATTACGAACCTCCAATCCAACACGAAGGTACCGAGTGAGGGCTTTAGAGATCCACTTTTATTTTGGAGGACAAGAAAACACATTTATAGTATAAACCTCACAGCAGATTTGAACCGTGATAATGAATAAGAATGTACATATCGTTTCCCACATTCCACTTTCCATATAATCTTACAAACACTACAGGCAAAAAACTAAATAAAGAAAAAAAAAGTGGTTTGTGGTAACATGTGTAGCATGTTAAGGTGCTTATTTCAGAACTTACACCAGAGGTTGTGTTTATTTGGAATGGAAAGCCATGGCCTGGCTCTGACACCCAGTGAAAACATCAGCCTTACACAACACGTCAACAGAGAGCAAAGAAAAACAAACACTGACATATGACAGCTTGTCTGTCAAGAAGTCTTTCAAAAGAGAGAGAGCAAGAGAGAGAGAGAGATGGAGAGAGAGATAGAGAGAGAGAGAGGGAGAGAGAGGGAGAGAGAGAAATAGAGAGAGTGGGAGAGAGGGAGAGAGAGAGATAGAGAGAGAGAAAGAGAGAGGGAGAGGGAGAGATGGAGAGAGAGAGAGAGAGAGAGAGAGAGAGAGATAGAGATGGAGAGAGACTCTGTAGAGATGGGGGGCAACCATTTCAGCTGCAGGCTGCTAAGCTATTAGCACCACCTACTGACTGTTCACATCATCAAAGAAAAATAAAAACACATTCTCGTATTCCAGACCTGATTGCTGAACTAATTACACTACGTCTAATAACACCTACGTTACTCATCTCAGGGGTTCATTCTCCACCTCTGCTGGCATGTTACAATATCAGTGTTTTAAATTATTTCAACCTAGCTGGAAGCTGCATTGTGTCGGGCATAGTGTGTTTCCAGTCATTTGGAACTCACAAAGCAGGAATTCAGCATTGCACAGCCACTAATATTTCTGTGTCAGCCTTAGGAGGGAAAGCACTAAAGAAAGCCGTGAAAGTTGTCTGCTGAATCCGAGGAGAATGATCATTTGACTTCTCCAAGGTACGTTTCTGTGCTTCGTGTTGTCACAGCTGTTGTTTACCTGCCATCTGCCTCTCGCCAGAGGGAGGGCCTAATTAACCACATGCCCCAATTTATCATTCAGAATCTATTGGGTTTTAGCTCAGACAAGCAACGCCTGCCTTTTATTCAGGACGGATAATCTGCTGTGACCGACAGCATTAACAATGTGTGAATCAGCGAGGAGATTTAATCACCTTTAGTTCATTAATACTGACAGCAAGACAGAGCATGGGGGTGGGATGTCGCAACAACACGCTTCCTTGTAAAATCGAGAGCTTAGCTGCTCTTTGTGCAGAAGATGTACGCATTACAGAACTTTGTATTTTTTGATGTCACTAGGGTATCCCAGAGAATACCCTGTCAGTATATATATATATATATATATATATATATATATATATATATATATATATACACAGGCTAACTTCACTATAACGAACCCCCCTGGGACCTGGAGAAATGTTCGTTATATCACTATAATAGGGTTTGGCATTTTTCTGTATCAGAATAATGACAAAACGGCAAATTTGAATTGAACATCAATATATAGTGCTTTTATGAAGAATCCTTCACATTTAAACGATATTGTGACAAGGTACTCATGTCACATGTGTGGGTAACCGCATTGCAAGACAGAGAGACATGGGACTTGGAGTTGAAACATCGGCACAGACGCGCAGGATTTATTAAACACGAAACAAAAAGTAAACAAACGGGTCATGTGACGCTACCAATGATGGTAACGCACAGAGGACACATACAGAAGACAGGCAGAAAACAAGTCTCAATCGATCCTGTACCTTACGTGCAGCCATTATTTTTCTGGGGAACATCCAAGTATCTCTCAGGGTGAGTGGAGATGGAAGGATGCAGAGCTTTTGATAGCATTGATACAAATCATTAATATATGAATTCAGCATTATATTCAAATGAAACACGGCTTGGACGTGCCAGTGGAAAAGAGGCACAAGCTTGGTAATCTTTTAGTGATTCCCTGAATATTCACTTCCCACTCAGTGTGAGAATGGAGGAGGCTGCTTTCAGTAAGACTTTTATTTCCCCCAGTCTCAATCAGAGTTGCCTGCTACTGCACTGATAAATGTGTTAACCAGGCAGTTAGAACTGAGTGTCAGGCTCACAGAACCCTCAACGACAACAAGAGGTATAAAAAAGAAATCTGCATGCATTTAGCAACGGCTGTACTGTGGGTATAGAACTTCAGTATCGACAGGGATTTCACTGTCAATGTTAAAAGGAGTGCTAAGCAAGGATATCAAATATTACCCTGTATTAGAATTCACAATATTGTCATTGGTACCCTAACTTTAAAGTCTTAACAGGAGGTCACAGTGCACTGCTATGTTCTTACTCTGTTTGAAGATTATTAAAAGAGTGCTGCTTTTACCTTTGAATGAGAAGCTGTAGTCTGGAAATACCAGTCTCCAGTCATCTGAGCTGTCAGGTGTAGTGCTAATCACACAGTCATCACAAGACATGGTAAATATTGATATTACTTTCTCTTTGGTCACTGCATGTGCAATTCAACAAGAGACTTTCTGTATGCTGTGTGACTGAAGGGGCTAAAGCTACTTTTTCAGCACATTCCTACTTTACAAGCAGAGTCTATAGACTCTTCAGGGATCTGATCAGGTCCACCAGGGTCTTAGTGCAGTATTTCAATGATATGCAATTACCCATCTACTGAAGTCCACTTATTACATATCATCTTGTTCTTTGCTTGTCTTTTACTTTGTTTGGGGATAATGCAGATTTTTATTTCGACAACCACTCTGTGGTTTTAGTGCAGTGTGGCGCTTGTAAAATCTGCCTAGTTAAATTTAAAAAGCAAGCAGAAATATCTTCTGCCCAAAGGGGACCAGTGGTAACGCTGATAATAATAACAAGAGGTAAGACAATAGATTTCAAAGTGCTAGTTAACACCTCTGTGGAAGGGTTACAGGAATTTCTCACAGGAGTAGAACGTGTTTAGAAAGAACATGCTAAAACATGTCCACTGGGGCTGACAGCAGAGCTGGTTCTGCAGTTAAATCTAATTTATCCAGCAATCCCAAAGGGACATCCTGTGCTGTACTAGCATTAGGGGATGGAGGGATGGAGAAGTGGAGCCCCCCAATCCCCACAGTGAGACCGGAGTGAGACAATTGGCAAGAATGCGAATAAAAGCATTGCTTCAGGCAGGAAACTGAAGAAGCTGCTTCCTGCTGGTAGTGAAGGCCTGTAGAAAATGACTCGCAATCTACAATGCTTCTGTCTACAGCTTACGAGCTTGTGTTTTTTTCTTGGGGATAGGGATAAAACCGAAAGAGTTTTTTTTTTTTTTTTTTTTTTTATAAGCATGTCTGAGAATTATATTTCTCCTACAAAATGCTCTTGCGCTGTTTCAAATCATGCAAATAACAAATGGCTTCCTTGCCTTGTAGGGGCAAATTCTGCATGCAAATGTGTTTGAGCACTCCATCACTGTGTACTAATTAGATGTTGTTGCACCGAATCCAGGATACTGGCACTGCAAGGCCATGTGTGGGTCGTTAATGATGTTCTCTCCCCACAATTACAGTAACTAGGGACTGCCGTGCTTCTGCAGAAAGCGTGGCTTGTGTTTCTGTTGGGAGAGGGCTGATTCCTCATTACACAAAGGATATGCATTACACCGCGTTGAGGCAAGGGTGCGTTGTGGCTCCCTGTACAGAGATACTAGCGATGCCACCACTGAAACTGACCATTGAATAAAGGTGAGATTCAATTTAAAGGACTGAGAAATTTGAAATCTAATTTCAGCTGTGTCTCTATAAGAGAAACTATTCACTTAATTTTCTACCTGCGGAACACCCAGAAAAGCTTCAATAGGAATTCCGACTTCAATTAAAGGAAGCATTCAAAAAATATATATTCTTCATAGATTGAATTTGTGGCCTCATAAAACAGTGCTGGAGTTAACATTCCTTAGTAACATTCTCCATTTTATTTATTGCTTTATTTACAGATAGAGTGCATTTTCGGGTAATCATTTAATAACATGTTAAATCAACAAGGGCAGAACGAGGTGTAAAAAAAAACAAACAAAAAAAAAACGGCTCTAGTGCTGGAAGAAACATATTCTAATGTGGTATTTGAAAAACAGTGCCCTTGTAAATTGGGATTTGCATTGAGAAACAGATTGCTTGCTACAGTGTGTTTCTAAAGGTCAGTACAGTACTGCGAGCAACAGAAACAAATGGGTGCTGTCCATGGTATCTCTCCACCTTCATTTGCTAGTGTTGCTTAGGGGCCTGTAATACAACAAGGACAAGTGAAACTGCAGCATAATTCATTTACAACACGGAAAACAAATGAATCACACGTGCATATTTTATTTATAACTCGGGTTACATGGTTTTCTATTTGTATATATATATATACAGTATATACTCATTCAGTATGAGGTTTTTTGTCTGTTTAAAAATAATGTTTTAGTTACTTGGTAAATGCACATGTACTTACACATAATTACACTGTTACTATGCATAGCTACAATGTACATCTTTTTGCACTATATATGTAACTACATAATTGTATCACATGCATTTTCTAAGTAACTACTATGTAAATACACAGTAATTAGAGACACCATGTAAAGTGTTACCCTTTACTGTATATTCAATTCCAAGACAGGGATAGTGCACCCCTTGTTGGGCCAGTGTTTGAAAACATTGATCCACATCCTCAAAAGTAATCTTAACTAAAGGGAATTTAACTAAGAAACTATGAAGGAGACCAGATTTCAGCAGGACAGTAATGAACCTCGAGCAAACGGACTGAAGCAAGCAGAGTAAACACTGGGACTGCTGCTCCCCTCCATAGGAGACACACTTCATATTGCTAATTGACTCCAAGCTCTAATTGGGTGCTGAGCCAGACCCTGTGAATTAAAGCCATCAGTTTGGATGAAAATGACCAGCTTTGAAGCTATATGCTTGAGAGAGAGCGAGTGATCCAAAGAGCTACCCAAAAAGCAGCTGTGACTAACAGCCATCATTTAATCCTCCTAATAATAGGATCAGTTACACATAGCCGGTGCACTCATTATTTCTGTTTGGGTTGGTTTTTAATGGCTTTAACTGCATATGTTTCTTTTTATTGTGAGTCGACTCTTGTTTTGTTTTTTAAGCCTGAAATGCATTCGCTGCAATTGATAGGAAACAAAAAGGGGTGCTTTTGCCCATTTATTCTTTTACCGAATGATTTATTGAAATGCCTTTTTTTGTGTTTATTTTTTTTAACATGCAAATGAAAGGGGAGGCAGGGCTGCTGTCATTGTGCAGAAATATCACGGAGGAGGTGTAACCGTTTTAAACATGTCATTGCGATGCTGTTTGTTTATAATTTAATGCTGTTTTAGGTAACACTTTATATTAAGGGTTAAGTACAGGCGCAGTGCAAATAATTGCAGATGCACAATTCAGATTGCATTGCGGCCGGGCAATTATTTTGCGCTGTGCCCTATGTAAGCTTAAGAGCAATGCAAATTACTCAACACACATAATGATCTGCAATTATAATAATGAGGGTCTCAATGAATGCATCGGTCTATTTAGCAGCCACACGTGCAGCCCAGAGGTGACAGAGTTAGGAGTACAGAGAGCAGTAGGTGCTGTATGACATTTGTGGAACACGAAAATACAAACCAAAGAGAAAATATGTCACAGGAAGGGCAGCAAAGTCCTCTTGGCTGCAGAAAAGAAAAGAAAAGTTTTCTAAGAAGGAGCTGAGAGTCCTTATAGCTGAGGTCACTCAGCATGAAACAGAGTTGTTTGGAAAAGACTCAGCCAACATCAGTTATGTTAGTATCCTTAGGAAATGATATGTATTGGCCTGCCCTTTTCAGCATGACATCCAGAAATTTGCCTAGCACTCTGGAAAAGATGGATTGGGCTATCCCTCCTGACATTCCAACTGTGGTCTGAAAGGAACCGAGGCTAAGTATTGCAGAGAACACATCACTTTCACATGTAGAGGGAGAGCGGTCCCTTACATCTACCCCTATGTCTCTAATTACTGTGTATTTACATAGTAGTTACTTAGTATATACATAGGTACTTACACATCATTACAGTGTTATTACGCATAGTTACAATGTAGTTAATGTGTAAATCTTTTTGCACGCTATAACCCTAACCCGAACCCTAACCTTTTACTGATATAAGATTTACACATAAGTACATTGTAACTATTCATAATCACATTGTAATTATGTGCAAGTGCACATGTATTTACTATGTAATAAGAGACACTTATTGTAAAGTGTTGCCCACTTTAGTAAAAAGTTAAAGATCTTGAACAGTTTTACAACCTGTTTATCTCTTGAACGTAACAGGAATAAATATGCTCCCTGATTGCTTACCGCTGGGATACTGTCAGATGTTCTTGAGAGACATAAACATCATGTGTGTGAGAACACCTTCTTTGAGCTCTATTAGAGAGAGCAGCACAACTCATCATCACTGCTCTTCTCAGAGAGTATGCCATTGAACATTGAAAACAGGAGTCCTGATGAGAGGGAAAGAGAGAAAAGGAGAGTGGCTCATTAGAAGAAAATATTGCACACCATTTCAGGAGAAGCGTTTTAATCAGATTTCAATAGTGTGTATTTTAATTCAATATATCATTGAGGTGGGTGGAGTTTCAATCACTTTCTTTTGAGGTGATAGGAAGCCTCATAACAAGAGAACATTTCAAAGCACTTCAGCGTGTCCTGCAGCCCCTCGACAAAGTCGCGCTAATGAAGATATTTAAGACACGTTTGTATCCCTCCTGCTTATGCAAAATTGCACTTAACAGCTCCCTGATGAAAAGGAATACTTTTGTGTGCTTTCTGATCACCGTGAAAGCAACCACCAGGCGAGACCAAAAACTCCCCCAAAAAATGAATAAATAAATAAAATAAATAAACATCAAAAGTAAAACGCAACAAACATGGTGACAGAGCCTAACGGTGCTGTAAATTTAAATCGTCTTTGTGAAATCTGTTTCTGCTTTATCGAGTAATATTAATTAAACAGGTGCGCTTTACAAAACTGAAACGACATTCACTCTGCTGTTTGCAATCTGTTTGAGCGTTAATTCTTTTATTTTCATATTTCTGATAATAAAAAAAATTCAGATGTTAATTTGATTATGCCTGTGATCACTACTAGTGTCTAGCATTAATACTGAATGGTATATACAGGGAAAGTCTGAATGGTATATACAGGGAAAGTCTGAATGGTATATACAGGGAAAGTCTGAATGGTATATACAGGGAAAGTCTGAATGGTATATACAGGGAAAGTCTGAATGGTATATACAGGGAAAGTCTGAATGGTATATACAGGGAAAGTCTGAATGGTATATACAGGGAAAGTCTGAATGGTATATACAGGGAAAGTCTGAATGGTATATACAGGGAAAGTCTGAATGGTATATACAGGGAAAGTCTGAATGGTATATACAGGGAAAGTCTTCGCAAACTATTTAATCGTGCAAACATTGTCATATAAATTTGCAGTGTCTCCAGTATTTTATGTAAATATTAGTGAACAGTGATATCATAACTACTCTCATTCTGTTGTTACGCATGAAGTTAAATAATAACTAAACTATAACTACACAAATAATATTTATAGTGTAATTTAAAAAAATATGTACAGTAACTGTTATAAAACAACTTAAGAGAACACATAATAAAAACAGAGCTGTCTTTACTAGATTACATGAAGAAATGGACTCAGAATAAATCCATAGTGTATATTCTTTGAGAGGGGCTGGAGGCTGGGGGCTAGGGTTTGACTCAAATGCCAGTATGTGACTCTTTTCCTTTTCACTCTTGCAAAGGTCAGACTCGCCTGTGTGCATTTAGACGGAAAACAAGAGCTATCCTCTCAATCTGAATCTCTCCTTCTTGAATTCTCTTTGGCAGCTCTGAGTTTTGACTTGTTGGTATCTGAGACACCACACATACAGTACATACGTATACACACGCACGCACGCACGTACAGATGCACACACGCACACACCCTGTGGGTGCCTCACATTATATTTTGCTTAAATTCTTACATATATACTGTATATGTATATATTTTTGTATACTCCCTTGCCTGAGCTAGCACTGCTGTCTGAAATGTTTCTATCAATGGATACCATCAGGCTTTCCCAGTGGAATACACAGCAAATCTCTTGAACTGTTCTGAACAGGGTTAGACAGAGTCGAGTTACGGGCCATACAATCCCTCTTGTGTTGCGATACCCCCTCGGCGAGGCTCACAGAGGAAGGCGGTTGGGAGGTTGGGCTAGGGCCTAGCGCTCGCCATCAAAGCCTGGACTGCCGTAGACTGTTTCCACACTCTGAGGTTTCAGGGTTTCCTCCCTCCAGAGTGAAATATTAGAATCATTACTTAGTTCATTTAACCTTCGCTGAAATGAAAAATTCCCTAATGTATATCATTTTTCTTATCTGGGCTTCTTTTCTTGTCTCTCTCTCTCTCTCTCTCTCTCTCTCTCTCTCTCTCTCTCTCTCTCTCTAAAACTACTTGGCTGTTGTCGAAAAAACAAAGAAACATCAAACATGAAGGCAAGGTGTCTTCCTGGGCTTGCTAGGAATGACGTCTGCTTTTCTTCTGAGGGGTCGAAAATGACTTCTAAATACAATAATAAAGATGGTTAACAAAGTCAGTGGTGTGATGCTTTTATATGCATACTTTTCCTCAACCATAGAACATGCAACCAACTCCATATATTAATCATATATTAGGCCTCATGGGTATATAACTATACTTTCTGTGTGATTTCTATGTTGTTTTCTTTTATCCATTTATCACAGTAGATGTTAATCTAAATTGCTTTGTGAGACAGATTTAGGTCCCCTGTTGTTAATGGACCAGTACAGCCAAAGCATGTTAGACATGACTGGAAATTCCTAACTAGTATGCAGTTAAATTACATTTATTGTAGCAGGGATCTCATTTTCACACTTGAGGCTAACATGACCCCCGCTGCCAGCTGCTTATAATTTTGACAGATGCAGACACATTTCTCGGAGGCTCAAAGCAGCAACTGGCCTAGTACCAGCAGGTTGTATTCAAGGCTTTCGTGAGGATGATTTGTTCTAACAGTGGCATCGCTGTTACAGGCTGAGCCAGGGAGTAGGCTTACACTGGACAAGCGTTAACTGCGTCCATAATAACCGTCTAAATAATCCAGCATGTGGCTCGCCGGGGGGTATTGGAGTACAAGCTATTTATACAGAGATACAATTAACGGCATGCTAATGAATGTGCTGCTCTTTCCAAATAAATGCTGCTCCTTCCAAGCAGTGTAACCAGATCCTTGATTTGAACCCAACACCGGCATCAGGTTATTAATGGACAGGACCGATCCTGAACATTATCCAGCATGCACACTCTGCTGATACTTCACATAACCACGCGCTCGGTCACCCGAGTATCTGTTTGGATTAAAGCAATGTCAACAGATTCGTTTTGACAGGATTCATTTCAGGGTTCCAGAGACGCCGTCTGCTATCTGCTGCGGTGCATACAGGCCCTTGACAGCAAAGCTTTCACATCTCAGTAGTGTCAATTTAGCCTTAATGGAAAACTATGTTTTATTGCAGACTTGCCATATATACGAGTGCACTCCCCTGTTCTGCCTTGTGCTCTGTGTTATTTCAAGCTGACACTTCCAAGATCCTTCTGCCTCTCTTTCCCTCTCAGAATTATTTTTTGGATGTTCCACTGCATGTATATCCTGTATATTAGAACACATTTACACGCTCAGTATTGGAATGTGTTGAATGTAAAATGGGCCTACAGGTTTGAAATTGACCACTTTTTATGTAAGTTTTAAAGGTAAGGTAAATTGAGGCCATGCATACACTGCGATGACAGTACAATGTCCACATAATAAAACAGAGTCTATTCAATTGATTTCAATGGTGGCCTATCAAAATACTGCCGCTGTTAACAATTAATAAAGGAGCAGAGGTCATGGCAATTTAACACCCAGCAGTGCAATTATTTAAACAATCCGCTGTGGTTCAGATCAAGTGAATAGACAGCAGTGTCTTTTAAAGGGTTGGTACAAAGCTCCTTTATCTTTAAAGCACCACTCATGATTCTTATTAGAGCAGGATAACACGTTGCAGTGCAGCGGTTGGTCATTATAATTTCCTTTCAGCATGTGCAACAAGGCGGAGGCTGGGTTCGAACCGGCGCCCCCCACACACCTCAAGTGTGTGTCTTAACCGTTATGCAAAAGAGCTGGGGGCTCGTCTGCATTCTTAGTTTAAGAGCTTTTAACCTCCTCTCATCTCACGACAGGGGTCAGAATGCGTAACGGCCGTGAGCCTCACACAACATGTTCATCAGCTTGGTTTATTAGCAAAGACAGGATAGTATGCTGTACCTACAGTACAGTGCTGCAACCCAAGGAACGGGGTTGGGTTCTAGTTACACTTTGTGGCTTGTTAGTCAACAACAGGAAACATCATAGTTTTTTTAGAGACCTGAATGTGACATGTATCACTTAGCGTGGCTTAGCGGTTAAAAAGATGATTGGCAGCCTCCTGTAACGTGACTGGTGTCATCTCAAAAAAGAAACAGCTGATCCACAGAGCTTCGCTGCTCCACATGCCTTCTACTTGTGCTGTCATTCCCAAAGAGATCTTAATTATAACGGAGTCGCTGCTCATTCCTTTCGACTGCTGGGACAGGGAAGCGGCTGCAGCAGTAGAGGAAGGCTCTGGCTGTTCCCTGCTGGGTCCTGACACAGCCTCGCAGGGTGGCTAGGTCAGAGACACTCAGTGGAAACACCTTGACGTGTTAGCGCCGGCAAAAGAACAAAAAAAAAATAGTAATAATAATTGGGTGACCTTGGAGGTGCTTTTTTGAAGCCTGATTTAACTGAGTAGGAGTTGCAAACAGATGCCCATTCAGATTGATTACATGGAAGTACCGCTCACAGACAGGGCTCATTCCCTGCAACTCTCCCAAACAATCCACGAGTCTCTGAGCACATGAGCACTTTGCATCGGAGTCCCACCCTTTAGGGCTGGCCGTACCCTGTCTTCTTGGTTGAGTGTAATAATACAAATTGCCATTGAAGACACATGTCCTCAGTTAATACTACATTTTTTGCTAAGTGCTATTAGTTTTTTTTTGCCCTAAAACGTGTTATAGCAAGAATGTATTATAAGTAAAAGGGATGTGATAATTGGTGCCCCAACCAATGTAATATACAGGAGGTCAGGAAGTGGTTTACAGTGTTAGCGCTGTGTTCTGACAGACATGACGAAAGCCTCTCCCCAGGTTTGCCTTGTACAATCGCTACCTGGCAGTGTGGAATGAGAGCGTGGGTGAGGAACACAGGCCTGGTCCTCTGCTGCAGCCCCAGGTAGCACACAACAAGCCCAGGCATGCACAGCAGGAGACACAGGCAGCCCCTCCTGCCCCCAGGGCTATGCTCAAGCACCTCTCAGGCCTGCTGTCTCCTCCAGCTAACCTGCAGTTCACCTTCCTGCTCAGCCCTTGCAATGACCTTCTCCTCCTCACATGGCCTATCTCTGTGGAAATGTCTGCACTAGGTCTGGCTGCTGTGTTGTGCTGTGTTGCAGTCACAGTGTTCTGACTACTGCGTAAATGTTAATGTCACAGAGGAGAACAGTTCTAATACTTATAATACTAATTATACAATAGTTTCTATAGTACTGTTTACTGTGCTGGTATGGCCGTACCACACAAAGGGGAAAGTATCCATTGTTATATTGTTCTGGTAAAAAAAAAATACAAAACCCCAGTTTGACTCAAAGTGGATCAAACTGACAAGATCTGTTTATTTGGCAAGGCATGACGTCTTTACAGCGCATTTTCATTTTATCCAATCTGCCTCTCTTGAAACCACAATTGCGTGCACAACCAGTCTGTTAGCATTAGGAAAAGCTGTTTGAAAATATTTGTTTACTGACATGAAAATTACAGGAAGTAGTTCTAAGTGAGAGGAGATCACCTTGTGGCCTGTGTAGCATGTGTGTCAGCCTGCATACATGTCTACCAGCACTTGACAACAGCAAGAAGACAGTTTGCTAGATAACTGGTAGAATGTGTTGTACATTTTTCCCAAGGACAGTGGTACTCAACTCCGGTCCTCGAGGACCATTCCTGTCCAGGCGCTTTGTTACAGTGAGGTCATGCTGCTTGCAGATCATTTTAAATAATGAAGGAGCTGGCTGAAACAAATATCTGGACTGGAGTAACTCTCAAGTTGAGTACCACTGCCCTACAATATTACACTGCATGAGACATCAGGGATAAGCAGAGACAACATAACTGTATATTTAAAAAAAGGAGAATGCTAATAAGGAAATGAGTGATGCTGCTCCAGTCTTCAGGGAAACTCCACGTTTCTGTTTCTACAGATTTTGTTTCAATCTGAACCAGTATTTATATAATTAAATATTGTAAGTACCATATTTCAATAACCTTTTTTAATGCACTGTTTACAAAGAAAGGAAAACAGCCTCAGACAGTGTGTATGTGTTAACTATTCTATTACACCTTCAGATATTTATTTTAAAAAACATCCATTTTAGTACCTGGTTGCATCAAAAACCTGGACTGTCCTTGTTCTCGCGAGGGTCAGATTGAGAAACATGTAAATCAATCCTTAGTAAACCATTAGTGATTTTGTTGTTCTCCAGCTTTTTATTTTTTATTAACCTCAAGCTTTTGAAATCAGAGGTATTATGCAGCTTGTGGCACCGTGCCTATCTGACTCTGTGATCTGTCTGTCAACACGTACACTTTATAAACAGAGACCGTTTTGTTCAATCTGTGTGCATATGGATTGCTATTAAAGTAAAGAATGCACTCCTCCCTTTCGCTCTTGGAGGCTGTACATCCCTCAGTGATCTTACTCAATAGAAACATCTATTACCAAACCGCAAATGCTTGACATATTGAAGTAAAAAAAAAAAAAAAAAGGCCCACACAGTTTAAAGAGATAATCTTGCAACACGATAAGCTGAGATCTGATAAATTGTTTCCTGTTGTGTGGAATATTTCACATTCCGGGGCGGAGAAACAAACCTGTGCTCGCTGCGGCCGCTGCCTCCTTCAGAAGACATGGCCGATGTTTGTCTGGACCTGTTACCCTCACGCAGATAACACTGAAGAATGATTTCTTGTTCCTGGTGGGTAATGCTGAATGGGCGTCCAAAACAAACAAATAAATAATACTAACTACCAAAAACAGGTTCCCATGGGGGCTTTCCTTTACATTGAGTGTGCGCACCAAGCAGTCTATACAGGTACTTATCAGGAGCGGAAATGAATGCTTTGAATACGATGAGGGCTCCTTACCTCCAGAAGATACGAGCCAAGGTGCATTCAGTAAATAACATTCTTGAGTGTGTGTAGTACAGTAGTATTTGGAGCAGGATACATGGTCACAAAGCAATTGGACCAGTGCGGGGTGGGGGTTTAGATGCCACACCATTCCCCTGGAAAACAAAACATGAGTAATTGTATACTATTGTTAGTATGAATACATTTTCCAATGTATCTCATTTAGTTACCAAAATAGATCATATAATTAATGATCAATACTATATATGTTTTTTGCAGGTCATACAAAGTAGGCCAACACATGTATCATGAAAGTGCCGTGCCCTGCGTGCTATGAAATGCACCGTATCCTGATCTAGCGTTTCTAAAGACCTTCAGGCTCAATCGCTCCAGGCTGAGGCATTGACATCGCTGACATGTTTCTGTTGTGTTTCAGCTGTATTGAGTAGCAGGGCTGTAACTGTCAGCGAGTTAAGGACAGGTCGGGCATTACTGTTGGTGTCTCCAAATCTACTTTTGGTCTCCGGGACTAATTAGAGCATTTTTTTTATCATGCCAGCTTTTCAACCCAATTTGAAATGCTCAATTCAAATGTCACCTCATCACTGCAACAGGCCTACCATTCAGGAGAACTGAAGCACAACGGGCGACCGTTTCAAAGAGAGTTGTAAGCAAACACTGTAAATAGGTGAAGCCATAGGATGGCACTTGTTGTTGCTTCTCCTTCACTGTGGTGTTAATAGCAAGCACACGAACATGGGTCTGTACGTTAAGCCTTCTCTTTTGCTTACAGAACTCAGTGGTACAAAGATCAGCTCTAAGTTTAAGGGTGCTGCTATTTAGATATGCCATTGTTGAGGTCCTTTCAACAGACCCCATGTTCCTGCACTGATGCTTATCACGTTCTTCTTTGACTTTCAGATGTATTACACTACAGGGTCCTCGTCTTCTCAAGAGCCCCTCTGAGATGCAATGGATTGTTTTAAAAGGATATCCTGCCTCAACCCAGACGAGTCACAGACTGCAGTGACGACATTAGCCAGGACAGGACAGGAGACAGACAAAGCATGGGGCTGTGAACTGAGCTAAAGTCAGAGGCATAGCCAATCAGGAGAAAAGCACCATGAGAAAACAGAAAGCTCCGAGGCTGGGAGCAGGAATGTAAGTATGGAAAGTGAACTCCTGAATCCAGCTGTCAGGAATCCTGCCAAGCATTTGAGGATAGACTGAGGGGTAAGGGCTGGAAACACCTAGCACCAAATTTCAAACAAGCTCCCAAGGCAAGAGGATAAGTGATACATATATATATATATACACACACACACACACACACACACACTGAATGTCTATGTCTTTTTTCAAGCGCAGCTCTTGATATAAGGCACTATGTTTCTGCACTGTAGCACTAGCATGCTCGTCTGATTCCAAGACATTTGTAGCAAGAAGCCCTCAGCGCACCACATAAAGGATGTAAGGTTTAATGTTAAATAAACAAACTTTCCTATCCCGTCTTTTATTGACTCCATCCTGCAATCTGGTTTTAAGGAAAACGTACATTTTGCTCAATATAAACATTCATGTTGGGAGCTGGCAGTTTCTGCCTGTGGTTAAGCAACCACCTAGCTTCCTCTGCGGTAAGCAACACAGGATAAATAGCTAGCATTTATGTGAATGTCGGAGGCTTTTTTGGTTCACCCATCTGGTACTCAGTCTGCGCTGCGAAAATTAAACAGACAGCTACAAATGTTTGACAGTCTGTCTCCGAGTTCAGAGGAGTTTTTATGATCTAACCACAGAGGGAGGTGATTTAATGTTGACTTTATACACCAAAGCAAAAGAACAAATCCATCAGACACCTTAAGAGCATGTTCAGTACAGCAAGGCGGTTTACAGCAGAGATGTCTGATGTTTTCAGCTTTGGAACTGTCATCCGTATTTAATTAAAAAAAAAAGTTATTGTTTGAAGCACATGCAAAGTATGCTGCCATTGCTCCTGAAAAGAATAACATACAAAGTCAGGATCCTAACAGAACTAGCATGTCATTACGTGGATGGCAGCCCATATGGCACAGATGTAATTCCATGGAATTACACCTTTATTCCCTTTTTTGCTATTGTGCAATTAAAAAGATTCAAGGGAAAAAAACAGGAATCCGTCAAACACAGCAGGCAATGCACACTAATTTGCTAAACTGTGATTCATATGTAATTTCATAGAAACCAGAGCCTTTATGTAGAAATCTGATTTATAAGGTCATTGCACTTCAATTGTTGGGAGAAATATTGCATGCATAATATTCTGGGAGGCAGTTAGATTTTTAATGCAAAGTATTTTTTTTTTATTCCAACTTATATGACATCTTGCCCTTTCTTAATTATTTTTCACACATGTAGAAGAAATCGCGGCACATTACAGCATTTAAATAAGATGCTAATTACTTCTGCTGTTGGTAGCACTCCATTATTTCAATAGCTACTTTGTATTCATTTGGAAATCATGACAATTTATCTTACAGAATATTCGCTCAGTGCCAAACAAAAAGATTCATAAAGAATGATTTATAAATCAGGACAATGTGGATTTGTTTGTTTGTTCGTTTCTGTGTGTGTGTGTGATTTTTGTTAAAGGTAATAGCAGGTGAGTCATTTTTTTATTGCAATCCTTTGATCATCAGAATCATTGTCAATATTGAACACTGATTTTTTTTTCTGACAAAATTCAAATAAAAACATGTTGCTTTTTATCCTTGCTGACATACTACATCGCTTCCAAAAATGTGAGTAAATGTGGTATGTGAAAAAATAACATTTTGGATCTCTGTGATGTCTGTGCATCACCACCGCCCATCTGTGTGCTGTGAATCTGATTCACACACGTTTACTATGGGAACCATAGCAACAAACTCCCACGTATGCAGCGGCAGATGCAGTTGCCATTTTATAATATGATCGATCTTCCTAAAGTAACTTCTTTGGTCTTAATGCTCAGAAACATAACAATTCTTTCCTCTTCTCTTAACCCGCTTGATAGTTCAAGTGGCCCTAGTCAATTCCTTCTTATTGCATTGTCTGACTGGGGGGGGGGGGTTGGTTGAGCTTAAAGAAGGCTCAGCCTCTCTACTCATTTATGGATGTAACTGTTCTCGAGTTCCCAATGATTAAATGGCACATTACACTGATCCTTGGAAAATGCAGTCCGGCCAGCATTGTACCAGAAAGAAGAGTTTATTGATTTTCTTTCCCAAAAACAATTTTCTGTTAAAAAGGCATCTTTGACTCAAAATAAATGAAGCCAATGATTTGTGCAGGTTTAGATAACAAAAGCAGGGTGCTTTATGTGCCTCAGGAGCGACCGGCAACATGAGGTGTCAACAGCACAGCAAAGACAGTGAATTCGGGATCCAGGGTGCCTTCAGACAGACATCACAGTCCTGGGATTCTCAGAAGCCCCAGACTATACTGCTTCAAGGGATTCATTACATCATCTTCATTTGCAGAATACATCATTTCATATTATGAGTCTATTATATAATTCTCTGTTGCTGGTTCTGCTTAGATTGTTAATTACCAGGCTTGCTAACTAATGTCCTTAAACATTTTGAAAAATGTTCTTGGTATATAAAATATCACTTGAATCTACCTCCTGTGGTGCTAAACAGAACAATTACTTGTGGAGCCTTTGAAAGATATTATTTTTCGTTTGCACATCAAAACACAAACACTTTATGAACACTTAACATCAGTTAATATAGATAATGTACTTAACTCAGAATGCGATATAATGGAAAACTTGTTCTAGGCGTCAAAGTTTTGTTTCTGTTTAAGGACTGTTTAATGACAACGTTACTTCACAGTGGGAAAAGAATGAATGAGGATGCATTTCGAAAAAAGGTATCATTCCTTATTCCCAGCAAGCAAATCCATTGACCTCGTTAGAAAGGTTATGAAACGATGAAAGGAAAATCTTTTCTGGTGCCAGCAGAGAAGACTGGATTCTGAGAGACAGCCAAGGTACACTGAAAGGACAACGCTGCATTTTTTTTGACCTCCAGCCCAGTTCTACATTCGAATGAGCATTATAAATATGCATGAAGCCTTTTTCTCACCCACTCCAGCCTCAGTGTTTATTTGATACTAAGCACCGCAGATAGATTTCTAGTACACTCCATGGTGTAATTAGCCACAGATGCGTCAACAAGCCACTCAGAGTTTAGTTTTTGTCCTTAATTATTCAGCAGGGTATTGCTCTGGTTGTAGCCTCAATTCATTTGGTTTTCATGATCTGGATCAGTTCTGCTGAGCACCATCCATCATTAACACCAAGTCCCGATCATATTAACTGAGGGATGGGATCCCAGCCAAGGGGAAAGAGATACTGCAGGATCCTGTTTGGGTGATCTCTGTCTTTTTCCACTTCAAGGTCAGCCTTGATGTCTGGGTCCTGCAACAAGTGTACTAGAATCTATCAGGGACTACTACCCCGACATCTTTCTGCATATCCTTTGCATTGCATGCTATTGCAAGGCTAAGAGCTCAAACTGTTCTACCTGAACCATGTCCCTAAAGGTGAACTGGAGGAGTTAGCTGAAGGGGATTCACTCGATCAACATCAGCCAGCTCTAATTAAAAAATGTTACTGTTACTACCTTTATAAACTTTTACTTGGGTAAACAGTGTTAAAACAAACAAACAAACAAACAAACAAAAACATGAAAAGTGTTGCAAAATAAGAAAGTAAAAGCAAGCAAGGTAATTACTGGGAATAATGGTGTAGCAAAGTGAAAAAAAAAGTGTGGTTAACCCAGATAAAACACAGTAAATGCATGGTATAAGCCCTGGAAACTGCTGAATTCCTGTGCAAATGTATGATAAACATTCATAAGGGAAGTACAGACTAACTTCTACATCATTTATTTTTAGCTTTGCAGCATGTTTCCTTTTTGGAAACAAGGTTACAGAGTTTACGCAGAAGCGTAGTAAATCTTTCCCTGTAGGTCTCTACAGCCGGAATATTTGAATGATTGAATGATTTTCAGAGTAAAAACATGCACCCTAGGGGAAGCCTGAAGTCAATACATTTATGCAGTTACAATAATTTATGATTGATCAGCATCGAGGAAGCCAACTTTGACGGAAAGTGAGTGTGTAGACCTTTGGCTCCCCCCTCCAGTGACCCTTCCTACATCCCTAGACATCTGTCTTGGGATTTATTTCTGTAAATAAAACCTTGAAAGGATCAGGTTCTATCCCTGCCTCCCCCTGAAACGAAGTAAATAAAGAAAACAATTCTCCACTATAAGTCTAAAACAGGGATCTTGATGAGAAATATATATACAGTCAGCTCCGTGTTGGGTTTTGTGCCATTTAAAGCAGAGGGATTACTGTACTGAAGTGTAGTGGGTGTTGGTATCACTGCAGCAGCGGATGCCAGCTACTCTGATGGGAGAGGGGCGCATTAAAAAGAGCTGATCTGCCGATTCCTTACTTTTCAGTTCCAGTGACTTCCTCAAAATGTTTCCCTTCGGTCGTGTGATTCTCGTCTTTCATCGCTGTTCGAGTCAGTGCTCGCAAACCAAGCTTGCTTGGGTCCCAGCTTCATTCCCATGAAGATGCCACTCCTGTGCACCACGCAGAGTGGCTGAGTCTGGAGGAAGCGAAATGCAATTAGGCCCTCAACAAACACTGCACTGTGATTGCTGATGGATCCACAGTCCAGACTGGAAGGAATCACCTTTATGTGGGGGCTGTGTCTCATACCAGTGTTTTACACTGCACATAAAATATCAGTGATGCATTAAAATGGTTAAGAAGGAAACTAAGGCATTAATACCTTCCCTGCAGCAGCTTTACCTGCTCCATAATTAACCATGGTGATAGTCCGCGTATAACTGCTACTTTTAACTGTTTCATTTGTATAGCAGCAGTGTGGAGTAGTGGTTAGGGCTCTGGACTCTTGACTGGAGGGTTGTGGGTTCAATCCCTGGTGGGTGACACTGCTGCTGTACCCTTGAGCAAGGTACTTTACCTAGATTGCTCCAGTAAAAACCCAACTGAATAAATGGGTAATTGTATGTAAAAATAATGTGTAAAAAAGAATTTAATTGTATGTAAAACTAATGTGATATCTTGTAACAATTGTAAGTCGCCCTGGATAAGGGTGTCTGCTAAGAAATAAATAATAATAATAATAATAATAATAATAATAATAATAATAATAATAATAATAATAATAATAATATATGTAACTTGCAGTGTTGTGTAATGCACTGCCGTTACAGAGTCTGACCCCTGCCTGTGAGATGAGGTCATACTGTAAACAGTAACTGCTTGTGCCAGCCAGCCTGGCTCTTATGCACAGTGGTTAAGGTGCTCACTTGGGGAGTGCATGGCCGCTGGTTTATACCCAGCTGAGTAATGAAACCTAAAATCATTTTCAGACACCCAACCCCCTCACAAACACATCCACACACCTGCAGCTCCAGGCAACATTCCTCAGACCCTAGAAAAGGTTAAGTAGATATGGGTGGTATGTCTGTAAAATGAGACAGTATGCTGCTCCATGAAGCTTAACTCAAAACATATTGTATGAGGTGAGTGTCAACCTCAGCGTGCCACTGTTATCTCCCATCCCTTTTAAACAGATAGACAGTGCACATCAATCAGTAAGCATAACAGCAAA
This sequence comes from Acipenser ruthenus, assembly GCF_902713425.1. NCBI lineage: Eukaryota > Metazoa > Chordata > Actinopteri > Acipenseriformes > Acipenseridae > Acipenser > Acipenser ruthenus. Next base: position 29,310,709 of record NC_081209.1, on the reverse strand, counting down.
TTGCAGCAGACTGTTACAAAGCTGTTGAAAGAGACTTGCGTGTGCTTCTCCGCTTCTTCTCCCCGTGTCCCAGCCTGAACATGGTTATGTAATGTGCTCTAGAGTTTCAGTGTCACTGCGCTAGCTCTGCTCTTACCTGTTACTAAACCACAGACCATACACCCTGCTGCAAGGTGCCATGCAACAGTTTCAGTAAAATGTTTCCTCAATTATTATTTTCAGGCTTGCCTAAATAAGATGGCCATGTTTCTGTAAAAATAATATTTTTTGCCTGCCAAAATGGAACGCGATGAAAATTCCATCGTCCCAGCCCTCCTATAAATTGAGCATATTATATCAACACTTTTTTCTGTGGGATGTGTGCGGATTCCAGTGTAGAACACCCAAGCTTGTAAACGCTGTGTAAACCCTAGACACCCTCTGCCAATGCTCTGCACTTGTAATCCATGACTGAAGGCAGTTTCACGCTAGATTCCTTCATATACAGTGCACCGCTCGTTTCCAGCTCTGGCATGTTGAAAATGAGATTGGGATATCTTACATGTGCACAAAAGGGAAAGAAACTGGGCTTGCTCCATTAAGCTCCATTTATTGTTAAAAAAAAAGAATTAAATAAACCCACACAGCTTTAGTACACATTCGAGTAATGCATCAGTTGATGTTCACTCAGGCTTCTAAAAAAAACATCTCCAGAGAGCAGAAACTCAATGGGCGTAAAACGCAATGGACACGTTGAGCTCATATTATTCCATTCTGACCTGTTTACCCAATGCAGAACAAGGTCCTACTAACTGCTCCAATACAAAAGAGGAGCAAAATCCAATTAGTCTGGAACGAAACCCCCATTTCCCAATGTTCTTTGAACCTTAGTGACTAAATTCAGTGACGGCTGGATTATTACATTCCAGAAGGTGTATCTGAACTTCCTTTGTGAACCCTGATATCAGGCAGGTTGGGATTTAGTGGGAGCTGCATATGGCGCCTTAAGACGTGTAATTAAATAGGTAATTCCTGCTGAGAGCACTTCCTGATTAAAAAAAAACAAACATATACTCTGTACATTTAAAAAAATGAATAGTTACGTCAAAGACACATTGCTTCCTTTACTTTGGGTACACATCATAATGTATTTGCAAGGCAGGAAATTACATAATACATAATAAATGCCAGTATGATAATTTACAAAGGAAAGCTTGCTAGTTCAATATATCATGCAATGTCTGTATTGCTGCTTTATGAATAGCATCCTTTTTTATTGGTAGATTAAGATGTATGTGTTTCCCAGCCAAGGCTGTGAATAGAAGCTGATATAATGTATAATGGTTGGGGAGTCTTTTTAGGAAAAGTGAAGGAGATTGGATAGGACTCCAGGGGCAAATGACCTTCTGTTTCACAAACAGTGTGTTTTGAAATGTATGGCTGCAAAGTGTGCCGTGTACAGGTAGACTATCCTAGCAGTGGACGCAGAGGGTTCAATGTGAAACATGTACAAGCTGACCATTGAAAAGAAAACTCTTCATTATGTCGAGATCACAAGATCATTTATCTCAGGATCTCGAGAAAACGGAAGTCATTACTTCCATTTTCCTGAGATAATTATGTTTCTCGAGACCCTGAGATAAATGATCTCATGATCACGAGATAACGGAATGTTTTTTTCGACATCACAAGATAAATTATCAAAACGTACCGCAGCCACGAGAGAATGCATTGGGTCAAGAAAAAGCTATTCATTTAATGAATTCATTATATTAACTGCTATGATCGACCGCTCTCTGCCGTGACATATGCTGTTTATTATTAAGAAAACACAAGCCTGTAAACTCCCATGCCTTATCTTCAATCAAATTAGTTAAAAGCAAGCTTGTTAACGCTAAATACAGGACCGTTCTTCGACCGCTAGTAGGAGGCTAATGTCGATTTCTAATTTTTTAATGTTCAGTTAGCAGGTGTCTGTGTGGACCCCCCTGTTACCCACAGCTGGCTATTGATCACAGAGGATTACAGGAGGCAGTTATTTGTTGATTCCTCTGAGGACACCAGTTTACAGAAGCTGGCAGTGCTTCTGAGAGAATGAATAACTCTGTATCAACAGCGATTCCAAGAAAGAAATAATAAAAAATACTGCGGTCATGTAGTACTTTGACTCAGTTCAAGCTGGCTGACCCTGCTGCAATGACAGCAATGTGCCACCGACAGCTAAAGTGTCCAGTATAGATCTTTCACCCGGGTCATACCTTCCAGGGATACTGGGCATGAGAAAGAGAAACAGAGAAGGAGGCAGCCCATATATGTTCATATGCTGTCACGTCTTTATTTAGATCCGAATAGGCTTACTGGGTAACACTTTACATTGCGTCTCTAATCACTGTGTATTTACATAGTAGTTACTTAGAAAATACATGTGTACTTGCACATCATCACAATGTTATTATGCAGAGTTACAATGTACTAAATGTGTACATTTTGTTCCACGACATAACCCTAACACGATATAACCCTAACACTATCCCTAAACCTAACCCGAACCCGAACTCTAAACCTTTTTTGATGCAACTGTGTACTTTGCAAAAAAGATTTACACGTTAAGTACATTGTAACTATGCATAATAACATTGTAATTATGTGTAAGTACACATGCATTTACTAAGTGACTGCTATTTATTTGCATATATAAAGCATGTAAATGTATGTGAAAAGATTTGGAATACAGCACAGGTAATTAAAGGAAATCATTTTTTTAAACCTGTCCCTGGCATCACCGGTTCATGGCGTCTGCTCCCTGGCTGTTTTGTTGTTGTTGTTGTTGTTAACACTGTAAGCTTTGTTATATTTCAGCGAGCTGTGGCCTGTGCTTTAGCTGCAGAGAGAGTAGACTAAATGAATGATCTGTCATGTGTCACACAGCATAAAATAGGGAACATTGTGGGTGTCACATTGTGGTGGGTGTCACACCGCCTGCGTTTGTTTCTGCTCGGATATTCACAGCCCTCCATGCCTGTGATAACTGGTATCCTGGCAGCTGACTCCCTGTAATCGAAGCCTGGCTGTCAGGGAAATGTGTAGCTGTCTGCTTCATAGAGTTTCTTCATTCCATTCAGCAGCTGTCAGCCAGGCCTGTCTGGTTATTGATGAGAGGTGCTAACTGTGCAACAAATTCCCAGCATGAATCAGGAGCGGCTAGAACATGGAGTTCTAAACCTCAAATAGTTTTTCCACACGTTGTGCTTGTTATAAAAACTGGGAATAGCGTGTGAATGTGCAGTACATGGGGTGTTTAGTTCACGAACGAGGATGGCCCCCCCCCCATTCGTGGGATGAGCACAATGTTTAGTGGTCTTTATTTAAAAATGCGGGATGCTCCTCTCAAGCCTTATCAAACCTGAATCATCAATGTTTATAACCCAGCATTTGGAGTCACATAGCGCTCCAAAGTTGATCAGACTGTAAACATCATAGCTGTCCTGCTTTGTTAACACCACTGTGCAACCAGGAGGGACCCTAGAGGGGACCTTCACATTCAAACAGTGGACTGCTTAAGTGCTTAGGGGTGTGATTCTTACAAATAAATGAAAGCAAGTCATTTTAAAGAACCTGATACACCATACAGTGAAAATTAATTATGCGTCCATTACCCCCCAAAAGTTTTAAATCCTTGTTCTTTCTCCACCCTATATGGGTTTAAAATGAAAACCCAAACCTCAAAACTAAGATAAGCACCATCTGAAAAAGAATTAGAAATCATATTCAATGACGATTTCAGTTCCATGTTTGCCATGAAGTTGATTCTGTTCATTATCTCCTGTTGTTTGTGTTTAAAGGAATTGACCTTGACATATATAAGCAGAGAACCAGGATTGTGTCTGTCGTGCTCCTCAGACTCCATTTGGATGAATCCATTATCATCTTAAAAGTATTCATTGTATACCAGGAGAACATTCCCCACATCAAGAACAAGAAACATAGGACAGAAAAGCCACCCAGTATGTAAAGAAAGGTGAAAGCCCTCATCTCTTCAAGCACATCACAATATCTACACTAACGTCAAGCCGACATCACACTGGTTCTGTTTGTTAAGAAGAAAGACAACTCAAGCAATAGCATGTGTGTGTGTGCTGGTACTTATTGTGCCAATCGATTCTCTGAAAGGTAGCTGGAAAATGTTTTGATAACAACAACGTACTGGCAGCAAACACACACTTTAATAACCAAAATAAAACAGAATGTAAAAAATGCAGATGTTTATCTAATGTGCACAGAAGAGGCAGCTCTTATCCAGATAGGATCCATTCAATATCACAATAGAGTCCAGTTCCCAGTCTGACAGCGATGGGGGACATTCCTGTGTGCTTGGGTTTCGTTTTTATTTTGTTAAGATTTCCTTCACTGAAGACCTCTGCTGATAGCTGAGACACCAGAAAGTCTATTCTTTTTAATAGCAATGAACCGTGCATTGCATGACTGTTATCTAACAACTTTGCAAGCTACATAGTGTGATTGGTCTGCCAGATTGTGAGCACTGGAAGAGGCACATATTTCAATGCCACCCTTCTTGAGCTCTCACAATTCACAATACACATATTTCATTAGCAGTCTGTGACATGACTCAGCCAGACAGATTGGTGATAAAGTGCCACACACACACGCACACACACACGCACACACACACACACACACACACACACACATGCACACACACACACGCACACACACAGATAAGATTTGAGGTGAGACTGTTTGATTAAATTGATAAAACTCATCTCAGTCAATACGCTCCGACAGCAGTTTATGCCAAGCGTAACTGAAAAATAAATAGAACAGAGGCTTCTTTCTTTGTTTTGGTGTACCATGGAATGATAGTGAGGCTCTTTGCTGTGGATATTTCCTCCTGGTGTTGTGAAAGACAACAGGATGTACCGGTACTACCTGGCAGCACAGAAATAAACACAGAATGAGTGAGCTTCCCTCTTAGTCATATTCAAGCAACACTACATCAATCCCAACTGGGAAGATTATTTTTTGTTTTAGTTAATGTCCTGTTCATTTAAAAATGGGTAGCACTTTACATTGTGTCTCTAATTACTGTGTATTTACATTGTAGTTACTTAGTAAATATGTGTGTACTTACACATAATTACAATGTTATTATGCAGAGTTATAATGTATTTAATGTGTAAATGTTTTTGCATGATATATGTAATTACACAATTTTATCAGAAAAAGGGTTAGGGCTTAGAGTTAGTGTTATATCCTGCAAAAATATGTACACGTTAAGTACATTGTAAATATGCATAATAACATTGTTATTATGTGTAAGTACACATATATTTACTGAGTAACTACTATGTAAATACACAGTAATTAGAGACACTTAATGTAAAGTGTTACTAAAAAATTGTATCCAGACAATCTCTAATCAAGGAGTGTGCTTCTGTTCCCAGAGGAGTTCAAGGCATGCCAGTAAATTTGGAACAGGAACTAAAAGGAGGACAGCTTTCAGGTTCTATTTAGTTGATAGATGAGATGGTAGCCGTATTAGTCCACAGATGATAGACAAAGAGAAGGAGATGTGATCCCTTTTATTGGACTAACTAAATAATAATTAATCACAAGCTTTCAAGACCTCAAGGTCTGTTCTTCAGGTGAAAGTAGGAAAGATGATGATTCCTACTTTCACCTGAAGAACAGACCTTGAGGTCTCGAAAGCTTGTGATGAATTATTATTTAGTTATTCCAATAAAAGGGATCACATCTCCTTTCTTTGTCTAAGTTCTATTTAGGAAACACAAGGAATCTTTGCAGTCCAACCAGAATGAAAGTTTCGTAATGAACGATTTCACAGAAGCCCTGTGTGTACAGTATGTGACTTTGCACACGCAGTTAGGCCCACTTTGTGCTGGGCAGCACTCTATCCTCATTTTGCTGTCCTCTGCCGGCAATTCTAAAGAACACAAAGTGTCTTCTTCCTTATTCACACCCAGTATGCTTTGGAGCAAATGCACCTGTCCTTCAAGAGATGGTAATGTTTCAAGGCCACATGTTTCTGTAATTGAAGCCAGAAGGTAATAATCTCTCAAGTTCTTTCATATTTCCTGCTGGCTCTTACACAGATCTGGAGCTGGTAGCTACAGGCATTCACTCTGCAATTTCAACACACTTGACTTATTTTTCAAGTTTGAGACATGGACTAAAATCACATCCAGCCCTGAAATGCCTAATCTTAAACCAGAACTATCTTCTTTTTGTTTTTGCTCCACCCCATTGTTAAAGCATAACCCTCTCATGTTTATAAGATGACGGTTGCAGAAATGTCGTTGACTAGACTAATAAAACACAATAACCCAAATGTGTATCGACAGGAGTTACTTAGGCTGGGTGTATAAAGCACTGAGGGTGTGTTCACTTTGTAGAAAACCCCTGCAGCCAGGCTAGAAAACAAAACAGAACCAAAAAAAAAAAAAAAAAAACTGCGGTTTTATCAGCTTAACAAGTCATTTCAACAGCAGTGCCTTGTTTTGTCATGGCTATGAATGAGTATCGCAATACAAAATAAACAGATCTTTTAATGTTATAGCTCTGTGTCTTTTAGGTCAAGCTTTAAGAAAATAAAAACAAGATTAAAAAAGAACAAATGGAGGGTTCACGCATTAGGGAGTGCTTGGCATTTGTAACTCTTTGTGGTTGTGAACACGTCTGTATGACAGAACAGAAAGCAGTGGCAGCACAGCTGGAACGCCGCATCATTAGAGTGGAATGTTATCTCACATTTCATCAGCTTTCCTACCTGTTTCCAAACCACACCGCTCCCTTCACAGTTTTGTTCCTGTTTTGCAACTGAACCATAAATTACATGCTGACGGCTTTAATTTGTACAAAGTATGCCTGGTTGCCTCTGGCACTAGCAGCCGGCTGCTATAATAAGGTCAATATATGTTCATTGTAGCATCACTTGATGTACCAGATAGCACAAAAATGCAGAGCCGCTGTAATGTCTGTGAGGCTGTAAAGTGGAAATGATGGACAGATATGAAAGCAGCTCCTCATCCAGGCAGTTCAATCGAGGGGCTCATCATGTACGCATGACGTGAGCAATGCTATGATTTAGCTAATCATCATCACTCTTTTATCCCGCGTTTGTCTGGGGACCATGGAACCACTTTCATTGCTTGCCAGTTCTGGATAATTAATGATCTTGTGTCTTCCAACTCTCAATTTTTTCCCCTTAACTGTTAATGGATAAGCTCTAAGGTTTCTTTTTTGCAAAACCGCAATGTTTTTTTAATTATTATTTTGCAGCAGCATTGGGTATAATAAATTGTGTCACTACATCTTTTTTTTGTTTTTGAAGGGGCATACTGCTGACTTCGGAGTCTGTCTCTGTTGTTTCAGAGGGAGATTGTGAGCTTTGTGCATTCACTGTGTGTGGATTAAATCTCCTGAATGTTTCAGTGGCAGATTGTGAGCCCATTGATTATTTTATCTTGTCAGCTGAGTGGCTAATGCTCCAGGAGGTCAATTAGCCAGCTAATGGTGATTAGTATGAAGAAAAGCAAAATAAGCGACAATATTCCATTGACCCAAAGAGACAATTGAGGGGATCAGCAGCAAGACAGAAATAATTAAGGAATGAAGAATGAATGCTAATGCTTTATTGTACCCTTCATATCATAGTGACAACTTGTAACTGGAATTCAATTGATATAAAGTAAAGATTCATTATTGATACATTCCTCACTTATTCTAACTCCAAGCCTATATTGAGCTGACACTCAAGGCTCCCTAATACACATGAAATATACAATCAATACATTTACTTACGTGAATTAAAACGAAATGGAGCCGTATTAAGTGAGTTTATTAACAACGTGATTACTGTTAGCACCTTGAACTTTCCAGCTATTTAGTTGCATTAGTCACACCGTAATTACACATATGGTTATTCATTGCATTAAGAGTACATGTGTTCTTCCAGGTTTGTTAGCGTTGTGATTCCACCTGCAGTTTACAAGGGAGCACACTGATTACAATCCTAGGTATATTTTCAAAGCCTCCAGTCCAGTCTAATTCTAGAAAATGCAGTTTTGTTTTTATTTGTAAAAATGATATTACTCAGAGTAGTTTGATTCTACATTTGTAAAGGACAGAACTAAAAACACGGCCAGACTGTGGATGTGTCAGCAGGGTATCTGCAGGCAATGCACCGCTCTGTAGACACCCTCCCCACAGAGCTGAGGTGCCGCAGGTGTCTCTTATATAAAGGTGAAGGGCTAACAAGCTCCCTTTCACAGTACTGGGATTGCACACCATTAAGGATGACTGCCTGCCTGCCTGCCTGCCAACAATAATAATGTGTAATTCCGCAGGAAATTGCGGGTGTTGCTCATACATACTTATATTGGAATTGCTGACTGTTGCTATGAGTCTCTGTTGATTACCGATCTTCCTTTTCAGGTTTTAAGCACAGAGTATTACCCGCTGAGCCTCAAAGCTGAAGCAGCGCCACTCCTCTCCCCTGGAGTGCGTTCCTGGTTGTTAGGGTTACTGGCAGAGCGAAAGAGCTTGCTGTTGCCTTACCATACACCCTGCCGCCTCTCACACTGCACAACCATATCATGACCTCTGGCAGTGTGGCCTGACACACAGGGGAACTCTTAAAATGCAAATTAAAAAAGAACATTTAAATAAAAGAAAGGCAGAAACCAATTAGAAAAAGGTTCTTTAGGCAGAGATATTCATGCACTGAAAGTAATTAAGAAGCAATACAAATTCATGTGCTAACTTCCCTTCGTGAAGCGGAGTGTGATTAATGGTGGGTAATTTCATGGTTGATGCTTCAATTCAACCCCCATCCCTCCCTCCCTCCCTCCCTCCCTCAAATCAGATCTATTCCCAAGAGCTCCATTTAAAATATACCCTTTTGGCAAACTTTCATGAACTTCTCACATCGCCTTTTTCTAAATATACCGTAGTTGCTGTGTCAGTAGAAATGACTCAAGCCCATAAAAAGCAACTATAATTTCTCTTTTGAATGTCTGGCTTAGTGGTGAATTAAGATAATATCTTGATAGAAAATGGCTGCTGCGTAGATATGACTAGACTAGGGTGTATAAATAATCCTAATTGATCACTTAAACACACACATGCAGATCTTGGGAAATGAATTGATCCATTAGGCAGCATTTAATTGAACTATTTTAGTTCAGCTACCTGTTTTAATTCACATGGAGAAAGCATTCTTTTTTTAAATACTGACTGAATTCCTTTAACATTAAAAGAGAGTGTGGAGTTCAGCGTGCCTCATTTTGCTAACTAGAAGAAGGACCAAATGGGTTAGAAGCAGGTCTATGCTTGGGTTGGCACTGCCAGGTTCTGAGGCTGTAACAACAAGGGGAATTGTAAGGAGACCTGATCGGCAGTTCTGCCTGCTTTTTCTCTAACTCTCCAGCCCTCCGTGTGTTTGAGTCAGAGTCAATGAGAAGTGCACACACAAAAATGCTGATTGTCTAGTACAGTAGTTGTATGGGCAGCAGAGGACAAGCTAAAACGGCAAGAATTCCTGTAAGGTCCCCTAACATCGTCCCCGGGGGTATTTGAGTAGAGAGCACCGCCTACTGTACTGAGTCACCCAGTTGTGCTGAAAACAGGGAAACAGGGAACCCGACAATTAGAATTGAAAACACAGCCCTGCCCCTCTCTTCACTCAGTCAACCCCCAGATTAGTGACTTTCTTACATTTATTTAGGAGCACAAAGACCACTGAAGGTGTGAACCAAGGTTTAAAAAAAAAAAAAAAAAAAAAGTAAAAAAAACCCTTGCTGTGCCGTGTACTTAATCTACCACGATCTGAACGACAAGAGAAATTACAACAGTCAAAGTCTACTCCACCGTAAAGATAGGCAGTCAAGGACTGGCACCAGTTTATGGCAGAAGTGTAACTTATGGTTTGATAGATGAACTCTCAGGGCTACAATTAAGTCTCAGGCTTTGACAGCTACCCAAAGCTTAAACGAGAAACAGCCCGAGGGCAGCTGATACAGTGCAACGATTGGCATCTCCGCTGAAATTTAAACTTAAGCATACAATTTAATTAACAGCGCCTTAAAAAGGGGCGGGGTGGGACTTAATAAGATAATGAGATCTTTTCACATGAAAGTAATTGATGCGCAATAAAAACAAGCCTGTCAACACAGGTAAAGGGAAGAGGTTCCAAAAGGTTACCCAGTTCAACCTCTTTTATGTAGGGGCCCTTGTCATGACTTGACAGGGCAGGCTTCAGGGATAAAACACTCCTTCTTTGGTAAGTGTTAACACAACAGGCCAGGGGGCAAGACCGCCCCACAAAACCGCTGACTGAATGCCAAATGTATTGCTCTAGGTGTATCACAGCTTTTCATTACTGTGAGAACAGATAGCATAACGAACATGGAAATGTGCAATGTTGTGGCTTAGCTAGTACTAGCTTTTTGCTGGCAGCCAACTCTCTGACTGACTGGTTTTTATGCTAGCACAGTAGCATTAGAGCCTGTCTTCACAGTTTCAATGGGAACAGAAACAACGTGCCGCATTAGAGACGCAGCCAGCTATTGCCGAGGCAAGTCTCCTAATTAACAGTCATTAAGGAGAGGTTATTAGGTACTGTACTGCTTTTACAAGACAGCAGAACTCAGTGTAAACTGTGTTCATTTAGCAACCAAAAAATCATATTCAATCGAAAACAAAAGCGTTTGATGATGCAAAGCAGTGGTTCTGGCATGGAATTTACTTTAACCTTGGATCAAGCATATTTTAGGTGCTTCCAATACCAGCTCATTCGATAAATAATTCATTCAATGATCGTCAAGTAAGGGATTTGTATGATACCTCAACCCATTATGTTGTGCGTCAGAGTTCGCCTCCTCCTCCCCAGCCTCCACCCTCTTCTTGTTTTCTTCTAATGGGGAGGGCAGCTATCCTGCCCCCCTGCCCATGGCTTCCCTATGGTCAGCCTCTCCACTTACCTGCAAGCTAATTTATGAACAGGAGTACCTTGAAAGGCAAGGCCAAAGGCCAAAGACTGTAGTGTAAATGTAATGTAGTAGTCTGTGTTTTAATAAATAATCTATCAAGTGAGTTTCCTGACTGAATTAAAGTTATATAGAAATGTTGGTAAAGAAGAGAAGGTGTGTGGTGAAAACCTTACAGGCCACTCAGTATCTTTACCGTACGTCCTCATTGGTTCAATTCAACAGGGACAGCTTGCGAATACGTTATTAGCAGACGTCTGTAACTGCGACAAACTGGTGTTATGTAAGGCTTCCACCGTACACTGTGAATGTTTTAATTGAAACCAGCGCTGATTATCTGATAATCTGTTTTTCACTTGGCAAGAGCCACTCTAATAGGAATGCTAGGCCTATTAATGAGTAAGTGTTTGGGCTTGTGTGTGCAATCCAATCCCCAACTGGCAGCTGTGAGCAGACACGATCATCATAACACTTTTCAAGGCCTTAGGTTACCTGATACTGAGAAACCAATGTCTTTGCAGGGCTTACAGGCAACTTCTGATAAGCAGCTTAGCAGTGCTGATGTCACCTGGGTGACACAACCAGCTCCCTGCAAGAGCAGGAACTGGATTCAACCTGTAACGGAATGGACTGCATGGTTATTATTACCAGTTATGCCCTGTACACTGCTGTATGGTGGCTGGCAATGACAGACTTTGTTTGTTTACTGGGGACCAGTTAGAGTTTGAAACTGCAACACACATTGACTGGTTTCTTGAAGACACATACAGGGAAACATATTTTATGACCAGTCATTTTCTCTATAGGTCATTGTGAATTTGAATTTGGCATTTTACAGTGGAAGAAAATGAAGTTGATGAACTATCTAACCTTAATAATATCTTTATTTTTATATAGCGCCTTTAATAGTGGACCACCATTACAAAGTGCTTTACAGAGGTAGGCTGTGAACTGTGCATTATATGCAGAGTCACTGACAATAGGACATTGATTTAACATCTCATCCACAGGATGGAGCACAAGGAGGTAAAGCGACTTGCTCAGGGTCACACAGTGAGTCAGTCAGTGGCAGTGGTGGGATTTGAAGCAGTGACCTTCTGGTTACAAGCTCTGGACTTTAACCACTGGACCACACTGCCTCCTAAGGATAAACCAGGTCTTGAACCAGCATGACATCTGGGAAACCCACATAATCAGCTTTGACAAAGTATATAACAGGCTTTGGCGAGACATGAAACAGCGGCCTCAGGATTCCTGAGAAAGCACCAGTTTACAAATGCATAGAACTTGCGCTAGGAATTTCAAATCCCATTAAATAGTACATAAGCACCTAATGTAAAGAGGATGCATACAAAATATTGGAGGATTATTTCCCCTAACACACACACACACACACACACACACATACTGTATATATATATATATATATATATATATATATATATATATATATATATATATATATATATATATATTAATTTATTTATATAATTTACTTTCTTTCTATTCCAGTATGCTTCAAGAAGATCATATTGCATTTAATATGCATGTAACCGTTCTGCTGATTGTATTTTGTCTGATGAAATTTCCTATTTTCAAAACAAGTTGTGGTTTTGCAAATGCAGAAAAAACAAAAGTTCCATTTTGCTGAAGTCATGACCACAGAAGCCAAATGGCGGAACGTAACCCTGGCTGGAGAATCACAGTGTGTCATTTGGATGCTGTAAAACTTGAATTGCCTTGAAACGGCCCCACATGTGTCTTCTCTTAGCGTCCGGAGGCACTGAGTTTGTTGGGGAAGCAGTGAAACATCCTGATTAAATGGAAACTATTCCATTCCCCTTGGTTCACCCTAAATCGAGATCAAAATCCCAAACTAATTTACTCTCTTGTAAACAATAAATCCACTGCTTTAATAGGTAGCAGGCTCATGGTGGTAAAGTGAAGAGCAAGATTTTCACTGGCTAATTGATGACCCAATTCCTGTAACCAAACCCTGCTGGTGCAGTGAAAACCAGTCAAACATGAGAGCAGTATTAAAGACAGCATGCGTGCATAGGCTGTCAATATTAGTCTATTTGTTCGCCAGAACAGCATGCAGATTAAAATGGGATTTGAGAGTAAGCCTTATATAAGCAGGGGCACAGAAGGCTGTTATTCGATAGGTTAAACTGTTTGCCTGTTTATTTATTTATTTGCAATCAAACTGTAATTCCACATAGTGTTTGGTGTTGGTCTGGTTTCACAGAAATTGTGTCTCCCCTTTTCTAGGAGGTGGAATAGCAGATGGGTCCTCTCCCTTCCTCTAGCAGTGTCTGTGTCACCCCAGAACTTCCCTCTGCACCCCATCCTGGCTTCACCGCCTCCCCTTAGATATGGAATTAATCAATCATGCTGTCTTTTGTTGAGCTGGTCCACAGCCTCACACTTAACCCTTCAGACATTGCTGGTTCATTTCAATGATAGAGCTTCCCTAAAACCAAGTTATAAAGGAGCTTTTGTAAGGGACCCTCTGGTATTAATAACAGAAGGGCAGCTCTAGTACTTATACCAGAATTATACTAGGTTGTATTGTCATTGCCAGACAGTAGAATGATCATAACTGCAAGGAATTTTATTTAAAAGAAGAAAGTAACTGTTTGCAATTAGAAGCACAATAAAATAGTTTCTTTCTTATGCTTCTGGTTTCTGAAAACAATTTTAATAAGTGGAAAAAGCTCGCCTGAGCCAGGATAAAAAACAAACAAAAAAACTAAAACAAATGGAGAAGTTGTTTCTTGGAAATTAAGTGAATCGTAAACAACTGACTGACTGTGAAATCTGTAATCAGACTGCCCCTCAGTCAGGTTCACTCACCTCCGTGGAAATTTAGAATTGGCTTTTGTTCTTTTTTTGTGTGTGTATAAACATGGTATTATTTTTACTCTGTTATAGCTTTGACAAGTACAAACCTCCCAGCATTCCTCAAGCTAGCACAGTAATACTACACCTGATCAAGCACACATGCGTTGTTTAAATAGCTGGGGCATGTATTGGAATATGTTATGAAGCTGTAGTCGCCGATCTAGACAGTTAAAATAAATGTGTTTTGATACTATCCTATTTTAAGAATGTTCTGTAAGTTTTTATTTTTATTTGTATGAATGCTGTGGATTGTAAAGTCGTCTTGCCTTAAAACCATCTTATATATCTTTTAGATACTATTGTGGACAGCAATGGTTCCAGAATGGCCATGGGACAGATACAGTGTTGCACAGTGGTGCTGTACTACAACAGCACGCTGGCAATGATATGTCACAATGGTACTGCAGTGGTTTATCAGTGTGAGTTCATACTATTGAGATTATATTGGTAGGAAATGTTACCATTCTACCAATGGTTCATACAGTACTTTAGTCTCTTAGTACAGATTGTAGTGTGGCTGCATTGCCATTGAAGATCCATTGGTAAGGGCTCTAAGGCTGTGCCTTCTGTGATAAGCTTCAAGTGTCCAGCACAACTATGTTTGAGCACAGCATTGACTCAGGCTGTATGATTAAGGAGGACCACCTATATGGAAAAAACAGGTTTTGTCTGTGGCAGCTAAAAACAAAAGCAGCCCCGTTTTTTCAGTGTACCAGTTAGGTGGGGTTCTTACACATCTGATCGTCAGGCTTGTTGGGAAAACAAGTAGGTTTGTTTGGACGGAAATATTTGAAGTCTGAAAGGTGGTAGGCTGTTCCAAACGATTGTGGGCCTCCTCTTGGAACGCAGACAGGTTTCATCAGGTCCCCCTCCAGAGCACGTGACACATGCTGTTCCGGGCCTGACTGGTGGACACTTGACCGAGCGTTGACAGAACCCTCTCTGTGACTCTGCTTTATCACTAATGCACACACGGGCAAACACTCCGCTGCCAGAACTGGAGTCAAACTCACGTTGTGTTATTGACCTGACCAGAACAGATAACGTATGAATAAGTAGAAAAGCTTCAAGCCAATCACTGCACTACTTTCATTGCTGTTTATTTTTCTTTTTTATAGGAATTTCCACTTGACCTTGAAATAAAACATAATGATCTCCAAACTAAATGGCTGATACTATGGGAGCTATCTGGAGCTTAAAAACTATGAAAACCAAACTAATGATAAGTAAACTTGAGCAATGCTGTCAAATGTTCTTGAGTTTGGAGTTTAAAATGAGCATAGTTTGTATGTTTGTTTGTTTGTTTGTTTGTTTGTTTGTTTTTCAGGATGGATCGTTCTTTAGGTGCAGAAGAAGGATTGATGATCTCAGTGTGAAATGATAGATTTAAGGACATGTTCCAGATACAAAACTGACATGTCAGAGCAATGTGATTGATTCATGAATGCAGGATTTGCCTGCTGTGTGATACTTATTTCTCCCAAATAGACATGGATGTTTATGTGCCCTGTAAATTAAAGGCATGATTAGTTTGTAAAACTGTTTTTAGAGCTACAAATCTAGCACATAATATAGTCAGCAGTTTTATTTTTATTCAAAAATGTACTGTCCTATAATTGTGATCAGCTTTACACTAAAATGTAATGCCTCTGTTCATTGGGATTTGTTTTGTACTGTAAGTCCGCTTGCCACAACAACTTACAGCATTGGGAGGTTACAAATGACCAAATTGCTTCTTTGGGTTCTGACGTAGAGCTGTACACAGGACACATACTGTTTTATAAGGTTCTAAAATATGTAAAAACTATTTAAAAAACATAACAGGGAACTGGGGCACTGTACCTCTAACATGTGTCTCATTAATGACATGTAAATGTGTGTACGTGTTTGTGTGTACGCGCGTGTGTGTGTGTGTGTGTTAAAGGGTGTGTGGGTGGACTCGATTGATTATTCCTCCTTGATAATGTAAGCCAGTCTTTTAGCTTATCAGGGAATGACAAGTTTGCCTTTGTTTGGAGATATCTTTCCTTTTCCCACAGAAGAATGTGGAACGCTGGGGGTGACCCACAAATAAAGGGAGGAATTTTGTGTTGTGATAAAAAAAAAAGTATGAATGTCTTTTTGTTAAACAGAAACCTTCAGTGATAAAACCCCAAAGCAAGACACTTCTTTTATTTTTTCATGAGGAGTTCCCCGTTCTCCACTTAAGTACACTCAACACATGGTTACACAAACAGCAACCCTTCTTTTCACTGTTTGCTGATCCAATATTGACTCCTCGGCCTAACACTGCCACTATTGAGTTTGGCTGTTCACAATAATGTTTGACTAGCATTAGAACCGCATTGTGATAACAGCTAACGCAACCAGGAAAGGCCCATTCAGGGTTATTGCCCTAATGACAGACTACCTGTGTACTTAGAATTCAAGTACACCTGCTTACACCACTCCTGGCTGTTCAAACAAATCCCTCGCCTAGTCTTTTCTCTCAGCCATGTCAAGGTTTGTACTCGCTCGTTACCCGCCTGCCTCCTAATTTATGTACTGTGTCCGCGCTGAATCGTGACCTCTTCTGAAGTTCCAGCCCTTGTTTTTTAGCAGTTCAGTTGACATTTCCAGGAAACTGAAGTACTCGTACAATATCGATCAGGTTTGTTGTCAATGAAAGGGGGTGGGGTGGTGGGTTCAGGACATTTAAACGTGAACTAAAAACATTCTGGTTTATTTGAGTTATTTAAACTATTTAATCTTAAAAAAAGAAAACAGATTCTACAATGCCCTTGAACAAGACACCAGTATACTGTACATGAATATACAATGCAGTACCTAGCCTTCAACAAGTCTAAGGGTTGCTACAGAGACTACAGAATCTAGTTTCAACATTCCAGTTCTCATCCTGTCTGTGTAGAAAGTCATTAAGAGCTGTGGAAGACCATTAAAAAATCTCTGCATGAAATGTAGCAGAGAACGAAAGCCACAGGGCTCCTAGAGCTTCATCATTATTTCTCATGAACAAGCAGAGATTGCCAATACTGTACGCGGATGGATTGCCACTGCACAGCTCTCCACCACAGATATGCACTGCAACCCTACGTGAGGTCACGAGAAATCAGTGTCTTTTCAGAAAAGAAGGAATGAGCAGTGACAGCACTCCAAGTGAGGATGAGACTCCACAGACTGGGGTGATAATCACATCACCTTCAGAGCAGAAAGGGCAGCAGCACGGGGAAGGTTGCAACCAATTACTGGTTAATAAGAGAGTCAGTCAGAAGAGCTGATAGGGGCTGCAGCTTCTTAGTACCACTTTGGAACCTAGTCTCATTGGATCTAAGGTTGGGACTGGTCAGTACATGGATGGGGGACTTGCGGGAAGTGATGCAATAAGTAGGGGTCTCTCTTTCTCTCTCTACCCTCCAGTACACCCCCCACCCCCCATTCTGTTCATTAAGCACATAACACTATTCAGTATTGATTCAGCGTCAATATAAACCAGCTTTCATCTTTTTTTTCAGATAGTGCAGTAACTTCAAGTAATTTCTATACCCCTTCTCCCCAGGGGATGATGAGGATTAGTATCCTGAAGGAATCCCAGATTCCCAGGGTTCATATTTATAGCTTCACTTCTAGTTCTAAGTAGCACCTGTAAAGAAGACAGAGCTTTCTTGTCTTCCTAAACAAAACACATTTTCAATTCAGTTCCACAGCATAGCCTACTGGGTGCAATACTGCCATCTACTGCTCTGAACCAGCAGGGGCATACCAGAGCATGCAGTCTGTGGCAGCACAATACATTCACATCATAACCAAAGGAAACATGCTTTTCAAAAGTTAACACTGACACGTGTGTGTAGTACATAAACCAGGACTCACGCACAGTCCAGTCTGTTTGCAATCATCTAGAACGCTTTATTTCATTGTCTTCATCACTCTGGGAGTCAAACACTGGCAGCTCCCCAGCCCCCTTGTCTTTAGCTCGAAGCAAACTGTTGTGTTTAGTCAGCATCTTCCTTGAACCTGTGCAACTGTGGAACCCAGCAACTGCTGGGGTTGTCACTTCCTTTTAATCTGTTTGCTAAACAGCCTTGCAGCCGCTGCCCTTTGAGATTCTCATCACTCTTCGTGTGATATCTCAGGAAGAATTTTATCACTGGGAGGACTTTAGTATTTGTTTCCAAAGCAAAGGCTAAGCAGATAATCATCATCACCACCATCTATTAGTTTGGCATTGACCCTTGACTACCGCAAACAGGCACTCATTCCAGATCCTCATGCGCATCACTCTGTAATGAGACACTAATCACCACAGACTCCTGGAGTAGTATAACACATGCACATGCTTTAATATAAATATAGCTTCAAAGTAAGGTTGATTTATTTAAGAATCTCTCTCTCTCTCTCTCTCTCTCTCTCTCTCTCTCTCTCTCTCTCTCTCTCTCTCTATATATATATATATATATATATATTATTTATTTTATTTCTTAGCAGACGCCCTTATCCAGGGCGTCTGCTATATATTGTATCTCTCCCTACAGCTGCTATATATTGTATCTCTCCCTACAGCTGCCACTGTTGTAGCTCCATGGCTAACAGAGTGATAGACAGTAGTGGCAAGCAGGTGACCATACCACTCAAAATGACCGTTGGTTAATGTAAACAATCTGGATAGTGAATAAGGTCTGCAAAGTGCACAAAAGGCTAAGCTGTAGCCTAGTGTAGCTTTAATGAAGATCATTATACTGTCCTCCTACAGCACATCATTGCAGAAGGCAGATTATTAAAAATGAGTGTATGCATCCATGCACTGCTTCTGTGTGGCTTAAGAGTTACTAGAACAATATTTAGAGGATTGCAATTCGAGGATTGCAGTCAGGATATCTCAGATCACAATTCCTAGTTCTCAGTCAATCACAAGCCTGTGACAAAGGAACACCTTGTTCCAGCTTTTTTTTTTGGTTTTTTCTCTCTTTACATTCAGTTATAATGGGCTTTCTGCATAGCACACAGTGCCACCTGTGGCTGTTGTTGCTACTGAGGTTTCTTTTTCTGAGGCGATTACTTTGGCACACAATGCCAACGGGTGGCCAAATGTTGCAATTGTAGCAGAGCGCTTCAAATGTTATGACCACTGCCCCCCAAATGCGCTCGGCATCTGTCTATGTGAATCATATTTAACATGTTAACTGAGGACGGTGGGTAATTATCAATGGATTTGATAGGAATTAGGGTTTTTGTTCTAGCTGTTATATATTATAGGATTGAAAACCACAGTATGTTATGTGCATTTATTTGCTTTGTTGCAGTTATGTGCTTTTTATCTCAGGAGTCGGGTGATTCTCAATCAGCGATTACATCATAATGCTTGCCACCAATCAGCTGCGTAAACAAGACATATCAGTATCAGAGGTCAAGGTTCAGAAGGCGAGCTCCACGTCACAATGGCATGGTTCAAAGTTGGGACCAGCAGCTTCTGAAATATGACACGCCACGCACACATTAACAGAAAGAAGCTGTTAGCTCCAGTAAATAGCATCCAATAAAAGCGAAATAATGATGGCAGTGTCTGCTATCACTCCGTCCATCTCCTTCTTTAATTATCCAGTTTGTTTACTCAGGATATTCTCTCTCGTATATTTAGAATTTGTATTTTTACTGTGTTTAATTAGCCCGAGTCAATAAAAGTTTGCATAAATATTAGGGTTGGCTGGGTTTATTGCACATATCAGAAAAGGGATAGCAGATTGATTGGCAGATGCACCCAACTAAGAAAAAAGCAACAAAAAAAAAGTTCTCTATTTGATTCTGCAAGGTGTTTCTGCAAATAGTGCTAATGCTAGACAAACAAGGTTATTGGAAGAGGTACTAGCCAATGTTAGCAGAGCAAACGCAGTTCTGCACAAACAGCTTCAAAGACTGTTGCTAGCTCCACATAACCTTTGATGTGCATGTTGATCACTGTGAAGGTACTGAAACGATTCCTAGATAAACTCAGCAGGATTACCAATACTGTATATAAGCAACGTGAAATGTAAATGCTATCTTTGAGCTGTAGTTTTTTTGTGACTTGCCTTATCTGCTTCGGAGTCACCTTGTCTGAAACCCATGCACAGCATGAGGGGCAGCGTCATTTCAATTTGCAAGCCGAGGCTGCACAGTTCTCAAGACCGAAGCACAAAGGCCAGGGCTGCATTCAACCTGCATTGAAGCTATGCATTTAAACTGGGAGTCTATATATAGTAAGGTAAAGTTGCTACCGTGAAAACAAAAAAGGGCACATGATTGCTAGTCCAATGGAAATTATCTGATGTCCCCTTGCCCCTGAACCATGACCTTTAACCTTGTTACTCAGGCAATCTCTTCACTGATTCTCATAACTGGCAGTCGCTTACAGAACTGAAGGCAGTTACGGTCTGATTCACCGCCAATTAATTCAGTCATATTTTCAGCTTGCTCCACACAAACTAATCAGCAGATCCCAAAATGCAAAGCTGATAAGTTGCCACATTCACAGCTAATCATGTTCAAAGCTCTCTCTAATCAAATCTAATGGCCGTTCTATTTAGAGCAGGAAATAGGCTTTGTCAAAAATACTGTATCTGATCCAAAATGTAAAGATAAAAAACAGGCCTCGTTTATTGTGCGCCAGATTCTTAGCAACGTGAAGCTTAATGCATTACCTAAGTACCCTTTCTTTTGATCTGGCAAAAAAAAAAAAAAAATCTAATTTCAGCAGCTGAGGACCAGAAAGGCACTATAGCAAAAAAACCCTTGAATCCGTCTGCCGTCAGAGAAAAAAGCCACTTCCACTCACACAAGGGCCACACTCAGGACCGTTTCAGGCCTCTTTATTTCGAATTCGAGTGCAGGATGGGCTTTGCTCTTTCATCACACTCCACACCAGAGCCACTAAAACACACAATTAAGATAGAAGGTCTTAACCCTTTCCCCTGAGCCAGCCCCCTTTCGTACATGCTAAAAACTGGTTTCAGCAGAAGATCACCTCCCTGTAACTCGCAAGTTATGGGTGTCTGAGGACTTAATGGTGTAAGTGTGTGAAAGGAGGCAAGAAAGGAAAAAGCTTGAGAAATCTAAACAGTGTAACACTGGCAGAACCTGTCATGGCTGCGCTGCTGTCAGACATCGTGCTTTACTGATTGCGCCCCTATATAGAAAGTTGTGTCGTTACACTTATGGTTCCTGTACAGTGTTCGTTGTCGTCGTCGCTCTTTGTAATCCAGCTCACATTATCTGCAGATGGCTGTGTGTTTATGGGACACACTCACAAAGCATTTGCCGTAGTTAAAACAAAGTTGGTTTTTCGTTATGCAAAAATGGAGTGCAATTTAACGTATTGGAGCGTGCTTTATCACTATAGCCCTGCGTGTGTGTGTTTGTGCGGGTGTCTATGTTGTGTGTGCGATCCTGGGTGTTTAAGGCTTCGCTTACAAAGTGTTGTCCTAATTTCAGCCTCTCAGAATTGTGGGTAGAATGAATTGCTTGAGTTGCCAGTGCTGGATTAGGGGGCATGGGCCGGCCTTCACCTCAGAGGAGTCGTTGGTTTATGTTAAAAAAAACTATTGATTAATCCACCTGGAAATGAAGCGTTTCTTATCACGAGCCCATCCTTGAATCACTAGCTGTAAATATTAATAAGGGATAATAAAGTAACTAAAGGGTATTAAAACAAGTTCAGCACATAGTAGATCAGTTAAATATTAATGCAAATAAAAACAGATTGCTCGCTGTTGACCGTCCTCCAAATGTTAATTCCTTGGATACAAACCATGGCAACTGCAGCAGGGCTGGAAAATAAAAACACAACAAACAATGTTTTCTGTGGTTAGCTTTCTGGGTTAATGGTAGAACAACAGCTCTGGGAGTTATTTAATATAGACATCATGCTATATTCAGGGAAGGGCAGATGTCAAAACACCGATCACTGCTTTTGATTTAATCAGCAATCAAATATTGGAAATCTGTCACGGCACGAAACTCAGTGCTCTTGACCAATAAAATCATCATTTTTGGATTAGTGATGAAATCAGAGTGCTGTTGGGAAGAATTTCAAAATATCCTTTGCCCAATTCAAGTTATAATGCTGAAATATAAAGCTGTGCACTTTGTACAGTGTACATTCCCCTCAAACAAATCATCCTTACAGTTTTGGTTTGTTTGCTTTTTGTCTTGAACAGACTTTATGTGGTGATAGTTTTTGATTTTACCTTTTCTAGTAGAAGAAATAGAAATACGAAGTACCACCGGACACTCAGGGGTATATACACCGGTGCCACCTGTTGGAAACTGAAGACATTGCAGCTCACTCTGTGAATTAATTGCAATTAAATAAATAAAAAGGAATACAGTAATTTGGAACCACACCACATGGGTAAAGTGAATTTGATCTGTGGAAATAATAACAAGGTCATAGCTTCCTCTGTGTGTTTCTAGCTGGCACCTCTCTTTGTTCCTGGTTGAAGGAATCATGGGAGAGTGGTGTCACAGGTAAAACAGTGATAGCTTGTTGCTTATGAAAGCTGCTGGGTGAAAAGATTGTTTCATATCCGTTGATTTGTAAAAACCACAGCACAAAATGACTAAATCACTGTATTAAGGGTTTTGTGGGGAGGGGCGATCGGAGACAGCATCTTCACTGCTGGCAAACCAACAGGTACAGTAACACATTATGAGCACTGTCTGAACTAAATATGTCTCTGATTGAAAGTGATTTCTTTTCAAACAGCGGCTATCCTGTAGTAGTTGCTTGTAAAACCCAGGCAAACAGCTGAAAGCAGCCATTCCTCTTTTCTGTTCCTGACGTTGTTTATGTTTGACAATACAAAGCCTGGGCCTGACCACAAGAAAGGCAAAATGAATGTCTATGTTTTGCTTTTACTAAAGAAACATTAAAACAATGTAATCAAAAGGCCATTAACATCGGCATTCCCACTATAAAGATTACAGGCTTTGTCTGATGTCAGCGCTTGCTTAAGTAAATCATGTGTTACTCCATAAATGTCCTGGCAGTGGATTATCTCAGTGTTCCTCCTTCAAGCGCTATCGTGCTGTAAAAGCGTCTATAAAGCTCCATGCCTACAAAAGGCTTGATACTGTTGTGCTATTATCCCTAACCAAACACTCAGGACTCGGAAAATGATGATTCTTTATTTTAACAAGATAAATAAGTTACTTATACAATTATTTAGACTTTGCCAGTCATGGACTAGGTGCAAATACAGGCAGTAAAATAAACAATCATTTTCCCAGTTTGTCAGTACCTTTAGCACAACCTTTTACAGTGCCTGTTATGAGGGGGTAATCAGCGGGCTTTGAGTAAATTCGGTTATGGAAATTGGGGTCATAAACATGTGTTTTTGTCTTGAACTTCCTGATGTGATTAAAGTCAAGTAGTATGGCAGTTTCATTGTGAGGGCGTCCCCCTTTATTGAAATAAATCACGCTATGAAAATGAAGAGAGACTTGAGGCTAGTATATTTAATATTATGGATGAAATACAGTATAAATGAATGCATATTCTGTGATTACAGACATGTAGTTAAGTAAGCACGCATCAACATGTTAGTTGATGTAAAGTATCATTCATGAACCAGGTTATGAGCCATGTGATAGCAAGCATTAGTGTTCCAAATCCAAACAAAAGCAGAGTTCAACAAGGATGAATTCATAAAAAATAAACCAGGTCTTTCAAACAAAACAAAAACACTGGAGGGGTAATTATCGGATCCAGTCTCTTTCCTCACTTCAAGATCGTCGTCACGGAAACAGATCATTACTTCAAAAATGGATAACTACAGAGGCCTACAAGTTGGTGGTTTTTGTTCAGCAGGGAGACTGACATCTGTGGAAAAATGTGTGATGTGCCAGAAACCAACCACTGCATTGTTGGATGTTGCTATACCACAAAAACCACTTCCAATACTTTCTGTGAAAACAACACAGTGCTTTTTTTATTATCGTTGGCACCGACGGACAGCCCCATAGAAGTTAACGAGTAACTGGCCTAACAGCAATAGTTGTACATTTATTTATCTTTATTGCTCATGATTGCAACTATAACACATTTGTTAATCTGACTCAAAGTGCGTGAAGCTATTAGGAAAGCTGGCTACCAGCTCCAATGTGACCTCCGTTGCTGTTTACCAGTTTAATGAAAGAAGAGGCATGGTGCCAAAAGGGCTTGAGATAGCGATGGTTATTCAGGGTCCTTTGCATTTCTCAACAAGCGGAGGTTGGTTTGCTACTGTGTAAGAGAAAAGCTTACTGAGACACAACATAAACAGCCCAGGATAGTTTTCTTCCCACTGGGCAAGTAACCAATTAATTTTCCCTCAAGGGAAAAATAAAACAACTATAACATGAAGGTCGTTCTTGACGACAATTAGGAATCAGATAAACAAAAAAAATTTGTGAAAACTTACAGTTGCCCCTATTTAAAAATAAAACAAGCATAAGAACGATAATTTAATTGTGAGGATTTCTACAAGCCCCAGAGTATTGGGGAATCATGTTGTTTTTGTCAAATAAAAAAAACCTTCAAGGAAATAGTTTTTTTCAAAGAGATATTAATTGACCTTTTTAAAAACAATAGGGAAAAAACATTGAAAAATCAACATATCCTATTGCACATCAAGTCCGGGGGGGGAAGCGGTATCTTATTTTATTGAAACAGAGGCCTTTGGGAGTGCTTTGTTTCCCACGGAAACAAAGCCTTGTCCTTTGCCCCTCCCAGTAGACTCGTTACGAACACGAACTGCCTGCTGACAGGGGCCTTGCTCACGATAGGCCATTCACAGGCCCCGGCTTTCTTTGATCACCATCCACTTTGCAGCTAACAACTGCCAGCCAGGCCTCAGCCGAGCCTTCCCTGACCCTGAATCTGTGCTAATCCGTGCATGAAGTCTTGCAGTATTGCACTTCGGTTACTCATTAGCTGCCAGTATTCCCACCAGCTCTACCGGGCCTCTGTTATTGACAACGCAGCCTAGCTGCCAACTGAGACTAAGTGTTGTGTCAGTTAGGCCCGTTTGGTGCCATTAGTTAAGACCTTAATGACAGCTGTTGGGAGCAGGTGCTCTGCTGTTGTGGTAAAGCTCTATGCTTACAGCACCCAGGGGAGCCACCTCGCTTTCTGGAGCACATGAAGCCTGTGGTGATGAAAAGATGGATATAGCATATAGCTCACAAGCAAAGGCTTCTCAATCATTCAAAAATAGTCAAAAGTCAAGCTGGGTCACCATATGTCCAACCCCTCCCTCCAACGTCTCAGCAGTATGTGATTGAAATAGGAGAAGAAGAAAGGCTTAAACACAAAGAGTTTCTCTTTATTCTTTGAATGTTTGCTGAGGTACCTGTAACGTACATGGATCTCCTGGATACTTCAAAAAATACATCAACTGCAGAGCGCCAGGTAATAGAGATGCTATTACTACCCCCACCATAGGGGGAGCTGTAAACAACTGCTCAATAGGGCCATCTTCATATCCACTCCTCATATAGGGGAGTAGCAGTTTTATAAATACTCATTTAAGGTTTATATATATATAAGCTTGCAACTGGCAACTCCACTTAAAACAAATGCTATGAAAAGAGCACGGAAAAGTCTGGTAGGGTAGCTGAGAGAGAGAGAGAGAGAGAGAGAGAGAGAGAGAGAGAGAGAGAGAGAGACAGAGAGAAGGAGAGAGAGAGAGAGAGAGAGAGAGAGAGAGAGAGAGAGAGAGAGAGAGAGAGAGAATCGGAGAGAGATTTGCTGCATGTGAAAATGACAATAACCTAATTGTGAGCATTTATCTGCATATCATTGCCTCCCTCAACCAGCACACATTAACTAAAACAGTAACCTTGCCCTATAGAGATGCAGTGCTGGAGCCCTGCTCTGGGCCTTGAAACGTTAGTACTGCATTTTGCTCATGCATTATTTAGAAAGTAGCCCTCTAATTGAGTTTGAATGTCACAGACTGCTCTCAAGTGTACGTTTGACAAAGCAGTGAAAGTTTAGATTCTGACAGATGACGAGCGCCTCATTCCGAACTGCCTCCAAAGGTCAGCGGCTGCCGGGGATGAACTCTAATGGCTGCCGTTAACACTTAAAGGCACGGCACCCTTTTATCTCACTGTGAACAGAACAGAGCAGAATAACCTTTTTGCAAGTGCCAGCATGGTACCTCTGTTCTGTTCTTACTCCAAGGTCCAAGGGTTAGGGTCCAATGTTGTTGTTTCACTTGTAATCGTTGATCAATTCGCATTAGCAGAAACATTAATCTTGTGTTACTTTCCATCCAACTTATTTAGATATTGAGACTGGTTTGCCCCTTCCTGGTTTTGTTCATGACGTAATGTAAGCCATTCAAAGGCAACCAAAAGTAGGCTGAAAATCCTTAAAATTAAATATGAAACAACGTGGTGACATGAGAGTTTTAATTTATAATGTGACAATGAAACTCCCAACCTGCAGAAAGACAAAAAATCAAGATACTGGAAAATAATTGCAAATGTAAATAAAAATTACTGAAGGGAAGACGTAGCTGTGGAGCTGTGCTTTTCGGTTTTAATTTACCCAAAATAAATATGCCAGCATTTGCATTTTAAAAGGCTAGCTATTCTGTGTTGCTGCTCTTTGTAGCTCATTAGCGGCGCATTTAATCTGCATTATTTTCCAAATACTCCCCTTCTTCTTTTACCATTAGATTGAATGGACACAAAAAAATGTGGTCTTTATGGGAGTTGCTCACCCAAACAGAAGATAAAGCAAATGCAATAATTTCATTTTATAATCCAGACTCACTAATTAGCACTGTGAATTCAACCAGAAAGCTAGCATTTCCACAGACAACTTTAACTGCATTGATGTGAGCTCCGCAGGTTAATAGCTCAAATACAGAATTACTTTTGGTCCAATAAAACTTGGTGTTTCCTTTCTCCTTTTTTCCAAGCATAATCAGCTTTAGTTTTATCTGAGCGCATTTAATTATATAATAGACTTCTATTCGCTTCCCAGGTTAATTATGTTGAGCTGAATTAACATTTCTGAAGTCTTGCTTGCAAGTCAAAAAGGTCATATAAATTATGACAATTATAATTTGCTCTGAAAATGAAGACGTTGGCATATAGCAATTTTTACTTTATAATACACAGTAATCAAATAGTGTGAATTAAATATCTGTTTGAAACCGAGATTAAATGATCGAAATAATACAGATGTATTTAGATAGATAATGATTGATGTAAGTGCATGACCAAGCCTACCCACATTGAATTACGAGGGTACCCATAATCCCAATGGAAACCATAGGAATATCAGCTGCTCCACTGAATGAATATGGATTTGCATGAGCACTACTTTAAAGTGTTGCCCAAATGTGGAGCTGTGTAACACCTCCGGTTTCACTCTCCCCCTTCACAAGCTAGGAGAGCAAGCGATTATATTGCAGTGGGGCCCATCAAGTGCGATCTGGTCACAGCCCAGGCCACTCAACGCCTTTCACAAGGGAGCTTAATGGCTGTGCTCTGTGCTTCCTGTTCTTTACCTTCTCCAATAAGGGCTGGCTGTTATGTTAGTTACTCTCTAGCAATTCCAAAGTGTTACTGAACTACCAGTGCCGACAGAAGGTTGAATATTAAGTCACAAATGCATTTCCTCTCTCCATTGCCCAACAAAGGCCTTTTTTCTAGCAGTTTTGTTATTGTGACATTTGCACACCTTTGCCTAAGCCCTGTAAAAACTCAATTTAAATAAAACTTTTATACAAAGGAAGCTTCTTCTGATTGTGCCCTCGCAACGCTGGCCCTAGGACACTGTTAAACAAAGGTATTACTATGGTATTACACTGTAAGATATAGAGCAAAGGGTAGCGTGGGTTGAAACCTATCCGTCCCTCCGTCAGTCTGTCTGCTCATTCACCATCCACCCATCTAGTGATCCATCTTCTTTCAACATCCAGCCAGCCATTACTCTCCTAGCCCCCTTATTAACAAGTATATTAACAATTATAATTACCAGGATTTATTGAGCTCATCTGAGAAGTTCTACTCACAGCATCTGAACATTTACAGGTTCTGTAAATGGAGCAATTTAGATAATTGGCTGTTCAAGCACCATTAAGGTAACCCACTTACCCGCGTAATTAGATTAATGCAGATAATGGAAAACCTCTTGTACCTTCATTGTTCTTAATATCCTCTCTGAACAATCCTCCAGCACAGCTTTTTAACCCCTTGTTGTTAAGGATCTATTCCTTGTGTGCCATTTTTGAGGGTGAACTCACCTCTGTAAGGCGGCTGTCACTCTGAATGGTTTGAACAGAGTTGCAGCACCCTTCACCTGTTTGGTTTAATTGACTTGTTAGCTGGTGGGAATTGTGGAGTAAAAACACGAAATCCGTTATATTAAATGCACAAGAGTGGATCAATATTTTCATCGATGACGTGATAATTGAGTTCAAATGATTATTGTTTCTATAAAACGTTAATTTTGAATGAGCCATCCACTTAGGTGTGATTGTGGCCGCTGTAGCACATGCATTTGCTTGTTGCAATATGTTGCACATGCTTGCGTGCTCAGTCTGTAACCTGCTGGGGTTGTACTTTCCTGTTGTGGTTTTCTGCGAGTCTGTCATCGTGGTGAGCCAGTTGCACTGACACCACTATCTTGCCCCTTGCGAAGTCACTGAGATCCTTCTGCTTCCCCATAATTGTTGCTGAATAGTTGCACACAACTCTTAAACACAGCTTATATAGACCTAACTGGAAAACAATGCTGCATAACATATACAGTAGCATTCATACCGTGTGACTAGATGGATTTCTAATTGAACTTACCTGTACATTCCCTAATTATCTGTCCAGTCAGTTTAAAGTCTGGTTTTACCTATACCAACACCAATACCAGTTCAGCCCATATCATATGCTAGTCCTATTTTTTTCATAAATCTGCAAAAAAATAAAACTATTATTTTTTTTTCATTGTCAAATACTTTAAACTGGTTGATATTTTTTGATAATAAACTAAATATTGAATGTTCCATACTTCATCCATAGCTTTAAACATTCAATCATAATCGTACTTCTATAAAGAAACCTATTTCTGAATAGGTATTTGCTCTTGGTCTGAATTACTTTATTATACTTTTACAGCGTTGGTATGGTTTATTCTTTGGGGCTGATTGGCTTGATCTTTGAAGAGGAAACAACTGTTTTTGCAGCACAGATGCAAACCAAGGCTAGACACACAACGTGTGACCTGGGACGACCGCAGTGGAAAGCTTAAGGATATGTCACAGATCCACAGGGACGAGGCATGTCTGCTCAATACAAGTTGGTTTGGGTTTCCTAATTTTGTGGTCATATATCAGAAAGGCAGTATGACTCATTTTACTGTAATTGAATTCACAGCACACTGCAGTATTCTGCCCCCTGGCATGCAAAAACAAATGGGTAGCCACTTCACAGAATGTGAAATGCTACGGTTTTTATTTTCTCATTATCCCCTTTTCCTGGATTGAATTGCTAAGAAAACAAATGCCTCCTTGGCTCTCTGTCTGCAATCCAGGCTGATTATACAGCTCTGAACCCCTGCTGTCACAGCCTGACTTCAGACTGGATGCAGCGATGAACAAGCCCCAGTCCTTCGCCAGGACCTTATAGAATTTTGTGTACTTGCCTGACACGAACAGATTTCAGTTGTGTAATAAGGCAGGTAGCATGCTGTAAAAGGACAGGGTTTCTCACAGTCGTGAAGCGCGCCTGGTATTCTGTGTGTCATTCAACGCAGGGGTTATGAGAGGTCGTCATTTTTCTTTTCTCTTCAAGGAAAGACATCTACTGTGTGTTACCGAAGGCTGCGTCCCAGTTAAGTGCATGAGACCACAATCTGTCTCCCTGAGGTTTATCCCGACAGGCTTCTGGAAAGCCAATAAACAAAAGTGCAGCATTTAGATACCATCAAGGACCTGTTTCCTGTGTTCATGAGAAACTCACAGGGGTTTTCTCTAGAATCTAATTTGTAAGGAAATTCCTATCGAGCTGGATATTGTTGGGCTTTTTGGAAGCTGTTTATTCAAGGCTGAAAAGACTTAATCTGAACGGCAGACTCTAAGCTTTATTTACAGAGCTAAAATGCCATGTGTAGCAAAGCAGGCGGCAGACGTGGTTTGAAGATGTGTAAATTCAGCAAAAACTAAATTACGGAGCATAACGTTTTGCAAAGATTGATTTTTTTTAAATGGGTTGGGATTCCCATAAAATATTACATATTCAGCTCTACTTTATTCTTCTGGATTTTATCAATGGAGAGGAGAAAATGAGTCAAGGAACAAGTAAGCTGGAACCACAAGCTTTTTCAGACAACCAAGGAGGTATTTTAATGGAATCTTCTTTCCCCAGGTCAATCACCCCCTTGATAAACACACAGTTCAGACCACCGTGTCTTCACAGTCTCATCCAAACTATCCCCTTTCATTGTGCAGTGATTAGCTTCCTGAGATACCCTGGGGGGAAGGGGTTTCGTCAGTAATGCTCCTGGTCTTGTCAGGCTGGCTCTGTGCATTTACAGCTTTGTGTCATGAGGGGGAGCTACTCCAATGTACTGTACAGGGAGTGCTCATTGAGCAGAGCTATACAGGAGGGGTGCAATGTTAATTTTGCATGGACAGTCTAAGCACAGTGAAGAAGAAGCATATAACATACCAATCAGTCTGTACTAGTCTGCAATCTAGGGCTATCTCTGCCCAGGCTGGTTTGGAAAGGTAGGCGCCGTCCACTTTGGTTGTGGAAATCAATTTCATCTTTTTATAAGCTCTGAAGGCCTGTGCTGTGGCCTGAACTAGGACACACATCCACTGCATAACAACACTGCGTAGGTGTGTGATCTGTACCCTATATCATTTCTGATTCCTAGGGAGTTTGCTGAGCATCTCATCAGTCTTAATAAAGATGTGTTAGTGCATGTATACTCAGATACCTAGAGATCAAGCTAATCATGCAATGAATCTGCAGAAAGCAGAGACTTGCTTTGACTGCATTCCGTCTCCCCCCCCCCCCCCAGATTTTAATTGGGCCCATCTGTCAATCGAAGATTCTGCTGTTACCCCGGAGTAGATTAAAACGGCTTTCAATTACTGTCTTCTACAGTTCCGAAGCAATCCAAACACCCAAAGCACTTTTAACCTTGTACTGTACCTCTCCAGAGTGCATGCAGTTCTCCAGGGTATGGAGCCCTGCACATCTCCCTCTCCAATAGCTCAGGGTTAGTAACATGACAATCAATGTGATGAGAAGCCTGGCACAAACCTCCTTTTGGCTCGTTATCTGAGAAATGTGCCTCCAATGTCTCAAATTGGAGTATTATTGTTTCTCGTTTTTGTGTGGGTACAAACACAGCTGAATATCACAAGTAAATACAGCACAAACAAATTCATCCCTGCTTGTTTCCATACCTTTTTGTTGCCAAGACACCCTGCCTTCTCTATTCTCTGAAGTTAAGAAGCTTTGATCACTTTAAGTATGAATATCTCATGAGGTTCCAGGTTACAGTCCATAAGACACCTACTTCTTCACCTGAGAGAGAATTGCAAAGCTGCAAGTCACTGTTTCTAATGCAGGAATGCACTGATATTAAATGAGCTCCCAGCTATGGCCACAGCACATAATTTCATGAAAACCAAACACAGTAGCAAATTATTCAACATACTGCTTGGCTGCGTGACAACATCAAAAAAGCATACATGAGGTTTTTTTTATTATTATTCTGTTATTGTTGCCTTACACGCAAACCAGCTGCTAGGAATTTCACTGCCCATCTGCAGTAGAAGCTCTTCATCGTGTCTCGATGAAATAAAAAAATCAAAAGATACACAAATCCCTTCTGTGTCAGCATGACCTAATCCCTCTCCGCTTACTAAATAAATAAACACCGACTCACGCTAACACAGCTTAGAGAATCCGAGAAGGAGTTTCAATTACTTTTTCATTTAATTTTCCAGGAAATCTCTTCAATCAAGCAGTAAATTTAGCTTGGAAATAAAATATTGTGTCAATATTTACTGCGAACTTGGCTTTATTTT
Source organism: Acipenser ruthenus (assembly GCF_902713425.1). Taxonomy (NCBI): domain Eukaryota; kingdom Metazoa; phylum Chordata; class Actinopteri; order Acipenseriformes; family Acipenseridae; genus Acipenser; species Acipenser ruthenus. Next base: position 29,278,731 of record NC_081209.1, on the reverse strand, counting down.
TAAAGGAAAAAGGCCATGCCAAGAGTAGCTAGCTGGCAAGCTGTGAAAGCTGGGAGTTCAAGACTAATTTTGTTCCCCCAGGCCACACTTGTTTATTCTTCCCAACCACAAATTCCGACATTTCCCCTTCAGAAAGGTTCCATGTGTGTCCGAGCACACAGACAAAAAAGGTACAAAAATATCCATAACAAGCCATTGTTTATATACTGTAAAAACAAAAACTCAACTGAAACACAAAAGAAAAGAAGGAATGCTTTGGAGCTGTAGTGGCTTTACCAGGGCTAGAAACCACCTAGTTTAACATAATGCATATTAAATCATGCATGGATCCAGCAAAGCACTTTCACAGAAGTAACTGAAAGCAGACTTTGTTTATAACAACATAAAAAAATGGACTAAACTGTTGACCCAGTGAGTTCTGAAAATCTCCTGCTATATTAAATATTTACTCAACTGACATAAGATTTAAGAAATTAGGTTAACTTTTTTTTTTGTTACAGTGGCGGCCTCTAAAGTATTCCTATAAGATGCACCCTACATACAAACCCAGGAGTACATTTCAAATGTACAATTAGATTTCTGACATAAACATGTAACAAAGGCATTGAAGTGTTAAATACCCCTCCTCCTGAAGTGGGGCATGAGCAGAAAGTAAAAAGCCGAACAAGAGAAATTAAATGCTTTAATGGTGTTCATTCACTCATATTGTTAATACGCAAATAACCTCTTTAGAAACAGACAATTTGTCTGAAGACTTTAATCTGCATTTCTATTTTGTCACTTGAGTTATTGTTTCCTCCACTCCTTCCTGCCTGCCTGCATTAGCACACTGAACAGTACTTGCATGAATAAAGGTTGGAGCTGAGTCCCCTTCAGCCAAGTGGAAAATATTAAACTCAGACAGTCTTCCGGCAATTCTTTGTCCAGTTTTAAGACAGGAGTCTTTACCTTGGTAAAATAATATACAGGGTGATTAGAGAGTACGTTTACCATGTCAACTTACTTTCTAATCACTCTATATATATATATATATATATATATATATATATATATATATATATATTGCCACTGTTTTCTGACTGGACGATGTAAACAAATATGACGGCCGGGATATAAACTGGATTATGCAGCAGTCAGCAAACCAGACGGAGAGCTGGATGCCAAAAAAAACTTGTATTACTACTGTATGCGCTATGAACTTCAAAAACATGTTCTGTTATTTATTTCTGTTATTTATTTATTTACTTATGCTGTATCAGATATATTTAAACAAAATACATAAGTCAATATTTATTTACGTGTGCTGTATCAGCTATCAGCGGCTTTGGGCATTATAGCCCCTTGCCGGTAACAATAGTCTTCCCTCGGGGCAATAATTTTCCACTATAGCCCTCCTCTCCAGTCCATATTTACTATGTATATCGCATCTTCCCACAGGTGGAAAAACAGTAATAATGCCATGAAAGATTTCAAATAAATGCCATGCTAACATTAACACAATGACCCCGGCACAATGGTATGGACCAGGGTGCTGTGAGTTGCAGAATGGGTTATGCCACTTACAGCACAGCAAAATTTCACCCAAAACACCACCTGTGTTGTTGCTCCAGACAAAGTCTTTGTTGGTTTTGTCAACATACGAGGGTAAGGGTTAGCAAGAATCCACCGACGGTCTTTTCTGTTGCCTAACGCTGACAGACGGGATTGTTGTGATAAACAGCTCAGGGATCTCACTCAAGTCAAGTCCACTTGGGCAATAAACCCAAAACAGCAGCCACTCCCTGCAACATACATGACAGCTGAATTACACAGCTATGTCGATTTCCAGAAAACCCTTGATTAACACAAGACAGTGCTCCACTGTGTTTATAAAGGCATCTACCATTCCCAACAGAGGCAAATCAGTTGCATGCAACATGGACTAGGCACTTTTGCAAATCACAGCTATTCCTCCTAGCAGTGGAATTATATTAAATTCAGCTGCAAAACTGAATACTATCACACCCTGCTGGGTCCTCAATATACCATCAAAAAACCCTAAAGATCCACGGTACCCGTGCAGTGCCCCCTCCTGAGTGAGCTACCTATCTGAGACAAAGCCCTGCCCAGCAGGTCCATGCCAGTCTCCTGTGTCCTCCGTTCAGCAGACGAGGGATAGAGGAGTGTTCCACAAATCAGGGCATAACGACTTGCTGATGAGTAACCCCAATTAAAAATAACAACCCAACCCAGGCAGCGTGACCTTACCCGTTCCTCGTCTCTTTGTTGCAGAGCACATACCAGACGGCTGTTAATTTAATTGTCAGCTTGGCTGGAGTGCTTCATCTGCTGAATCGGTCAGGAAGGGAATTAGGTGACCACTTCCTGCATATCTGAAAGCAGAGAAGGTTCACAGACAGTCAAGCATTCTATCTGTTATTTGTACCCCGCTACCCCAAAAAACACTGACTTTGGCATCAAAAAGGATTATATCACAATGATCTCTGGATAAGAGATGGGTTTGTTTCTCCTGAGCCAAGCCCGGGAGTCCATTACAATTTAAAATGCCAGATCTGGGATGGTTTCATCAGTACAGGGTGCACCCTAATAACAAGCTATCGTCTCTCCCGCAGGTGAGTGACTGACTCAGTTATGATCCCCTGGTTTTCTTTGCTGCACCAGTTTATCCATTTTCCATTACATTATGACACGATGCAGACTTAATCATCCTTAAAAGGGTTTCGTTGACTTTGGTTAGACCAAAAAAATAATAAATGGTTTGATTTGGTGCATCCTAGTTTTATGCGAACTGCTTTACCCAAATCTTACAATAGCATTTTCAATGATAGGGTTAGTGGCTTGTTTTGCTAGATCATTTGTTCATTTCTAACAAAAAAAAAAAAAGTAATTGTTAGTATCAAAAATAAAGAAAATAAATCACATCTGGTTTGTATTACTGTAAATATACTAAAACCTCCAGTGATCAGCACACATGCTATGTGTGACAACAAACATCAAATGTAAGTGATTACATTGGTGGTAACATTGAATCCAGCTTGGGCTGGGTTTATGAAAATAAATGATTGTAGGCTATGTAATGAGAATGTGCTTCATTTTGGTGGTTGCTCTCATCTGTTTTATATTAGAGCTAAAGTCAACAGTTTAGAAATGCTGTAATTATTGTGCCATACTGACATCTTATGGCTGGTTATTAAAACATACTGTTAATTACTGTCTTCTAGCTCTCTTGGAGCAGCAGAGGCTAGTTAATTTGCTCAGAACGGAAGGAATAATCTGTCCAAGGCCTGTAGCCTTCACTGGTGTTAACTCACTGCCAGATCATTTTATGAATGAATCAGCTTATATGAAGCCATAAACTAAGCATGTTAAAGAAAGATGTGTCTGGAGTCCAGGCTTTCAAATGGAGGATCAGTATGTAGTTAATGTCTGAAAACAAGTATTGGGCTTCAAAGTGCATGTATCATCCTATTGAAACTCAAGAAAACAAACTTAACTGTGTGAAAAGTTTACGAGCCTCAAGTAGGCTTTTGACACATTAACTCTCCGTAAATGATGTTGCAATCTGCTTGGAAACATTTTGCAGAGAAAACCGAAAGCACAGGGGTATGGATATGAAATGGGCTTAGACCAACTGGAAGTATGCAAACAGGAAAACAATTGAAGTTTTTTTATGCGACAAAATGTTCTGGACTTCGACATATTATTTGGTGAAGCAAATGCCACCTGTTCTTAGCTCTGTTTCCTTTTTTTTTTGAAGTCCAGAGCATTTCCTAAACTTTAAACACTTGAATTGAGACACAAAACCAAAAAAAAAGGGCTTTGGCTGGGAACCGACGGAAAAAAATATGAAATTAATGTGAAACATCTGTGGTGCTGCCATATAAAGTAAAAATATCTGAAACCTTTGAGTCGCAGCCTGTAATTGTGCTGTGAATTATTTCCTCTTTTTCCCTTCACACATACACAGGAAAGGGGAGCATGCAACATCACAGCATTGGGCAGCGCTGCCTGGCCCCTGCCTCGTCACCCTTGGGGTCATGCATGACGGCTGTGCCAACTTAAACAGGCCAGGTTCGCAGCCAGAGCCATCGGTAGATCTCCAGCCTCTCCCTCTGGAATTGCAGTTTTGTTTTTCTGCACTCGCTGGTTAAGCGTTAGCCCGGGGGAGGGAAGCCTTCCTTTGGTTTAATAAACTAGCCGTTCTCTCAATCCCCGTTGATGAAATAAAAGGCTTTCCATTCTTCCCTCGGGAGGGACTGGGGAATTCAGGGATCTGAGCTTCCTTTTCTCTCGTGACCAAACACTGTTTTAAGCAAAGAATACAAAAACAAAAAAACAAGACTTGGTTAACTGGTGCCCTTTAATATTTTCTTTCTTTTAAATACTTTTTTTATTGACCAATTATTACTATATTGATTAAAAGTGACAAACGGTAGTGAAATAAATCACTTCCAGAAAAGACATCCGACCGACCTGAAGAGCTGGGGAAGCGATGCAGTAACTGAGCATCACTGGACAATATAAACTGGGATATAAACTGGTAAAATAACTGGGCAACAAAAACCATTGAGTAGTCCTGAAAAGAATCTCAGTAACAGTTTAGACAGATGTTTTTATCAGCGTCTTTCTGGGCCATGGTAACAAAACTTGAAGTACTTTTAGAGGAATGTTTCTTGAATGACTGTTTATTGAAGAGTGTCTCTTATGTTAAACAACGCTTTGAAAAATGAGAAAACACTTCTAAACCTCTCTAAACAGCTTAGAAAGGGTTCATGAACTGCAAACTAATTAATCAAAAACGGGCTTGCAAAAATACAGTTCTGAACAGTCATGTAGATATAGGGCCTGTGTTATAAAGACTCATGAATACTTTTTTTGTGGAAATGTCTTATTTAAATTTTAAAAAAAAGCTGTTTCAAAATTTTTAAAAAAAACAAACATTCACGATGCAAGATTAGGCACTCCTAAATATACTGAAGTGTATTACTGTTTGAGATTTGTGGCATTACCAATTAGCACTACACCGGGACACCAGATCTGGCAAGAACAGGACCAAAGCTGTGTGACTGGACATGGAGAACAGCTACGGGACCACTGGAGCAGAGCTGCAGCCCAACATGAAGAGCATCCAGCTTTCCTTTTCATTCCAAAACACTGCAGAACACGCTGTGCAACTCGAGAGGCATGAATACAGGAGAAGGGGTTTACATGAACTGGCATGCCACAGCAATTACACTTCCAATTGGTCAACAGAGCCACGTGACTTCACTCCATGGAAGGTGTGGGACACCAAAATCGTTCCAGATCAAAGAATTATGGGCAAAACAATAATTCTCAAAATTAGTGATCAGGATAGAGGTGTCCTTGTTTAGAGGCTTGGTGGTCCAGTGGTTAAAGAAAATGGCTTGATACCAGGCAGTCCCTGGTTCTAATCCCCACTCTGCCACTGACTAACTGAGCAAGTCACTTAACCTCCTTGTGATGCGTCCTTTGGATGACATGCAAAAAAAAAAATCTAGGTCCTACTGTAAGTGACTTAGCAGCAGTTGTTGATGCATAGTTCACCCTCTAGTCTCTGTAAGTCGCTTTGGATACAAGTGCCTTCTAAATAATAATAATAATAGAATTTAAATACTGTTCCACTTATGGAACTGTGTGCAATGGTGAAAAGAGGTGAAATTAAATAAAAACCATACTGCTTTACATGGGAGAAAACTTGATGTCTCCAATAAAACCAATTGTTGTTTTTTTTGTTTGTTTTTTTAGCCCATTGTATTGTATTGCAAACCCAGCACTTAATTAAATCTGAGAATAAAGAAAATAGTTTTAAAAGAAGTGTTTCATTCATGGAATTGAAAAGAACTGTCATGTTACCATTAGATAATAATTGATGACAGTTTCTTGAATTATAAGCTGACAAGCTTTCATCATTATTCAGCTAACATTTTACACAATTCTTCTCATCTAATTTCTTATCTATTTATCAGATCCGATGAGTCAAGTTTTTCACTCTTGCTATTAAAAAGGGTTGTTGAACCACCCTGTTTTTCCCCATCAATCAATGTGAAAAAGGAATGAATCATTTTAAAGTCTTATGAGAACAATTTCCATTAAACATCTCAAACCCATGAGTAATAAAAACATGCTTCTAAGACTTCTTAACCAAACTTTTAAAATCACCACAATCTTCTGAAATGTATGTGTAACCAAACCATAGATCAAATACGTCATACAGTAAACACCCCCTCCACCCCCCAAAAAAAACTAGGACACCCCCCTTCAAATTCCACAAACACCAAAATCATGTTCCTTTCACATGTGGATTCTAACCCTTTGGAACCGATTAAAAACTGGGAAAACATTTGTGGAATGTTATTCCACTAGTGACTGCCAGCTCTGCTTGGGTTAATAACTGTATGCTTTTATTATACATTTATTATACAGGAGGCTGTGTGGTCCAGTGGTTAACGAAAAGGGTTTGTAATCAGGAGGTCCCTGGTTCAAATCCCACCCCAGCCACTGACTCATTGTGTGACCCTGAGCAAGTCACTTAACCTCCTTGTGCTCTGTTTTTCGGGTGAGACGTAGTTGTAAGTGACTCTGCAGCTGATGCATAGTTACCACATTAAAACTGACATTAAGCTCAATTGAGAGGTGGTCTTAAGAAATCCAATCAATATTGTTATTTTTGTTTTTTGAATAATAACAAATTGCAAATAGGACTACATTATTTGCTTTGCATGCTGTGTAATATAAGATCAATGTTTAAGATTAAGCATACTCCTAACTGCTTAGATAATATGTTTGGTGATACAGATAAAATGCTTTTACTGTATTGTATGAAAGAAAAAAAAAAACAGTTAAACCAATACTTTTAACTTGACAAACAGCCCACCAGCAAGAGCAAACATGCTTGACACGTCTACTGCTCCCTCCGGGACATTAAGTTGTGTAAACAATGTTCAGTATTTGCTTTCTGCTGCAAAGAAATCTTGTGTGATGCTAAAATAACACATAAGTGCATTGAAAGGGCAGAATGCTACTAGCACAACTCGGGAACAGCAGTGACCCCTACTGGCCATATATCAGGAACCACGTGAAGCAGTGTCCGTCCGTTAGTCTGCTTTCCAACGTTTGTTTTTTAACCCTTATTTTGATGTTCGGAATTGTTTTGATTCAATGTTGTGATGTCATACTTGGAGAATAAAACCCTGTAGTTTCTAAACATAGAATACTCGGGTCCTGGCATGACCCTGTTCAGCTGCGTGGATTCCCTGTGTAAATCATACACTACAGACCATATTGCTTGGGAGGCACAGGGGCTTTCATTTACAGTTTCCAACACTGTTCCCTATTAAGACTAATCAGGGTGTTAAGAAACACCGGCAAAGCTAGGCACTAGATGCAGTAAGAAAGTGACGTGGAAGGTAACTGGAAGACAATCAGGTTCTGTTTATAATTCCTTTGGTTTTCAGAAGTGAAACCCCCTGTATAAAGACACGACTCCAGCCCGCAGCGAGCTACTCAGCGTTTACCAGTCTGTATGAAGGAAGATGATGCATTTGACTTTCAATTAAAGGAAGCATTAGGGCCTCTGTGGGGCCTTTTAACAGGTAACTATGGCTTCAAACAGCACAGCGTATTTAGGAAACAGGAAACAAGTTAACTTAACACAGCACTGAAACCCCTCTGTGTACTCAAACACATTGACGGCTGGGCAAACAGACACTGTTTAAATAAGAAAAAAAAAAAAAAATCTATCATTTATTTTCCATCACAATGGACTAATAGAAATTCTGTCAAGCACAGTGCTTGCATTGTGTGCTCAGTTTGTAACTTATGACCCTCCTGTCTTCCACATCAACACTGAGCTTTAAGAGTAATACAAAGGCAAAACTGTAATTAACAACCTGAATGGAGCAACTTAGCAGACTGGCGGGTAATTCGGTACAAACCAAACAAATTTGCTGTAAATGGCTTTTGATTGTGGAAGCTGAGGTAACAGGCACTGAGCAAACTGTGCAGTGTGTGGGTCAAACACAGGCGAGGTGAATGCTGGTGGGATTGCCTGCTACTGGAATAGCACAGTAGAGAGGAGAGAAAATTGGAAGGAGCTGAAATAATAAACTTAGGCTGTGCAGGTATAAGTATGTCTGTTCATACTGTCAATTAGGCTGTTAGTTACGAGTCATGTCTAGAGTCACACAGGGACTAGTATTTATAGAAAATGTGCTTATTTGGCTTGGGGGCAGGGGGGACACCATGCTTTGAAACACTGCAGCCAAAGTTTGTACAACTTAAAACTAGAACAAATGTGCTTTACTCCAAGTTTATGTGTAGCTTTTGAGGGAATTGAGACAGATTTCTGTTAAAATTAGACGTGATGAGGGCACACATTTGAAGTATGTTCCAGATTTAATGAACAAATCTGCACATTTCCATTTGCCTGCACCGCTGTCACACTACCTGTTTCATTTCATTCTTTATTGTAATGAATGTTACATTATTCAAGAGGAAGACCAGACAGCAGCTATGGTTAAAGGGACATTAATTAGGAGAACCACATAATGAGACTTCTGCACTTTGAACCACCGTCGCGACTGGAGAAGGCCAAGCAGCAAGCCAGCCACTGCGACTCCCCTGGTACCCCTGGATGTCTACCCAGTCAACAGCAGAACCCCCTGCACAGGAATCTCAGTGGGTTAGGCTAAATGTTAATGCCAAGACTTGTACTGCTGCAGTGGTTGCAGGAGTATACATGCCTGTAGGGCTGCCAGAAGAACTTGGGAACAAGCAGATTTCAAGGAGGAAGCCACAACCACTTTAGCAGAAGCAATACAAACTGGGCTGCCTTCTATAAATGAGTTTCCAGTTTTACACAATTTGTATGCAAACTGCTGCTTTAGCATCTCTAAAACACGTTTCCATTACTCTGCCTTTACCCTTTTGAGCAACAGCACCGCACTCCCTTGAACACGTGAAGTATTTCAATCAAACTGCAATGATTTAATAACCAGAGGTCAAACCACCAGATCCATTGTGGAAAGACTGTTTTTCATTTTCCTTCCAAAACGTAGTCGCGTATTTGTCCTTAGGCCAACAGACAAGACAAGCATTTTAAAATAATGGCTAACCAATGTGTGAATTGATTTTTTTTTTCTTTTCAGTATATAAAAGGCCCCTGTGTGTGTTTATTTGCCCAACAAGTATAATCCCAGTGAAAGAGGGAGGGGGAAAAAACAACCTGTATTTACTTTGTGCAACATTTAACTACATTTATCACTAGGGTTTGGTGAATGAAAAGGGACCAATAGAAGGCAATGCCCTAAAGCAAACATGAAGGACATGCTGATAAGAAGGTATTTAAGCAGCCATTAGCAAGTGTTTGATTAAAAGAGCCGTAGAAAGCTGGGAGGCCATGTAATGTTTGTTTCATCAACAGCACTTAACAGACTCCCTGTTAGGGAGCGAACAAAGGCTAGGTGCTGTAAAATCAATATTTTCACAAGCAAAAGAAGTGACAAAGGTCCCAGTAGAATTTCAGGTCAACATTTATTTCATTATTATTTTTTTGTATTCTGGATACACCTCTGCAAGTGTAGCTGGTGTTGCAACTTCTTTCATGGAAAATATGATTCCCCTGAGGTCATTCCACTTAAATAAAACATGCAGCCAGAACTACTAATGCAGGAACATACAGTAATAAATACTGAAGTGTCAGCAAGATTGAGTATATGTTGCTGTCTCTCTTTGTAACATTACAAAGTGTTCAATACATACAATCAAAAGATTAAACAGTAAGCAGTTACTTGATGATACCTATAAAACCCGGAGCACTCCAGACCTCAAGGACCAGATTAATTATAGGAAGTTTTGAACACGTATATTACTACACTGCCTGTCGTCCATTCTTCTCTATATCTAGTTTAGACTAGAATGGTGGTTAAAAGGGTTTACTGCTGTTCAGTTTCTTTTACTAATGTTTTACACAATAATAACAATTTAAAAAATCTAATTAACGTGAAAATAATAAGGGGTAGCTTTAATTATTTGCAGACACGTGGATGTGTTCAGAGAATTATATAACAAGTTCCCACAGTGCAAAGGCATTCTTTTCTTCAAAAGCAATGAGAACAAAAAACATAGGCTATAAATAAAACCATGGTCAAGTGCTCTAAAATCTATTCTGCACTATAAAATAATATGAGCAACTTGCATGCAATTTTAGAGTAGTGTGATTTACTGCAGTCAGCTAGTGGTAAAGCAGTCTTGGCAAAATTTGCAATACAGTACTTATATCTAAGTTTCAAGCTGTTCTACATTCCTTATCCTGTATTGTATTTTATTAAGGTTTTAAGCTGGTCTGACTTCACATTTAAATGGCAACCTTTATTTTATAATTATGTTTTTTTTCTGTACCATTGGCGTCACTCTATTGACTTTGCAAATAGCAACTCCCTTACTGTTTACAGAGCTAATGTTGACACTGTGTCACAAACTATAAAGTCAACTTGATAAAAATGAATTACTGATTAAACTGGAAGTCATTTTTCACAAGTTACATTTGTAAATTGCCTGTTCACTTAAGATTGCTACTTATGCTCAATTTAAGACGCACGGCCATTAAAGGGTAGTACTGTAGCAGGTTTCAGAACAGTGTTTTTAACTGAAGATAAAGCACCACGACTTCCTAACATCAGTGGCAGTATGAAAGTTGAGCACCATAATGGAAAACGCTTATATGTGTAGCCCAAGAGGTCCATGTCCAGCTACATGAGATCCTAAAAACTGGGCCATCCTTCCAACACAAAATATTTAGCCCTGCCCTGCTGTCAGAGGGACCGTACAGTGAATAAACACACAGCAGCCAGCGGGTTAGCAGGTTAGGACATGAACACAACAAGCATCCTAACGGCTGTACAAAGGTCATAATCAAAAACAGCAGGGCACCCCACACAAGATGTGGAAATGCTTTCTGTGATACCACAAATACTGTAGCTGCAGCGAAACAACCACTCCACCCTCCCAGAGGTTGGACTGGATTAAAACCCAGGAACTTCTGGCTCCTATTCATACCACTTGACCAAACCCAAACCACTTTCCTTTTTTTTTAATTTTATAGAGCTATTTCACGATCCACAAAACTCAACTCTCAAGTAGCTGCACAACACTGCCCCCTAGAGCTGCAGGACTGCAAAAAAACAAAAAACAACTAAATGTCTTGTGTGGTATCCTAACGTGTTTTACATTAAAGGAAAATAAACAAAACAGACAAAAAGTACAATTCAAATGTTTATTTCTCGTTACTTATAATAGACGACATACCAGTCAAGTCTGTACTTGTTCCACGTTATAATTAAATACTGTTCCTGGGGAAACCCATTGTAAGAAACTACTAAGCAGGTACATCATCGTCATTATCATAAAATACAATAAGTGGCACAGAAATGCATGGGATATTATGATGGCTAATACGCTGTCCTTTTTCCCACTATATAATTAAGTAAACTCAATAAACAACCAGAGTTCATTAAACCAATGTAATTAGAATCTGAGGAGTATTGAATTATTGAGGAAAGCATTTCATTCGCTTGCAGACAACAGAATGTTCTGGTAAACTGGTTCAAAGTACATCAGGCTTGAAAAGAAAACAGTGTCAAGTCCCACTATACCGAAGTAATTTGTTTTCTGAAAATAGAGACAACCATGAGATGAACCTACCATGTTGTGGCATAAAGGAAAATGTCTGGTTCTCCATCAAACACTGCAGGTCACTCATTCTATCATGCAACATTAAAAAAATCAGTTTAGTTGCTTTAGGGATCTAATCAGTGAAACTGTGCACTGAAGGGACAGGTGTGTTTTAAAGTAATTCATTATTACATTTAAAATGTAAGGCTTTGTTTTAGGTTCAAAACATTTTAAATGTATTTGGATAACATCACCTGCAAATAAATAACATTAATTTCTTCAAGTTCATGTTAAAGCAGTGAATTTGACTAAACTACTGTATCCGCAATTATGGTTTGACCTTCATCCATCCTTAAAAGTGCATTGGCACCACCTGCTGTATGCAAAGTGTATTGCATTTTTGTCATAAAACAAGCCTGTTTCAGTGTGAATGAATCCTTGACTTCATATGAAAGCATTGGCCTCTACTGCTAAACCAAAACCAGGGACTGCAGTTGCAAAACATCCCAGAGACCTCATATTATAAGACCATATAATAACTGCCATGTGTCTGTAATGGTTTGAGAATGCTGGCAACTGAGCATTTAGTGGTTTCAGCTTTTAAGAAGTCAGCTTGAATAAATCAGACAGCAAAATGGAAACTTCAAATAACTACTGAAATAAAATGCCAAGAAAAATTAACAATATTGAATTCACTTTGCACATCTTTATCTTGGCCCAGTGACCTAATCTGTTATGTGTGCAAACAGCTGTAAGGTTATGATATGCCACCAGAAACAGAAAAAAATTACTGGAGACTAGATTGCAATGGTGTAGGCACCTGTCGTTACCCTAGATTTAGTTTTTACTTAAATATGGTAAATGCACTAAACAATAAACTGACTAATCACATTAGCAGGCATTCGTTTTATGATTAATTTTTGAAAGATTATATTAGGTTCTTAAATCAAACGCAGATAACTCATGAAGTCACATTTAGGATCAGAAGTTATGTACTTCCACAATATACAGGATTTAGTTATGGCAACAGGACACCCCTTCCACATGTTACATTTATTAATGGATTTTCCTACTTTTTTCCCTTTCAAATCTGGCAGATTAACCATGAGGAACTGTACCAGTAGAGCGACTCGGACGTATGGTACATTACTACAAATGAAAAGCCTTCTTTCAGATATGCAATCACCAGTCCCCACAGCAAGCAATCATGGAGTTTTAAAAACATTTCAACTGGACTTGGGAATGATCCATTTGTTTCAGATTTGATCCACTCCATCTAACTGAAGCAAATAAAAAGACAAGCAGAAAAAGTAGTAACAGTCATGCTCACCAGGCTGCAATTTGTCTGTTTGACACTTATATGTTTTGAATAGGATTATTAGGAGTTGAATGTGTGAATATTAAAACTACATTTGAACTCAATTTCAGCCACTATTGAGCGTTTTCCAAAAGGCATGATGCATCACCCGAGTGACTCAAATAACTTCTTCCACTGCAAATAGCCTCAATACACATTTACAACATGGTGGTGGAATTTAAACAAAACCCAAAGGCAAAGCGGAAGCCTGGATTCACAGGGTTTCACCAGGCCTGTTAGTGTGCGCTTCTGTTTGCCTGCCTAGTTTGCTTTTAACATTTCTCACTGACTGTCAGACCAAAGAACGCAGTGCAAACAGAGGTGCCCACATAAAATGCCAAGGTTTGTTAGCAGAGCAAATTGTGTGCTTAGCGGAGTCTTAAGAAATCTTTTCAGCATAAACAGTGCTGACTCAATGTGGTAAAGTAAAGAGAAGAATAATGAACAGACATAACCCAGGATCCCACAGGAATGTCAACTAACCCAACAGTAAAGTGGGAGCTAGCTAGCTTATATATATATATATATATATATATATATATATATATATATATATATATATATATATAGGCATAATACCACAGTACTGACATCAAAAAGTGATTATTCCTCTAGAGGAAAATATACTTGAACTTTGACCCATTCGACTCTGAGACCATCACTTTTCAATTCAAACAAAAAATGTCTCGTTTTCAATCACTTGACAACACCCACAGTACTGAAATCTTAATTAATGATCAACAAAATGAGATTATAAAAAAAAAAAAAAAAGCTGGTACATCTGTATCTCAGAAAACGGATGACGACACAGAACGCCCGTACAGCACTGAAACACTAAGTTTAAAAAAACTAACGGTACTGCTGAACCTCGTCTTCTTTAATATTAGCATCACAAGGGTATCCATGTATTATAAAAAAATAATAGATGGGCCTCTAGTGAGTTACAGGAAAATAATTCCATCTCCGGTTTCTGTGACAGTTTATAAATTACTCAACCTTCAGTCTCGTAATTTACGACGTCAAAGAAACCCTCGATGAAATTATTTTCCTGTAACTCACTGAAGCCCATCTATTATTATATCTATATATATATATATATCTATCTATATATCTATATCTATATCTATATCTATATCTATATATATATATACATATATATACACACACAGCCAAGCTTGAGCTAAAACCTGGGAAAATTGATCTCATTCAGCACTCCAAGGTTGTGGTTTTAGTTGGTTTATTTATTTACATACCATAGCTTGTTTCACCTGGATTTGTCCTAGAATTCAGATAAACCATGCTAATGTTAGCCCACACAGGTATTGGTGGTCTTAAAATAAATAAATTAACCAACACAAGGGAAGCTAAATGACATCACTAATGTAATTTGCAGTGACAGATGAAAGCTCAACACACCCAGCAGCTCTGTGGAAGCAGTTAACTTTCATTTTGGTTTCTGATTTTTTTTCTGGACACACATTCAAAAATGATTGGTCGGTCCATAATTACATTTAAATAAAAAACAAAAAAAATGGACCAAACTACTTATTTATTGCAGACATTAAATTCTCTCACTTTCGAACATTAACAGAACCACATTTACAAGATGGTACCAGTCCCTAGTATTTATGCAATTGTATAAAATGCAGCCAAAAAAGCTCTAGACCATGGATTTTACTCATACCATAGTATGTCTGCAGCATAAACAGAAAACTGTATGGGAATATGAAATGCTTAAAAAAAAAAAACTAAAGTGCTTTTTAAAGCATAATAAATAGCAGCATCTTAAGGGAAATTAAAATGAAAAAAAAAACAACTTAGTGTTCAACATTAAATCAAAAAGACAAGGAAAAAGTGAAGTTTCTAAACTTTCTTCTAATAAAGTATTGATGTTTTTATAAAGCCTGTAGAACACCTGGTATAGAATTACTTCTGCAATAAAAAGACTGCAGGAGTAGTAGTACACCAGAAACAGCATGTTTTACTAACTGAATTCTTGCACCAATTTAAAACAGGCTGTAAAATTATTCATACATATACATATATAGGCGCACATGAAAAGAAGAGCCATCTCAGGGACAGACTGTACAAGTTATACGCAACTAAATAAATGGTGTGCACAAGTTAAAAAAAGCATTATTTACTTCAGAGGTTTGTGTTCATTTGGGGATGTGTAAACTTAACCAAAAAATACAAACACATAACACTGTTCATCATGATTTAAAATCGAACATTTGGCTTTGTCCCTTTGAAGGCAGCGAGAAAGAATAAAAACACAAAAATAAAAAAGTCTCCATTAGGGCTTTCTGCGCCTGCAGGGAAGAGGGAAAAACACATTTAAATAATATTTTAATTTAGAAACTGAACAATGCCACAAAAAACAAAACAAAACAAAGGCAGTGTATTATGCTCTGAGTTAAACAGTCTTGATAACCAAACAAACTTACTTAGGCTGGCCATGGTGCTGGTATCCAGGTCCAAGATTAGAACCTGCCCTCATCTCTACAGCTACAGAACACTGAAGAAAAACAAAGTTAGTGCTAAAACTGTTTCAACAGAACATTTCATATTAGATTCTTACCCGATATAGCAACATGTTTACCAAGCAGCACTGAACTTACCCTCGTCTCAACATCTGTCCATTCACTCTCTGTGGTTTCTTCCTGCTGCACAGGGGCGTTACCAGAGGACCTCCTTTTCCGGCTTGAGGAATAAGAACACATTTCATTAAATATATACACATTTTTATGAATTTTTTTAGATGTTTCACAATACACCCAAAAGGAATACAAACTTTGTACTAGAAGTTGGGGACTCCTGCTTTAATGTTTCTATGTCTGTGAACTGGACCGATTGTCCTCCCCCTCTTGTCTTGAACACTTCTCCCTGAAAGAAGAAAAAAAAAAAAAAAAAAAGGCTTGCAAATCAGAAGTGATACAGACATGGTCATCATTTGCTAATGTTTCCAAACGTACCACTGCTCACCTTGAGTCTCCTGCAGCCTATTTTGTTTGGAATTGTATTAAAATCTAGGATTTGTTGAGTTTAACCAGGTGTCATAAAAAAATAAATAAATTAAATCACTGGTACAAAATTTGAAACTTTAAACACAACTGCTAAGACTTCCATCTCAAGTAGTTATTAATGTCAAATTGAGTTAAGCAAATCATAAAAAAAAATAATACTACAATACAAATTAACATACATGCACATACTGCAATTCCAAAGACAAATGATCTTTATCAAACGTCAACAGAATGTAACTTTTTGGAAGCGTTAACGTATTAAAAACAGAGCTCTACTTAGGGAGAAAAATCAAAGCACACAATCAAAAACACACCCTTTACCTTAATAAGTTTTGTTTTAATCTCCCCATCCGATGCCAGCTCCTGGTGTGTCAGCATGTATTTGTCACATTTTGACAAAGCTTTTTCATTGGGAACTGACACCTTGATTGCATTGGGTACATGTGGCTGCATGACTGTATCTAGCTCCAAATTACTGGCTGGTTTATGATCTACCCATCTCTCCCCACCCGCGGAGCGTGAGCGCCTGTGTCGGGGCTGAACTGGTGGTGCATTCTATACAAATTAAAACAGTAAAGCAACAAAATCATGAGATATTATAAAACTACTAAATTATGTTCAAGCGCATACAGAGATGAACATTTAAAAAAAATAAAAATAAACAAAGCACATTGCTGATCAGGCCTAGAAAACATCATGCAAGGTATTTGGATTTACTGATTCAAACCCATCCGATTAGAGCAGAACCATAGAAAAGACAGCATTAAAAATAACCTTTAATTTGACCTTGGCTATTTGACTTCAGTGATATCCAGGTTATTGTAACGAGAAAGCAGAAAGATCGATTTGTTAAGGAGAAAGAGGTAATGTTAAAATAGAATATGAAATAGCCCAAGTTAATTTTTTTTTTCTTACACTACTTTTATTAGGCTGTGTAGCTAGGTTGATTTTATATTTAAAGTGTACAACTAGTCAAGTTGAACCCGTCGCCATGAGCTTGGGACAAACAAAACTGTTGTGGTGGTCAATTGGCGATCTGTGGTGACCAATAGGTTGGGTGTTATAGCTCAATTACTTTAATAAGTAGCATTACTGTATAAAAATCAAGACATGAGGAGTCAGCTATGTCATATGCCTACACCACTAACCATGTGGAAACAGTCTTCCTCTAAGTCTACAGCTCTGTGCTGTTGAATGGGAACCTCAGTGTCTCCTGTCCTGTAAAAGCCTTGCCTCCTGTTCTGATTGCTGTTATTCCTATATTCTGTGAGCTCCTGCTGTCTAGTCCTATGATCAGGTGAATCGTAAACTTGTCTAGGAGCCTGGGGAACTCTCTGTTCCCACTCTGCAATATAGGAGGCTACCGACAGACTGCTGAAGGGAGGCTGGCCCCGCCTGACCAGGTGAGAGGAAGAGACAGGAGCCTGGCTGTGGAGGGGGAGCTGAGGAACAAAATGATGAGGACACTGCACAAACAGGAGACCCAGTTAGTAAATGTGGAAACTTAGTGCACAGACAATAAAAAAGTACCAAGCTTCAAGTGCAAAGGCAATTCAACATTTTTCTTCTCGCCCTACTCCCTATTCCATATTTAAAATGTTAACCCATAATTTAAAATGATTTAATAAATTATAGGTGAGATCAGGGATTTAATTGCCCCTCATCTGTATTATAAGTAAACAGGTTACAATAGGGTTTTGATAACATTGTGTATCAAAAAGGTGACAAATTGGTATAAAAACCAACGTACAGGTACAGGCGACGGAGACACTGATCTTTTCTTAACCATGTCCTTCTCCCTGGATGGTCTCTCTGGCTTTTCAGGCCTTTCAGATCTCTCTGGTCGCTCTGGTCTCTCGCTCTTGCTTTCGGTTACAATGGCTTTGAGCTGCTTCAGCTTTTCATCTTTCACCCACAATTTGTTCTGCATCTCCATCTGTTTCGCAGCCACACGTCTCTCCTGGAGTTAATGCAACAGTAAATAAATTCAGAACATTAATGTAAAAAAAAAAAAAATTCACCAGAATACTTCTAATTGAACCACAGAAGACAACAGGCTGTTTTTTAATTTATGTACATGATTGCATTACTTTGATTACCCACTTCCAAAAAATCAACTGCAAATCACTATACTAATCAAGCTCATCCAGAAATCAACACAGATGTAAAATTTTAAAAAGTTGTTTTTAGGACTCCTATGGTTCAAAGGTAGTAGATAAATGCAGCTGGAAGTAGTGAAGTTCCCCCTACTTAAATAGCACATGCACTACAGGATGCTACTAAGTTTACACTTACACATTCCTTCTCCCATTTCATCTTTGTATTAGACACCACTCCTTGCATCCTTGCTTCCATTCGACGTTTCTCTGATAACTCTCGCTGCAATTTCTGGTCCTTTGTCTCCAACTCTTGTTGTAAGGAACGCTTATCCACTTCATAAATATTAGTTGTTTTCTGCAAAATGTCAATCTAAAAAAACAAACAAGCATTCAATTAGTGTTACAAGATAACCCTGTCTTATACAGCAGGTGAAATTATTTTTTTATTCTCATTTCTTAATTTGTATATTTTGCTAAGCAAATGCAGTGTTTGAAAAAGGGATCGAATTGATTTCAATAAAAGTATAAAGATAAGAAGTTATACCTTATATTCTAGGGTTTTGACCTTCTTCTCAAGTCGATCAACCTCAGACTTCTGTCCCGTGATAATCCTATCCCTGTCACCCAGCTTTCCTCTCTGCTCCTGGATGAAGTTGTCCTTGGCCATTAGGGTACCATCAAACTCCTGGAGCATAGATTTAAACGACCCAGCTGCAAAATAACCAAGTTTTTGTCAAATACAGCATTAGCTCTAAAGAACTCTAGGAGACTACCAGTTCAACAAATTAAAAAAAAAAAAAAACCAAAACACACGCATTTAAAAAATACATTATATTGTAATACTAAACTTATGCAAAAATAGGCCTGCTCACCTGTTTTATCAAGCTCATCTATCATCATCTGCCTTATTCTGTGTCGTTTCTCCAGGCATTCAATCAGTCTGGGCAAGGTTTGGTCGTCATTAACATCCACAAGATTACAAGGAGGCAGAGGCGGTAAGCTCTGTATAAGAATCTCAATGGTTGAAGGGTTTTCTAAATCTGTACATTTGATTGATGGGAAAAAAAATGGTTCTCATGCCACCACTTAACACAAACCATTTTGCAATGCCATTTGACAAACTTCTTCAATTGATTTTTACCTCCATTAACTGGGCCTCCACGCTCCTCCAGCTTGCGTGTCAACTCTTCCTTGAAGGCCTGGTTTCTGTTCCTGCGCCCTGGCGTGAGGCCACAGATAGGCCTGTCAACAGGCCTGGCAACTTCCACTTCCTGAGTCATCTCAGCAAACCTCATCACCAGCTAACAGAAACAGGGAGGAAAACAAACCTCATCACCAGCTAATGGAGCAACTAGACATGTTGAGTAGCTGCATTCTTAAATCGTATTTATGTTTTAATTAGGGCTGTTCAGATTAATGGCATTATAGGGTTAAAAAAGTAACCGACACGTGGGAAATTACACTCGTCAGAAACAATGTGGAGACAGTTGGAGAGAACAGAAAATGGAGGGTTACGAACCATTAAAGGAAAACTCAAATCTAGTTTGGGGTATAAATTAGACTGAAGGAAAAATCATTGGAAAAGATTTGCAAGCAAAGATTTTTGTACAAGGCGAGTGAGTAGTCGTATCGTTTGCAGTCATCCTACGTTACTTTAACCATTTGAATTGGTCATCCTATTACTACAAACTGCATATTAGCAGATTGATAAACATAACACTGTAGATGGCTACTAACATTTATTTAGCCCTTGCATCCCTGTGAATACGTACAACAGGATTTTAAAAGGACTTTTTTTTCAATATTATTTCAGAGAACACAAGTGTAAATAAATTTATGGGCTTTCATTTACCAGTAGACTTACACACATCATTTGTTTAAAAAAAAAAATAAAAAATTAAAATGTCCTTGATATCTAATTTGTCAACAGAAACAGAATTACTATGCAGGACAGACGCTACAAAATCGTTACCTTTATTAAAAATGTGCACGGATTAATCAACTAATGTCCATAAATTAACCGATCAAATTCATCAAGCGACAACCCTAGATTGAATTGGATGTAGCGACAGTTGCAGCAAGACAGTGACCTAACAAACACACCAATCTTACCATAGTTTCTTCGTAATCGTCTGCTTTAGGATTGACACAAACAATCATTCTCACTTTTCCTTCCCCATCAAAATAGTTCTTAAATAGATGAGTCACTTTAGAATCTCTGTACGGTACCATCTACAGAAAAAAAAAATGAAAAAAAGTTTAACCTGGCTTTGAAAACAACTTTTTGGTTAAATTACATTTATTTGCTTACATTACCAACCTTATTTGTTCCATACATCTGGTTCTCTCTTAAAACTTCCATACATGTTCTAAGAGTCATCAGGGACTGGTTTATGTTCCCTATAAAACAGAGAAGATGCCATAAAGCACTGAAAATGTCAATACCGGTATTCAATTATCAAAAGCTACCAATACCGCACCTGCCTCTCGCAGTCGGCTCCCTTCAGCTCGCGTTCTGCTTGTTCTTTCACTTCCAGCCAGATCAACCAGGCAAAGCTGACTCACACTGATCTGATCTTTATCCTGACAACAAAAAATACAGTGCTAATCAAACATTTATTTTCATTATACATAATGTATATGAACACACACACACATAAACCAGCAGGATCCTTTTGAAAAAAAATGTTGAGTGCGACTATGAATGTCCCAACGGAAACTTTTTTGGTAAGCCATTAAAACAATGTTTGGCTCAGATTTTTGTATTGCTGTAGAGTCTCTACCATATTATATATACTGTAATATATATATATATATATATATATATATATATATATATATATATATATATATATATATATATATATATATATATATATATATATATCAATTATGTTTATGTTTAAACAACTTAAATGTGATGGAGAATCTGGATTTTCATTATCCAGAATAAAGACTATTCAACTTTCTACCTGCAGAACATTGTCTCCATCTGCATCCAAAGGCGCTTGAGCCAGTTTGATGATGAATACACTGTGAGAACGACTGGATTCTCGGTTTAACTGAGTGTTGGCAATACGCCTCTTCTTCTGACCTGCAGAGCAGAAAGAGCGTTTAGACATTTGTGTTTAATAAATAAAACTAAAGCATTACTACAAATATATCACGTGCTACAGTAGTAATGTAGTCCTAGCATACTACTGTAGATTTGAAAAACACTGAAATTAAACCAATACAACCGTCAATAAAAAAAATGGATAAGGAAGCAGTCCAATTCCAGCAACAGCCTACCTTTCCAGAAAACCTCAAATGCTTCTACTGTCGATTTCACCTCTACTTCTGTACAGCCAGCCACATACATATTATGGTTTTGATCTTCCCTGAGAATTTTAGATTGAGGAGGTCTGCAAAATGCATAGGAGAATTAGAGAAGTAAGACTGCACTGAAGATACAAATAGGTGAACATAAACTTGGTTAATGTTTCTAGCTGGGTACAAATTAAATGGCATCTTTAAAAAAAATAATAATAATAATAAAGACTACAAAAGCATTTAGTTGCCTCTTTTGAAACATATTGTGAAAGCTGGATTACATGCAGATCAAGGTCAATCGTGCCTTTCGCTTCAGCAGTTTAATATAAGTGTCACTTTCAGCCAGATGGGTAAAAACAAAAGCAAACTGCAAATAAGCTTCTTGTAATTGCACAGTACAATTGAAAGGTGTAATTTCTATGCAAGCTTTATACAGCACAATACAAAGTCATTCTAATTATGAGTCAAGCTTGAGCGCCAACAGCTACTGTACCAATACACAAAAAGCAACAATTAAAAGAAAAAAGGAGACAGCAAAGTGGAATAAGTCAACACAAGCTGCTATTATTCTCTACAGCTATAGGTTCACACACTGGCCACGTACATGAACTCAGTGCTCCGCACAGGAGTGCCGCACCCGTTCCACCTAATAAAGAAAATAGGGTAAATTAAGTGCTAAACAATCTAATTCTAAAACTTGCAAACTTGTACACCCCCCCCAAGTGAGAATTCATGAATGTTTAATGTTTTGCGTTTTGTGAGCTTGCGTTAACTTATTGAGATTACAGGATTTAAATGTTCATTAAGATAACAGCAAAAGGGCAATTAACCATTTTAGGTAATATGCCAGAAAGACCACATGACAATCCTGTACATATCATAAAAATATGTATATACCTTCATGAACAAAGCCTCTGGGAAACATGAAGCCCTATCATTTGCTACAATAAAATATCTTCCTCAAATTACTCTAGACAAGAGATAGATTTGACCAACAATGCACTCCAACTGTCGACACAAGCTGAAAGTCTAATTCACCATTAACATAGCACTGTAAAATGGCTAGAAAAGCTAACAATTAAGACAACTTTTAGTCAGTTAACTTCAGTTCTACTGTTCTCATTGTAGTTTTTATTCTGTCACCACTATATGGATTGATTCTAAATCCAAGGAATGTTATCTTTCAGGGGTGATACCGACAATAGCACTGTGCAAAGCAGAAACAGACACCCGTAACAGAAAACATCCCAGTAGATACTTGTGTAAATAACTGGAACGTTTTAACCAGGACACTTACAGCGTACATGAAAAACAAACTCGTATATCCCCTCTACATTTAATAAAGTTGGTTACTCACATTTTTAAAGCAAGCTGAATAATTGTTTAGTACTTACTTTGGCCTTATTGGATCATATGGGACTTCCTCTAGGAGATCATAGATGTAATTATTATAGATTTCTATGTATGAAACAAAAACACTGTAGACACTGTCTTCATCGACACCCTCTGCCTTGCAAGTATCTTCTACATTGATCATGTCAGCAAACTCTGGATCTGGTCTTTGCCTAGAATAGAAACAAATGTTAAAGTCGTGGGGGTATTTTTAAAGTACAGGTTTACGTCCATCAGCAATGAATTACGGTGCTGTGCAGTGTATGCAATAGAATTCAAACCAGATTCAACCCGGTGAAAAACAAACACTGCACAAGTGCAACTCCCCCAAAATCTATTCAAAGGCTTAACGCTACCTAGAAGGAGTCTTGGGTGCAGATGTTTGGCTCTCTCTTTTTTGCCTTTCTAACAAAGCATCAACTGAAGTCTGAATCTCCATGCCATTTTTGTCATCTGGCTTGAAAACCTAAAGCAGAAACATATTAGAAATCTCATTTATACTGTCCTTTAAAATAAAATAAAAGGTAAACCTTGCCAATGTACTTACATATCGCTTTGCCTGATAAGGACCTATACTATTGAAAATCATATCCAAAGAGCGGGGAAGAAGACCCCCTTCCCCAGGAGAGCCAGTCATCGTATGAGTTTTCCCGCTGCCTGTCACACCATACGTGAAAAGCAAACCTAAAAGAAATAGTAATGAAAATGAAAATGCTTTGGCTTGCTAGATTTAAACTTTCAGCAGGTTTGCACTAATAGGCAGACAACATGGTATTTTATTCCACTGCCGGCGTTTATTTTAAACATCAAACCAGTTTAGATAATGTTGCAAGCTCCTTACCATTTTTACAATGAATGACATCATCAACAAGTGGTTTTGCCACGTTGTCAAACAGTTCAAGCTGAGATATGTTCTGTCCAAACACATTCTTGAAGGAATACTGCGTCTACAAGAGTTAAAGTTAAAAACGTTTGTGTCCAACACAATCAACAACATTGCAAAGTTAACCCATTCCTGTTACCTCTCTCACTCCATATTGTCCTTTCCCAGTGCAGGCAAAACAATTGTGTGGCAAATCAAATATCACCATTAAGCCATACGAATCATTATGCACAGGTCATGCTTGACCAAGATCAGCAGTCCAAATTATAAAAGTAACGGTCCCACTCAAACCATATTATTAACTGATGGATTTGTGCTTGTTTGTTTGTTTGTTTGTTTTCCACTTCACCATGTACTAGTTGAAGATGCAAATACAGTTACCTCTTTGAACTCTCCATTCCTGTTAACTTTGCTCCCTTCTGGAGGGTGCAGTTGTATTGTTGTTTCGCTGATCACCTCGATACAGCATTCCTGGTCCTCTGAGCCAAGCGGGCGGACCCGGCAGTACACCTGAATCAATCATACAGTTCACAATATAAATACACAAAAGGCTTTAAAAAAAAAAAAGTTACACATTATTTGTTTATTATATTTTCTCATCAACTTACACCAACTGGATCTTTAAGGTTGCTGTTATTGGGTGGTTTCTTAAGGGCAGGTCTTCTGGGTGTTTTACCCCTCCTGGAGGAGGGGGGGGAAAAAAATCAGAAATTATAACCTCACCACTTGAGGAAAGTTAAGCTACTGCAAAACGTTGTGGTGGCATGTGTTCGCATCTGAATACTTTGTTATAATGAGGAAACAAACTTCACAATAAGATTCCTGCAACTGGCACTACGTATTTCCTAATTTTAAACAATGTTATTTTGTTAGGATATCGACTATAGCATGCCAGTAATTTTAATAATATTCTTTTTATTATTCTGTCGTTCAGAATTACGAATAGTTCGCGAGATAAATGTCTCTCTATACGTTTACACAGGACTTGTGTTAATACCACACATTAGAAATGTACTCAGTACTCACGGGACAAATACAAATAAAAATGTCTGCTTTTTCAAAGAACAAACTTGTTTCCATTTAGTTTGTTATACTGCACCTACATGTCCCTGCTTATGACACCACACTCCCTTTCGCACAATTAGAATAAATCATGAGCAGAATCTTTATAGATTTATTTGAACAGAAAACTGTAAGTTTGCAAACAGAGTTCGACACAGTACCATTTTCAAAGGACAATTGTTTAATGCCGTGTTACAGCTTGCTTTGTTTGTTTGTTTTTTTAATGAGAAACGCAACTTAAACCCAAACATGTCCGACTCCAAACTGGCTGAACAACAAATGAGCTTACCGATACAAAAGTTGGTAGAATATTAGTTATTTAGGCCCACTAAACGACAGTGTGTGTTTTACAGTCTATTATGTAAAGGTCACCTGTAAGGTTTATATTGCGCTAATAATTGCCACTCCCGACACTAAATTAAAACTCCCTTGGTAACGATTCCCTCACAATGCACAGGCCGGACACGCTCACGTCGGCTGCGCCACACTATCACTCGAGAAGCATCGTTACAGATGTATTTGTATCGTCCACATTAGCAGCGCGTACTGTGTCTGTACATTTATAAATACTCACGCCTGTCTAATCATGTCGAACGCGGCGTTGTTTTCCTTTCAGACTCCTCCAAATCAACAAGCTGCTTCACTTCCACTTCACTCAGTCCCCGATTCAAACTTTCCCTCCGGTTCGAGGACAAAAGTATTTTTTCAAATCTCGCCAATCACCAAGAGGATGACGTTATACCTCCCGGAAGTTGCGTTCGACAGCTCTTGGTGGTTGGCTGCTTTTGCTGCCCATCAATCGTGCGGTTCCACAGGAGGTCTTCCCGCAGCGGTTGCGCGCTGAGGAGGCTCTGGAATGAGAGGAGTCCTGCTCATCTGAACACACCTTATAAGGAGTACAGACAGTACAGGGGTGCCCCGATAACCGGGGAAGTTAGGGGCTCCCTTCAAAGTTATTTCGCGTGTGTAACTAAACCGTGCAACTTGGCTGAGGCTGTGTAGGATGTTCTGTGATAGTAGGTTTAACGAGGTTAAATATTATTATTATTATTAGTAGTAGTAGTAGTCGTAGTAGTGGTAGTAGTAGTATTGTTGTATTATTTTAATTTTGCATTGAATGGAATTGCATTACTTTTTTTTTTGATAAAAATTGAAAATTTGTTATAAGAACGTCTGCAGCAAACCAGTGACAAAAATGATTACATGAAGACATTTTGCTATTTTCATTTTTTATTTTTTTGTCGTTTTATTTTGTTTGGTGTTTGTAATGTTGTCTTATTTTTTGAATTTCAAGTGATGAACTGACTTTCAATCTTGCTATGCCTCACGTTTCACTCAACCCCCGTTAGAGACCTGAGATCGTTTCCTGGCCCATAACAGTCCATTGTTATTTAGTGCTGCAGTTAATGCTGTGTGATCTCCGCCCGTTTCAAATCTAATAATATGACAGAGACTTCTTTCTGTCTGCACAGCAGCTTTGTGCGCGAGTTACATTCAGAAAATATATCAGAACACTCGTCTCCCTGAAGAGGTCTGGATACCCCGGCGCAGTAGGACTGGAGCATTTAGTTTCCCATGATAAGGCAAATCTGCATACAGTAGGTTTCTTTGTCCTGGAACCTGTTTTTGTTTGTTTTTTTATGACTTGACAATTGGAATCAAATGTAAAGCGGCATCTCCATGGAGACAGACACACAACAAGATGGGTTTGTTTTGGTTGCTACCAAAGTGTCCTAATTAACAGTAGATTCCTACTGCACTGGGTCTTTGAATAATTGCAATGCTATACCGTGTGACCCAGTCTCCCCAGAGCTTCCAGATGCTCACAGGAGAAGCACAGCAGCCAATGCATGATATGCGGCACATTCTTGACATGCCTTCTGCTTTATGTCACGCAGTTAGTCGTTGGTTAATAATGGCTACTAAAACCATAATGTGCACTTGACGATTCTGAACGGTGCTGCGGGCCGGTGGTATCATAACTATAACGCTTTATGGGAATTCTGTCATCAAGGCTTAATGAACGAGTAATTAGCTGCTCATGAAAATCGATTTTAGTTTTGCCTCCAGAATGTTACCTAAAAAACAAAACAAACTTGCATTACCCCGTTTGAATGTAATTCGTTAATCACTTTCCAGTAGGATTTGCTAACAAAAACATGCTCGGCTGGTTTCACAGACCACGATTAGCGCTAGTCTTGGACTACCTTGTTTAGGTTAGGGTAACATTAGGTAGTCCAAGATAAGTGCTAATGTGGGTCCGTGAAACCAGCCGACTGTGTCAGAAATGTTAACACACAGGGCTTCTCATAGGATTTTGTATTTTATTTCATGGTTCTGTTTGGGACACAGACACCTAAATGATCATGTTGCAAAGCACAGAATCCTCTTTACAAATTGCAGTATAAAATGACCAGACTGCAATGCACTAAATGCGCTGTTATTTTCTGTAATGCAGGCGCCCTTTAACTCAGACGTTATCACGGTTTATAGGTTATGTTCGATTTACAACAATTGCAATGCATAATATATCCACGCGATGGCGGTGAAGATGTTTGACCTTACAAAAAAAAACAAAAAAAAAACCTGTTCCTGGAATAATACAAATAAAGGACATGTACTAGTGTGTTGAATTCATGAGAAAGTAGTCAATTTAGAAATGTGGCGACCGAAAGTGTGTCACTAAATGCATTTATATGTTCTAGAGACTGAGTGGTCTGTGCCGACTGGTCTCGGCAGATTGATTGTGCTGGGTTTGAAAACCAATAGGTTATTAGAAATTCAATTTATATACCTTTCTTTGTAAAGCAATTACATTTTATAAATGAACCAAAATACGTATTGTAGACAACATGTTTATTTCCTTAGTGGGGTTAGAAAATGGAATTAACTTCAAAAATGACTCTCAAGATAAGCATGCCTGTTTCAGTTTGTATCATCATAATCATGAATGTGACTTTTATAGCTTTTCTTATTGAGGTACTAAATAGCACAGCCATCCCAAGCGAAGAGCTGTACGTCTGCAGTGCACTATTGGTCTCACAGCTCTGTCATTTGTAACCACCTTAATATACTGTACTGTGGAACAGTTTAAGAACTGAAAAATACAGGCCCCTTTTACTATTTCTGTGGTAGCCTTCACTTTTACAGTTAATATTATGTACAAGCGCTGGCCTGTAATCTAACTAGTTTGCTGTTATACTGACAGATAATTGTTCCTATATGCCTTCAGTACCGGTCCCTCTTGTGAAATATTATTATTTATTTCTTAGCAGACGCCCTTATCCAGGGCGACTTACAATTGTCACAAGATATCACATTATTTTTTACATACAATTATTATACAGTTGGGTTTTTACTGGAGCAATCTAGGTAAAGTACCTTGCTCAAGGGTACAGCAGCAGTGTACCCTACCAGGGATTGAACCCACGACCCTCCGGTCAAGAGTCCAGAGCCCTAACCACTACTCCACACTGCTGCCCATATACTTTAATTCAATTCAAACCTATGTATGTACATAATATTCTACAGGGGCAGCTGGACAAAGATTCATTCAGCAACTCATTATGGAATATTATACTACATTGGTGATAAATTATAAAAAGGATTTTAAAAAAATGCAATTAGAAATGTTGAGGCACAGATATCTTCATTTATTATTGTTGACAATTCAGAACAATTTCCAGTTATAAAGTATAAAAGAAATGTAACATATCTTATCAGAAACAGTTTTTAAGACAAAAATCAAACAGGTTTTAGTTTGTTTGTCTTAAAAAGGCACGTGATTGGTTATGAATTCCATGCGCTTGGCACTGTAGATAACATTTATTTTTCACTGTTCTGTTACAGCATGATAAATATGCACTCAGTTTTTAATAAAGCAGCTCCTCACCAAAACCACAAAGAATCGGAATCCATGTACACTAAAACCTCTGTATTAAGGCCAGTCACAGGACCAGCAATATGTGACCTTAATATATAGCCTCAATTGCAGGCTGGCCTTTGTACCGAAGTGGCCACTTTAAACAAAGTGTCACTATATAGAATGGCACCATAAACGAAAATATAGAAGAGTAGCCCACCTGTATACCTGTTACAAAAGACGCATGTCTATGAGCAGCGCAACACCTTGATCAAAGAGCATCCCAAGGACCTAAACCAAGGTGCTTTTACTTACTTTATTACTTAAAATATGAACAGCGTTTTAAAAAGTTGATGTATTTGCATGGAATCTGAATTTTCTTTTGATTGCACAATGCAGTTATTTTTATTGTTTTTTTCCCCCTTTCAAATGTTCTTAATATGAAAGGGGTTCAAAGTGCTTAAGCAACACCTGGGGTAGATATTTCGTGGTCCCTCTTGCTGTTTTTAAAACTTCAATAGTGCAAGTCTTAGACAGTTCAAAATATTTTAAACTTACAATTGAACCCCATCATATTTAGAGTGTACAAAAGTGAAGTCCTCGCATGTGTCAGTAATTATAAATTGAAGGCATAGTTCCATATTCCTTTTGTGGCTGCCGATAAACAACCAGACACTAGTATTCATATTTTGGTTTGTCGTTTATTATATCAAGAGACATTTTAAAACACGTTCTGTAAGAAAATAGAATTAAAACGGATTCGGGAGCAAAGGGCATTAATAGAATCCTCACTTGTAACTGTGGGTGTGCGATGTTCACATTCTGCCACTTACATACAGTATAAGAAGGTACTGCACATGTTTTATTTAAATCTCTTAACCACATCAAAAGTGATTGATAAAGTTGAGGAAGGTTTAATCAAAGGATCGAGCTAACACTCTGTTTTTTTTTTCTTGACACTATACAAGTTTATGTAATAGAAAATGATCTTTAGAAATAGTTTAAAAAGATCTAGTGTATTTGGGTTGGGTTGGGGCGGGACGGGAGGGGGGGTTAGCAGAACAACCTCAATAAATCCCTTGATTGTGATTGTCCAATATAAAACACTTTCCTAACAGTTAAATACAAAAAACACAAACAATTGACCTAGTAAGGCACAAAGCCATTTGGGCAGATACTGTCCAGTATCAAAAATGCAAACATGTGCTTGCTCTAATGTGCGCTTAATCCAACGATGCACCTTAGCGCAACTGAGCCTGCAGTGCAAATGCTGTGTGTCCCTTTCTTGGAAGAGACATTCATAAAGCTTTCTGATTATATAGTGTGGTAGTGGCATATTCTTGTCTCAGTTTCTTGGAGGAGTCTGGTTTCCAGCATGCGGCCAAGGAGAACGCGAGGATCATGCAGAGGTTGAATGTGACACAGGCTAGAACAGCAGCTATAGTGCCTGTGAAAGTGGTGGCGGGAGCGTGACTCATGAGCCAGCCACGTCGTAGCGTCTTGTCCATCATTATCGCCTTCATCTGGAAATGCGTGCCAATAACTGCACAGACATGGAAAAGCTGGTGACTGTGCCCTGTATAAAAAATACATTCAATAAGAAATACATACTAAAAAAAAACACTTTTTTTCTTGCACAGTGCTCTGTAAAATATCCCTTGACTGAAAATAAATCCATTGGAAATATTCTTCATGGGAGTAAAATAAATAAATGACCTAGATTGCTCTATTGTGTGCTGCTTCACAGTCTTTTATGCCATTACTGTAGCAGCATTGATTCAGCTGCAGCTCTTTCTTTGTTTTGCCCATATATTTTTATCAATGATGTTTTATTACCAGTTCATGTCCGGTATAAAAATAGTCAAGTTTGGGTGCTCCCGAGTGGCGCATCCAGTAAAAGCACTCGCTAGAGTGCAGGATGCGCTCTAAAGCCTGGACGTCGCGAGTTCGAGTCCAGACTATTCCACAGCCGACCGTGGACGGGAGCTTCCAGGGGGCGGCGCTCAATTGGCCGAGCGTCGCCCGGGGGGAGGGAAGGTTAGGTTGGCCAGGGTGTCCTCGGCTCACCGCGCACCAGCGACCCCTGTAGTCTGGCCGGGCGCCTGCGGACTTGCCTGTAAGCTGCCCAGAGCTGCGTTGTCCTCCGACGCTGTAGCTCTGAGGCGGCTGCACGGTGAGTTCGCAGTGTGTAAAGAAGCGGACGGCTGACGGCACACGCTTCGGAGGACAGCGTGTGTTCATCTTCGCCCCTCCCGAGTCAGCGCAGGGGTGGTAGCGGTGAGCTGAGTATAATAAAATAATTGGGCATTTCAAATTGGGGAGAAAAAAAAAAAAAAATAGTCAAGTTTTATATGTATCACAATTTAAAGATTTATTTTTGTTGCACGTTTCTATGAATTAAACACAATTTGATATTACTGAAACTTATTGTTGTTGGATCCTTTCACAAAAGACAAATGCTTTCATGAGCATATGAGAGCTAAAGGTAACGGAAATTTGAAAAATTTAAGACCTGTATGGCAAGCCCAGTTCATTCCACGGAGTCTGAACAGTGCGAGCTGTCTACAGGGGCAGGGCGGAGATTTGATTTGTGTTCAAGATTCTAATACATATACGTCTTGTACATACAGTTCCTGTGAGCTTTGGAATGATGGGAGCACACATTAAGAGTTTAACTATTTATTGAATGATCTTGCCCATTGGGAGTATACCGGTGCCACCCATGTGCTTTAACTGAATAAAGGGCTGGATGGCAGCCAATGAGTTACACCCAGGGGGAGATGAAGGATGGTCTGAAATTACAGGCACATGCTTATGTAAAACTGGTACATTCATATGCAGTAGAGTACCGAATGCAGGTATTGAGTTTAAGAATGTTTTTGTTTTTTTAAAGCCTGTTGGTAGTACATGAAAGTGTTTCAGGTACAAACCCAAAACAATCAGAAACAGTTTAATGAATATCAAACATCACACTGCATCTTAAACAACTGATACTGCCTTCTGATTCAAAGACACTGGTACATGTAAAGACAAAGGAGGGTTATGGCACCAGAAAGCATGATTCAATGCACACAACCTTCACACGACTCCTTTAATCCTTCATGCATGAAATATTGAAAGTTGCAGGGCACAGAATACATCTATTTTTCATTGGCATCCTCATATGAGGTCCTCAATCATTTTTTTCACCTTCCATACGCCCCATATAAAGACCAGGTGACAGTTTTACCCATCCGCATATGAGGTCGCCATGCATGAAAAGGGATAAGAGAGAATAAAAAAAAAAACTACAGAAGAAGCCTGAAAAGTGTTTTTGAAGAACAATAGCTACCGAAGAAGTCGAAACTCCCGGGCGCGAGTCTCTCAGGGAGATGCGTTGTGAAGAGGAAGCAGGTGAGGAAGGCGAGGGCTGTGTGTCTGTAGTGCAGGGCGTTCGTCTCGTTGTCAGTGCAGCCCTCTCCGGAGCACAGGAATATCTGGAGAGGATACAGAGGCAGCAGCAGTGCTTACAAAGATGCCACAGTCTAACCGTGCCGGCATCTCTGGGATACTAAAAACCTACCCTGCTAACAGTGTGGTCAAGCATAGTGAAACTGGGGAATGCATAGCAAACTTATTGTAAAGATGTACCATGGTAAACTTTTAAAAGGGGTATTACACTCAGCAGGACCAGGTAAGGAATAGCAATTTTAAAAGAAACGCCCCTCTAAATGTCAGGCAATCTACCTACCCTGTAGAACAACGGAATGTTGTCGAACATGTAGGGGTATGCGAAGGCCAGTGTGCGAAGGGCTTTACTCAGCTTTGGTCTTTCCAGTTCTGGAAACCTGCAACACGGTGAGGAATGACAGTCAGATACCATGCAAAACAAGCCTTCAATTGCATGGCTAAAAGAAAGTACTTTACAAGATTTTTTTAAATGTGTTTTTATAATACTCATACATGTCTCTATGCATGTATAGAGTCACTTTAATTAAATGTGAAATTACCTTTACTCATTTAAACTGGCAATAAAATTGCCTTCCGAGTTACTAGCAGTGCTAAGTCAGTATTAAAAATAAATGAAGGGATTACAGGGCAATAATGAACCAATTTGTTTTTGGTCGCATTACATATAGTATAATTTGCAACACATCAACCTTTTCAATAATTTAAGGAACTGACCTTGAATTATCCTGCTGTGTTATCACAGAATTTAGTATCAAATTCAGCAGCATGCGTATTAAACCAAAGGCGGCATCTTTGGTTTTTTGGTTTTTTTTCGTACTGTTACTGCTGATTAGACACATTTGACAAAGTAAATAATTTGTATGATCATCATGCAAAAGAAAATGTAATAATGTGAATCTCATGCAGTCCTGGTAATATAGTGCATTTGATTGCACTACCTAACACAATAAAGATTTGCTTTGGTATTTAGTTTGAATCAATATTTACTATACAGCTTATTGCACTGGAATAATCTAAACCCGAAACCATGATGTAACTCTAGTTGTATAAATTATTAATTCATTTTTTTTGCTGCTGCTGCTTTGCTTATGGTCTTGGCGTGTTTCTTTAGTCCAAACTGAATGAAAAGCATTCTAACCTGGAGTTTAAGCTGCTTGACTGCAGTGCTGTAAGATGATGTGTACGTGCATGATAACGTTTTAATTTAATCAGCTTCAAGTGTAATCACGGTTTCCAGGTCCCACCCTCAAAACAAAACACACTGTAGATGGATCCAGAAACCAACGTATAATCAAGCACACATTTCACATGTAAACATCTGCAAATAAGCGTTTGATTCGTAATTATTTTTGAAAACTGCAAGCACAATTATTTTCCATTATATAAAAAAAATAATAATAATCTGAATCGCTTTCATTATGATCACAAAATCCATTATGATTTTCTTGAGTTCATGCAGCTGTGTCCAAAGCAAACAAAAGCCTCATTAGGAAATGACATTTGAACTCTGCTGCGGCCTTGATAGAATCACAAAATACAAATCAAGTCACAAACCGTGTCATGACATGTGACAGAAACATCTTGGCATGGGGTCTTTGCTTTCTAAAGGAATAGCCAGTGGTCTGCAGGGAGCGTTATTAATTCTAACTGGTTTATTTTTTGTTCTTTAGACGGACAATAGTTGCCTGGTAAAATATTTTCAAGTATCATTTGGGCTCTAGATTATTCTAGTAACGTTTAACTTCAGATAAGCACTGCAAGCCCTTTAGGTTTGTCAAATGCTGTATTATAACAGCTTGTGTGAGTTTACACCACCAGTACCAATGTGACCCTTTCTACACATTGTTTGCTTTTAAGGTTTGTATTTTCTCTGCAAGGTAAGGGTAATGACAAAAGCCATATTTTTTTTTTTACTGGCCCATGCTTTTATACCCAGCCAAGATATTATTCAGGTCTACCAAACGATGCAACCTACAGCATGTGCACAGAACTAAAGAGCACAAACCCACATGTATGTAACATTTTTACTGATACTGTTTTGCACAAATGCAATAGATTTCTTTCTAAACTGAATTCTGGCATTTTCAAACCATCTCTTGGCATTTCTTTTAACCTGCAATTGGATTTCTAAGGAACTAGAAATGTTGCGACCAATCATAGCCGCACTTCAGGAACAGTTTCCATTTTAAAAGTCTCTTAATTTGAGCTGACCAGAGTTCAGTTTAGCAATTGCATCTATTACATTCTCCGGTGCCCCGTCCCGCTGGAAAGCAGCATTTCGGCGGTTCGTCATACACACACGCTTTAGTTTGTGCTGCACATAGTTTGGTAGCCAACAAGACGTAGCAGGCAGTCGACATTAACACAGTCTGGGCAGGTTATTTTATTTTTTACCTTTCTATGACGTCATGGTTATAATGGACAAAAGGTATACCAAGCCTTCATGGACAGTGAGGAATGGAGAGGTGGAAGGTTAGACAGCATTCAGGCAAAGCATTTAACAGACGGTGCAAATAAAAAATAAATACTAAAAAAAAAAGATTTACTTTTTTTTTGTCACATTGAAACACTTGCCATAGCATTGTCAATAGGGTCTCGTCATGGGCAGCCAGGTTGGTGCTGACCAGTACAGGATGACTCTGCAATGATGACCACCTCTGTCTACAGCAGGGAGTATGTAAGGAGTTCAGAATAGCCCCCCACATAGAGTAATCCATTTTGAGACCACAGCTTTTCTATATTACTCAATAAATGTTAAGGATGCCATTTGTTCACAATATTAAGCAGGCTTGTGAGGGACCACTCCATGCATTGGTCTTCCATATCAAATGCTATGGGGTGCACAGAACACCGTCACAGTCTCTCAGTAAGCTCCTACCCAACTTCAACTATATCTGAATGAAGTTCAGGACGCTGTACCTTTGCTCATCCCCAGTTAAATTAGGTATCACTGTGTATTTGGAGGGGCTGTTGCTTTACGCTCCTCAGGACTCCCTTGGAGACCAGATTGTTTACTCTCACAGGTACATGATCATAACTAAACAATGTTGAAGACCGTGGCAATGATTGAGGCCTGTACCTGGAGAAGCAGGCGAGTCCGGTGCAAACGATGGTGTTAAACACTGCGATCGGCACGTAGCAACGGTGGAAGGTGCTGTTTATCCATTGATCTGGGATAACGTACGCAGAGTAGGAAATGGCAGAACCTGCAGGAGAAATATGGGTTATTAACGATTTGAAGGCTTTTTTTGTTGGGGTTTTTTCTGTTATGTTTGTCTACTCTGCTTTTTCCCATGCTTTTAACATATATTTACCATGCTCTACCATGTATGTGTGTGCACTGAACACATAAGAACAAACTTCCTACACACTTTGGAGACACCCAAGAAATATTTTATCAATACCAAAACTGGTTTTAATTCAAGGAGACAGTCGCACGAAGGCCACTTGGTTTCATCGTGCAACCCTCACCTAAACTGTAGAGGCTGAGCGCTCCGTAGTCGAAGAAGAAGCAGACGTGCCTGGCTCGAGGAGACATGGTGCTGAAGGTGTGCGCACAGCTGGAGGTGAAGGGGTAGATGCAGCAGGAGACCAGGAACACAATCAGCGGCCAGGAGAAGGCATCGTTCCACACGTCCAGCGTGTACAACACGGCCAGCAGATTCCACAGGAAGTACCTGGCAGAAGAAAGCCAGTAAGTGCATGTATTACAGCAGGGTGCAAAGGGGGATACGCACAGTGTAGCGACAGCGTAGTCAATGTACCTGCACTCTGATCTGTATCCTCATGATATTCACACTTATACATTAGTTTAGCGAGCGGTTTATTTGTGTGTTTTGTTTTTTTTACGAGTCAGACAAACAACAACCTGCTTAATATAGGAATCATTTAAAAACAAATTCTTGCATAAAATAAAGTTGTTAATTCATAAAACTTTCATGAAACATTTTTAGGAAGGCAACAGTAGTCTAGAACGGTTTCACACACACACACACACATATATGTATATATACATACATACATACATACATACATACATGGATGGGCGGATCCAGGGGGAGGGGGAGGGGGGGTTCTGGGTGTCTGTTAAAAATGTAACAGAACCTATATGAAAAGATACTTGAACCCAGACTTCATTGCATATACTACCTCAACATCTGGATAAGGAGTTCAGCATATCACAGTCAAAATCGCAATCGCTGTTTGACAGCTGACTGTATTGTGCAACACTGTGCATATCGTTATCCAGATTCAGGATGTGGCTTTGTGTTGTGGTTAGATCAGTTAATGACTTGCAGCTCTATCACAGATCATCAAGGATCACAGCACAGGGAATGGTACACACACTACTGTGAGAGAGAGATTTTGTAGTGTAATGAATTGCAGTAAACAGCTATAGGTCCCAAACAGTTGTAAAAACCTTGCATCCCACAACAAATGCCATCATTGCTTTGTTTGTTTGTTTTTTTATTTTTGTTTTGCTTTTCTCTTTTGGATTACAGTAAAGGTTTGCCTCTGCAAGCCATTGATAGTACAGTCAATATCTCCCACATTTGCCTATGTAACAAAAATCATTATATATATGAGCATTGTGATTTATGTATGGACTAAGTTTTATACCTTAAATACATCACACTGAATTGACAACAGTTGCATCCAACTCAGTTGGCGCAATTTCTTTCTTACAGGAAAACAAAAACCCAAAAGGAGAGCTAGACAGATTCCTTGAGGGTCCCTAAATGCATGTTTTGTTACATAGGCAAACGTGGGAGAGATTGAATGAGTTGTTGAGTTTGGTTTCGGTATGTTCATTGGATGTTTTTATTGTTTCTGAACAGAAATTCCTAATGACGAATGGGAATACCCAGCTCTGAAAACCTGGCCCGATGTTTACTGTGAAAGCTGTAAACTAATTAAGAAATGTTTATTTTATGGATCCTGCATTAACGATGAAAACAACAATGCAACCCAAAGCCCTCCCGGGGAGTGTGTCTCTTACTCAGATAAGGATTTCCCCAGAAGACTTCAAAAATGCACCACAGAGAACAGCTTACAAAACAAAGCACGAGACTGCATGACAAAGCAAACAGGTACGCTTGCTAGAGTTTTACATGCTGGGTTTGTTTTTGTAAGATTTGAACTAGTTCCAGATCCACTCATTCCAGGGTTATGAACTCCCTGCTTTGTCCAAAAAAGATCTTAAAATGAGCAAAATAGGGCATACACGCGATTCTACATACATGAAAAAAAATAAGAATGTGAGAATATGTTACAGCTTCCGTAGAAAGCAACATCCCCATGCTATAGACCCCTTGTTTTAATCTGAACTTCACAGAGATTTACAATGACAATGGCAACGTCGCTGGTTCTGGAACTATTTGAAAACGCAGAGTCTCCAAATGGAGGGATACTGGCACTAAAGAGGAGTTTAACGTTTAGCAGGAGATATGTGTTGACAGTTTAATCATAATGAGAGTTAGCTTACTTTCCAGGAGTTTAGGAAAATCTAAAACAGATAATTGTATGTGGATTTATGTGGGCTAATCATTAACAGTTTATCCAGCATATCCCTTCTGTCTGAATGTCAGGTAATAAGAATATGTCACCCTCTTTGCTAAAAAAAAGTTTTATGACTTCAGTGACTGTCAAGTTCACCTGTGTCAAAGTTTAATCTTTGCTTAAGCATGTTGGTGGAATTCCTAGTATACAAACTACTATTTTCCCAATATTAATCATTTACGATAACACCGCTTGCTTGGTTTTTGTTTATGATGTGAAAGGAAAGTCACATAAAAGTGCACAGTTAAGAGCAGTTCCGTTTGTATCCAAGACAACTGGATCTAATAATTGAACATTGTTTTGATTTGAGAAAACAGCCCCACTTGAAAAGAAGAAAGGTCAAGTGAACACATTTTATTGACTTGAGTTTACTTCCAAACGCATTGTTGCTTAACCCGCCCCCCATCTAGACTTGGTTTGGTTTGTTTACAGATTAACCACGTTTTTCATTTTAATTTCTATCACCATATTTCACTGCTTGAAATGTATTCAGAAGCAATCTGATCTGTTGGAATTGCGTTTGCTACTGTATAAAACAACCTGGTAGCTGCAGAAGGTCTGAAATATGATGCACAGACCATCCGTACACATACCAGAAAAAACAGCATTAAAATAACTAAACACATGTTATCACAGGTTAAATGAACAAAGATTACGTGCGTTACGTGGAAATTAGAGTGATACTGAGCCCCCAAACCCTTTAGAGGAGCAAGCCATTGCTTCGCCTGTCTAAACCGGTTATGAATAAATACATTTTGTAAAGCCACAAGGCAGGTCAAGGCTTGGGTTGCAAAGTCAGTGTTCTCCGGTGATGTTTTTTCTTGCCCTTGTGCAAAGTGGAAGATATCAAAAATGTCACATCGGAGAGTTACAAAGTTATTGGAACTTAACTAAGACACTTTGCTGGACCCGTAGGAAACCCTCATGCAAAACTGCTGTGCTGGAACTATATAGAGCCAAGCACTATGCTTCAATTACAAAATCTTTCACAGCAAAATGTGTTTAAATACAAGCTGCAGACAGACAGTAGTCTTTTGTATCATGTCAGTGCCCTCTTTCTATCACGCTAAATTAAACAAATGACAAAAGCCATACCAGGTAGGCAGGAAGTGTGTCCAGATATTCAGTGTTTCATTGGTCAGCTGGAAGACACTGATGATGCAGTCTTTGGCTGAGCTCCTTGGGTGACGATACCCAAAGATAATGCTGTCTTCATGATACACCTGCACAGCACAAGAGCATTGAAAGAGATACAGTATAGAATGTCAAAGCCTCTCAATAACCATAGTCCCTTCCCCTAGATTCATTTCAATCCATTCTGACACGTGCATTTAAAGTCATATTCTTCATGCAGCAGTTACTTGTTGATTCTCATTCTAATTGCGCTTGTATTTTGTGTACAGTAAATATACACCATATTGTAGAAGAAATAGAAACAGCATGTCAACAGTGTGGATTTATACCATTGTTGTGTCGGATACCTTATAAAAGCTAACCATGATCACTGTATCTCTGCAGTTTCCCCATGCTTTTCCCATGGTTATATACTGTGCAATTACCATAGTTTTCCCTGGTTTGCCACCGTTATAAATATGCTTTACCATACCTAGTCTTTACAATGCTTACTTACTTTCTTACACTCTGCTATGCTTTTACTATAGTACACTTTTATAAGGGATGCTATTGCTGTGCATAGTGTGGAGTAGTGGTTAGGGCTCTGGACTCTGCTGTTGAACCCTTGAGCAAGATACTTTACCTAGATTGCTCCAGTAAAAACCCAACTGTATAAATGGGTAATTGTATATAAAAATAATGTGACATCTGTATAATGTGAAATAATGTATAATGTGATATCTTGTAAGTCGCCCTGGATAAGGGTATCTGCTAATAAATAAATAATAATAATAATGGCTCGCACTGAAGGGTTGAGGTACTTACTTTTGGCACCTGATTGATAGTGAAGAGCCGGGGAAGCTTCAGGCTCAGCATGGCTAAGAGGTGCAGTTCCTCTGTGTTTCACAGTGTGAGTGGCTCTGCTCCTCCGACAGGCAGGCAGGCGGTGTGGGAAGCTGCTGCTGCTGCTCTCACTGGCCTCATCTAAGCATTACCGCTCCCAGTCCTCCCTCTGCTCGCTCTGCGATCTGTCACCCGCGACTCCTCTCCAGGGCAGCTGTGCCAAGGAAGAAACAGGGATTACTGTACGTCTCCCGTGTGCTGTAGCTATAGCAACACAGGCAACCGAGATGCAAACCCTGCAGATAACCCTGACTTCTGCAAAGTGCAAAGAGTTTTACTGAACTGATTTTCTCCCTTATTATAATTCGTCAACAGTAAAACACCGTCCTTAACAAAACATTGCTTACGACTGTCCTTAAAGTGTTGCTTGGACCCGCTATGTGTTTCCTCCATGCTTGAGGTTACTTCTGTGTGCTCAGGATGAAGAGGAAATGTCCTAAAAGGATATTACATCAGTATGGCAAAGCATGGAATGAAGAGGAGCACACTTTCAGTGGCACCTGTGCTGAACTCAAGTCTCTGTATTTTTAGCTCAAGATGCATACTTCCTTGACAGCCAATGTCATTTACCTACAGAGGCTACAACTAGAAAAACAGTCATCACTGTGTAATGCAAAGCAGATATGAAATAACTGGCTCGCTAACACAGCGTAAAGAAAATGCAGTTTGCAGGTGTGATATTTTGGAGAAGAATAAAAGCACATGATTATTTTGCTGAATTGGAAAATTCAAGAAATCAAAAGGACAGCATCCTGGAAATCATGAATAAATTTAATGCAGAATATATATATATATATATATTTGGAATTTTGTTATGCGGTTTCTAAGCAGATCATGCACAAGCTGTAACTTAAATGAAAAGCAAACTTCCAAACTCATTTTGTTTTTTTGTTTTTTTTTAAATGAATGCTGGTTGTACTGTGGCATGGATTCAAGGGATTGTGGATTCAATGGTCTGCCTGTTGACATTTAAGAGTCAAACATGTTTTAAATATCACCTGTCTAATTACAAAGCAAATAACCTGTGTACTTCCCGTGACTGTAGAGACCACTCCTAGATATTCATTTGACAATATCAATTATTTCAATGCTTGAAGCTGACACACATGCATTCCTTGCTCTGTTTTCCTACTGCGAGAGTGAACAGATTCAACCCAGTAGTTTCAGACCTGGTTTGTCTCAACATAAATAAAATACCACGAATCTGCAAAGTCTTCACATACACTGTTTAAATTGCTGAAAATATCTGAAAACAAGGAAAGCAATCAAGTTGATGAGTAGCACTGGAACACATAACTATAGCATCCAGTGCGGGCTGCCATCCTGCTGAAATGTTCCACAGAGAATAAACTGATCAGTGTGCACACCTTTATGTTAAGGTGCGACACAGTCACTCTCCCTCCATCTGCTACCTGCCGCAGCACGTTTTCAAGCTGCAATCAGTTTAAAGCTATGCTGCAACGCGCCTTTCTTGCCTTCGCTCTGTGTTTAGCGTCCTTTCCATGCTGGCGAGAAGCAGTCCTTTGTTTAATTTGAATAGTTTTTTTGTTTCTTCGTTGTTTATCTCGACAGCAATGTGCCTGTTTAACATCCTGCTAATCAGCCACACATTGTAATGATAAGAGTAAAAAAAAAAATACGTGGGCTGTTTAGCTTTTAACCGTCAACGTGAACAAGCACTTTTTCCACGCATTTATTGTATTCGTTTTAAGATAGTTGACCGTACCTTACCATCAGTGGCTATGCTTTGCTACACTTTACTTTCCCTAACCAGTCCTTTGTGTCCCCAATGTCACCTATGTTGCTAATGGGCTGTATTTGATTGCAGTAAGTTAATAATCTAACATGCTTTTTCATCCAATTTCTTCAACACCTTAACAATCAGTCGATTACTATTTAGAGCAGGGCTTCTCAAGCTCGGTCCTGGGGACCCCCTGTGGCTTCTGGTTTTCATTCCAACCGAGCTCTCAATTACTTAACTAGACCCTTAATTGAACTAATAATTTGCTTAACTAGACATTCTTACTTGTTTTCAGCTCTTAAACAGTTGCCGTTCAAGTTACTTGTCAAATGTTACGGCTAACTTGAAATCTGCAACTGTTTAAGAGCTGAAAACAAGTAAAAAGGTCTGATTAAGCAAGTGATCAGTTCAATGAAGGGTCTAGTTAAGTAACTGAGAGCTCGGTTGGAATGAAAACCAGAAGCCACAGTGGGTCCCCAGGACCGAGTTTGAGAAGCCCTGATTTAGAGGATGTTAAACTAGAATTCTGGCAGAGTCTCCACCAAGCCTCTGCCCGCACTGAGTAACCTGCAACCAGCTCTTTTGCATTTAGCTTGTTTCTGTTTTTGCAAAAACAAAACATTGTCACCAGGGAGATCAATTGTAATGCTCTAATTTGCACCACCGTTTAAAGTGGTTAAAGAAAAGGGCTTGTAACCAGGAGGTCCCCCGTTCAAATCCCACCTCAGCCACTGACTCATTGTGTGACCCTGAGCAAGTCACTTAACCTCCTTGTGCTCCGTCTTTCGGGTGACTCTGCAGCTGATGCATAGTTCACATACCCTAGTCTCTGTAAGTCGCCTTGGATAAAGGCGTCTGCTAAATAAACTAATAACAATGTTGTTAATGAACCTGTATTTTGAAGTGTATCCGAACAATCGTTCTGCATCCTAATCACTGGTTTCTATGGTTTCAAGCCGCAGTTTAAGTGCTGTGATACAGCAGCACATTCTTGTATAATGGCATGGTTTCTCCCAATGCAAATACTGTATGCAAGGAATATCCAGGTAGCATATAGTAACTAAACATCTATAGATTATCAGTAGATTTTTCAGTGTCATTGTCCTCAAGAAAATGTAAGAACCAGTTTATTTAAATG
Source organism: Acipenser ruthenus (assembly GCF_902713425.1). Lineage (NCBI taxonomy): Eukaryota > Metazoa > Chordata > Actinopteri > Acipenseriformes > Acipenseridae > Acipenser > Acipenser ruthenus. The sequence goes on along the minus strand of NC_081209.1, from coordinate 29,236,143 downwards.
TTTCCTGAGACAGCGCATTCTTTCAGTATCAGTAACAGTATTTGTATAACCAAATGTGACTGCTCTACATCTCTGTCCCCAGGGTGTATTCAACACTGTGTTTTGTCACCTAATGTTTAATATGAGATTATGTGATTAAGGCATTGCTGAAAACGTGTGGCTGTTTTCAAAAGATTTCAATAAAGAGACACGGGTCAAAGATTAAAAATAAATTGGCTTGCTGGTGTTCACCCTTATGAAAGTTTACCATGGTAAATTGACACTGTATTTTTTCCCATGCTTTTACCGTGGTTATACTCTGGTTTTACTCTGCATTTACCACAGTTTGCCATGTTTTTTTTCCATATTTACTTTTACTATAGCTCTCTGGGCTTTGGATATTTTGGAGGATGGTTTGAAAACCTTTAATCCGGTCTTTAAATAATGAATAGCTTCAAGCTCCTTTCATATGAGTTTTCCTTATTCTAGATTATTTTTCTTGTTCTTTAATGTCAACTTTTGTACTTTTTGAGTACTCTATAGAAAACTTAACAGGGTGTGGCTGGGGAAAATATTCAGATGATGTTGTATGGAAAACAAAAACTCTGAAAGAGTGAATAAACAAACCCATCTAACCACATCATCCAGTGTATTTAGTTCATTCCCTCGTGCACAGATTCTCAAACTTTATCTGGGGGTCGGTCCCCTTTTCAGAAGCTGTCATGTATACTGTCTTTCAGTATCACAACAACTGTCTCTCCCCACAACAGTGAAAGAAAACCTTTCTTACATTTAATAAGTTTTGCCGTCAGACTTTTAGGATCCCACCCCAGGTTTGAGAAAGAAAAAAAAAAACGACCACAGTGGATTAATCTAAATATCACAAACAGTTTCCAATAGAACAGCTCTGTATAAAATGTCTATTTTAGCATTGAACAGTAACGGCAGTTTGTTTTGCTTGCTTGATCCTTAACATTCATACGCACGGTGCTTTTTTTTCCTATAATAAGTAATCCTGAAGTTGCACTTTCCATTTCTACCCAGTGGTAATTTATTAAACCCCTTATTGACATGACTTGAATCAATAATCCCTACCAAATCTCTGTCAAAGCACTGCCATTGGATGCAGCGTGCATCTCAGATGGAGATGGTCCAGTTGTCTGCTAGAAGCACACTAACCTGTATTGCAGAACTGAACCCGAACCAGCTTCCCGTTCTGGTGTGGGTGCCGAAGTCTTCTGATAAGCGTTGTTGTAACACAGGCTGTGTATAACACTTCTACTACCTGCTCCTTGACCATGAAGGTGAAAGCATCAGGCTATTATATATTATGTTACTATAATGATATACAGTACAAAGTCCTGCCCACCTTTCTAAGGCTCTGACGGTTAACTGAAGGACTGGAATTAGTGCAGCTTTCAGTCTCTCCAGCACCAGACCCTGTCTGCAAAGGGATTGGCAATGAACTTCACCGTGTGTTTCTGATATGACTCAACAAAACCTGCAGATCCAGTTTATACATGTGATAGTAACTATAGTGAGCTGGGTGGGTGTGTAACTCCTTCAAAACGTGCCTGACCAGAAATACTCAAACTGTAATCTTCCACTCTTGTCCTCTTGGTAAACAATACCACATCTTTGTGACGGGTAAGCAGCCGAGGGGTTGACAGTGTAAAACACTGGCAGGTACATTGCTTCCAGGTTACCCCATGCAGGCGTTCAGGGAACGAGGAAACAGCACTTCACAGTATTCTAACTATACAAGTTCATCAAAGCTGGGTGGAGGATTCAATGATTCTTTTGCACACCTATGTATCAAAGTGAACTATATTTTCCAAATCAATGCTAAAGTACAAGTCTTCCCTATTGATCTGTCCTATAAAAGAATTTCCCAAATGTTTTGTGTATGATTACAGGGGCATCATCACCATGACTGCTAACATATTGTATAACACTGGATATGATAACTCCCTTTAAGCATGTTAAAGGTGTGCGAAAAAAGTTTTTTTAAAAAGCTGGATAATATTTTTAGGCCTGCACACGTGCAACAAACGTTCACTTTGCAGACACTGATCAAATTACAAGTTTTTATTTTTATTTTCCAGAGCTAGAAGTTTGCATAACACAACGCTGTGGATTGTTCCTGTGTTATTACTCAGCCCAGTATGAAATAATGGTACTGTGTAAACAGCTGGGCTCGTTGTATTATTGATATTTACAGCAGTGCTGGTTTACAGTAAACAGAGATAGGGCGGCTGATACCTTCAACATGGGATTTCAACAAGGAAGCGGCCTTACTTATATATACAATAAATTAAAACTATTTTTAAAAATAAAAATCATAAAATCGGTATTAAACTTAAGAAACCTATTACTCCAGGAAGCATAAGGTGACACAATGCATTCTGTATAAACGCGCGTCGTTATACTCTAGCAACGGTGCGCTTACCCAAACACAAGAGTCTATAGACCCACCGAGGTGCTGTGCGTGTCAACACAGCGACACATATTTAGTTATTATAAATATTAGATTAAGTCTTGTATTTTATCAGTGTCTTCTTCGGACACAGTTAAAAGCAATATGAAATGAAAACAAAAAAGTAAAACGAATTACCACATTGGTGTCTTCAAGCCCACGACCGGTACATTTTAAGAGTCAACCACTCACTCAATGCCACCTGCTGCTGCCACATACGGATTACACACACCCAGAACTGTACCGTGCAGAAACCTCTCGGAGCACAATGATTTGGAGTAGCCAAATCTTGAGTAAATAAATACAACGTGTGTGTCAACTCAACTGAATGACGCGACACCTGCAACAATGAACAAATACAGTACGGTAAATAGAGATCAGTAAAGAGAAAGCATGTAACATTCATTGAAACTACGGAGCAGCCGGCATTATTTTGTTTTCTTACCCGTAATATATATATATGTGTGTGTGTGCATATATTTTGATCCAGTACAGCAGAGCTCCTCCAGTCTTCTATAGCAGCTTATACTGGTGCCGGTTTTTTTTTTTTTTTTTTGCTTCTACTGATTCGCCTGCCCTGGCAGCTCTCCGGCTAACTGACTAACAGCGCAGCGCACCCGGCATTGCCCGGGCTCACCTGCCTGCCTACCGAAGCGCTGCTCTGATTGGAGAAGACAGCTCGGCTCGCGTGACCGGTTACCTGGGAGTGGGTGTGCGCTCCTCCCGCTGAAGTCTTGTAGGCAAGATGAGCCCATCTTTGCAAGGCAAGGCAAGGCGTTTTGCAATTACTGTAATTAGCCTGTAGCCCACAATGAGACAAAAATAAAATAAAACACTGTACACATACTTGCATTATTAGGTATTCGTCCTGGTGGGACTATTAGAATGCATGTAGTGAAGTATCTACAATATAATGAATCGGTCTGTGTTTACCGTCGTGTTCCGTAGTCTTCTGTGCACTCTACATAACACAAGACCCTGTTGTCATTCCAGTTTGTTTGCATCCTCCATCATCTTGCTGTAGAGACTAAAACATAGCTGACAAAATCCATGCAACATTCATTTAGCACTTTGAACAACACTGATCAGAAATGCTGCTTTATATTCTTTATATAGGGTTGCTGTAATAATGAGTCACGGTGCACATTGCAAATGTATGCATTACCTTTAAGATCCCACAATACCTCAATATATAATGGGTCGAAACAGTTAAACTAGAATGATATTAATGCATGTGTTAAATACAGGCCCTTCTACAGTACACTGTACTCACTTTTATTTATAGTATGCAATACAATTACATCATATTGATCTTGAATTAAAGTAAAATAAATAAATCAATGAAAAAGATTTTCATGACAGTGAAAAGCTCTCCACAAATAGTGATATGATTCCTGACAACAGTTACAGTACCATCTACAGTACAGTTACCATGATCCATGATCCAACACAGAAGGGCAAGTAGGGCTGAAACAGATAACCCAGGCACACATGTGACAGGATGGCTAGCCAGTTTGACAGCCTCACAACCAGTGTGATAGTTTGATGACGTCTAAAATGAGAAACCTATGGGAATATGTATGAACAGAGTACATACATTTGGCTAGCCTGCCGGTTCGAGTGTGCAGAGCAGTCTTTACTGTACATCTTCACTGTTGAAGTGCCTTCCCGTTTGAGACAGAGACTTTCATGCACAACAATCACTTGGTTTTATAATGAATGTATGTTTACTCACAAGTCCTTTAACAAACACATGAATACAGTAATAAAATATTGTAGATGGCATTTATAGTGGTGTGGTTAACCAGCGATATTGCCAAAACCTTGCACTTCGGGTTAGAAGCTTGAAACTTGGTATGAATAATCATTAATATGTTCTAAACATTTGCTGACATGGAACCACCCTCTCAGACCTTCCTAAGTGGAAACATTTTAAACTTTTATTTTTGTGTGTAGTACACAGCTGAAAATTGCAACCACATTAAAACTAATTTACCCAATTGATCATACATTGTTGTTAATACAGGTTATAACAAACATATAATATAACCGTTACAAAAGACATAAATGTTTACAGTACACAACAACATATTCACCTATTACCATATTTTCTATTATCATATTCAACAGTAACCTGGCAGAACAAAATGAGCACCATCGTACTGTCAAGCAAGGCATCTCCATTTAACCAGTCCTCCTAATCATGTGCTGAGGAGCTGGGATTGACAGTTTGCTGCAAACTCCAGTAAACAGCAAACTAGCAAACCCAGCTCACTCAGCACAATAATGGAACTGCTGCTTGCCGTGACCGTTGTTTCACTCAGGTTTTACACATTACCAAGGTTTGTTTGCTTTTCCTAACTGATAACTTAATACATACAGAGCCGTGAGGCTTTGACAAGGAATCTCAAATACATACTTAGGATTGCCTTGTCCAGTTACACACGGTTCATTGTGTTAGGATTGCCTTGTCCAGTTACACACGGTTCATTGTGTTAGGATTGTCTTGTCCAGTTACACACGGTTCATTGCGTTAGTGTGTTTTTTAAAACTTTAAATAGAAATTATAATACAAAACTTTATCCGTAGATCAGTCACACAATCGTTTTTTGGTAATCAGATAGATAGATAGATAGATAGATAGACAGATAGATAGATAGATACATTTACCCCAAAGTTAAATCATGTTACTTGTAATTTACATGAAAAGCATTCCCAGGTATTTACTAAAACAGCAATTCAAAGTATTTCTGCATGAATATCAGAAATTGTGAAAACGAATGCCTTGCCCCGATACATGGTAAACATGTGCTGGTTTACATGTGGGACTGTAAAATAATGATGTAAGACAACCCATAATAGGGTATTGAAGACACGAGACATTAAATCTTGTGGAAAGGTAGACAAACCAAGTATCCCTTTAAATACACTGTAGGTGTGAGTAAGGGTTGGCGTTAGGTGCTGAAGGCACAGAACATTGTCCAAAATTTTGTAGACAGACGCTCAGAAGTTGCAGCAACCCTCCCCTTTATTGTGAAATCTCCAGGATCCTTTGGTAATGCTAATGCATAACTAGGCAGGTTAGTTTCTGGCACACCTACCCTTCACTGGCTTCTGAACACAGTTACTTCCACCTAACCTTCACACTTCACTCCCACCTCTCTCTTTGTTTCGCTCTGTCAACTGCTCCAACTGAACTGCTGCTCTGTTCTCTGCGTGCAGCATGAGGGTGGAGACACGCTCGCAGAGGGGAGTGGGTTGGATATATCAGTGCATTACAGCTTAACATAGGGGCTCATTACATGTACATGTGCCATCTTCCCTGTCAGTGAAAGGCAATTGCCACAAGGTGGCAGTATGTTACAAAAAACAAACCGTTCTGGCTGCAGAGATGGTTTCAGTAGGAAGGTGAATGTAATCTGGTGCTATCCACACACTGCGACTGAAACGTGTAGGATTGTTAGCTATGCGCTTTCTTGACTCGCATGACAGTTTAGACTGCCACCGTGGAATTAACAAGATGCCAAGTTTTAAAAGTACACCGACACAGTAATTCAATAAAAACTCTCTCACCTTTACAATGCAATTGAGCGTGGTATTATTTATCATATAACAGGCAAATAGACAAACATCTGATATAGGCCCAACAAATGAAACACTAGCATATCAGAAAAGGCACTTCAGACCTACTGTAAACAGATTTTACCAGCAACATGTTAATAATGCTTTATGCTCTGCAGGGAGAGTCTCCCCTTTCTTTAATTTTAAATTATAAGGTCGCTCCTGCTACCACAAACTATAGAAGTATGTTAAAAAAACAAACAAAAAAAACACTAAATAATTATTAGTATTATTATTATTAAGACGCTTAGGCTTGTTAACTGAGGTATGCATTTATAGGCCGTGCTTTAATCAAATGTGTCTGCCGTGGAAAATCATTGATTGCAATTTGGGTATTTCTGAAAATAAAGCAAGGGGAGAAGAAACACAGATAAATACAAGCGACACACAGGTAGAGCAGAGACACAATCACAAGCAAACACACACACTGTGACACACCATGCTGCAGAGAGCAACAGAGATTCCCAGGGTCTGTCTGATTGGTCCAGTCTGTTCTAATAGACTGTCTGGGTGATCAATAATGAATGTACATTAAGCAGCTCAGCTCTGTGATTAGGTAGAAACCGGGTCAGGCATGGCAAATCTGCTCCCTTGGGATGAGAATGACAGTTTTACCACTGAGGCATCTCTGCATGTGTCACAATAATTTGTGCTACATTGCTCAAATAAAGCTACTGTAAATACAGAAGTGGGCATCAAAGTATAATGGAGTTGCCTGGGATTAGCTTATTCGGTGGCTTTGCCAAATAGCCAACATCAATAAGCAAGGGAAGCATGGAGATATTCAACAGAAAATGGGATTCCCCTTAGAGATGCATTGAAAAAAAGAAATAAAACCAGCATACTGTACATCATCCAGAACTGTTGAATAGAACTGAAGTCTTTTTGACAAAGAGCGTGCCTTCTTCAAAGAGCTATGAACATCTGTCTATGCAGCTTCTCCAGACCCCATGTCAGAAGAATGCTTCACCAGATCAGGTGGCACCGGCAGGTGATTGCTTATTCCCACTTTGGGGAGGAAGTCGGGTTTATACCACGCAATTGATCCTGACCTTTCTACACTCGCAACACTCCTGGCAAAACGCTTTTAAATTAAATCTAATGAAGTCTTCAGGAAACTGAGCAAGGTGTTTTCTTCAGGTCACTGTACTGTTGGTAGTGCACGGCACTGCTCAGCTGAGCTGAGCCAGCGAAGGAACGGATTTCTTATTTTCCTTACGGCACCCGTAAGCATCAATGTACCTTCAGCTTGATCAGCGTCTGTGATCCTCCGCGTGACTGCGGGCGAGCAGGGAATCAGTGAAGTGCAAAGGGACCGGTCCTGCAGGAACAGTGCCCGCTGGACACATTACAGCTACCCCAAACTTCTGAGATACTACCCGCCTTCCAAACTACGGCTACACAAATGTGTGAGTAGGTGCTTGAAATTTCTCTTTAATTTAAGTCTCCATCTTTTGTAGAGGCTATTTTTGTTGGATTATTCATCATAGCTGAAGTAGCTCTTAAAATTAGAAAGGCTTTGGACATCACCCTTTAAAAAGCCTTGAAGCAAAATTGTCAAGCCTTAAGACAGTCAATATATAATTTATACCTATCATAGTGTGAATAGAGATCATTTTCTTAGTGCAGGCATTAAAAGCTACAGTACAGAGCCAGTTTAAAAAACATGACATTTGATTCTCCTAAATTGAAAAAAAACCAAAAAAAAAACCAAAAAACTTAAGATTTTTTTAAATTTATTTTACAACTTTTGGAAAGCAATTTAAACCACAAAGATTTACTTAAACTTTTTATATAAACACTTTCTGCATAAAAAAAACAGTTAAGTGTGCACATTGTGCTTAAATTGCAAAGTCTGTACAACCTTACAGGACACCCCTATAGGAGGGAATCCAGTAAACATTTTATTGCATACATTACATGTGATTTTAAGCTCCACATGTACATGTTGGGGGGGAGAAACACCATTACAATCTGAATGAGAATAGCAGCTTGTAGGGAAAGTCTTGCACATTGTCCAGAACATAAAGAAGAACACCAACACAAGGCTCTACCATTGTGCTTGAGTGCTGCCTAAACCTACAGACAGCTTGCAGGAAGCAAATGTGTTCAGAATGTGGAACGATGAACAAATCGGAGCATTCTTTTAAATATAACCCCCTTAAACAATTTCAATAGCGCTTAGAGACTGTTGCCAGCGTTCATTAATGAAAAGATGGAGTTGTATAGCTCGTGATGAAATGATCAAGTGGCCAAATCAGTGGCACAGTCCTATTCGCTTTATACATGTATTTCTTTGCAAAGGCAGGTGATTTATGTGGCAGAGGGTTGGTAAAAATTGTAAAAGTTATTCCTCATGAATACATCTGCAGCCACATGATTAAAACTGCATTACAAAGCTGCCTAGTACACGGAACACACAATGAGGCCACTGGAAATGTGTCAGCACAGACAGTAAATGTAACAGCATACAATCACTTTCAGCAGTACAGTACAGTATCTATTTAAAATAAAGAGAAATCTGGGCTTTGAACACTTTGGTATTAACAGCACACAAGCTCTGTACACACACTTTTCATGTACGTATCTACTGTTGTGTAATCATTTGAAGCAAGCAAGAATACAAAAATGACTTTATGCATAGCTATTTGAGAAAAGCATTTTTTTTTTTTGACAAATGTCTCCCAACGTGTGGAGCCAAGGTGTAGGCAGTGAGTGTTTATTTTGTTTCCGGACAGTCAGGGTTTCCAAGCATATAAACCAAACCCACGCTGATTTAACCGGTGTGAAGACGCACAACCCGAACTGATAAAAGTAACCTGCTATTTGATGGGTTACCTACTCCTCGCGTACATTAGCCCTGAGAAAGGTCTGTAGTACACTGATGAATGTGAACCTGGAGAGACCCAGTTTAAACATCAGAAAGAAAAAAAAAAAAAAGAGTTTATATATATATATATATATATATATATTCATAAGCATAGACCCTAATATTGTGTTATCAAATGGACAACACATTAGGCCAAAAGCAAAAGAAACATTTTTATGCACCAACCCAACCATTTTAAGCCCTCCAGAAAGAGATCGAGAGATCTGGCCACGGGGTCTTGCCGTTAACGGTTGCCCGACAAGCTCTGAAAAGCAAGTGCGACAGGTTTTGTGTACTTGACTCAACATGCTTTCACAGCCAGCTCCATTTTTGCAAATGGGAAAAAAAAAAAAAAATTACATTTAAAAAGGACAAATAAGCTGATTCTTGCTGGCTTTGCATGCAACAGCATGATTTAAAAAAAAAAAAAAAAAAAAAAAAAGGAAGATGCAAAACAGCTTTGATAGATAAGGCCAATACAGAACGAGGTGACAAAGCACGAGTTGCACCACTGGGCAGGACTGGTTCAATAGAGGTCGACTAATGCAGAAATACCTATACTATGGTTAAGCGGGTTTACTGCTTCCCATAATAACGAGCATGTCCTTCACCACTGTTAATGGACACCATAAAAAAAAAAGTAGTGCGATAGTTATTTTTCATTTAGCCTTTTGCATGACATAAATGTAGCACAGATGCACACAACACAAAACAAACAAACAAACTAAAATGTCCCCAATGGTTCTGATGTAGACCCATTGCCAGCTTCAGGGTTGCATTCTAAAACAGGAGGTTACTCGGCTGTTGGTAGCATTGTAATGACATTTAAATACAATCCACAAAAAAAAAGCCACACCCACACCTTATGGTAACATTCAAAAAACTTTTTTGCTTTTTCATTTGACTTGTCCTGAAATAGTTTAGTTTATAGTCACAATACAAAGAGGTGAAATTTGTGAAGGACTGTGTTTCTACAACATACAATGTGTTGTGTTTAGTTTTATACAGTATATAAACGATGACTCAGGAACTGCACCAGTCAGTTTGTTCAAGGAGTGCACCTTACAAATACACAGGCTGTAATATTGTGGAGGCACATGGATCCTTCTACCTCACTTATGATTGTACGCTAATTTATGTTTAATAAGCAGGATAAGCACCAGGACATATGATATAATTATCCTTTCTATATTTGACTGTAAATGAGATAAAATGACACATTAATGGCAGGTGCAGTTATTAGGAATTAAACTGCATGGATTAGGTCTGGAAACTTAAATTTAAACTAAAACTTCACCATCACTGCCTCTTACTATGGTCTTGTGGAAGTGGTAACTTTGTGCTTCTGTAACAAACTGAGTAAATTTCTAGAGCACAGCCAGCGAGGGACTGTGCAAGTCTATTTCCAAAAAGAAATCGTGATTAACCCACGTGCTGATTGAGTTTTGTAGATTTCAAATTTCAAAAGATCAGAATAACCCGATAAGGCTCTTCTCCACGTTTACAGTCCCTTTAGAAACCCCACAATTATAATGCATGAAATTGGGTCATGGTTTTCTGGTTTACAACAGCACACTTCTGCAATTGAATCATTACTAAAAGGTTTAATAATTAATACACAACTCTGCCAAATGGCAGGTACCAAAGCGAACGTGTCTGAAAAAGGTATTTTCCATTGTATTTTAAACCTGTACATCAAAATCACAATGCAGCATCCTACAGGATTTCCCTCTAACAAAATATATATTTCCTTTTAATATACATGTTTTAAATGTGGAATATATTTTTAAAATCTAAAAAAAAAATACGATATAAACTACTAAATATCTCTACCCGTCACCAACAGTTTGTCGATTTTTTTTTTAATGCTCTTGCAGAGTGAAGATCAACACACGTATTTGCACTACTGTACATCCTTTTAACTTTGTTATTTTTTTTGAGGCAGGTGCTAAAATGAAACGGAGGCTCACTGGAAAAGCCTGCTCGATTCTGATTGACATGGTGCAGGTCAGACCTGAACCCAAGCTGGAGCAGCTGTTAAAACAGGAAACGCCCACACAAACAAGGGTAGAAGGACGAGCCAAACTCAACGGCACTGCCCCATTCACAAATCAAGGGAGGTGGATATCTACCACAGCCTGCACACGCAGCACAGAGATTCAAGGAAAAAGAAAACATTTAAAAACGTGGAACAGACATTTATATTTAAATGCAAGTATGTGTGTATGTGTTACTAAATCTTAAATCGATAGGTACCAACACAGTATTCTCTTTGAATAGCTGAAAAAAAAAAAAAAAAAAAACAACCAAACACACACAGCCAGCAACAATAGCAACTCCGTATACAAGTTTCAAATGGCTTTGCGTGTTCATTGGACACAACAGCGGAGTAGCCGATCCAGTGCAGCCTGAATGAGTGAAACTCCTTGGGTTGTGGTTGAAAGCTCTAGTTGTGCTTTGCCCTGCCTCCTTTCATGTAGCTCTTCCAGCGCTTGACAAAGTCTTTGAAGAGAGGAGAGTCCTCCACAGTGCCCAGCAGCTGCAACTGGTTGATGTGCGTGGTGTGATAGTCCCAGCGCGCCAGGTTGGGCGCCGTCCCCAGCATGAAGTGCCGAAGGTCGTAGATGGTGCCGGAGCCCGTGTCGTACAGCGGCAGCATGGCTTTGAGGGACTCCAAGCCCCGGCTGTACAGCACTTGAGCCTCCCTCCCCAGCGGCTCCCCTGCAGTCTCTTTCAGGTCGTAGAGGCCTATCAAAGAGTAAATGAAGCCATTTAAAACGAAAGAGCTCGGGGTGGTGGGGTACTCCTCGTACCAGTCATACTTGTTCATGAACACGGCCTTGACGCCATGCTGCCCAGACGGCCGTTTGTAGGGTGCTGTTGCCTTGAGAGCGGCACTGAGGTACACCGGATCTTTAGTAAGCAAGTAGGCTCTAACCAGCGTGGACATGGCCTGTCCCTGCGCCATGGCGGAATACCAGCCGGGGTCCAGCGACTTGAAGCCCTCCCCGAGTTTCCGCGTCACCATGATGGGCCAGCCCCCTTGGTCGTCCTGGTTCCTCACCAGCCAATCGCTGGCGGCGAAGAAGGCGGCCATGTGGGCGGTCGTGGATATGGTGATGTTATCGATGAAGCCTTTCCCTTTCAGCACGATCTTAACCACCCGCTTGGGCGTGATTTTAGTCTGCTTGACAGCCTTGGTGTTGGAAAGCCCGACTCCTTTCTTTAGGTCTGTCACCAGGTCTCTGGTGACAGTACTCCAGCTAGTCCTGGCCCCGATGCCATAGTAGATGTCCCTGTCTTTGAAAGCTATGAGCTGCGTGTTGGAGACGTAGTGGACAACAAACTGCTGGTTCTTCTCGGTCGTCTCGAGGACCACGGAAACGCTTCCGTTCGTCACGAATCGGAGGTCGAACGAGATGATGAAATCTTTTGTGTTCCCAAGGGGCAGCCAGACTCCATCTGAAGCTTCTGCAAAACAGAAGGCAATAGTAAATATATAACATGCGTTTGTTTCGCTTGTTTGTTTTTGCAAAAAACTGCTCTGTGACCTCTTAATTAAGAAACAGGACAGCTCTCCTCACCCACGACATGTTCAAGTCTTTCGGTTTTAAACTATAACAACAACAACAACTATGTTCCTATGGGAGCTCACATAAGCTCATGTCTTACTTAATTGGGAAGAAATGCTAATTCAACCTCTTGGCTGAAACTCCACGAGAAATGTTAATACATAAACTGCCTAGAAGCGATCACATTCCCCCTTGAATCCATGCATCTCTGGGTGGTATGACAGTACATGGTGTTCACGCAGCATTCAGTACCAAGAAGTGAAACTAAACCTTTTCAAGCCAGCAGCGTTCTTGACATTGACACACATTCTAGCAGAACTGCCAGCTTTAAATAAATGAGACCCTGGAGATATAACTGCTTGTTCTTTCCAACTCCCTTTCCCCTTCCTCTGTTTCTTAGTTCATTGCATCCATCCAAGATGCTTTCTCTCTCCCTCGGGCAGGAGGGACTCCTTAAAGTAATGGGGAGCCAGTTCGAGAAAGGATTGCCGCCATTGCTAGTGCTGTATAATGCACTCATAAATCCATTAGTTACTGCAATCTTGGAGTAAGTGGATTTGTTCTGTGGCCTCGTGATTACTTTGCCATCAATAACGTATGAGTAGAGAATACATAAGAGATCCCATTCCCTGGGCTGCTCCAATACTTCTCTGCTGCAAAGCCACAGGGGCATCCTTCACAGCTTTCCCTTCAGGGACCTGAGGCTTAGGTGCTGACAGCAATTACTCCACTGCCATTGTCAGTAACAGGCTTGTTAATTCTAATGGGTATTGATTAGTTAGGGGGAAATGCATTAGTGTTAGGAACAAGAACACCTCTCTGCCTGGTGAAAAGAATCCTTAAAGATATCCTTGTATAAAATATTACATTGCATGGGAACACGAAACAGATTGCAGGTCATTATAAAAATAAAACAAATTAAAACAAAACAAAAAAAATCCTGAAGGTTTAAAAATAAAACAAACATTTACAACTCAAGGCTTTTTTTTTTTTTAAATCTTAAAAAACAGCAGGGCTTCAACAAAAAATAAAAAATAAATAAGGAGGTGCTACAAATGTTAATTTGTTAATTAACCAACAAGTGCAACACGCACACTACTGAATTTAGCAACTTGCCAGAACGAAAACAATTATTCTTAAAATGAATTAATCTTCAAGTGAAAAAACAAATGAACTCCAAAGCATTTTGGAGTAGGTCTAATTGCAACTTCATACACCTTCAGTGTCACCCATCACCTACTCCATTATCCAGAGATACATCAGTCAAACCAGAGAACATATTGTCTCGTCACCCGTACCAGCTGAACTGCAATACAGTACCTGGTGCACTGAAGTGCTTGACGGTGCTGGACCTGGTTTTGTCATGCACTGAAGAGACGGTGCATCCCCTGGGAGCGGTCCAGCCGCTCTGCTGCCTGCTGTCCTCCGCGCTCTCGTACACTTCGATGTGCGGGGGCTTCTCCGTCAGGTTCTTGCTGTAGTGACTCAGCCCATACTGTGCGATCTGGATTGGGTAGAAGTAGCCTTGAGGCCCCCACTGTGTGGACAGAGGAACTCCTGAAGAGGGTCCAACAGGGTTAGGGATTAGAAACCATTCTGAACACAGTGTAGGGGCTGGGAGGCTGGAGGCAGCTTGGGCTTCTCCTGCTGGAAGCTATTACACTTAAACAGTTTATTTTGAAATGACTTGTGTCTTCACTTCCCAGATTCTACAAGTATTTACAGCACTCCCTTTTATACTACATGCATGCTCTGTGTCGATGGAAGTGCTTTACAAGACTAAAAACTACAGCAACTCACTGTGTGCAACTTGCTTTGTATTAAAACTATATTCGGCACGTGCGATTTACTGGAAAACAAATCAAAACATTACACAAAATGGTGTCAAATTTCAAGTGTGTAGTCAAGCAAAATATTGGGAGGAGGGGGAAGCTAGCTTGGGATAAGCAAACACACACAGACGTTGTACAAACCTTCCACTCCACTGATGCACTTCACTCTGTCCCGAACCTCCACGTTGTACCCCTCGAAGGACATGAACACCCCATCCCGGTGGTAGGGCTCCCGCTGGGCGTAGACTCTGGAGTAGCTGTGAGAGAACTCAAACCTCTCGTAGCCGTCGTACTGGGCGATCTTTCCGTACACTTCGAAATACTTCTCGGCCCAGCTGAAAGGAAGATAGACCTCGTTTCCCTCCCTTCTTCCCTTGATCGTATTCTCGTCGTTAATTAGGCAGTCTATCTCTTCATATTTGATTCCAAGCACTTTGTTAACGTTGCTGTTCCCCACTCCCACCACCGGGGGAGCCTTCTGCTGTTCCTGGGGCGAAGCTTCCTCCGACTGCTGCTTTGGCGCGGGGAGGTTGTTTGCATGGCTGTTGCTCTCCGAGGCAGCTGTCCTCTTCTCTAAACCCTCCCTCCACAGCCTGTTATCCAGCAGGCTCTGGTCTCGTGGGAAGCGGTTGGCTGTGTCACTGGAGCACTTGTTCCACAGCAGCACAGTCACGAGTGTGAAGATGGCGCAGATGATGATCAGAGTCTTATAGTTCACGCGAGCTGCCAGGCAACGCATATTCACAGTTTACCTGCAAAAAACAAACAAAAAAAAAAAACCACGAAGAGGAAAATAGTTATTGTTGCGTTTAGTCAAACTAAAAGCAGTTAATCTAACACACGGATTTAAAAAGACTACACACTTGCAGTGTCATTTTAACAGCAGTGAAATTACATTTACTTTGTCAAAACACTGGTTTACATCAAACTTTAAAAAAAACACACAAACACTGTAAACAAATTTTGCAACATACAGTACTGCCATGGTAAGTGTTTGCAAATGAGGTCTTCAGATATTCCTGGTCCCGAACTTTATGAAGACTGAAAATGAAGCCTGCATTTCTGGGAATTCTTACCAAACACCCACAACAATCTGTATGAAACTGAAAAAAGTACAAGTCCCCACTTGAGTAAGTCTTGGCTAAGACTTTGTGTAGTTGTGAAACCTAAATAGCCAACAGGTAGTACCTGTACAGTAACCAAGATAAAACAGACAACAAACACAGCACAACATTTCCATATTACATGTGCAAAGTTAATTGGTTTACTTCCATGCATGTCCGACTGCTAGATGACAGAAGTCCAATTCAGAAGTAGCGACTCCACACAGAAACAACATTATATTAATGAATCTGAGAAACCACAGCTTATACAAATGTAAAAAGGGATCATCAATCTTCTGCCTTCGAAACAAGATGCTGCCAACAGTCCAGACAGACTCCTGCCACCGCTGTGCAGACGATACCATTCAAATCAGGTAACGCTGTCAAACAGCAGTTTTGGAACATTGTTCCCTGGCCATTTATACGACTGAAAAATCTATGCGCAAACACCGCCTAGGCTCCCCATGCCCCGCTAATTATGCTTGCGTGTTGAGAAAGTGCAATGACACAGCAGTGAGTCACACTTCAGAGGAAAGAATCAATGCCATAAAATAGAACTCCAGCTCGCTGTGTCTGAAGGCTGTCGTATAAAAGATTCAATCCACTCTCCAAAAAAACAACAAAGAAAAACCCACACACACCAAAAACACAACAAGGGTTTACAGGAACAGCACCCTTTAGCTCAACACCCAGACTGGCAGAGCCACTCTCGACTTTATGAAAGCAAGCCATTAGAACTGCCTAATGAGAAAACATTAGACGATTATTTAAGACTTGAGGAACAGAGCTGGCTTTGAGTGTTTAATAGGAGGAGATTGATTGACTGTTTACCTGCTGTCACTGCTTCATAAAAACGCAGTACCCCTGCTGACAGCTAGAGCAAACAACTGGAGAATTTACAGTACACAGCTGATCATGCTTATTTCAGGACTGAAATACCCCCCAAGAAATGTAATAAAAATAAAGTTTTAAAATCTACATATTATGAAGCACTGTATAGTCTGCTTTGCACTGCAGACGGACTGACACTGCACAGTGAAAGGTTAGCTGCAGGATCTGGTCGATTGGGTCGGACTACACATAATTGGAACACTACAATCTTTCTGCAGTCTCTGGTCCCTTCGTTATGTAGCTTGCTCAAGACAACGCTGTAATAAACAGCATTCAAATCCAGATGGAACACTGGACACTGCCTTAGCTAATCAGAATGCAGCATTACTGACCTCTAACCTCACTGGCACAGACTGCTACTGCTAATAAAAACACACATACTGCAGAAGAACAAAATAAAAGCTTTAATAAAGCTCTGACTGAACTCCGAATACAGCTGCTTACAAAGTTCTGGAATTAGGAAACATAAAAGCCGGATAGCAACGCCATGCTGGCACCACTCAATAGGAAATCACTTTATACACCCCTAATGCGCACACTTCCACCTCTCAATTTAAAACCGCGTTTCAAAACATATTGGATGTGACACCGTGTCAAAATGAACTCCACTGTAGTGTTTGATGCAGAGACGTTGGGAGAAGGGTCTGGATCAGATTTTTAAAAGGATCCCTGCAGACAAAAACACTGTTTGGTCAGACATGGATTTTACAGAGCACAAGTAAAGATATTTTTTACGTCATCGTTTCGTTATTTGACTATGCCAGGCACTGTCTGACTGCACATTTCTGTGCCATTACAGTCCATGCTGTAATCCTACCATTATGAGATTACTGTGATTTAGTGGTTGGTGGAGCAAGTGATTTATTATTGTGGTGACTTAACCCCTGTGTCTAACCAGGCATGCTGGGTTAATTCAAACCATCAACACAGCTTTTCTGAACAGGGACACACAAACAGCTGACACTTTCTGCAAGGCATGACCTCCACCAGGGAGCACAGAGTTTATAAATGCTCAGATAAGCAGGGTCGTGTTTATCAAACAAATATGAAGTTCAAATAAATGCTTTATATTTTTTCAAACACCAACCAAGACACGAATATTGGAGGAGTCTGATTTATAAAATTTAAAAATGCACTGCTGGAATAGTGTAGCACTGGATTTGTACCAACTTTATTTAGTCACTAAAACACAGATGTTGAAATGCAAAAAACAATATATATATATATATATATATATATGATATCATGCTGGCAAAGGAAAAAGCTACAGTTATTGTATTTTCCCTTGTGTCGGTCTGGTAAAAGATGAAAATAAACACAAAAGTCATTCTGGTTGTCAGTGGGTTAAACCCTTTGGATTGTTCTGGTTTTGTAGATTTCGGAGCCATGAAATAGACCTGCTTTTTGCTTTGAAATAACAGCAAATGATTTGGTAACAAAACAAGAAAATGTTGCAATATATGTGATTGCATGAACCACCTCAGCGCTGCACACACACCTTCAGGAAGATATACAGGTAGCCCTTTTGTAACAGGTAAGCCATAAATCCTACCCCGAGGAACGGAGAACATACCAGTAAATAGTTTATTGACTACCACAGCAGTCACAATTACACATGGCTTTGAACAGTTTAACATACCTCCTGCTGTAATAAACCAGCCGATTCTCCTTCCTTTCTTAGGAGACTTCTTTTTGCTACCACACTTATCAACTCCACTGGCATGCTACAGTGGGAGTAAGCAGCCTTGGTGAATATTGCTGTCATAATTACAAGCTCATTTAGAGTACGGTCCAATAAATCTCCAGATGGGTTCCGTTATTAAAATTCTTGCTAATGGCACAAACAATAACTTCAAAATCGGTGGCAGCTGCTGACAAGTGCTTAATAACATTTCCCCTTCAGTATTGTACACTTGACAGATTGCTATTGTACAGGCTTGCTGGAGCAGAATCCAGAGCAATGGAGAAAGAAAGATCATCCACAATAACCTTTCAATAGCGTACAAGACATTTCAGGTCTCTAGGTTAAAAAAAAAAGCACTGAAGATGATAACTGGACAGGCTTCTTTTTTTAAATGTTGACCCCCTCCCCTTGGTTTGTCTGCTTTGTCCAGGTTCATGTTTTCATTTTTAAAAACCTGAACCATACGCTTGAAAAACAAAACCAAATCGCAGCGTCTTTGCAGAGCAAGGATTACTGCCAGCCAGGAGCAACTTTGCTGATCTCTGCTGGGAACAAACATTTAAAATAACTCCAGACAGCCTGCCGTTGGAATACAATTCTTTTGAGAGAAAAGCGTTGCCTGCGTACAGGTGATTAACTTGAGCGTCCTTGAGATCCTTCATTTATCTCCCATCGATGACCCCACAGCGTGCAGAGCAGAGCGCACAACAGGAATTTTGCATGGAAACTTAATTTGTTTGCAAATACTGTAAGCCTGCCGAGCCCACATTTGACCCTCACTAACCCATTCAAACCTGTCCATGTGCTGTATTTATTATGAAAAAAGAATACATAAATACACTGCATCACATGCTCTCTAGTTTGCTCTCAAGGTGGTAATGGAAAACACTGACTGCAGTGCATGCTTATGCCTGGGTGAGATTGAATTGATGAAAGCATCAAAACTCAATTCTCAATCTCAATCACAACCCATATGGCCTTGCCCAAGTGTACCTGGAAGAAATGAATGTTTATCCATTCAGGTAGAGAATTACGGAAGCATGAGAAAAAACGATTATAATTTCAGGATCAAGACATTTGTGAGACACTGATGTATTAAGTAAAGGAAGAGTCATGGAAATGCTGTACTTGTGTGTGTATACGATCACCCAGCATAAACACACTCCTACAGGACTGACACGATAATAAAAACTATTACAAAGAGAGGTTTCCTTCCCTCCAGGCATCCTTATTTTCCATTCCATTTATATGGTAGTGCTGTTCTTCCCCTTTCCACAACTTACTCTGCTGTGCGTCTCATTGCATTGCACTCACTTCTACATTTCTTCCTTTTATTTTCTCTCCCCTTTCAGGACCCTGGGACTCTCCTGCTCTATTGTCCAGTCAGGACCTTGGGGCTCTTCTCTCTTCTTTCAGTGTTGTCGGAGGCTGAACACACAGGAATAGCTTGAGACTGTAAGACTAAGGAATACGCACAGGCAAGCCTCCAGAAATATCTGAATGGGGGTGGGGGGGGGGGACATAAAGGGTCAGCTCAGATGGAGACCCCCAACCCCCCCAGTGCACAAATCAAACAGAACTGCTCGATTCATTTTTGGAAGAAGCGGAAATAAAAAAATTCACAAGAGGCTGTTTGACGTAAATCAAACACCAGGATTCCTCAAGGGTCTGAATTCCATCTCACCCACATGTAACAGTGTGGCTTTCACAGTGGGGCTCCTTGTTTGGCAGACTGGGCTAAACCCATGAAGCTGCTACTCCTGAATTATACAGGTTTTGCACACAAAAAAAAATCAATGCAAAAAAATGCTAGATAAAAGTAAAACACATGTCAAATTAAAGAAACCCAGAAGCTTCACATGCTGCAATACTGTATCCATTAAACACCTAACATATTACTTATTAGCCAACATAGCAAGAACCATGGATAGGTGATTGATGCAATCAAGGGGGATTCCGCAAAGCTGTAAAATACTCCACATGTGTATCATGAAGTTATATTCCCAATGAATTGTGAAATCTGTTTTTACTTGGGTTTCACCAAAATACACTACTGGAATACATCTGGAAAGCAGACATTTCAGAATATAAAACCCAACAAAAAGACTTCATTAAAAGAAGTAGTGTCGTTCTCATCGAAAGGATAATTAAACTCGGACAGACTGCATTTGGATCATTGTGCACAATGGCAGTGAGGACGCACACCCACTGAATGCAGCTAGTGATACTAATGCAGGTACTGGTAGGATAGGTGTTCTTTCAGAATCAAGTAGAGTCTTTTATTCATAACTTAACCAAAAAAAAGATTCACACTTGCAGCACAGATGTTATATGAAGCAATTTGAGAACAAGAGAATGCAGGAAATTGCTTCCGAGTTAATACTCTCATCCAATCCATCACTGGTCCGGAGGGATTAGGTAGGTTATTATGAAAAAGACCTTTAGCAAGCTTCCAATATTAAAAGACTTGAGGGGGATTACATTCTGCAATAAATCAACCACGACAAATTCTGCTTTTTATTGCAATTATGACCTTTACATGTCAATAATAAACAAATGAAAGCCCATTTTTAATAAGGCACTGTGTAAATTATGATTTAAAAAAATAACACAGTACAAAATAATTAAAAACAAGGACAATACAGTTTGAACACCGCCAACACAATGCAATAATGAGAAGATTATCAGCTCCGCACTACATCATAAATATTCTAGTCCCACATGACATTCACATACAAAATGAAGCATTTTTAATTGGAACGAACAAACAGACTTCTGGACTGGAGTCCGCACTGGAAGGTTAAATCCTCATGGAACACGATCCAAACACAACATCTATAGTTATTTGATCAGGCTACAGTGAGTCTTCAATTTACCAGGATTGTGTTTAAATTGCTGGAATAACCACGCAACGGGCTACATGGACTGCCCTGAGCGTCTACACTCCGGACGATGCAATACAGGTTGTGTTTTAGGCGACCACACCCTGGCGAGGATTAAAAAAAAGAAAAACCCACAACACACCCCCCCCCCCACCAACAACGCTCTTACAGTACTTACCCCAATCTGGAATAGTAAGTTTATAACATCGCTAATTCATCCTGCCGACTGATCCACCATTCCTCACTGGTAACCTGCAACAGAGAAGGAATACGATAAGCATGTAACCACCTGCAGGACAATACCTCTAAAACCCCAGTGCTTGTTACAGACTTCCTTAAAGCCACAAACACAAGCTTGATAGGTGCCACTTTTTTGTGCAACCAAAAAAAAAAAAAAAGCACACCCCACACACGTTTTGATGTTTGTCAGCGTGCGATTGCATACCCTTTTGTACGTGCATTTGCACCAATATTAGAATGGTGTGGAAGGCTACTCCACTGCTTTGCATAGCAGTACTTTGTACAGTATGGCACTTCATACAATGACTGCAAATACTGTATGATTGAAGAACAAAGTCTATTGACCCAGTGACCGAGCACATGTGGCCAACTCCTAACACAGGCACGCTGTGCACACGGAGCACTCTGTTCAAAGAGGGTTCAAACACCACTCAGTTCAGAGTGGAATACAAATATACAAAAGAACACAGATCCATACTGTCAGCCCTGTGGCTGTAGTTCAGTACTCACAAACTTTTAAACCCCCACTGCTTTCAACTTCACTTTTACCCATTTAGTTTATTATTATTATCATTGTTATCATGCATGTTATGTAATTTAGTATACAAACTACGTAAATATGTTAGACAATAAACAATGTTCTACACAAGCATTCCCTACAATAAAGTCCTGCCTTTACTGAATCTACCATAAAACTGATAAGAAACAAGCCAATACATCACTGACACAAGGGAACGGTTTGATTTCCAGAGAGAGGGAATGGCAGTTTATTTTATTTGTGATAAAAAAGTACAAACGCCTAATAAAGAATTTATTAACCATTGAAGATTAATGACCACCAGCACTCTGTGTAGCACTGTTACTTTTCTGTGCAACTCTTCAGAGAAACAAAAGATCCACTTCACCCTTTCTTTTTTTTTTTTTTTGGACAGTATTTATTTTGACCAAGGGTAAATTATACTATTTACATCAATAAGTATTGATTTGTAGGTTTTAAAATAGCCTATAAATAATGGCATGGAAACAAACACACTTATAATTGCAACAAAGACAAATGTAAATGCATTCCGCAAGAGGATGATTAATCTAATGACAATACATCGAGAAATGTGTTGAAACTTCACCTAGCCATTAATCCAACCCATTTAACATGACTAGAGAAAGAAAAAAAGAAAGCTTGTCAGAAAAGATGTTAACTCACACTACAAATGGAACCTATTGATCTTTTATAAAATGGGTTTATTGATGAAGCAGCTGAAACTTGATAACATTGCATCGATCGTGCACGTTATCGGTTATGTCATTTTTACAGTTTAATTAACATGCTGTAATAATACCTAAAAACGGGATGGTGCTTACAAAGACACACACAGACAGTAAAGACGCCACGTTGGGAACTGAGAGAGAAGCCGGCCCACATCACTGTTTCACTCTTTCTTGGCAGGCACCGCCACTTTAAGATAAGATAAATGCTTTCTGAGTGAAGGGCGGTTGTTTTTCCAGAGTGCTGAAAATAGTTTCCACAAAAATGTGTTGCGCCTACTGTAAGCAATGCTCCATTAAGCACTTAAAGTAATGTACAGTAGAAGCTTGTACGGTACTTCTAATATCTAGTATCTAATATCACCGTGGCATAGATGGGGGTACGAAACTTAATGACGAACTACGGCACGCAGAAGAAAAAGTCCTAAACAATACGATCTCTACAAATATAGTTGCCAATGGAAGAGTCCTCTAGGCTACAGTATCTGTCCAAGGTTGTGTACTACCTATTGCAACATGAAGTGCTATCGTAGTGAACACATCAAGCACAAGTGCGACTGTGTCAATGACCGTGTCATGTGCGAAGCCTGCGGGGTCCCTGTGGTTTCACACATGAATGATCAGACATCCTGCAGGTAGGGGCTCACCACGGACTTAAATTCAAGGATCTTAGGAACGCTTAAAATAAAATAAAAAAGCACAAGTGGACAGCTGTGTGACAACATCCTGATTATACTTCATGGAGGTAGGACTGGCAGAAAACAAAAAGCACTGCAGCAGCTAATTGCTACAAGCTAAACTGTGCTTGGAAACGGTGCATAAAAACATGAAGGTGTATAATGAACCATCAGGAAGGCTACAGTATACTGTACTGTATTCAAACACTGCAATATTTCAAAACAAGCCGACATTTATAACTCAATTTAATGAATATGTCTTAATATGATGTAAAACTTTATAGGCTCCATATATTTTCCCTTCAACGAGAAATGGTTCCGAATACAGCCACTTCAAATTGCATTTTGGTGTAAAAACCTTGACAGACATGGCCCTTAGTGCCTTACATCAGTCACACATTGTTCAATACCTCCAGTACCTTAATATCTGATAATGTGCTGCTGACTGACTGCTGCAAAATTAGCTTAAAAAAAAAAAAAAAAGAGGAGATTGAAACCCAGTAAAGCATCTCAAAACAAGATTAAAAAAAAAAAAAATAGAAGTAATGCAGAAAGTCATATGAACACACTAAATAATTGTCCTGTATGTTTTAAAACAGCTGAATGTGGTTATTCACTTAAACCGAGACCCTGTGAATGCACTCTGCACTTACTGGTGATGTGGCAAACTTTACAAAATGTGGATTCCACAAGAATGCATGTCTGGATGTGTTCCCTGAATGCCTTCCAGCATTTTAACAGCCCAGCCATCGCAAAACACACCTACGCCAAACACACGCTCCGATTTTCACGACAGGAAACACACAAATACAATTTAAATGCACATATGCCTGTTACAAATCAAGTACTGTACAAGTCAAAACAGCATCAACTGTGGCTGTACAGGGAGAAATGCACACTGTCTTTACTTCAGCAGTAGATTTCAAGTTAGAAACTGTTGGTTAGCAACGTCCAGAAAAACTACAAGCTTTAAAGTAAAGGTTATATTTTGGTTAACGAACGAGTTTCAAAACACATGGTTGTATGCATGCAACATTTACCTGCACAGTTCTCTGGTCTTCTGTAAAGATGAATAGGAAAGCATCAGACACTGTAAAGGTCCAGTGAAATGAATGTTAAAGAAATAACTGCATTGAAAAAGCAGCTTGATGTGTGCGGATGCAGCGTCAAAGCCTGCACCTTCTCCAAGTTCTATTTAATGTTAGGTTACACTCCCCTATCTGGAGTTACTTACACTACTGATGGGTTTCTCACAGAAGTTAGCTTACTTACAGAATCCAATGCACTCAGCAGCAGCAGCATCTGAACACTCTTTAAAAAAATAAAGCTTCTTCTACTGCAGTTACTGTGCTGGATAACCAATCCTTTAGGGGGATTTCATGCTTCACAAACCTCAATTTACTCTTCACAATCGGACATTGCTTTTTTAACTCCTGAAGACAGCCCTATGAATCACTGGGGATTGTTTCCTATCTCAAAAGCGGCATCACTGGCTCCAGCTTCCTGGGAACAGTAGATTGTTATCAGCACACGACACCCATTGCAAACACAGGCACAGACCTGCCTGCCCTTTGCAGTTGAGCAATTAGAGGGAATGAGAATTAACCAGCTGCGTTCTGAATACATCCATGTGACCGACAAAGACACTGGCACAATTTTATAACTTCATTAGGGCCCAACTTAACTTAGAAACTTAGAAACAACTTAGCTGGAGTGAGAGAGAAGCAGCTATATTGTTCTGGGCATTATTGTACTGTTTCCAAACCAAGTATCTTTTACCATTTTTTCTCTCCAACTGCCATCCTGATGGTTTTTAAAATCCCTCCTCCTCCAATTCAGGACACTGAAGTCAGACCCAACCGATGACAAACTCTGGCGTTCAGTCCTAGATAAAACTGAGTCCCTGGGGGACTGGAATGTGCAACACCTCCATAAAAGCTGAAGGAACACAAAGCTTGGAGCTTGGTTTCAGGGCACTGCATGGCACACCAGGGGAGACTTGGGGGTTTGATCAAAGCAAAGCTGTCTCAGGACTAGGTCTCCTGGAACCAGGTTTCAAGCCCCCGTTTCTGAAAAAGTGTCTGTGTTCCCTCAGCTTAAGGCATAAGGACACTACCACTCCTTTTGCTCCCTGGTATTTTCCTCTGCAGTTACCCAAGTTTGTAATAAACTATGTATGTGCGTGTGTGTTATGGTCTACTTTTGTTTTATAGTTTAGTTAAATCAGCCAGAATCATGCATTGCAATACCTGCAGCACACAGACAGTATTGTCACAGCGTCTGCACCAAAGACACACACACCCTGTAGAACAGCCTAGTCATGGAATAGCGTTTTCTTCATAAGCATTCATCAAACACACATCTCTGTAGGTTTAGACAGGGAAGCAAACCCACAGGAACGACATGACAAAATACAACGCTGATGTTTTCAGATAGAGAGGTTTTTCTTTAGGTTTTCAATATTTAAAAGAGAAAAAATGGGTCTTAAACATTGTTTTTCTAATCAATTTTATAAACACAATTTTGTATATTAAAAGAAACTCAAGTACAGTAGTACAACCACGTGCAACATAATCTGACGTGGCTTTCTCCTAGCATTCTGAGTGATGAAATACTTGAATACACAAATGTGCCAATATTTCCTGATGACTGATACAGTAACCAATATTTATATATATATATAAATTAATAAACTTCCCTGTACCTGCATAACACCAATCCTCATACAGTAGTGGTATACATGTTGACATTAAAACTCTCCAGTGTTTATTGACAAAGAATTCTCACATCAATATCTAAATCTGCTCTGAAAAATACGTGTTGGTGATTTACAGCACAGTATCTGGAAAAGTGTTCTAACTGAACCTTTTAAAAGTCATGAATGTAAATACAGTATAAAAAGAGAGAGAGAGAGTCCTAATGTGCTTGCACAGCACCACACAGAAGGCTTTAGTACAAAAAAAAAAAACTTCCTTGAAAATATCTCGAGGCCGTACAGTAAAGTACTTCACTTGGGTCAACACCAGCCCTGGAGCCTGCTGGAGATGAATGCTTCACTCAGTGCTGCCCGATGCCACTCCAGTCCTCCGCACCCCTTTATATAATCTGCTCACTGGAAGCTCAGTTTAATGAACAAAGGCGCCTTTAATAATTCAGATGGTACTTTCAAAAGATACGATGCGGCTGTCAAAAGCTTTCAGCAATACAGTGAGTAAACTCCATCAGCTTCTGTGGCTTTGCATACATTGATCCCCAGTCCTGCTCCCTGAATGCAGATTGTTACCCTGTTTCTCAGCTACTTCACAGGATTACACCCAGGCTGATACGTGTGTCAGTGGTGTGTGTGTGTGTGCGTGCGTGCAATGTGCTACATTTTTACACACTGTCTCAAGGATCTGACATCTCTTTCACGAAAATACAAAATTGCTGGCGTTTGTAAATCACACCTAAAATGAAGCTGTATTAGATGCTTTGGGGTTGCTGTAGAATACATGAGCCCACAGAAATGTAAATAAAATAAATCTTGACAATATGCAGCAAGCTGGTACAATATAACACGTTTGTGGAGCCCGCTTGGCTTAGTGGAAGCTACCCAGCGGTTTGGACTCTGCAGACCCTTTACAGACAGACAGCGAGTCGGACAGACAATCAGAGCCTGCATGGCACACAGCTGATAAGAAGTCTGACTTCTGACAGTCCTGTCTCTCACAAAGCATTCAACATCGGACACGGAAAAGGTGCCCTGTAAAAAACACTCGAGTTAAAAGAAAGATTCCCATTCACTAGAGGTGGTTACGAATCATTTTATATATTCTGGTCAGCTCGGGCACAGCTTCCTGTTGTGCAGTTTTCAATGTTGGATCTCTCCATGCAGGTAATAACAAGACGTTTATATCAAATAAAAATCAATTACAAATTGCCATACCTGCTAATTCTGAGTCAGTCACTCCCTTTTGTTACCGTCCGATTATGAATGCTAAGACTACGGCAGCACTTTAAAACCATTCAACATGAAAAGGACAAAAAACTACTGCAGAACATTCCAGCCCACTCCATCCCCCACAAGGATCATCTCCAACTCCATCCCCCACAAGGATCATCTCCAAGTCCATCCCCAACAAGGATCATCTCCAAACCTCTTAATTAGGTCAAGAGAAGGCGGAACAGTTTCCACCGAAATGGAATTTGCTGGAACAGATAAACTTCAAGAAAAGCTAGATTTTTTTTTTTATTCTTCTCCAAACCGTTTAAAAGAATTTCAAACATATCCCTGCCTGTCAGCAACAGTTGTCTCATTTAATAAAACGCGTGGTCAGTCCTTCCTCTTCCTGTAGCCTTCATGCAAATGATGAATTTGTTGCATTGATAACATACTAATGGCAAGCCCAAACAAATGGCCCCCTGTGCATCTCGAGCTTGTGACATGCCCAAGCAATAAGGGTGGCTTTCCTAGTGTACCTGGTGTCATTTTCTTAGAGACTGGGCGAGGAGTCTCTTCAGCTAGCAGTATTATTCTCACGTGTGCTCGAGGAGATCACAACCTACAATAAAAAATAAATTAAAAAACACGCATGTTGAATAGAAATACCTCTACTGCTTTGCACATGAATTTTTTTTTTTAAATAAACAAATTTATCAAATACATATTTTCACCCTGTAATATACTATTCAAATTCCATTAACAGAACACAGAATTTTTTTTTTTCCTTTTCTTTTAAATAAGATGAAAGCCGCCAGCCGCATATCAATGCATGTTTGTTCCATTTTTTTCTTGGTCTAATGAAAGGCATTGGAAGGTAATGGTGTGAATCTAACAAATTATCCTGCAACCCTTAATGGCTTTAAAACATGCAATTGATTGAAGAATGAGCAGAAACAGCAGGATTTCAGCTTCAGCCCTGAAGGAACTAATATATAATGCACACGATTAGCAGGCACGGCTGGATTAGTTTGCTTAACATGCATTTCACAAAACAAAAAAAGTTTACACTATATTATATATATAGACACACACACACACACACACACACACACACACACACACACACACACACACACACACACACTGTATATCGTTATAAACATTTATCTGCACCAACAATTAATATCAACCTGCATTTTTAAAAGTTGAAGTTTGGGGTTTTACTTGATCTCCCCATCTCCCCATTAAAAACTCCAGCAGTCTGCTTTCAGGGCTGTGTATTACATCTAATTAGCAACTGTATATCAAGTTCAATGCATTTCATAAATATTCATGTAAATAAAAAAAAAAGATAAAAAGAAAATTTAATGAAGTCAACGACTGCCAAAAACTATTTCCAGCAAAGCTACTCCAATGTAGTCCCATCAGGAAGATTATTCAATCTCATTACCAGATTGCATCTTAATCACGCAACAAGAAACCCTACCCGGCTTTCAAATTAGTCACACGCCTGCCCCCCACTGGCGACTGCATCATAACCATGCAACGATAAACCCTACCTTTCACATTATTCACCCCACTGGCGACTGCCATCATACAGTACACAGGGGCTTGTAGGGCCACCATGTGCAGACAGGGTGAGCCCAGCCTGCCAGGAGTTTCAGATGATCTGAAGACATACTGGACTAGAACACCCTCAGGGACTGCTGCCTCAGCTGCTGCTTTGATATTTGTGGTTGGAACTCTTGATTGAAGCCTGTTCTCCAGAGCCATGGCTTTTAAAAGACTGCTTCTTGCAGTCTTGGATAAAGAAGCCTGTCAAAGACTCTCGGATGTACAGGAAGATCTTCCCCATCCTCAGTGAAACTGACTGGCTGCGGCAAGCACTATGCATTACGTACATCAGGCTTGTTTGCGGAGAACTGGTTACATGTTTCTGAACTGATGTTTTGGGGTACTTAGGACTGGATAGATTTGGGAGATTTTATTTTTTTGCAGGGACCACAAGTTGGAAACCTCTGCTCCAATACAACTCTGTTGCAAATAGAGTTTCCTTTAAAAAAAAAAAAAAAAAAAAAACACTACACACAAAATCACACACCGCAGCCTTGGTTCTAGAAGTTAACTTTCATGCCTGGTCTGGGATCCTTAACGCAGCCTGTGTTGCAGGAGATGGCTCGAGTCCCATTATCCAGCTCCTCTACAAACAGAATGAGCTTCAGAGGTTTTACACTGCATACTAGTGCTTGTGCTATTCAGGATACCCAGACTGATCAAACACTTTTGGGTCGGCTGTGTATTTGTAGTGCAAGGACAATGCTTTATTGAACCGCCTGCATCTCTGCGGTCAATCCGGTAAAGCGCTTCTTAACAGGAGCCGAGCATCACGATCCTGATCAATCTTAAACACAAGTCACCACTCCACGCCGGTGCCAGTGTACTGTATGCCTCCCTTATCCGCCTGTGCTTCGTCACAAAGCAGACAGACATTCTTTTCAATGTGCTTACATTCCACTCAAGGTAGTTCTAGCTCTAGAACAGCAAGGTCCCCCACAGCCTACAGTACAGCTTTATCTTCAACCTTTTTTGTGTTTGTTGGAAAGAAGGAAAACACCACAAAAATAAACCTGCCCGATCTTTTGCCTTGCGAGTCTCTTCAGGAGGGTAATGGGTAAACACATGAAGGACTTTGTAACATTTAAAAAAAATAAAAAAAACACAACACAAGCAATTCAAAAGAAATACTGTGAGGCTGTAAAATTTCTGGGTGTCTCTAAAGGAAGAGTGCATTTCACTCTGCTTCCCTCAAAATTAGAAAGTTATTTTCGGCACCAGTTTAGCAAAGTCACTATAGCCTTAAGAAAGACATCGTAAAAGCTAACCACGTTGCCTTGCAATTTCCCCAGGAGTCACTTGTGAAAGCATTATCCACTTTTTTACTTGGCCTGATCTCAGGGGAAGGGAAAAAAAAACCACACACCACACAAGGCTCCTGTTACTGGAAATATGCATTCTTTTACTGCTGTACTATAGATCCCAAATCCCCACAGCCAAAAGATACAGGTTACCTAGACTATGCTTTCCTGCATCCCATGTAATCAATACAAACGGTGCAGAAGAAAACTTGTGCCATTCCATTTTTGAATATGGGTTACAACAGTGGCTAAGGCTAGCGCTACAGTAACTGCAGTGCTAGCTGAAAGAGGGCATGAGGTTATGAACTGTATAGTGGGGCGTTGGGTGAGATAAGCTTGTATGCAGGACTATTTTAGAAAGGAGTTGAAGAAAAGAATAAAGTGAACATTTAGGAAATCCAATTCCAAGGCTTGTGTGGTCTTTATCAGTGTTGCTATCACAACCCACCATGCTGTCAGCTCTATATCTATCTATCTATATTTGAATCATCTGCATTGTCCAGCAAGTGCATACTCAGTGAATCGTGTACACTCAGGTATAAGCCCATGCACCTGCTGCGCTGGCACGGTTACTGTTACTGTAAGCAGCTGTGTTTTGTATATTGTCCTGTTAACAGCAATCATTTTGCTTGCAGTACTGTACATATTAGCATGCTAGCCAGGGCACAGTACAGAGCCATTTACCAGCTGACTCAGTAGCATCTTGGCATGTGTTTTAGTAATTAGTCAAGAGAAAAGAAATCTTATGCAGCTTAATCAAAACTCATCTGAAACCCATGTCTAATCCCAACTGCATCGAGTAAAGTTAATAAAGCAAGAAAAATAAGAAATGAGCATCTTAAAACGCAGGGCAGGCGAGGGAAATTATTCGATTAGAACGGACTATTTAATTATGTTTGAGAGTTTCTTTGGGATGCAGATTGGTTATTACTGACACACGTTGCATGCATTACTGTCCTAATGAAGCTGGAATTTAAAATGGTTTATGGAGCATATTTCCATACAACCTCGTATCCTTAAAAAAAAAAAAAAAAGCCTGGCACTGGATATTGCAGCTTTATGCAAAGTATCTTCAGTACTTTAGCACAGAATATATCTGGCAATTGCATTTTGCAGCAGTTAAGGACTTTATCGAGGAAGTACCTACTTCACAGAATGGAAGATAAATTGATTATTATTGAGCCATCGCTCCTCTGAATATTCATACATTACAAATAGAACTGGAATGGTAGAACAATAAAACATTCCGACTTCCGAGAAAACAATTACTGGCATCAACCCAGGTACGAGTCTTGAATTGGGGAGGAACGTTTCTCAGTGAATAACAGGTTGGGCATTTCTCATTTCTATTTGTAACCTTACAGAATGTTTACAAACACTTAAACAAACAAACAAACAAACATACACAGTCTGCAAGTAAAGCAAGAGATTTTTTTTTTTTTGGAATAAGGACCAGTGTATAAAAATCAAAAGGAGGACAGCTTAAAATAACCGCACAAGAAAAGACCAAAACACCAATAAAAGGATACTGACAGACAACAAATATTCAAGCTCTCTACTGGTAGATATTTTTCGCGATGTAAGACTGGAAATAAATGTTTTTGCAGTGCTGTTGTAAATTTTTAAAATGCTGTCACGTGGTTCAGAAATCAGACAGAAACTGAAATGAAGTTCTAGGACACAGTATTCGTTCCTTTAATACTTTGTTTCCAAAAGCCGCAGGAATGGGAAACCTAATTACAGCATCTCCAAAGTCAGTAGGCAAAGCACTTCTTCCTGTACCAAGGAACAAGCAGTCCTACCAAGTAAACATGTGTGCTGCTTCCCAAACCTAATTTACAGTAAAAACACACACCACACATTACGTTAAATCTAGCAGATCGACGGATTCAAGAAACCAATGATCATTTTTACTGATGATCGTGTGACTGAACTGAAATATTCTGTGGGACAGAATATCCAGGCTGTGCTTCAAAACCAGCATGAAGTGACTTGTCCATGTTCAGCATACTGATGCTATCACCCCCCCTAACTAGATACAGTAGCTTTTTATAAAACACTGCTACGGTACACTGGGTACAATGATAACAGTTGGTAATAGATGTCCTGGTGCCACAGCAGTGTGTATATTTAATGATATTCTGGGAGGTACAGTTCTGAACAGATAACGTGATTCAGTCATTATTTCACTATACAGTAATACAAACAAGCCAGTCTGAACTGGATGGCTTATGATGATTGCTATGTAAGCATTACTGAAAGCAAAGATGGGACAATAGCTAAAAAAAAAAAAAAAACACACAACATGAAAAAGGACATGCAGTCAAAATCTAGCACAGGTTTTATGCCCTTCGAGCATTTCGTTCTTGAAATCTATAACAGTATTTGACAACATTCCCCATTACTTAGAGGCTTGTGGAAGAAAACTTAAATATTATACTACTATACTGTATATAAAAAAAGACAGAAAGAGTTCTGTTCTATTAAAAGCTGCACCAGCTACTGTAAAATGAAATGGAACTAATGAGAACACTGCTGAACAGTCCCATCTGACTTCCATGTTGCACTTGAGCAACTTGATTAAACTCTGTAGCAACAGCTGTTCCTGATAACTGGATAGAGATTTATAACAATATCACAGCAACATAACTGTGCGTAATGCCATGTCACAGGGCCCACGTCTGCTTACAACTACCAGCGTCACAAATCCTGCTGATACACTACACTGATAGAACACTGGATTTCAAAACTATTAAACAGAGCACGATACACAAACAAAGAACATTCCTGTGAAACGCTGTTCTCTACCTCCTTCTCAGAACTGCCTCACATTGTTCTGTGTGTTTACTGTAGCCAACATACAGTAGCATCCAGGAGTTCATCTTGACTCAACCTTACCAACTGAACCAGTCCCATCAGCTCTCGTTCTCCACATTAACTGTTAATACACACTGTCACGCAGCCCGACAAGAGGTTCCTTTTCTCTACAGCCGCCTGAGCTCCTGAGAGATCTGCGTTACCTCCGCAGCGTGTGCACTTACTGTCTCCGTCAAACCAGGATCAATGATTGAGTCGAGCCTGGGAGTGCTCTGAAGTACACATATAGAAACCCTTGCAAACGCCAACACAAGACCACAGAAATAAAGAAAGTAATAACAGGATTAAGTAGCTCTTTTAATGAAAATATGTAGCCATCTTGTTTTAATGAGACCCGACAATGATTGAAATCAGGCCATACCTTAAGGCCTGGTAGATTACTGTAGGATGCTATAATACGTTGTGTATCTGCATGGATTTAGACTTTAAATAATTGCAGTGTTTCAGTAGTTCTAAGCCCCTGTAAACATGCTCATCCTTGGTTAACCAGCTTCTAATAAAAAACAATTTGGTTCAAAACGTCTATAGCCTAGATTCTCAATGAGACGACAGAAGCACGCTGTATTAAGCAAGATATCAACATAACCTGTGGTACAATCCGGCTGCCAAGTTTCACTGATGTACTACACTTTTTTTCCTCCTGGCTTACCGGTTTACTGGTCAAGTGACTTTTGAACTGCCCTTGCTAGAGGATTTATTTTTGGAAGGAAGATAAAAGCAGGTGAACACAATACTTTAAAAAGGGACTCCAGTTTTAACAGATGAATGTACTGTAATAAGGGCTTTACTTTGCACAACTTGCTCGTTATCGAATGACGAGAGTTTTCTCACTGGTTTTGCATGCACATTAGAGTGCTGGATGTTTCAAATTCAAAAGTCGCACCCGCTGTCACTGAATCTCCTGGTAACATCACATGAGGCTGTGCTCCAAATAGCTGAGCTCCTGTCACCTTGCAGGTTTCACATCACATGTGGATGAACAGAGATCAAAACACGATCTGCCAATCGACAGAATAGAGGTTTTTAAATTCCCCCCCCCCCCCCCTCCACCCTCCACCCTCCACCCTCCACCCCCCACCCCCCAATACTGTAAAGTGGATTCCAGAAGTTCTTGCAATAGCAGGCTTTAAGGGTTCTTCCCCCAAAGCTCTCTCTTCTGTGAAGCTGCACTGTTTTTACAAAAAGCCAAGTCAGTAGACTGAGGGCACTGAAATGAGTTTGCGAAACACAGCTGCACAAAAGGATCTTTTGTAAGTTTTAACAGTACAGCCAAAAATTGATATGGAACTGGCAGTACTCCTCATAAAGGACTAGACAAAGGATCAACATTCGTACTGCCAATTACCTAGAACGTGAATTCAACCTTACTTAACCTCCGTTAGGACGGCTTCCCTTTCATGATCCTGTAATTGTTCAGATCTTCTGTACTGCAACAGCTAATCTCACACATTAGTGATGTTGCGTATCCCATTGCTTCAGTTGTAGAGTCCATATTTATTGATCTAAAATGGCTACACATCTAAATACTGTACTGTACCACCAGAGACCACCCCTTAACTCTGTGTTAATCCTGTTGCGTCTCCTTGCCTTGGAAATACTAGTCAATATCAGAATCATGAAGCAGCTGAAGACCTCCACATACCCAATGGGTGTTCTCTTGGTTTCCATGGAAACTTAAATGCTCATAATTTACTGTAGCATTATCAGATAAAAGGAAACAGGTGGGTGGTATAGAAATCCCCACATTGGATTTCACCAGCAGCACATCTTATTATTTATTTAAGTGAATAACAAGAAAAACAGGATAATGCAATCTCTCCGTTAGCCTGCTTTAAAAGCAAGGTTAATAGTAAAATGTATTATTACTCAATTTGATTGATATTTAATCACAGTATGTGTGTGTCAACCGACAAGTCAATAACGCTTACTTTTAGGGGAATCTGGTATTGCAGGTATTATTTCTCATTAAAGTCCTTTGCATGCATGTACAGTCGTGCTGGCTTTAAATGAACAGAGGGGGAAAGTAGGTCAAGAGCTTTCTAATGTTTACCTGATCTCTCCTTTTTTCTATTAGCACTGTCAGTGGAGCAGCAGTTTACAAAAAAACATTGTAAAAATGTTCCAATATGTTTCTACTTTTTAACCCCCTGGGATTTCAAATCAAAATATAGTACTTGTCTTTCCGGCACAGTGGATTCTATATAACCTAGTTTAGAGCAAGCAAGGTGCAGCATTAGAATTCACCGGTTAGGTTCCGAGGGAAGAACTTTAGGCAATTCTCTCTTCTCAATCTCACAGGAATGATGCATTTAAAGAATCTGATCAATTTTATTGTGTGCTGCTTTTGTTACTCCTGCAAAGTAGATGGGTAAAATCCACCAACCTGCAACAAGACTCAGTTGCAATGTAATATTTTCCTGCAAATGTTTGCCCAAGAGAGTGTACAGGCTGTCAAACCAACATTTAGGATTCTCAGTTTTAATTTTCATCTTTAAAAAAAAATAAATAAAAAAAGGAAAAATCCAGCAAGATCTTGTGTTTTATTCCTTCCTAACCATTGAAATGTCCCAGTTTCCATCTTCAATTTTGAACTGTAAGGGAGCTGGGTGTCTACGTACAGGAGAAATGCAGAAAAATATATTATATAAAATGTGCAGGGTGTTGAAGGATAACAAAAACTACTGAACCAGATAGAATGAATAAGAAAACAGAACCTGTGTGTCAGTGCACGTGTGTGTGTGTGAGTGTGTGTGTGTCATTTACAACAAACCATATGCCTACAGACCTGCAAGTACACACGATGAACAACTTTCCCCAATGATGGTAACCTTTTAAGAGATCAAACAGACTACAGTATCTTGTCTTTTTTAGGAGGCAGGGTCAAATATTTCTCCTGCACCCCACCCCAATCTTGCTTTAAAATATACAGTAACCCAAACTTAAGAGAATCAAAAGCAGAGTTGGCCCTCTGAATGTGAGGATTTGAGATCAATGTGCTGCGCCAGCCTCACTCACGCTGGATTCCCAGATCTCAGTGAAAGGCAATGAGGATCTTTTCCCTTCAGAGAGGAGCATGCAGCAGCTACAGGACACTGGGAAGAGCAGGAGAAGGACAATTCCTCAAGATCATTCCCAACACAAACACATCCTGCTGACTGCAGATCAGGTGGGAAAAAATGATCTGGGATCTTAATCCCCTACGTATTTGATTAGCTAGTGACGACTGACGAGACTATCTTAGGCAGTGGTTGATTACGAATGGGGTTGGATGGCAAATACCTATGTAGCATTTAAATCTGCATATTGTAATCATCTTTGTAGACCCCCAGTCTAAACTGCTAGATTCGGAGTGACACACGAGTCATTTGCGACTAAAGTCTGCAGGGATACCCAAAATACAGACAACCCGATTACTGTAGTATAAACAAACTACTTAATGGTGTACAGATGGCTAAACCTCCGCTTAACATTCAAATCATAACGACACGTAACAAGTCAAATGATTTACATGCCGGGCAGGGATCAGCTTGCAGGCTAGGATTTCCCTGGGTGTTGTTGCACACACACCGATAACAAACAACGGAACGACAGAAGAAGAAAAATAACTAAATCAAACGCAGTGCATTCTAATACTAGGCAAACTGCACTCTGTTTTTTTTTTTTTTTGTATACATACACGCATTATTTATCAGGAGGGAGATACAAAACCGTGCCACCGAGAATAGGTCGAAATGTTTCTTAAGAAGCTTTGTTTTTTTCTGCAATGCATCGTTGTTGTTTGGTTTATATGTATTACCTGTATAACTACAGGTGTCCAGTCCAAGGTATGCTTCTGTAAACAACGCTATACTACTTTTACCAGCATATCCTTAAAAAGACGTGGCTTACTCTTTCAAATCGAGGTAATAACTATTATTAAATCCTGCATGTAAATGCCACGCAGGGTCTGTCTGTATCTTAATTCTGAATGAAAACGTGCCACGTTTGGTTTGTACAGCACCAGAAGCATTTATCAGTAGAAATAAAGTATCACAATCGTGCATTCCTATACCGGTATTTGTATTATATTCCTATCAATGTACTACTACCGAGAATGCAACTGTACAGTACAGAACTGAACTGAACGGAAGACATAGACGATTCGGCATTTACAGAACTCCGCCAGAAACCCACCTTGTGTGCAGAGACACAGAAAGGTGTCTTGCAGGAAGTCGCAGGGTTGATGATAAAACAGTGAAGTCTCCGCAGGCCTTGTGCTCGGTGCTTGCTTCCCCTCTCTGTAGCTTCTCTGTAGTCCTCTAAACCAGACTGCAGCTGCAACCAGATCCCCACAGAAACAACACGTTACAGTACAAGCCCACGACTCCAGCTTGCACTTTACCACCGCGATACAAAGCGAGAAACCCCGAAGCGAGGAGGAGGGGCTAAAAGAGAAAAAGAGACAAGGCAGTCCAATCACAGAGAGATGTTGAAGCAGTGAGGACCAATCACAGCGCAGAGATTACAATTTGTATACCGACTGGATGACTGCCCATGACAGACACAGGAACGAACAAAAAAAGGCCAATCACGAAGCGGTACGGGTGGACGAGGAGTAACGCTGTGAAACTACGAAAGAATGAAATGTAGAAAAAAGGACAGATAAGGATGGGCGAGTGCAGCCTAAAATACTTGGTCGATTTGTTGAAAAAGTTGAAGCTAAGATACATTTTAAAGTGTGCGCGTCGTATATTCGATTTTATGCGCTAGCTTCTGATATTCTTTAAGCCAACTCAGCATTTGAAAACAGTGTAGTAACATTTGGGAACGAAGGTATTTGCATTGCCAAATTAAACACAACTATGGCGAAATGTTGGAAATGTTTCTATTCAGGATCTGCAGTAGTAGTGCTATATTTTTTTTACCAGCATAGTATTGATTTTATTTAGCAGACGCCTTTATCCAAGGTGACTTGCAGAGACTAGGGTGTGTGAACTATGCATCAGCTGCAGAGTCACTTACAATTACGTCTCACCTGAAAGACAGAGCACAAGGAGGTTAAGTGACTTGCTTAGGGTCACACAATGAGTCAGTGGTTGAGGTGGGATTTGAACCGGGGACCTCCTGGTTACAAGCCCTTTTCTTTAACCACTGGACCACACAGCCTCCTATTGATGCAGTGCTGTTATATTTTACACTGGAGTAGATCGTTTCTAGCATTCCTTCATAGTAAGGAGAAATGAGCATGTGGAAATACAAAGGGTATGGCACTTGCTTGACTGAGGTAAGGGTCTTGTTTATAATTCTGTAGCCACCACACCGCTACAGTAGCATGAAAAATGTCTCTAGGCATGGGTGACCAGCCCCTCCCATGCTGCAGTCTTCTTAGCCCGCTAGTGCTGAATCCGACTGGTGATCACAACAAAATTGCAAAAGTTGTCTAATGATGAGAAGCATTAGCGAGATTGCAATCAGTCACACAAGCCGCCAGGTTGACCGTTTCCTGGGTCACACCTCCATGAATCACCGCTGCATTTCCAGTTCATCATTGTGCTGTGAATGAACACCATGCTGTGGGTTTTCAATTATTAATATTCACTACAAATCTATATTGCAATCATGTGCACATTTCAGGCAGGAAACTGTAGGGGAAGCATTCATCAAAGAGAGCAGGGAAGCCAGTGATTGCGGTGCTGCACAGGGCATAGAATTCCTAACGCCTGTCTTAGACGCTCTTTATATTTGTGTTAGGGCTGGAGCCAGTGCTGGTACCTTGTCTAAGCCAGCCTCACAAACAAGTCTTACACCAGGGGGTAAGTTGCTATGTGGGGACTGCATGTCTCACAGGCTGAAAGCTGCAGGGCACTGATCACACCTGGGGTGTCTGGATGCTGCATTTCAGCTTCAAACTGCCACCTGTGGCTGATGAGTGTATTTTTATTTTTAATCCGAGAGCCAATTTGAGATGTTACAAAAGTAAAAGTAACAATAATACTGTACCATCCGTATTAATGTCATCCCCTACCTGTTTAATACCCTAGAGTGTGATCTCTATTGCTGTGTCCTGCTCAGGTCATTATTAATCAGGTTCACTAACTAATGTCCTTCCGTAAGGGAATGCTGACAAAGTGGCCTGTCGTGAATGATACTTTTGTGTGAAACAGAACATGATGTCTGGGATGCTGGAGCTCTGAATGAGAGGGTTGCCCTGGAGGATTTAAGTATGGACCGACAAATCTCTGCTGTAAAGGTAGACTTGTACGGCAGACAGATGGAATCAGCATGGCCTTCAACAAAGAAGATGATAATATAGCCTCTTAAGGAATGCTTATTAGACCTGATCATGTAGGAAAAAAACCACTAAAAAATCCTTGTGTGCCGCACTATAAGGGACGTTTATATATACCGGTGTAGGCAAAGTCCTGCCGAGTAAAAAGAGGTTTGGGATTGCTTTCTTTTTTTATTTCACAGTCTTTGAAAATAGACAGTATTTTAGGTGTGGCACACTGAGTGTATTTTTCTACACTCGTTGCGTCAAAATAACATGGAAAGACGAATCTGGTTGTTTTCTTAACCTATTCTGCATGCCTGGTTTTAAAATCATCTGCAGCTCTAGCTTCGTCCGTTCGTGTTGAAACTGTTATAAAGAAAATAGCTATCAATGAATGACGGTTCTCTGCAAGCAGTTCTGAATTGAAAGACAGACTCTCGCTAAATTATATTTATTTTTCATTAAATCTGTTGGAGGCCCTAAGGGACATGGAGTGTGTCTCTGTTGCATCAGACACGTTTTAATAAAAGCAATCTGGGAAAAATATGACAATCTCATATAGTGACACAATGACAAGTGCACTGCACCCTCCCCATTAAAGCCTTAAGGGCTATTCATTGAATACATTACTATGAGGTGTCACAAAGAATAGCATCAGCATCAGGGAAATGTGCCACAAAACATCACACCATTGAAGGTGCAGCCTTTCCTTCTCTTAAACAAATGTTCCCCTGCAAACTGGATTCTTTCTTTATCTTTGTACCGCTTTTCAGTGACACTACAAAAAAGAGACTGGATATTTTACAGGAGTTCCTCAAGTGTGCCGTCCTGCTACCGGTGCTTGTCGGAATGCTCTGTAATCATCAGAAGATTGTGTTTTGGCAGTGGCTCTGCATTATTCATGCAGTTTGTTCATCCCTAGGACCATCATTCTTGATTACCTGGCTCTGAGATTGGGATGGGGGGGAGGGGGGGGAGGGTACTAACCCACACAAATACTGGAGTTCTGCTGTTGCAGGATAATTGCCTTTTCCATGAAACTCATTTAATTTTCCATCAACAATGTCAGCTGCAAATTCTACAACGGTTGTTCTTATTCTTATAAAAGCAAAAGCAATATATACCAATTTAACTGTGTAATACTTGGAGAAAAGGTCTGGTCTTCTCCGTAACGAAGTTGTTTCTCGCTGTGGTTTATTGCATCAGAAAGGTTTTAATCTTCTGAGTTACAGGTCTCTGCTGCACTGTCTCGTCTCATACAGCGGTTGATGATGTGATCATGTGTAATTACTGGAGTGTCAGTTAATGATCGCCAAGGAGACTAGATTTATTCCTGCTGAGATCAGACAGAATGGGAGGTGTTTTCTGTGGGGACTGAAAGAAAATACATTGAGCTCTGCAAAACGAAACTTTCAAATGTGTTATTATTCCATGAGTCTGCAAAACCTGTCCGATTGGGAGGAAACTTGCTATTACCATTTTTTAGCACATGCGTTTAGAGGTGTCTGTCTGTCCTTACATTTGTCCATCTGTATATCATCATACTTCCATTTTTGCTGTTGCTGTTTAAATTCTTGCTGTCCACTTCTGACATGGAAAATGATTCAAAGTGGAGTGTAGCCTCTTCAATTTTTTGTCCTGAAAGTCAAAAGAAATCAGCCTGGCCATGCACAAACATGTGCTGGCAGCATTCAGTGTGATCTTTCCGAAGATGTGGTAATTCTGCCAGTCCTTCCTGTGAGGGAGGAACAGATGCCCGTCAATGCACAAGGTCAGGAGACTCCTGCAGGGAAATAACAGGCAGCAGGATCTCCATTCAGGGATGAAGGTCGCGAATAATTCCTGAAAAAAAAAATGAAATTCTCTAGTATGTTTGTAAAGTAACGTTGACGGATTTGAATTGGATGGGTTCACAGTTGGGAATACTCTGTCACGCTGTCATTAGCCAGGATTCATGAGTGATTATGTCTGATCCCTCAGCAATGCACTCCAAGCACCTTGTATTGTAAGCACTCCAAGGAGCTCCTGAGTCCTGGTAAGGGTTAGAGCTTTACCCTGGAAGGAGTCGTGCCCTGAGTACCCTGAGTACAAACAACATTTTTCTCTGTTATATGTAAACTATTACTCGCCCAGTACTGGCGTGCAATGTTGTCTCATCTTCTGCAAAACCAGATTCAGAGTTCTAAAGAATAGCGCTTTAATCCTGACCTACTTCTGCCATGACCTGCTTGTTTACGGCAGAACCAGTAACCTGTGTTACCTGTTGAACTTTAGTAATGCAGGTGCAGATGAATGTCATCTTCTCCCTCTCTTTCCAGTGTGACCCTGCCTTGCACTGTCCTTGTCCAGTGTGAAGCTAAAGCAAGTCCCGTCACAGTGCTTTGTAGCACTGCTTTCACGGAAACAAATGATGCTAAACATCAGAGCTCAGTAAATTCCCATTAGATTTAATTAACAGTTTGCAAAGGCTGTTGTTTCCCGGTTAAGGCAGTATCCACGGAAACATGCTTCAGCAGGTTTTTACTTCAGAGATCATACAAGATTCATGCAGCATGCTTATGGTATATGTTAATGTACTGTAAATATAGGATTCCTCTGTAAGACCAGTGCTTAGAAAGCAGGGCTTAGCTTTTATAAATATTTACTGTGTCTCCCTCTACACCCGCGACAAGACTGATAGCCCTGTTTACCCAATCAGTCCTAATGTGGTTTGGCACTGAAGAACAACACAGTTATCTGGCAAGACACGGACAAGGAAATGCAAGTCTACTTCAAAAAGATGACCCGGAGAATGAATCAATGCCGGAAAAATAACAGCCGTCTGCTCGAACGATGCCGCGATCCCTCTCATCGTTGTTGGTGCTGATGCATTGGAGGTCCCAGTGAAGCACCTTCAGATAGCCCACCCCTTCCCTCGCCCCGGCAGTCAGTGTTTCATGTGGGCCCTGGCAGGCCTTACAGTATTTTCTCTGTGCTTCTTTCCTAATGAGGTCATTTCTATCACCCCACTTTTATCTTTCAGTCTTGACTAACAGAATTCCTGTGTGGTTTACCTTAACATCCTTTAAAAAAAATCAATTTCCTGGCATTAGTTCTGAAGGACTGAGAACTGAGTGTACTTCCATAACAATTTTTTATTTTTTTTATTTTCAAAAACCAAAACCCACTTTTATAAAAACTCCGTCCAGGAGGTTTTACAAGTGGCCCCACAAACACAATGTGAGATTCAAGCTGTGAATGAATTGGGGTGTGATACCAAAAAGACAGAGAGGCATATTAAAAAACTGGCAACACTCGGATCTCAAAAGGACAAACAGTCTAGCACTCTGATTGCTCTTTCCAATAAACAGTAAATGCCTTAAGATTAAAGCTTTCTGGGAAAAACTGAAACATTAAAATGGGTAGCATGATCTTATCTGTCCTTCATAAAGTAAAATTCACAGTTAGATTGTATGAAAGCTTTAGAAATGTTTTGGCCAGCATTCATTAAGACAGCAAATGATCTATTTTTTTCTATTTATCATTCTAACAAACATTGAATGCAAGCCATAACAGAATAACACTGCTGGACCATGTAAGAGTAAGGACGTGCTTGGCACCCCGGCTCGCAAGCAAACTCCTTAACCGCTGTACACCAGTGCTGCAGGACGAGGGGGTGGTGTTGTGCTGTTTTTCTGTTTTATATGTTGCTGTGCTTTGTCTGTGCATTCTCTTTAACTCAGTGTAACGACAAGCTTATACAAAGTGACTGATAATGACACATTTATTTCATATATGGAGGCTGTCGGTGTCTTGTAATCTTCTCTACCAGTGTCTTGTGTCTTGTAATCTTTTGTAGCAATATATCTTATTAGCAGGGTGTGTATGTGTGTGTGTGTGCGTGTGTCAAATACAGGGATTGTGAGTGTGTTTATCTTAATTAGAAGGACCAAAAGAGAAAAGGTACAGGACGTTACCAAGCTGTACTGGAGAAGAGTTACTAAAAGAAAGAATTGTTGAGGAATGGTGTCCCCACAGGTTAGGTATAAAAAGCTTATTTAGAGCTTGTGTGTTAGACCAGGGGAAGAAGAGAAGACTGCCACACTCGGTGTCTCTGATATTGGTAGTTATGCCTTTTTCATATTGCATGCCATTCTGGAAGTCTAATAAAGTGTTAGTATTAAACTGACTAATTGTTGTGTTGAGCGAATCACTTTGGGTTAATTCACAAGATAAGACTCACACCAGTGAGCAGTTAGCACCAGGAATCGCATCACAAATATAATGTCTAGGGTGTCCAGTAACAAAACAGGTGTCCACTCAACATGGCACCACATCACCAACAAAACAATATGGCAACAAATTGCTTCAGTTCACAGAGTTGCCATTAGCCTTACTCCTTAAAATGCCCTTCCTGTTTCTGCCAACACTACAAGAAAGAAGCATCAGAAGACGCGTCAGAAGAGAAGACAGGTCGTAAATTATTAACGCTGCACCAGAAAGTGGTCTGTCTCTGCCTTATCAATGCAGGGAGCCTGTTAGTTCACATCCACTGTGATACAATCACTGGGATAGGGAGAACATTAACACACAGGGACAACAATGGCACGAAGGAATCCTGAGTTAAATGAATACAGACTGCTCTTTAAACGCATTGTGGCAGTGATGGTAAAGCACTCTGCTATAGGGCTTTAATGAGCTGTGGTAGAGTGTTATTGAGATGTTTTGAGCTCTACAGTTGTAATTGTTTCGCTCTAATTGACTTCCTGTGTTTATAGGATAAACCCCCCACTCCTCACAATCGTTGCAATACAACAAGACTGAACTCAGACTCCATATTCAGTCTCCAAGGGGATTTCAGACTTAGCT
Organism: Acipenser ruthenus; assembly: GCF_902713425.1. Lineage (NCBI taxonomy): Eukaryota > Metazoa > Chordata > Actinopteri > Acipenseriformes > Acipenseridae > Acipenser > Acipenser ruthenus. Next base: position 29,192,242 of record NC_081209.1, on the reverse strand, counting down.
TGAGCTGAGGAGCTGCTCTGGCCCCAATCCCATCCTTTGAAATGTACTCTAGGTGTATTATACAGGGAGGATAAAACAAGCTTACTGTCATTTTGTTTTTTCAAATGCAAAGTGGTATTATACACAAATAAGAGAGGCTTTTTGAAAGCAAAAAGTATTCCCCCCCCCCCCAGACTAGTAGGAACTCTCTGCTCCTAGCGTTGTCCAATCAACATCAGCTTACTCTTTAAATCTCTCTTGCTGTAAGAAAAGGAGCAGGATTTTATGCACTTACCTCTCAACGTTAATACAAAGCAATCTCCCAGCCCTGTGTAAAAACCAAAGACGGTTCTGAAAGGTCTTTTGAGTACAGAATGTACAGCAAAATATAAGCAATATAACCTAAATATGTATCTAACTAATAAAATCCTGCTAATTGTGCTAATAATAATAATAATAATAATAATAATAATAATAATAATAATAATAATACTGAGTTATAACACAGTTATTTAAGAACATAAGAAAGTTCACAGACGAGAGGAGGCCATTCAGCAGCTTCTTGAAGGATCCCAGGGTGTCAGCTTCAGCAACAGTTTATCTCTGTGTCTTCTGCCTAAACGTTAAGGATTTCCAGGGTATTAAACCCTTTTGCTGTTTGAAGTCATGTTTTTTCTTTCTTTTCTGTGACTCCCACAGTAAAAGAGACTGCCCTTTATTTCATGCATATGATACATATAGCTGGTATATTTATGACCTCCTGCTCTCGTGTTTTGCAACAGTATTTCTTTTGAGTTGTGGGATCTTGTGCCTGAAGGAATAATTAGTGCTTGCCTAGGGGTTTTCAGCGCTGTTTATTATGATCATTTTTCATTTCTACTCTAAATCAGTTATACTTAAAATGCCTCCTCCTGTTCCGCGTTGAAAACAGAGTCGTATTCACCGTGGGATATATTCTTCTGCATTCATTTTGTTTTCATAAGAAAAGGCTTACCTCTGGTACAATGCAGATTGATTATGTTTTTCTTTAGCCTTGTCAGCAGCAATTATGCAGCAGAGAAGTCAATATTATGCAGATTTATAATTTATTCAGAGTCACTTCAGGTGTTCCAGATCTTTAGCTACAGATGTAAAGACACCTATAAAACCTGCAGGATAGGGGATCTCCAGGACCAGGGTTAGAGACCCCTGATCTAGACCATTCCTCTGAGGAAAAAAGTCCACTAAGTACACTAAACTTAATATTAAATAACACATGTCCGAGTACATGGGGGCTAAATAAAATATCTGTTTATTTAAATCCAATGCGGAACAGACTGAAAAATGAGGAAGACGTGGATTGCTACCTGTTGGCTACGTGCTGCAGAGTTCTGAAAATACAGGCTTTGGGGGAAACCTAATGAAAGCGGTGAGTGAACGACTCTGCCACTAACCAGCGCTGACTGACAGCCCCTGTTTAGCTCTGTTACTGATGCTCTCCCTTCCATTTAAACACCATCATGCTGAATCAATTGGAATACCATGTACATGACTGCATTCACATTTGCTGACACTTATTGTATGCTAATGCATAGTTTGGGACTTTAGTAAACCAGTGTACTGTAAGCTCCAGCAATGGCATCTTCATAAGATTAAGAATGGTATTTTAATGAAATAGCCCGGATGAATGAATTATTTATTTAAAGGTATCATCTGATGAGCAGAGAGGAAAGGAAACGTCATGTGATGGGGGCCCTGGTAGATGGAGAGGAAGAAGTTCATTGATCTTTCATCTGCGAGGCTGGGGTGTGTAAGGCTCCAGATTCATCGTGTTTGCAGTGACCTTGCTGCTGCTCAGGCTACCCTTCTGACAGCTCTATTTTGCCCCCTGTTTGTTATTATTTGCAGCATTTACCCGCTTTGTCAGGATGATATAAAAGATTGGAATGAAACAAACCCAGGGCGTCTCTGCAGGACTTTGCTACCTTGTTACAGCAATTCAAGGTCAAATGCATGTGTGGTGTACTAGAGTGCAGAGTGCAGAGTGTATGGATAAAGTGAGTCCAGTATTTGAGTTAACCGGCTCATCTTCTTTATTCTCCAACCTTCCATAGTCTAGATGGACGGACCTGTGGAAATCTTGGACGACAGTGCAAAAAAAACCCAAACACATTTACATGTGGCACTGTAGTATCTACTGTAGGACCCTTTTAGAGAAGCCTTAGCTTGTGAGTTAGTTAATGACATTTTGGAACCTCATTTAATTAATAAAGCTTTGAGCATAGTCCCATTGATGACACATTTCTGTCTCAACATGTTCAGTTTTGTTGGGGTTTAAAACACATGAGGAATAATCTTGTAACCACAGTAATGAAAGACCTTATTTTCTGTGACAATATAAGCTTGTTTTTTTGTACAGATTGAGGGAATCCAAGCCTACTTAAATGTCTGCTTTTGCTGTATTAATGGCTAGTTTTACCCAATAGTCTGTATCCAGATATATTTTTGAAAACACCTTTGTGTGTGCATGCTTTGAAAGGCGATGATGAATCACAAAGACAGGTTACCCCACAGGACCAAAAAAACAAGCATGTTCCCCCTGAATCAAGTTGACGGGTTTCTAATGAGGATAAAAAAGCACTTATGTGAAGCGATGCCAAAGGGGTGAAAAAGCAACCTTCTCCTCTCCCCTTAAGGAAATAACAAATCACTACAAATAGGGTGTTCTAGCTGGTCGAAGCGATAAGGTTAACTCTGATTTTGAGCTGCGATTACGGAGCGGCAGTGGTGCTCATGTGTGGCCAATCTGCTCCTCTGAACAGAGGGAGTCACCTCACGAGAGCAAAAAAATAACAATGCAGGCAAACATCGACTTGCATTACCAGCACTGAAAACGTCATGCAGCTTGCTTCCACAAGGCATTATGTTTATTTATTTATGTTTCTATTACAATATCTGGTTACTAATTTACTTGGTGTTCAGTGAGCAATGGCAAAGAACAAAGAGACAAAGAACAAAGTAGAAATGCCAGTGACCATGCGTGCTGCAGAAATGTTAACAAAGTTCACTGCTAACCTGGTCTGTCTGCACTCAGCTGCAGGATTTCAAGAGCACTTACTCCTTCCCAATGATTGGGGATGTACTATGGACCCGGTTTTCAAACCTTTGTAACCCACGTCGACTAAATCAAATAATAAATCTCTGAAAAAGCTGAATCTTATTTTTGACTGATGGTTAATTCACTGTAAGTTACCTTGGGCCTGTGAATTAGAGTGATTAAGTGCAGTGTGTGGTCTGCATTGGACTCCTGTCCACCCTAACCCCCCCTCCAGTTTCTCTGTAATTTGCGGTTTGGATATTGTATTACAGGTTTCAATCCTAAAGGCTGCCAAAATCAATTAACATTAATTATGCATTGCTGCTAAGCTCATTGTCAGCTGTCGCCACTTGCATATGTTTCATGCAGTTTCACTCCCACTGGCGACAGTGTGCTGTTTTTATGATTTATAGTACTTTGTCTCATTACTGTAATTATTATCTTTTAAGCATACAGCATTGCGTGCATAGCAAGTGTGTGCATAGATGCAGAGGTCACCTTGCTTCACAAGATTTTCAATCTTTCTAACTTGGGCAGCATGACTGGCTTCTATAAAGCAAGGTCAAGGAGGCTTTATATACTTTACATACAGTAGTAATTACATTGCAGCTACCCTACTGCTGGAAGTACGTTTGAGTCATTTCAAATAGCATAAAAACTTTCATTTCTTAATTACTCACGCAGTTTTAAATAGTAACTCCAGTTTCACCAAACAATTGACGTGGGTGTCTTTAAGAGGACAGGCAACGGGATGTAGTTTAATCACTAATAGTTAATAACGTGCAAGTCACATGAGCTCCCTTGCAGCTTGATTAGCAGTCTGGGAGATGATTGAAAGGTCACACCAAGGAGAAGGAGAATGTTTGTTTTGTTTAGTTTCTTAGAGGTGAATCTCAGCTGATCAATCATTGTTGTCCTCATCATAGCACACTTTAATGAGCTTAATTGAGATCTGTAACCTTTATTTCAAGAAAAGGCAGTAAGATATCACTGTGGGAAAACAGTAAGTGGGTATTTATTTGGTGCCTTTCCCAAAGCTAACAGTTAAAACACTGCAGGAGCTAGCTCTCCACAGTGAGAGGAAACAGCGATCGCCTTGCTGCCTAGTTATCTTCTGTTCAGGGCCTGTGCTATGTCGTGCAGGGTTCCTTACACATTGCTTTGCTGTTATTTTAAAAGGGAACATCATAAATTAGAGTAAGCAGTTTCAAATGAAATGCTCCTGCTGGTATTTACTGTTCCCTCACATTCTTATGATGTTTGCAGTTCCTATTACAATACTGTTTTTTGTTTTTGTTTTTTGATAATTTTGTGTTCAGGTGCTTTGACGTCTCTGAGGTTCTAGCTGCCTGCCAGAGACATTTAATGTAGGCTAGATGAGCCAACGTGTTTTTATATTAGTGAGTACCAGCACCACCTAGTGTACAGCAGGGTATTGTCTGCAAAACTAAAGGAACCGTGTTTGCAGCTCCTGAAGTCCGGTAAAAGCAAAGAAAGGTTCCCACGGCTCCAGTTCTACTTTGACATGAATAACTTCCAGTTCAAACCGGGCATAGTCAGCAGTTCTTTAAGACCTGTCATACACGGGGGTATAAATCTACCTAATAGAACAGTTTAACAGGAATATTTGTTCAGCTGAGTAATTACTCCCATGTCGGTCATTTATAGGAAATATGATTTAAATGCCTCATGCTTAGTCCTTTAGAATAAGTAGCCTTCCTAAACTCTGCTAACGCTTTGTATGCAGTGTTCAAGTGCCTACCAGCTGTTCCCCTTTGCAGACATACAGCAGCTTACTTTTGGAAAGAACTGTTCCATCAGGTTCTGAATGCAGAGCCACGAAAAGCAAGGACACCACTGCAGTAATCAGTACAACAAAGACCTAGGTGCTTCACTAATCAAAATCTGATGATCTTTATAAATATAATTTAAAAATAATGATTTAGCAAAACAAATAAGAGCTATTTTGGTCACATACAGTATATTACCCATATTGTTTGATGTGTTGATGCTAGACAAAATGTAAACAATTGTAAAAAAAAAAAAAAAAAGATTCTGATAATTTCTTATTACAGATTATTATTGTCTTCTTTAGGAATTGAAAAGCTCCCTCTAGCTTGAATTCTGCAAGGCATGAGCACCCTCATGGGATTAAACTGTGCCACTGCAAATGAAGTGTCACCATGAAGATAAAGCAACGACAAAGGCATTATAGTTTATTAATTGTACTAATATCAAATAATTTCTTCTCTACAAAACAGGATACATTTATACATATATACGGTAAAACTGTCCTTCTAATTCACATCGCTTCACAAACGCTGAATATGTTTTAGTGACATGACTATTGCAACATCTTTTATTTTCAGAATATATTTATATATATATATATATATATATATATATATATATATATATATATATATATATTACTTCAATAAATAAACTACTACTGTGTAAGAAATTATACGCACAAAACGCACTAGTACTGTAGATTTTAACATTATAACAATCATTTTACTAGATACCAATCTAATCATGTCAGAAAGTGAATGTATTATTTAAATGGTTAAAAGATTAAAGCAAGGATTATGGAAACAGGGACAGGGAACTAACATGAAGGCCAGGGCTCATTATCATGCTTCTAATAAGGCAACAGAGGTGCAGGTTGGATTCAGTAAGTCTATTCATTATTGCTTCCTTTCTTTTAGTGAAAGATGTTTCAAAAGCATCTCAGTGCATTCATCAATCACATCTGTGATATGCAAGGTGAATGAACACTACAATTCATAGAGTTCTGTGTCCGCTGCACACACAGCGAGTGACCCTGTGGAGATGTCGGAGATGAACGGCTGCCTTTAGAAATTTTCCTTGTAGAATTTGAAGCCGGCTAGCTCGCAGTGAGCCTTGATCATCTTTGCAAGAACAGGAGAGCCACAGAAAAACACGTGAACCTTCCCCTTCCTTTCCTCAGCAACTTTCTGAAAAACCTGGTGTGGAAACAAAGAGCACAGATTTAAAACAAGAAACTCTTCAGCTGTTATGACAGACGCCTGACTCCTCCCCCACTTTGTAGATTTAATTCTGTACATACTTCTACACCTATTAGACCTCCTCCAGTGCTAAACTGCCACACATGTGCTGAACTTGGAGATATGGTCACTGGCTATTTCATTGTTCATTGGAATTACGGAATAAGTGGCTGAAAACAGAAGATACTGTAGATTACTGAATCAGGGACCCCATGCCAGATTCCCCCCACCCCCGGTTTGGTGAAGTGTCTCTGCCGGTCCCCTACCTTGCTCCAGTCTGGGCGTCCCGGCTGGGTTCTGGTCCTCAGTCCTGTGATGGAGTCTCGATTCTCTTTCTTTGCCAACAGGTCCAGAGCCATCTGTAAGCCAATGGCCTTCATGTCATTCTTACAGAGCGCTGACGTCATGTACATGTGCATCTCCAAGAAACGACCTGCCATGTTAACAAGCAGCAGACACAGCAAGTCAAGCAACGCAGACACAGTCAAAGATGCTGTAGGGCTCCACCGCATCCTCGTTAAATATTATCCTTTAAATCCTCAACGATGCTGTCAATGCAAGCTTTACTGTCAGCTAAGCCCATTGGCGGGGTTGCTATCAATGAGACAAACTACAATATTCCTGACAGTGTTTTTGGTCGACCTCCAACCCAGCTGAACTGCTCTTTTTCCAGGATCTCTTAGGAGATTGTCACTAACCTTCGGGTTCCTCGTCAGCTTGGTCCATTTCCAATTTGGTCAGCAAACTCACAAACCATTCGAATGATTTCTGATCCCGGTTAATCCAGATGAAGTCAACCTAGAAACGATCATACAAGCCAGTATAATTTGGAGCAATCGGAAAGCAGTGGTGATAGGAGACTGCTTTCCAGTTTGAACTAACTTGTGCACACAGTAATCTGAGTAGCTGAGGTGTGTGTATTTCAGATCATACTAACCAAAACCGTGATCAAACTGCTTTGCAATGGAAATCCTATTACCATCCCTGAGTAGGTATGCATTACATATTGGCTAGATTTCCATAAACCCTTGACCCCCTTGCTAGCAGTGAATGATATTTTTTTAAGCTACAGCATTTAAAGAATTAAATCTGCTCTGATGAGCTCGAGTTTGAGATTCGTGAAACTACGTTACACTTTCCTGCATTAAAGATTTTTTTTTATTCCATCAAAACACACTCAAATATGATTCAGCAGCAATACATCCTTCCCCATCCCACTCCCTGAACTGAAGACATTGTAATACAACAACATCCACATGAGGGCAGTCTTTACATTGTGTTTTATTATTGCGTTGCATGTGATTCACCTGCATTTCAATTTATTGATTGTTTTTCGGTTGGTAGGAACCTTCTCTGCATTCGCATACAAGTTTATAAACAGATTTACGTCAGCTTACCTTTCTGAGCTTCATTTCATTGTCCTTGAGATTCTCACACCAGGAATAGTTACAGTTTGGGCAGTTCTGTTTTCTCATTCGATACCTGAATAAGACACAGAATTGTGAACAGGGAGATTTCTCTGTTTCTCTTATCTTACCGCACCTGAAAAACAAACTTTGAAACCAAACTCGAAAACTGCAAATGACAACAAAGGGGCAAAAGTGATTTACAAAAGTGGTCTTCAATTAGCAAGCATCTTCTTTGCATCCAATGCATTAGCTGAGTTTGAATAGCTTTTGGGCACCACGTATGTGCACAGTAAATGAATGAAAGGGACGCATTCTGTTCTCTTACCTGTACATGATGCTTTGCAGGATTGAAGCAAAGGGGGTAATGCCTATCCCAGCTCCAATAAGCACAGCATGCTCAGAGGTGAAGATGCGTCTGGTGGGAGTCCCATACGGGCCGTCGACATAACACTAGACAGCAAAACAAACACACAAAATAACATTCAATAACCATAACAAGAATCACAATAACCGCAATGTACGAGGATTCAATCATCTCACCTTTATATTGCAGAATCTGTGATTCTCACTTAATTTGGTCGAGAGCTAAGATGAAAAAAATATATATTTTAGATCAATGCTGTCAAACAGCGTCTGTGAGATTCAGTCATTTTATATAATAATTCTGTTACACACAAGAACAAGGGGAACACAGAGAAAGCATCAAAACTGAGAATGCCCGTTTCAAAAAGCAAATCTCTTAATGTTACAAAACAAGTACAAAATCACTAAATCGTTCATTACTAGTTTTGAAACACTTTTTTTTTTGCAAAAACATAGTATGTTCCAATGAGCCCAGCATGTGCTTAATTTACATTCTATGTGCACCCTCCTGCTGCTATGCACCCCCCACCTCTCTCACCTGAGCACTCTCCCCCTGCTTTGCAACCCCCACCTCTCTCACCTGAGCACCCCCCCCCCTGCTCTGCACCCCCCACCTCTCTCACCTGAGCACCCTCCCCCTGCTCTGCACTCCCCACCTCTCTCACCTGAGCACCCTCCCCCTGCTCTGCACTCCCCACCTCTCTCACCTCTCTCACCTGAGCACCCTCCCCCTGCTCTGTCTGAATGATGCCCTCTGCAGCCGTGCTCTGAGGAAGCCTGCTGGGCTTGTAGGAGGTCAGCTCAATTGTGTCGTCCTTATTGGTCGCCACTGCCCCATTGAAGCCAATCGAATTGAAAAGGTGTTCCTGTTGTGGAGTCAACAAATAAATACATTAAAACAAATACAATACCTGGCACGAGATATTTCAAGGGGAGCTGTAAAATCTTTATTAAACAGTAGTAGCTTTCAGTCTGCTGGCATTTGAGTGTGAACGAGGTTATGGGTTTGAAAAAGGCAGCACTAACCTGAGTGCATTTTTGATGTTGCCTGTTTCTCAGATTGGTGGTTAATCTCTTGGGCTCGTTGCTCATTGGCTCAGGCTGTCTGAAGTACTCGTATAGTCTGTTGGTCCATTGGCCCATTGATCGAATATGAAGCCATAAAGAATCTTTCAAATAAATGAACAACGTATTTATAAGGTGAGCTGCACCATAAGAAATGTCTTTTTCTGCACACTGTAAAGGAGTCTACTTTTACTGTACCGTGTTGTTCTGGGGCACTGCTGATGGTAAAAGGGTGCCATTCATACTTGGCTATAACTGGAATGTTTATATAAACATAGTCACCGGGTTTGTAGTTAAAAAACAGCGGTCTCCTAATTACCAGATGGGTCACCTAAAAAATAAGAGGGGAAAGAATCAACCTTCTTTTCTGAACTGCTTTATGAATCAAATGTCCAGGCATACGAGGACCCCCTGTTAAAAATGATAATTTTCAAAATGCATCTCTTATTAGAACTAGCAATCCATTTCCAAATCTTCTGGTTCTTGGCTTGTTTTTATACTTTAATTGGAGGGAAATGCAAATATTTCAAAACAACATTAATACTGATGAGGAACATTGTACATGGTAAAGGACATCCGATCTGCAGGCTTCTATGTATATTTATATGTGTCTGAGAACCTGCTCTGAATCAGGATGCACAAGAAACATGAGCCTGGTGTTCTATTCCTGTTCTGTTCCTTCATGTGAGTGTATTTGTAAGTTCAATCGGAAATATAGAATCACCGCAGGTACAGTGCTGATTGTGTGGCATACCTTTGATGGCAGCAGGTTGACTTCCACGATGTAAAGGCCACCCATGCGTGACACAGCTATCCCCACGATCTTCTCCAGCAGAAACACGAACCCTGGGACACAAAACCACTTCCAGAAGCTCGGCCCGTGGATAACAAGCAGTGCCCACACCCAAATATAGCAGAGATGGGTCCAGTAGAAAATCTAATGCAAAGTATACATAAAGCATGAATACAGAAGAACATCACTAGCATCCCAATCCTGTACATTTAGACTAACTGAGCACTGTAGTGAGCTGATGGAGAGAGAGAGCAGGACAGGTTAACTCATGCAGTGGATAAAACTAGTTCCGAGCCTGGCCACCCTTTTAAAAGTTTACACTACATTTGCACGGTAGTGTCGCAGTTTATCTGTGCTCTTGCATGCTTACACTAAGCATTTACAGTACCGCTTGGTTAGCCATGTTGTGTTTTGTTTATTTTACCATGCTTTTCCATAGATCCCATTGATTTATCATGCCTGCCTGTGCCTTGCCATGGTTTCACATGCTTTCATGCTTTATATATTACTGCGCTTTGCAGTGCTTTGGCAATTTTTATAATGTATTTATTTGATTAGCCCAGCTGATGTATTCAAACTCGCCTCAAAGTGTCCACTCCTGCGGACAAACGTGCTGGAACAGATTAGCATCATACAGATGAGAAACTGCAGGATGAATCCAGTGATGGAGGCAGTGCCATAAACCCAGCCTATCCCAGGCCTTGTTGTAAACAGGTACTCCCACAGATGGTAGCTGTTCGCAGTCTGAGTCAAGAGCACTTCATAGGAAAGGGGACCATTGTTTAAAACAAACCAAACAACAGCTAAATAAAAACAGACTTGTACATAACTCTTAGACATTAAATATGAGCCAACTATTTCCTATTGAATACATTTGAAGAAAGCTTTAAGTAATATGAATTTGTTATATACTGTAAACTTTTTGGCTGGATGTAGAATCACCATAGTAACCGCTACAGTAATAATGGAACTCCCTTGCTCAATTAATGCACTCAACCTCTGATCTCAGTCTTTATTGACTCGGCCATTACATTATAATCTTGTAACGCAACACAGCAATGCCATTAACTCTTAATTGTATCTTATGTTTTCTGATTGTTGTTGAACTTTCTGTAGAGGAATGGAGAAAAAATAATACAGAAGTATATTACATTGATTGACGTTTCCTTACCAAAATTAATGATATGAGCTCCTGTGTGCACAACTGTCAGCCCAAACATAGCATAGCCCACCAGCTGGTGCAGAATCACATACTGGTCCAAGGGGAAAACTCTCACAACCCACGTAGCTCTCAACCAAGTCAGGCATCTCCGCAACATGAGGATCTGTGCAAACAGCAGGGTAATGCAATCATTACAAGCCGTGCCATGCATGGTCAGTAATCAGGCATCTCCACAACATGAGGATCTGTGCAAACAGCAGGGTAATGCAACCATTACAAATCATGCCAAGCATGGTCAGTAATCAGGCATCTCCACAACATGAGGATCTGTGTAAACAGCAGGGTAATGCAATCATTACAAGCTGTGCCATGCATGGTCAGTAATCAGGCATCTCCACAACATGAGGATCTGTGCAAACAGCAGGGTAATGCAATCATTACAAGCCGTGCCATGCATGGTCAGTAATCAGGCATCTCCACAACATGAGGATCTGTGCAAACAGCAGGGTAATGCAACCATTACAAGCCATGCCAAGCATGGTCAGTAATCAGGCATCTCCACAACATGAAGATCTGTGCAAACAGCAGGGTAATGCAATCATTACAAGCTGTGCCATGCATGGTCAGTAATCAGGCATCTCCATAACATGAGGATCTGTGCAAACAGCAGGGTAATGCAATCATTACAAGCTGTGCCATGCATGGTCAGTAATCAGGTATCTCCGCAACATGAGGATCTGTGTAAACAGCAGGGTAATGCAATCATTACAAGCCGTGCCATGCATGGTCAGTAATCAGGCATCTCCACAACATGAAGATCTGTGCAAACAGCAGGGTAATGCAATCATTACAAGCTGTGCCATGCATGGTCAGTAATCAGGCATCTCTGCAACATGAGGATCTGTGTAAACAGCAGGGTAATGCAATCATTACAAGCCGTGCCATGCATGGTCAGTAATCAGGTATCTCCGCAACATGAGGATCTGTGCAAACAGCAGGGTGATGCCATCATTACAAGCCATGCCATGCATGGTCAGTAATCAGGGAATCACTCAGTGCACTACAGCAGGGCAGTGCAGAAATCAAAAGGGGATGAATTACCATTGTGCCAAAGGAAGGTTACAAAATAAATAATGCCACAAACATGTTTTAGTATTTATAGAACTTACTACGTGCTCTTATTGGAATTTACTCTTATAAGCAGACATTTTTATTATAAGTTTACTGCTCTTAGTCGAATTCACTCTTAAATGTAATTATCTGCTGTATTCTTTATTTTGCTGTTATTTGAATTTGATCTTTCTACTGATTTTACTGTAATTCATAACCGCTCTTATCTGTAATGTAATATTTCGTAATGTGATATTGTGTAAGGTGATATTTTGCAATGTGACACTTTGCATTGTGATATTTTGTAACAACTGTAAGTCGCCCTGGATAAGGGCATCTGCTAAGAAATAAATACTAATAATAATAATAAATGAATGTACTGTTTGTTTGTTTAAATATAATGCTTGACGTGTGTTAATTATTGTACACTTTAGTTGAATTTTAGTATTGCACAGTTTTAGCAGTACATGAAAGAATGGTGCACCTGGCCATTAGGAATGAACTCATGACTGCACAATAAATTTAAAGACAGTAATGTGGAAAACAACCCTTCCAGCTATATTCCTAATGGTATATTTGGTAATATAGCTGGGGTTTACTGATCTAAACAGTGGTGGATAGACTATATTAATCCTGCTGGGGTGATATACAGACTCTATTAACGTTAATGTGACAGGTTAGGGTCACGACCCAGGCTGTTACCGGCAGGAAAGAGACCCAGAAACAGAAGCTGCAGTTCATGAACACATTTATTAACACAAAAACAAACATAGGAACAAACAAACTGGCACGAGGGCCAAAATCAAGATTAAAAAACATACTGTATCCAAACACTGCTGTCAGGCTGGGCATTCCCCATTCCCCATTCCCCATTCCCCATTCCCCATTCGCCATTCCCCATTCGCCATTCCCCAATCGCCATTCACTCAATTGGCCACACCTGCGAATGGCCATATCTGTGATTGCTGGCAACCTTATATTCCCACAATCAGGTTCATACATTTCCGGCCGGCAGTATTAAGACCTGACACAGTTTAGATCATTAAAATAGAGCCCACTGTCTCAGTAAGAAATGGTCTAATCACTCACGACGATAAAAGTGCAGTTGAAGTTGAGGCACTGTCCGCAGCCCTTTGCCACCATGACCCAGAACCCGGCGGTGGTGTGTTTGAGTGCTGCGAAGGTGAACAGCAAGATGTTCAAGCAGACGTAGCAGCCCATGAAGAGCAGCTTGCGGCAGTTGTTGTGCCAGTACGCCCGGGTCAGGTATCGGGGCGTGTGTCTTCTCTTCTTCTGGCTGTCAGGGGGCTTCAACCAGTTAGCAGCACTGTGGAAAGAACCATTCAAACCATCAAGAGAAAGGGTAATAACACCTCATGAACTCATTTAAGACCCCATCCACCGCTCTCAAAAGGGGATATTACACGGCACCAGCACAGCTGTGGGTTTGAACTGACTGTAAGGTACATCCTGAAGGACAGCCGCATTTAAACACTCCATCAGCCTTACCTTATTGTCAGGTTTTCCATGACCTCAGGAAAGTTCTCTAGTTCTTCTTTTAGCTCTTCAAAAGTAATGGAGCCACTGTTATCTTTGTCAGCAGACTCAAAGAGTGCGAGCGTCAGATCGTCAAGTTTCTCCTCAGGTAGAGAGATCGCACTCTCCCTCAGGCATGACTTCAGAACAGTGCGCAGCTCATCCGGGTCGATCGAGCCACTGCCTAAAGTAACATTAACAACACTACCATGAAAGTGGACGTGAACAGCTACATTCTTTCAAGGAACCATATTTATTTCAGTTCAGTTCACATAGTATTGATGATCTGTTAACTCAATCCAAATAAAGAATGCTTCACATTTGCTCTTGTTTCGTTCCAAAGACGCATTTTAACAGCTGCAAACGAAACGGGCCTGTATACAACCCTTACAATTATCACTCACTGGCCACCAGAGGGTACTAGAAATAATGCAAGTGTTCCTTTAACATACAGTATTTGACATTGCACTTACAATGAGTCTTTTGTTTCAATGGCATCCAAAACAACTAGAAAGACAACTCTGCAACAAAAGACCCTGCTCCAGCAATCTGCAGTAATTAAAGGAATATTCCCCTGGACACTTTCAAACACTGAAAGGCAGTGACCGAGGGCCTACTGCAGTTAGTATATAGAGAATAGAGCAAAGATGTTCAGGGTGCTGCAATACCCACACTGAACCCATATGTAGTATTCTATAGAGACAGTAACAAACAACTTGGAAGGTTAATATAAGGAGAATTTCAGCCTGCATTATCCCAAATAACGGTGCAGATTGCATTTGGTGTATTGAGTCTTTAAAATGAACTCCTTCATCGTGCCCTAAAGCTTGAAGACCCTTACCATCTACATCGTAGACCTGGAAGAGGAATCTCAGTTTGTCTGTTTCATTTCCGTGGATAAGAAGGTTCAGGGCCTTTAGTAACTCGTCCAGACTGATCGACCCACTCCCATCTGAATCGAACAATGCAAAAAACCTCTCTGCAAAGAAGGACTGCAGAAAGACAACACAATGTAAAACACAACGCAAAAAACCTCTCTGCAAAGAAGGACTGCAGAAAGACAACACAATGTAAAACACAACAAAAAACCTCTCTGCAAAGAAGGACTGCAGAAAGACAACACAATGTAAAACACAACGCAAAAAACCTCTCTGCAAAGAAGGACCTGCAGAAAGAAAACACAATGTAAAACACAACACAAAAAAACCTCTCTGCAAAGAAGGACTGCAGAAAGACAACACAATGTAAAACACAACACAAAAAACCTCTCTGCAAAGAAGGACTGCAGAAAGAAAACACAATGTAAAACACAACGCAAAAAACCTCTCTGCAAAGAAGGACTGCAGAAAGACAACACAATGTAAAACACAACAAAAAACCTCTCTGCAAAGAAGGACTGCAGAAAGAAAACACAATGTAAAACACAACGCAAAAAACCTCTCTGCAAAGAAGGACTGCAGAAAGACAACACAATGTAAAACACAACGCAAAAAACCTCTCTGCAAAGAAGGACTGCAGAAAGACAACACAATGTAAAACACAATGCAAAAAACCTCTCTGCAAAGAAGGACTGCAGAAAGACAACACAATGTAAAACACAACGCAAAAAACCTCTCTGCAAAGAAGGACTGCAGAAAGAAAACACAATGTAAAACACAACGCAAAAAACCTCTCTGCAAAGAAGGACTGCAGAAAGACAACACAATGTAAAACAACACCAAGAACAACCTCTTGTCGAAAGGTTCATCAGATAACTTTACTAAGTTTCTTTTAGTACTGCATATTATAGGTATGGATGAGTATTATACTTAATTCCTCCTGTTCAGTTCATATACTGAAAGAAAAAATGTGTTGGCATTATTGATCCAGAGATTTAAAAAAAAGAAACTATGATGAAGCTGATACCTTTTAATGAACCAATACAAACATTGAAAATATACATGCTTTAAAGACCACACAGGTCCCGTCTATAGGTAAAAGTGACTATACTAATGATATCCTCCCAATAAAAATGGCTGGATCATTATCAGAGGTACCATGCTACCCCCATAAAAAAATCCTCCGACCCTTAACAATTATTCCAGTTAAAGTGCAAAAGAGTAAGGGTAAGGTTTTTTGGCTATCCAACTGAATGCAACAGCTAACTAAACAGCTGTCTAAATGTTTTGCTTTCGTTTATCACGAGCAGTTGTTAGCAATTAATTAACAGAACAGTCCCCTCTTTGTTATTTCGAATAGTCAGCAGTGCACTGCTATTCACACACACACTGAAGGACAAACACTGATGCAAATGACAAGCTGATTCAATGCATGTTTATTTTATTTTCTGCAAAGAGATTATTACTGAACAAAATGAATGGAGATTAAGTAAATTACAACTTGCCTCTTTCACTTTAAGTGCTGTTTTGAATTCTTCCAGGTCGATTTCTTTATCCTCTCCAGCAATGCTTTCAAACTGCTTAGTGACCCACTCCAGCCACCTGGCATCTTCATCCACACTCATTGTGCTGGAGGTATTGACACAGAATCACAGGCACAGTTAGCTTCAGTTATCCAGAATCAGCAAGCTTGTAGAGAGCAGGGTCCCAGATTCAACGCAGACAGACACACACACCCCTCAGCTCTGTTACAATAAAAAATAAATGGGCTGTTTATTTGCATTTCCTGGAGATCAGGAGGCTGTGTGGTCTAGTGGTTAAAGAAAAGGGGCATGTAACCAAGAGGTCCATGGTTCAAATCCTAAGCAAGTCACTTAACCTCCTTGTGCTCCGTCTTGCGGGTGAGACGTTGTTGTGAGTGACTCTGCAGCTGATGCATAGTTCACACACCCTAGTCTCTGTAAGCCGTCTTGGATAAAGGCGTCTGCTAAATAAACTAATAACAGTAATAATCAATAGCCCTTTAACAATCTAGTTGTTCTGAACAATGCACTGCGCAGACCCTCACTGTCAACCTGTTTATTAATGGACACAATAATACAACCCCAAACAATAATAATAACCTATCCCAGCCGCTAACTACATGGCTTCAGAGTTCATAAGGGTCTATTTTAATGATCTAAACAGCGGCAGATCTAAATAACATCGCTCTTTAAATAAATCCATCATTCAAAACACTGTCACTCTTTTTTATGTTATTTTGTGTTTTATCATTCTTATTCATTTCCTGGTTTCTTCAAATGTTTTATTATTATTATTATTATTATTATTATTATTATTATTATTATTATTATTATTATTTTGTAATTTTTACTACTTATTCATATTGCATACTTCTTTCTGTTTTGAAATACTGTGGTATGAAATATCCACTGCTAAATTGTTATTTTTAATCCAGATTTATGGGATGTAATACATTTGTAAAGCATTTATTTGCAAGCAGTGGTGAATCCAGACCTACATTCAGACCTGCCATCTGTATTTGTCCACTCATCGCATGTTAGCACTGACAACCTTCACAATAGGCCTGCTGTATCCAATATAAAAAGCTTCTCATCATGCTGAGATTGCTATATATATATATTTGAATTTGCAACCATCAGAAACACATGTGGGATCTTTTATTATCACAAAGCTTTTTAAACATCCTCCTAAGAAGAAATCTTCTTTAGATGCCATGAACTACATTGGTCTGATGTTGCCATGGGGATGTCAGGACCAGAAACCAGAACCTATGATGTAAAATAATTTAATGTCACTAATTAACTCAGTTAATTAAATGCTTAAATACATGTCCTCCGCTTGTCAACTAAATACAATGTATTTGCGGGTGTGTATGTGACTCTGTCTGGCTAAATAAGCAGTAGTTAGATTTTGCCACTAGCTTGAATACAATTGAAGAAAAGAACATAATGTTATTTTTTTTTTGTTAGTTTCTCATTTTGAATCATTAACATTTTTTTTTCCTTTAAAAAAAATTAATAAATTACAGACTAAGGTAAATACTTTAAAAATGTGCCCTGTTGTGTCTTCTAAAGTGGGGATAAGACATTGGTAAAGAATATTCTCAATGTTTCCCAGTGAATTATTTTCATATTGTAAACTAGAATGCCAGAAATAATATTGTACACATTATTAATCAACAATCAATCCAAACCAATGTGATTATATTTGCACATGCATAAAACTGAACCCCACCAGTCATTTGTCAAACAGCATTTTATTACCAGAATGTAATTTGTAAACTCAACTTTCTCATGCAAACCATGTTTAAAGACATGTACTCTACTGGTCCTTCGTCATCAGTCATGACTGGCCTCAGTTTCTGTTTAACAGAGTAAATAAAACATGAAATTACCTGAGGCTTCGGTTGGGTACGTATTCCTGTTTTTGTTCCTACAAGATCTCTCTTTTTCCAGCTGAAACTGGCTTTGCTTGCTGAGTTTCTACCTTCCTGGCCTCACAAATAAGATGAATAATCAATGTTCCCACCTGGCTTGTTAAAAAGGGATTACAATCATCACCTTTTATTTCATGCTTTCTTTTTCAGATTTAACTATTTTTTAGGAACACCTACCAAAATGGAAAAGGATGCCTGTACACTGCTAAGGCCTATGATATGAAAGCTTATCTTTAACCAACTGTGCATTTATAGACTAGCACATGAAAGTAAAGCCAAAGGGTTGAACACATATATTGCATACATTGAAAACGTCTAAGTGTTGCATTTACAAAAGTGGGAATTACCCATTATCCTGTAACTGTAAACTTTAATTGCAAACTGTATGATTATTAACTTACACTGTGATAAATGAGGAACAGATATTGCAAAAAGTCACAAAAATGATACAACTTGCATTGCATTGCTTGCTTATAAAAAATATATAATCCAATGTAGTTTCCAGAGCTTTACATTTCAATGTGCAGAACATTTTAGTTTGATCTAAACTTGTCTCCATAGAAAAGAAGAAAAAAAACACAGATAATAAAAATAATAGATTTGAAAAAGAATTAAAAGAACAGCTTACCTGTCATTCTTTACCTTTTTATATTTCCTAATATGCAAACCATTGCTTTCTGCTGTATGGTAATTACTGGTTTATAAATGAAGAGTTATTATTTTAGTACCTTGTTGTTTTGTGAAAGAACATTCTACTTCAGTTAGCGACAGAATAATGAGCTTAGTGAGGCATCACTAAGACTGTAGCCATCACAGAACATGTGTTACTGACACGCTGCAACAGATAGCACAGTTAAAGTGGGTGTTTTGCATAGACCTTCAGTGGGGTTTCTAAAGCAAGAGTTTTTGTAATAAAACAAAAAAAAATTGTGGAGAGGGAGAGGGAGTATTTGATTGGCTTCCTTACCTGTGATATGCTAATAATCTTTCATTTTTTACCTGATCAATAACCCTTCAAATGATATTTGTTATGGCTGCTTCTCTCTCGTAATTTATTCTACAGTTTATATTTTCAAGTTTTTGGTCAATGGGATAAAGCGGTATCTGCATCGGTGGTTCAGTTTTCAAAAAAGGTTGCTAATTTTCATTAAATTTCATTTTCACAATCAAAAATTCTGAGATAAAACCTTAAGAAACTCAAGTAAACAAATGTAAACTTGCTGGAAAATACATTCGAAATCACCACTGATGCAAACACTTTTATTCTTATAATAAATTTGAATTTTACATTTAATGGAGATCCTAGATCATGAGCATTTCACAAAATATATTGATAAAAAACAAACACAAAAGGAGTCAAAGACTGGTGTTATTTCAAGACGAGAATGGTTCAAACTGTACACACTGAAGACCTTGAAGATTGAAAACCATCTTGACAAAAACTCAAAGGTCTTGAAAATGTTATGTTGTCCATACATGAGTAGAAATTGGAGATAGTTACTTAGCATGTGTAATGTTTTGCTTCATTCAACCATATTATGTTGCAGCACTTGTGGTGCACACTTGGTAGCATGTATCCCATTTCTCATTTCCATTGCTGGAAACCGAGAAACAAATCTTTGAATGTTATCTAGAAAAGGCTAGAACCCTTTTCTCAAGCTTTTACAATCTTCAATATTCTGTTTGAAGTCCAATTCTGTTTGAAGTCCTATTGCTATTTTATTTTGTCCATGTTGTTTTGAATCCTCTGTGGGCTCACTTGTGAAATGCTACACATTCCAATGTAATTTTTCCGCTACATCATTTTTTTAAAAAAATGTGAACACCATAGACAACTTCAGTCTGTAGTATGTGGTTTGACATGAGATGTGACGCCGCAGATCATACCGTTTAAACGACGCTTATATCAATTTAAAAAAAAAAAGGAAAAAAAAGAAAATTACCCTAAATTAGCAAACCAGGATTCTGATACAAGAATAAAGTATATTATAATATAAAGTATATATATATATATATATATATATATATATATATATATATATATATATATATATATATATATATATATATATATATATATATATATATATATATATAATTCTAGCTGCCACACCTTGGCTGATCTTTGGAACAAACGATCACTAATGCCGTTTTAAGAGCGCGATAGACAGGGCTTATTTGTCCAGACAGCAGCTAACAATATGACCGAAACGGTGAACGTTCAAAGTGGGTTGCTTTAAATTGTAACTACTGGACTGTAATAATGACTACAACAATCAAATACATATAGGTAGTTGTTATTCGTTGTTACTGGGAGTCATCTTATAGTGGGTGTATTTGCGTTGAACACTTGATGGCGCTAGAACGCTATAAAGACATAAATGAAAACGAGGGAAGGGGTTCTACTTGCAATATGTCTATGGGATGCTAAAATGTTGTGTTTTTTTTGTCTCGCCAAAGTTCAGTTATACACGACTTTCGACACAGCAATGTATAGCCAATCAGCTCTCAATAGAGATAACTGCACCATTTTATACAAGTAATTACTTTAAATTACTAGCATCTTAGCATTGTGCAATATGCTTTAGATATCATAATGGTGCACTGACAGATTTATTTTCTTTTTGGTAGGCCATGGTTTATTGAACATGCTTGATTAGTGATTAGTGCATTGGATATGAAGACTTGTGAAATATTAGCTGCACAGCAGAGAATGCTACTTATAAGTTTTCATTAACAAAATGAATACAAATTTGCAACGGGACAACATGCAATTGCTGTAGTTGTTATACTACAAGCGAGGTAGAACCAATAGCCAATACCAAACTAAAGTATTGCACTTGTATGCATCCATTTCACGTTAATTAAACTAAACTGAAATCTGTATAACCCTTTCAAGTCTGTTTCTAAACGGCCTTTATTCATACTTAGTTTAATGCGCGAAGCAATTCCAATATTACTTGGGAGTATAAATCTAACGGTATTATCGGTAGCACTCCAAATGCGATCAATAAACAAAACACTCAGTTAAGTTTACCATTCTTATTGCCAGTGTTTTACGTGAATGTGGTGCATTACTGTGGGTTATAGAAAATGTTGTGTGTGCAATATAAGGGGTGACTGGTTTGCCGTTCTCTTCGGGGCATACGACTACTGAGTGTTCAATTTAGTAGTAAGTAGTATGAACGCTGCGTGCGCCATGCACGCAGTCGCTCCGTTTTCTGTTTCAGCAGCAGCAGCTGCAGTGCAGGGCCGCCAGTGTGACACACCCAGCGGAAAAAATGGTCGTGACCACGCAAGGAGATCCAAAAATGGCTCCAATTTACTCACAGAGGCGGGCTGAAAACCCAGTCCACCGCGAAATCAACAACCGAAGACTCCATTTCACAGCATCTGCTGGAACTTTGTTGAAATGTCACGAAATGAATTCAAAATTGTATGACGTTATTAAAACAAGAGACGCCAGGCAGCAACCGAGTCAGTGCATTTGAAAACAATAACTGTTACGCAGTTGCGCTTCTTCGCATTTTTCCGTGCCTTTAAAAGCGGCAGCGGAGCTCATCAGAGAAATGACCCGAGTAATAGGTAATGTCAATTCATTTCTTTCGAACATTAAGTTAAAATAATGAATATTTTATTGTTTAAAACTGTACTTTTATTGCGGACAAGATGGCGCTGGTTTGGTCAGGTGACCTTCTTTGTCTTTTTTTTTTGCCAACAGTTTGGAATGCAGCTTCAATGAGAAGCGGAAGCTGAATCTTTTACGCCGTGCTCTTATTGGTTGGTTTAATTTTTAAATGTTTTATGGCAGTGTGGTGGCTTGTGATTGGCACAGCGTCCTGTCACACATGCACTTTAGACGTAATTTCCGAGAAGAAAGTGAAGTTGTTTTCGAGATTTGTAAAGCCCGGATTATGTTGTTGTTTTTGCCAAATGTTGACTTTTACTAAGAAGGGCTAGTATGACACGCTTGTGAAAAAAATAGCAACAGTGGAGGGCAAATAGATATTAGGAAGGTACCAACCAAGTAGTTCCCCAAAGGTATTATTGCAATTTATTGTAACTTTAATTATACATGGGTTCTGGCATTTACACGGTTTCAGATTATTTTTTTCGAGAAGCTGTTTATTAAAGATGTACAGTTTTTGTAATACTTTGAATTATGGTAAACAGAAATAATACAGCTAAATTGGAAAAGCGTATGAAATGATTGTAAAGAGGAAACACCCAAAAGGCACGCTTTACTGAAGCAAATTGTAAAGATGTTTCAGTATTGTGCTGGACTGATTCGTTAATTAGCTGAAGTGTCAAGTAATGTTGTATTCTATCTGTATGGTCCTGTTCAAGAAATATAACCTGTATGCAACACGGCAGTCCGACTAAATCAACTGAATTACGAGTCTACCAGTGTCTGGAATTTAAATAAATAAATAAACTACTACCAGATGGAGTATGAAGACTACACTGAATTGAATGAAATAGGTTGTTAAAAATGACGCATTGACAGTGTAGGCAAAAGGTCCACTTCTTACTGTTCGTTTCTCGAAACTCCACGTCAAATTGAAAATGTTGAAGTTGCTGTTTTTTTCACCGGAGTAAGGTTTCAAGGAGAAACGGATCTGGTTTGTTGGAGTACAGGCTCAAGGTTGTCCAGTAAAGCTAGGCGTTTTTAATATTACACACGATGTTGTTTTTGTTGGATTTTCTTCCATACAGACATGGACTTGGCTAAGGTGTGTTGTGTAATAGGTACGGGGCGCTAAATGTCATTTTTTTTGGTTGTTTGCATCCCATTTTGTGCGTGTTGAAGTTTTTTTTTCAGAATAACTCAAATATAACCTACGGTATATGGCACACTTTCCTACAAAAGCTACCACATATCGTATCTTTCTCTTATTAAAACCACCAAGTTTTAATTTTATTTATTTTGTGTTTGTTTTTTTACAAAATGCATGCACAGATGCAATAGTGCATTTTTTGTATTGAGTTTCGGTTGTACTAGACACCTGCAGTAGCCCCTCCTAGGCGTACAAAGTTGATAAGTTTTCGGGAATGTCTTTACCAAGTATATAACCGAAGAGAGCGGAGCAATATGCGTTGTGCAAAAACAACACAACCACGTTTCTGTTTTAAAAACGGCACCCTACATCTCCACTACACGTAGGCTGCTTTTTTTTTTCTAAATGTTTGTTATTATTTTGCAGTGGTGAAGCGCCTTTTTGCTCAGTATATTATTTTCAATAAGTTTACTACTGCTGAGGCAACCACGTGGTGTGAAGTGTAATTTTCAGGATTCCACAGTGCCATAGATTTGACATGGCGTTGCTTCAGCATGGAAGCATGTTACCGCAGAAGTGTATTTTTGGACTGTTCAATGGCATGACGTGCACGAAGCAATATAAAGAATGCGTATTATTAGTTTCTTTCAGGAAATATCCCAGTGGGTGTAATTCCTTTGGGAATACTTAGTGCTGGCACAACACACCTCATATAACGAGAAGGGGACATTTTAAATAGTGCAGCGCGCAAGTTTATTTGGTGGAATGCTGTTGCCTAATTTTAGGTAATATGCTTGTCATACCATTATTTTGTAGATTAGATGCAGGTTATGATGTTAATTGCATTTCTCCATATTCCAACAAGACGAATGTGGATGAGATTATTGATTAGAGAGACCGAAATAATAACATCGTGCTGCAATAGTAATCTGACGTCGAAGCTGTTCGTGGTTTGCAAGCACAGGCAGCCTGTCGTTCAAGTTAGTACCATCGTGTAAAATAAAATATGATCTCATGGCGACTGTCGTGGTTATGAAAGTGTAGTGAAATGTTTCACATAATACAATTATATTTCCGTCCTCATATTTAATATTTCTTCATACATGCATTGTGCACAGTAACTATTGAAATCACACCTTTAAACAGGCCGAAGCAATGGCACTTCAACGCAGAAAGGACGCTTAAATGCACACTCCTCTCACTCGCTCAACCTAACGTTTAATCTTTGTGGTCCCGCCCTGCAAGCTGATTTGCCGCTGTACGGTCTGGGCGTTTGAGATGGGAGTTTTGATACCTTATCTTGCATCTCTGGTTAGTCAGTGGTGACGACAATCCAATGTTTAGTGACCGCCCCGAAGTTGTCATGTTTGAATGAGCTGCAGCACAGCGGCTGAGAGGCGGTTGTTCTGTTAAAGAGCCCCTCAAGTCCTAACACGGGTCTGGTTGTTGCAAAATTAAAATTCAAGCTTGCGCGACCAAGATGGACATGAAGAAAAGGATTCATCTAGAGCTCCGGAATCGAACACCGTCAGACGTAAGAATTTAATGAAGCTATTTCGTTGTGTGTGTGTATAGCCATATACATCTAAAACGTAAGCCGAGCAACGCTGCCCTTGATTTGAGTACAGCAGCCTGGGTGCGAAATGTGGGTGCCAGGAGGCGCACGCGTAGAGCCCGTCGAAACGATCTTGAATGGGTTTATAAATACATAAGGTGATCAGTAACTTTTTATAGGGAGAGTCTCTCTAATTTTACATCTGCTTTGAAAACTTAAATTGTGTCACACTGTTGCTCTCTCTCTCTCTCTCTCTGCGTGGTGGATGTCTGTTTGATCTCCATTGCTAGCTGTGCACACAGAATGAGAAGCCATATTTGTAACTTTGTAGTCTTCACGTACGCGCCCTTTTCCTGACCACACAACATTGCAGATTGGTGGGATGTTTTCACTGCTTTTATTTTTTCATGCATACCATGTTCTTTAAACTCGCTTTCTCTTTTAATTTTGTTTTATTTATGTATTTGTTTAATCAAAAATGCGGCGGCACCAGTGTATAAAATCTATAACTTAGACGGGACAGATACAGTGACTGCGACCGTGGCATGAAATCTGCAGCATATTAATAAGGAGGCATGCTGTCATTTTTTTTTTTTTTAATGTCTGCAAACATTTTTAATTTTTACATTATTAATAGTGTGAGGAAACCGTTAATTACGTAAACTTGTTTTGTGATTGGGGCTGTCTATTACGAGCCTCCTTAAAATACATGTTTCGGTTATTTGGGATTACAGTACATTCATACATTCAAGACATTACCTATTTGGACAATGCCCCTTTTCATTTTTTATTTTTTTTTAATTAAAAAAATCTAATGTTAGTTTATTCCCCCCCTTTTTTATTACTTTTATTTAGGCCATAGTAGAAAACATCTAAAAGCATATGGTCATTTTAAAATCTTACATACAACTAATTAAATATGATACAGACGTGAGGGGTAGATGTAGAAAGTAATACAGCGCTACGTGATGTACAGAGTAACTCTTTATTGTATAAATAATGGTAGTTTGTTTCTATTTAATTGTTTTGTGCTGGATTTTCAGACTCGGCTGTATTGTAGTGGCTGCTGGTGTTGCCTCGCTTTGTGTACATGCAACGGGGCGTCTGTGTGCTGGACATATAATGCTTGTTTTCAGGCGGCATCGTCTAAAACTTACAAATCGCAGATTTGTCGATCTGGTCTCCTGAGGTTTTTTAATCGACCAAATAAATAAGTTTTGTAAGTTTGGTTCGCGCTGGACAGATCCGAGCAAGCCGTATTTAGGACGACAAGCCGCCATTTTATTAAACTGAAAAAGGAAGGCTGCATTCAAATGAATTCAACTTAATTAACTACTGATTAAAATATATTTTGGTATAGACTGTTGTCGTGACGTCTTTTGCGATTGTAACCCATTTCGAGGAGATTGGCAATTGTATCTAAATTACCACAATAACGCCTTTTGATCACGTAATAAATTTGAAGATACAGGAACGGCGTGTGTTGGGTGTTTAAAATGTGGTTTGGAGAGTCCCGAGTCCCCGGGGTTGCGTTGCGTTTGGTGTTACTGGAGGGTACCCAGTGCAAACCGCGGTGTAGTCAGCCATTTTGTCTGTGTGGCGTTGTCATTGGGGTGAATAAAGACATACCGATTTATCATTATGAGTGCAGTTTAATTTCACATCGGTGGGGGTTATTTAAATATGTCTTCGTATTTTTCGTCCCCGGCATGAAATGTAGCGCAGCAGGAAGATCGACTTGCTTTTAAAAATACATTTGAGCATATTTTCTATGAGTAATAGTTAAACTCGCTGTGTTATGTATGTTCCGGCCAAAACTGGGAGTCTCGACACATTTGAATGTTGTGCGTTCTTGTATTGGTGCGTGTACTTTTAACAGTGTGATTATTTCACGTTTAGGGGTGGGCAAACCTTGTAGTCTGATTTTATTTATTATTGTTGTTTTGCGATTTACAATACGTGGGCAGCATTGGGTGTTATTGAACAACGATTGTAATTTACAGACGAGGAGAGAGCGCCTTCGCTGCTCTGTAGTTGTGCTGTGGAAATACCTTACGCCACACTGATACTAGAGGCTGCACACAGGAGCGTATGCTATCCGTGCTTCATGTTTTACAAGAATATAGCAGCTCTATTATTGATGTCTCAAAACACAAATGAAACGGTAATCATTCAAAGGGAATGTGAGGGGTGCCCTGAACAGGAAATACACACGTATACAAAGTGGAAGTCGCTTTTTATTTTGGCAGTAATTCATTATTTGTTTTAAAAATAGGTATGTATATAGTAGTACATGTCATGCCCTAGTTTAACTATTATGCAAACAAAACACGTTTAAATGTTTTTTGATTGTTTTAAAAATGCTTTCGCGTAACCTTTTTAAAAAGCTGTGAAGTTGTAGTTTGTGATTTTTTTATATGCCAGGCTTTCTTTCCCACAGTGTGTTATTGTGGAAGATCCCATTTTATAAACACACACTATTCTGGCATGAGAAAAGTAATACATACAAACGAAAAAATGAAGATGAATGATAATGAATTGTTAACCCTGTTCACTTCAAAATGCCTGGAAACAATATATCTGTGTGTGTGGAGTTTAAGTAAGACGGTTGACAGGGGAATAGATTTTGAAGGCATAAAAATGGCTATCTTTTCAGTCTGTTAGGCAGTACAGTAAGAATTAGGAGAACTCCAGTAAGTAGGTTTTGCTATATTTTAAACCGTTTTTGTTTGGATGACTCCATGAGGTTAGGCTAATCCATGAGTAGTCAAACTCTTCTTTCCAGTTCTTTAGTCCAACCTTCATTATTACATTGAACCAATTGAATCTGCAGGCAAGTCATTTTAAAGTACTTGGGCTAATCATGTGACCAGGTAAACCTGGAGTGGAATGGCCCTCTCGGAACAGAGTCACCAACCAGTTCATTTTTTTGTTTCCTTGAAATGAGTTTACTGTACATTATTTGTGCTTTTGAAATGATTACATATATAGTGCTACTTCTATGTGTTATATTGCAAGATTATTGGTGACTGAAACAGTGAGCGCTGATACAAGCATGCTTGAAATTGCAAACAAATAGGAGGTCAATAGGATAGGTTTACATGAGTATTCATGCCTCGTTTTGGCATGGTTCCATCTGAAGACATCAATCTGTACATGAGACGTGAGTGCTTTTAAAGGAGCAATATAACACACTATGCAAGCAACACTCTGTGTCAGAAGTTGGAAACAACAAGTATTTGGCACAATTTCAGCTTGCCCAAGTAAACTACAGTCTGACCTATTCTAGCACTCTCTTCATTGGGATTTGCTGTTGAGCGGACTGTTACAAATCCATCTCCTAGCTGTCGCTTTGTGCTACATGAACCAATTATCACATTTGTTGGTTTTATACCTTCAATTAATTCATTCTGATCACACATGCAACCTCTCCTAGAGGATATTTTAAAATGTATTTCACCCACTAAATTTATGCTGTATGTTGAAACGGTTAAACTTTTTGAAATAATGCTTGGCATATTGCACAGCTTATTAGCAATAGAACAGCCCACACAATTAACAGCAGTGCAATTTGGAGAGACATTTTTCATTCTGTAGTATGCAGAATGAAATAATTAACAAGACTGGATCTATTATGTCTACAAGGGAGGGGCATATGTTTTAACTTCTCCTGTTTTGTCTTCCAGGTTAAAGAACTTGTTCTAGACAACTGTCGTTCAAATGAAGGTAAAATTGAGGGCCTCACAGATGAGTTTGAGGGACTGGAGTTCTTAAGCACAATCAACGTAGGCCTAACATCAGTGGGAAACTTGCCGAAGTTAAACAAACTTAAAAAGGTATGATGGGGCGGTACTATTTTTTGGGCATAATTGGTCAGAATGTTTTTAGCTGTCAAGTACACCATTTATCCTATGAGTTTGTTTTGCAGCTTGAGCTCAGTGACAACAGAATCTCAGGAGGACTGGAAGTATTGGCAGAAAAATGCCCAAATCTCACACATCTCAACCTCAGCGGCAACAAAATAAAAGATCTCAGCACAATAGAACCTCTGGTGAGTTCCTTCACCCTCTTATTGTGTTTAATGTTTATTATTCCATGGTATGTGTTCTTAATTATACATTTTCACTGTTTCAGCACGCACAGGTATTTTGCATGTTGAATAAAGTCACACCAACATATTTAACTTTCAAGGTAGTCTCTGAGCAGACATGATCAAGGTGTAATTACTCTTATGAGGCAGAATAAAATGGACCGCTTGGGGTGTGAACCGTTCCACCTGGAAACCAGTGAGTCTGCTGGATAGTGTCCTTTCAGGGGAAAGAAGTTACTGGTGTGCACCTCTAGTGGGGAGTTTTTATTTGGCCTCATTGTGAAAATTAAGAACACATCCTGGGTTATAAGTTCACCAATCTTTCATATAGGTGCTGACCCAAAACGGCATAGGTAATAAAATAAAATAGATTTAAAAAAAATAATTATATATATATATATATATATATATATATATATATATATATATATATATATATATATATATATATATAATATATTATACACTTTCAGAAGGTTAAATACTGAAGTTTAAGTTGGGTACGTAAAACGCTAAATAAATAAAAACTTTGTACAAGCATTTCATGTATCAGAATCTAGGTGATGGTGACCTACATCTGGCCAGTACTAAACGCATTTTCTGGAGGACTTGTGTCGTTTTTAATTTGAGTTGATACCCGATTGGTTTTTGATTGCCGTATCTTGGAAAGCACTTTCCTGCATTTGTTACGGTGTACAATTGCACTAAACTTTGTAGAAAGTAGGATGCTGTCAAAGTCCAGAACCTAATTGAAAAGCAATTAGATGAAAGTGGGTCAAAATTATAGAAAAAAACCCAGCTGAGTGGTCATGTCAAGGAGGCAGTTAACTGTAAAGCATATTCTTGGAGATGCATATGTTACTAACGTAACCTGTCTTTTCTGTTTTACTTTTAGAAAAAGTTAGAAAATCTTAAGAGTTTAGACCTTTTCAACTGCGAGGTGACGAACTTAAATGACTACAGAGAAAATGTTTTCAAGCTCCTTCCTCAACTCACATACCTGGATGGCTACGACAAGGAGGATAAAGAAGCACCAGACTCGGATACAGAAGCATGGAAGGATGATGATGACGAAGATGATGACGATGGTATGTAGCTTCAGAAGAAAGTTCTTGCCCTGTCTGTAGATCAGGTGGATTGTTCTGTGTTCACTTTTGTTTTTCCTCTCGTGCAGAGGTAGAGGAGGAGGAGGAATATGATGAAGAGGCAGTTGCCGGAGAAGATGACGAGGAGGAGGAGGAAGAGGACGAAGAGGAAGGGGAGGAGGAAGAGGAAATCAGTGAGGAAGAAGTAGGTGTTCCTTACTCAAGTATCTGCTTGTATCCAGCATGGTTATTTATGGGATCCCTCAGTTGCCAAGAATATTGATTTGACTTTATCACCTCAGTAATAATATACACACAAGTCGATTTAGATGCATTACATCCACATGTATGCTTCAGGTCACGAAGTCCTGTGGAGCTAGTTCTAGAATAGTTTTTTTTTTTTTCTTTTTATATATGGACTGTGCCAAGAAGCCACGTAACTTCATAATCACCTTTTACAAACGGGATAAAGTGTTAAGTAATCCTATTCAATATAAAATCCGGATTTATGTGGTGGTGAAAGATGTGTCTTCCACATTTTGGAGATGGCTGGGGTGAATAGCATGACAGAAACTCCTGAAACAGGTTTACTCGAGGCAGGTTGTTTTTTTAACCACCATGTTTAGGCCGTTTTTCCTAATCTTGTAAAAATGCATCCAGGTTTGTTTGTAGACGTCTGGTAATCTGGTTTCCTTGAGGGGGGTTGTAGGCATATTAGCAGCCGTGGCCACGCCTCGCTGCTGGGCATGTACAAAGCACATGGACATAAAAGATAAACCGTTAACTGGTTATCGTTGAGCTTCGTCGTCAAAAAAAACAAATTCAGACTTGATACTTGAAGCAAGAAGTTTAAATAACTTTTCTACAATACAGGCCATAATATATAGGTTGTGAGATGGGTGTGTTTTGAAAAGGATTTAACAGAAAATTGTAGCTTTGACTTGCAGGACTCATTTGGGTTTGCATATCCACAAGGCAATTTCATATGGCTGGCTGACCTGCTCCCGGAAGCCTTTGGAATTAAATGTGGCATATGTTGGACTAGCGAAATTAACTTATGAGAATTCTGGCTGTTTGTTTCCTTGTAGGAGGAAGAGGAGGAAGAACTCGTAGATGGTGAAGTAGACGATGAAGTAGACGATGAAGAGGAAGATGGTAAAATACATGAAATGTCCTCCGTTTATACGAATCAAAGATATTGTGTGTGTTGGAGTGGGGCTTACTGCCTGCTGATGCTGCTGTTAGTGTTAAACAAAAGGACAAGGAGGTCATTCTAAACCGATTTCCAGTATTACAGAAGTACCGAAATGCATAAACTATTGCTCAGTTATTGATTGTCCACGTTTAAATCGGTATTCATCTAGATACAGAAAGCCCTACACAGTAAAATAATCAGTTTGATTCCTGTTTTTAATTGTTATTTAAAGGTAGCTTGTATAGGATGGGTTATACGATATATGCAACTGAAAATATATATATCATCTGTATATATTCTTGTTCTTTTTTAGAAGAAGAAAAAGGTGAGAAGAGAAAAAGAGACCCTGATGACGACGGTGAAGAAGATGATTAAATCCGTGCCCAGATACCAGTTCCTGTTGTGATTCGACTCTTTTTACCTTGTATTTTTCCCCCATATTTTTCTTGGTTGTAATGTTGCTCTGGGGATGCGAGATGTTTATTGGGTGGGTGAGAGGGAAATAGAAAAAAAGAAAAAACTGCCCCTACCTTCGTGTGTTAATTTCTCCCTAATCCAGATAATGCATAAAATCTGCAGAAGACCGTAGTAGTAATATTTTCTTGAAAGTTGGAGTGGTCAGTGCAGCCATTGTAAAGTTTTTCCTTGCTGAAGTTGTATGCCTAAATATGTATACAGATTGCTGATGCCTTGTGTAAATAACCATACCAAAAAACGTAAGTGCACGTCGGAATATATTTTAATGTAAAATGCCGGTTTTCAGAATACCCAACACACAAGTTTTTTCTTTCTTTAACAGTACATTTTGTGTTCATCATCAGTAAATTGTGTGTACTGTTTAGGCATGGAAAGGAATGTCGTTCTCCAAATCTCCATAGGAACATGCACAGAAATCAAAATTTGTTTTTTTGTATATTGTGAAAGTAATATCTGCCATTATCAGAAAACAGCAGATGCATTTTCCCTGCTTGGGTAGTTTAGATACTTGTGTTTTTTGTAAATAGTGACCAAAACATTTTTTAGCAATTCTAGGCTCAAATTGTAATTTTTTGAAAATGGCAGGCATTACTTAATTTGCAAGTGTAATAATGAACTGTAATAAAATATTAAGTTAAACCGTTTTGAAAATACCTGTGTACTATTTTGGCCTGTAAAATACAATTGAAGTAGACAGAATCCGTGTATTTCTAACTATTTTTTTGTGTGTGTTTTGTTTTACATACATATATGGAGAGTATAGAGGCAGATTTATTGAGCATGACCTGGTGTTTGGGCTTGTTTTCATACATTCAATGGCATATTACTAATGCAAAATTGTATTTTCTTATCTAGTAGTCAGTGACTGACTGAAATGCCTCACGAATGTAAAGTTTTACTTTCATATCCTTTATGAATAGTTTATTGAGTGACTTGTATTTCCTGTCTGTATTACCTGTAAAAAGACAAACCTTTGCAACAATTCTCTGAAGAGCCAAACTTTTAGTTTTGTCAGTTTGTTTTGTCATTTCAAGATTTCAATAAATCTTTTTTTTTGTAATATATATGACCTAATTATACACACACACCTTGTGGCTTATTTGTAGCAGTAGGCCACTAAAATATTCTCTTTTTGATACTAGGCAGACAATTTGAAACTAGAAAATGCTATGAAGGTCTTTGAAATTTGCATCTGCAAGAAGTATCAACATCTTAAATGCAGAATAGTTACACTGCAAGTACATCCTGGAAGATTTATTAAAAGGTTCATTTTGAATGAAGATTAATATTGCTTATTAACCATTTTTTTCCTACCCTTGTCGAGTGGAGCTGGTTTAGAGAAGTGTCAGAAACAAGAAGAAATGTGTGTTTTGGTTTTTTTTTAAATGCATATGCAGCTCGTATCCTGTTAAACCAGTGTTGTAAAAAGGATTTCCTGTGCATATATATACCGTGGTGATTACAGGTATTTACCAGTTTGAGCAATTCTTTATCATTTACCATGATTTCTCTCCTAACTTTTATAACAAAGTGTAACTTTTTAATGTTATTTCAGTTGAGCAGATCAAGCCACACGCAAGCGTCGGCTACAGCAGCTCATATGATCCGTGCAGGGAAGATGTTTTCTAAGGGGTGGAAGTGATTTTACAATACATCTTTGAGGAAACTTTCGGTTTCAGCAAAAGATCAATATACATTGTAAAATAGTAAATAATTTAGGTAACAGCCTACCAGAATTTAAATAAAACATTACACAGGCACTAGTGGACAGTTTATTAGGAAATTCCTTAAGGTTAATGGCAAAAAAAAAAAAAAAAAAAAAAAGATTTTTCTTTACCCTTCCAGTATCTGTTGTAGTGAGCTACACTTCCAGTTTTGTTATGGTGTCGCGCCCTCTAGTGTCACACCAGTGCATAGCAAGCATGTTAAA
Organism: Acipenser ruthenus; assembly: GCF_902713425.1. Classification (NCBI taxonomy): domain Eukaryota; kingdom Metazoa; phylum Chordata; class Actinopteri; order Acipenseriformes; family Acipenseridae; genus Acipenser; species Acipenser ruthenus. Next base: position 29,159,269 of record NC_081209.1, on the reverse strand, counting down.
AGCAGTAAAACGAGCTTCCCTTCAAACAGGCTGCCACAGCTCTGGCATAACAACGAAATACCTCTCCGGTTATAGGCGAGGGGTAGCCACAGCCACAAGCATTCATTTCTTAGTGTCAGGGGTTAAAGGAGGGGAACTCAATTCATTAAAATCTCTTTCCTGAGTGTCACACTCACCCACAGCCTCACTCAGCTGGGGTCACCCCACTGCAGTGTTTCAATCGTCCCTGGACAGGTGTTTTTTGGGAGTACCAGCCTGTCTACCATATTTTGACATACTATTTAAAAAAACACCTTATCTTTCTCACTTCCAATAGCACACTAACTTTGCATCTCATTTTTACTTGTGGCTCATGTTTTGATTTTGTACGTAAAAGCATCATATACTGTGTATTCAGAATTTACACCAAGTCTCTATTAATGGTGCAAGTGTTTATGACTAGAATCACATACTGTAGTTAGGATGGTAAAAGTATACATTATTAATAGTTTAAAATGTACACTTTGATTACGCATTCATTTCTTTATTCATCCACAACCTGAACCAGGATTCTCCTCCCTTATTTCAATTTATCAGCTGGTTCGTGATGTTAGTAGGTGTTGGGAAATGTTCAGCCTACACAGAATGCATCTATTATAAAATACGCATTTCAACAGGGAGGTGTTCCTTTTCCCTGATCAATAGCTGTAAGCATTCAGAACAGTGGGTTTCAAATATTTAAGGAATGCATTATTAACACGAACAGTACAAAACAGAATTAATAAAAAAAGTTATAACACTTGGACCCACTAATGCAAACATTGTGGGGGGCGGGGGGCACTGTTTCCCTATGAAGTGAATTCAGGGGTGTTCTGCGCACCCCAACACAGCAGCAGGAGGGTTACAGACCTCCCCGAAACTGAACTGGGACACCTGAACTGAAATGTAAATTAATTTACATTTTATTATTTATATATTTATTTAATATTAGTTTATTATTTATTTAATAATTTATTAAATTGTAAAGATTTTTTAAGGAGCTTTTGTTAAAATCCAGTTTGAAGACAGAGCCGTGGCACAGGTCACTTGGCCACCCTGTCACTGTGCTTCAAACCCAGAAGAGCATCCAGGAGATTGTCCAGCCACGATGCGCGCGCACACACAAGCACGCACGCACACACAGCTGTGACTCGAATCTCACACGTGTATCAATGCAGGACCCGCTGTCTGCAAGAGGAATGTCATTTGTTTCATACAGTCTTTACAAAGAAGCTCAGAGAGATTAACGGCCACTTTAAACGTACGTCTATCGTAATAATAATCATGATAATAATTAAATCAGCAGCAGCAGCATTGACCAGGGTAACAAATCTTATGAGATGTGCTGCAAGGTAGCCAGGTTTAGACAGGGGGTATACTGCAGCTGGGATGTTTAGACAGACAGGGGGTATACTGCAACTGGGATGTTTAGACAGACAGGGGGTATACTGCAGCTGGGATGTTTAGACAGACAGGGGGTATACTGCAGCTGGGATGTTTAGACAGACGGGGGTATTCTGCAGCTGGGATGTTTAGACAGACAGGGGGTAAACTGCAGCTGGGGTGTTTAGACAGACGGGGGGTAAACTGCAGCTGGGATGTTTAGACAGACAGGGGGTATACTGCAGCTGGGATGTTTAGACAGACAGGGGTATACTGCAGCTGAGAGCCCAGGCTGTGGGTCTAATGAAATCACAGCTTGTTTGTGTTTAAAAGCAACTCAACCTATAGTGAGCTGGAGCAGCACCTGAAAAGAGAGAACTGTAACAATAGTCTATTATGTAACGATCGTGGCTCTTCCTCGTGTTTCCATAGCTTTTGTAGGAGGTGGACTGCAGAGGAGCTGATATCGGAGGCTAATGGAATTGCTGGAAAGCACACAGATACCCGTGACTCATTCAGACAGCACTGCTCCAGTGCAGAGAGAGGCAGGTGTGCGTGAAGCTGGTTGGCAGGCCTGGCTCGTGTGTTCAGTGAGATGTCCTGCCCGGGATGCTCAGCGTGTTGTGCCGTGTCCAGTGAGGTCACATGGGTTTGGGGCTGTTCTTCAGGTTTTTCAGCTCCAGTTCCAGCTGCTGGATTTTAACGTCCTTTCGCGAGAGCTCGTCCTTTAGCCGTCGGAGCTCGTCCTGCTGTCGGAAGAACACCCGCAGGAGCTGGAGAGGGAAGTAAAGAAATACATACCAAAAGGGATTCAAGAGGAGGGCGGTCAGCACACTTTAAATGGGGGTTCAGGAGGCCTCAAGTCAGGGGCAGCTAAAGCTGAGCCTTCCACTCCTGGTCTTTGTTCCAACCCTGTTCTGAATGGTTTCATTATGAATTAAACCTCCAGCCAGACCCTGAAGGAGTTAATCATTTCATTGTTCCTGTTAAACCTGGAGTGGAAAGGTACTACCTAGTCAGAGCAAGAGCTCATTCACTTTTATTACAATCAGTAACCTCAAAACACAAGTTCCTGATTCTAGACTTTTTGTCTGGTAGAGCCAAGTGTATGAAGCGCTGTCATTTGTTTCACTCTGGGCATGCGTACAGGAAGTCGAGTAGTCTGAGCACGTCACACCCACCTCATTCTCTGTCCTCGGTGGCACGTTTTCCAGTAGGTCGATTCCATTTACCACCACGCTCCTCTTTTCTTTAACAGGCGCTTTGAAAACTAAGTTGGACGGCTTCTTGTAGCCCTCCTTCAGCGACATCAATACAGGATCTGCACAAGTCAAAAAGCACATTGGGTCACATTGCTGTTTAAGAATATATGCGTTTATATACAGCTTTATAAAAAAAAGTCACACCCTTTCGTATTGAAACCCAGTTTACACACTGCACATTTGCAGAAGTATCTTGCAAGCCAAATACCAGGAGCTGTAGTCAATTAGAACTACAGTCTCCTATTCATTAAATAGATTGAGCTCCTGTTCCACAGCACCCCCTCCTGGGAGCCGCGAAGCACTGCACCTTAGGTTCCTGTATTAACATGTTGTCTACATACAGGATTAGAGTTTTCTTTTTGTGGTATCTCCTAATGAAAATCTCCTTTGGATTTTTTTTCATCTTGATAGCCACACTGGAAGAAAACGTATGAATATAGTACAGTGTTTATTTTATATTAGGTATCAGCCTGCCTGCCAATGCAGCTGAAACAGAAGATCAATCCATATTTTATGATCTAATGATATAATTCTCACTTTTGGCTTTTAATCAGCATGCCTTGTGTTTTGTTTTCAGCGGATGTTTACAGACAGTGGCAACACAAGCGCTGCTGCTGCTCTGTGATCTGTGAGTGCCGTTACAGAATGGCGATTCACAGTGATATTAGGGAAATATTCTCGTCACACATCTACCTCTGTTGATCCCACTCAGCCATTCACCGGCTGAGAGAGCTGGCTCCATGCCTGGCGTCATCGGATAGATGTCCTCTTGGTAAGTTTCTGACTAAAAATAAACCAGAAACAAATCACACAGCTTGGATCATTCACTTGTGCAGTCTTAGATGTGGAAACACCCACATCTGCCCTCGATCAAAGACTGTCAGATTGGTGCTTTCTTGCCCATCATGACTGAAACTTGCAAACATTATAGAACGCGGGCTGGATTATCAAAGCTCTTTACTCCAAAATCAATAGCTTTTTTTTCCTCCTCAGAAACAGAAAAATTAATAAAAAAAACCCCAATACAAAAATAAAACTTACCAAACCAGATATAAACAATTCAAACATATCGATTATGGTTTTTAACAGGCTCTGTTTTTTTTTTTTAAGTACATTTTTAAAAATGTATTTGTTTTAGGATTGGCATTCCCCCAACCCACCTTTCCAAAACAAATTGCATGAATGATGCAGAGTAAATAACTTTGAGAATGCATCCCTAACATGTTTTAAAATCCCTGTACCTACTTATGAAAATGAAAAAAGAAAAACATTGTATATAAAAAATAGTCAGGGCTGTTTATCCTCAGACCTCACAGACACCAGTATCAGCAGTGGGAGATTGTAGCACACCTTGCCTCGATTTCCATTTGAAATAAGCTGTCAGATCAATAAGCTTAAAAGGGTTGAGTGCTGCTTTAATGTTATTAAGTGGTAATACAGAAGACAATACCAGGAGTGACAATACTGTAAGTGGTAGGAGCAAAGACAATCTAGAGAGCTCTCTTTCTCAACCTTGAATCAGCGGGTGGCGTGTTATTTATCTGAGGCGCTTACTCTAATATAAACGCACATTCTGTCTGCTTACTGACTGACAGCTACAAGGCTGCTTGAGCCTTCTGGAGATTTGACGAGAAGAAAACTGCTTTTTTTTTTTTTTTTCAATCACAATAACCAGGCTCTTCGGGATCTGAATATGTAATGAAGTCCCGACTCCCAGTGGAATAAATCATTTCATAATCTATGCACAAGAACAAGATATTGATCAAAGCGTGCAGCCCTTGTTAGTCCAGTTCCTGCACCGAGTAGTCTGTTTGCTTAGGCACAACATGAGACATAGCGGTAATTATTGTGCGTTTCATTAGGAGCACGCTTACATTAATATGTAAAATGTGTGTGCTGTGCTGTGCTACTCTTACAGGAAGCCCATTATAAAGGGCTGCCTTGCTGAACTTGCCTGGTGATTTGGACTTTGATGAGACTTGCACTCCTCTTCAACACACTTTCATTATAAATGCTATTCAAAAAACAAACATTCATTACAACAGTCCTGGCTGGTTTCACAGACCCCGATTAGGACTGATCAATGTTACCTTAGGTAAGGCAGTCCAGGATTAACGTGTGAATCCAGCTTTTCATAACCTTTTTGAAAGTGCCAATAGAAAAGAACTACCGCAGCCCGTTACTGGTACATGCTTATTTAAGACACAAGGGGCCATTAAGCCCATTCCCGGCACCTCTGTGTGGACTCACCCTTCTTGGCACGATCATGGAGACGGGCTCGATGAGCCCCTTCAGAGTGAAGAGTTTGTAGAAGCGGAACACCTCACAGGCCGACACGTCCAGCCCGTGCTTCGGCATTACACCTGCACAGGGGAAACTCTTATAAGAACCTTCAAGTGGAGCTGCCCAGGCCAATTACACCAGCTTCCTAACTGAGCCTTCCTCTGCAGCAAGCGGACACCCCCAGGTCAGGATCATCAGTGTCGACTGGGCTAATGCACCATTCCTTCAATCTGACTGCCGGCAGCAATCAACACCAATTCAAAGGCTGTTTGTTAGGAAATCAGCAGCAATGGCCCTCACCTGGGTGTGAGCACCTGCTTGCTACGAGGGAGCTCTGGCTGCAGAATCAAGTTCTCTATCTGTGCATTGTCAAAATATAATAATAGAGGATCTATCACAAACCCAGTCCCTTCTGTGGCGCGGGGGACCTGAACTCCAGCAGGTACTGCAGGTAGGGCTTCTCCGTGCCCATCTCGTAATAGCGGATATTCCCGTCGCCCTGACAAACAAAAAACAAATTCAAAAAACAAAAGTGAAGCTCAAGGTTTTTGAGCTTCACTTTGCTATATGTTTAAATGTTTGCTATATGTTTAATGTTTTTTATTACTGGGTGATTCTAGTAAGGACACCACTCTGGAGCTCCCTGGCACTCTGGCACAGTGCGATGTTCAATGGTCTGCAGTCGGGTTTGTTGTTGATAGTCTGTCTTTAACGAGGTTCCCAGCTTTACCTTTCCAGCCAGGTACAGCATGTGTGTGTCGGCATCATAAAAGGGGAACAGCAGCCCTGACAGCCCGTCAATCTCCTCCTCAATCATCGGCATGGACAGGTCCTCCTGCACAGGGGGGGGGGGAGGGGGAGAGGGGAGGGATGTTTAGAAGAGCACAGCGGTGCAGAGAGAGCAGCACAGACTCAAAGAGCCTCCTAATTCAGGACTTCACTCTAGAGATGACACACAGAGAGATGACAGCGCCCTTTGTTCCTTTTGTTCTCAGTTTGCTCAGTTAAATTCCCTTGAAGTTCTGTGATCACACCTCCGGCTATTCAGTCCTGGGCCTCTCATCTCAAACAGAGGCAGCCAGCCGAGCTCAGTTTCAAACAGAAAGAGGCACACTCTTATTGCATTGCAGTTCCATCCACTATGCGTTTAATAAGACACACATGAGCCTGTTACCCACTAATCAAGCTTGTGTTAACCTTTTGCTGCCCAGTATCCAATACCTTTGACATGGAGATGCAACGGGAGTCTTATTTTCATCCCTGCTTTGCTGTACCATACCACCTGTGGCTGATATACCATGGCACTCCACACTATACTTTTACAACAGTTCACAATATTCCGTTGAAGACAACACAACCGCCATGCCGGTACTCTGCAATAAAGACGCACTTTGAAAGCGTCTCCGCTTGGTTTGCAGTAACGTCCCCTCACCTGGTCCCACAGTGCGATCTGCCTGGTGTTCCACTGGGACACCCCCGTGGTCAGCAGCCTCTTCATGTTCCCCAGGAACACCACGCGGTTCACTTTGTGGTTCTTGCAGTTTGCTTCCTGACGAAAAAAAACAAACAATACAAAGCACAAAACGCGACTGATGCATGAATGCAACCGCGCTATGAATATCCCCTATGATTCTGTGGCTGCTGCAAACGTCACAAAGCCTTATTTAAATGTACACTCAGAAATCGGCAATGGTCACTTCGATAGGAATGTGGAAGTGTTTTGATATGTAGAGGAGCCTCTGTATCCAGGAATGAGCTAACTATGGTATCCCTCGCACATTGAAAATGGAAACAGTTTTTTTCTTTGCAGTGTAACATACAGATCGGTGTTGGAGAAGCTGGTACCTGCAACACTCTCCCAGAGCGGGGCTCTATCACCCGGAGCTTCTTGTCCTTGCAGCTGGTGGCCACTAAGCTCCCGTCTGTGTTGAAAGACATGCAGAGGATGACATCAGAGTGGCAGTCGATCATCTTAACAGGCTCACCGATATCCAGGTTCCAGATGAGGATCTGATGCAGGAAGAGAAGGTCAGTGCTGTGCTATAAGGGGTAGGGTCACACACTCACATCTCTATGAACTGCATGGGTTACTGCCTGATTTCAATTTTTAAAAAATGAAATAAAACGGTTTAGAGGCAAGTCGGTCTGAACCCTGTACTGCCCAGGGTATGTTCCCATACCTATTTAGTGCATATTTTCTCAATGTAAAAATATTTTGGACACTGGGCAGCAAAGGGTTTTGGCTGAAAAGGCCCAATTCGCAAAACTGTTTTAATAAGTAATGGGTTTTTTTTTAGGAGTGATTTTTTAAATGCGTTTATAAACATTCTCTTAGGTTAAACTGAGAATATACTTTTAAAAACAGTTTTATAACAAACAAAAACAGCCCTTAACAAAACTCCTTTAAACAGGCTTGTTTTGTTTTGTGATTAGGGACCATTTACCCCAAACGTAAAAGCAAACGACATCAATACCAGGAACCACATTTCCCTGCAAGCCTCTTTTCTGCAGTTAGTTTAGGGTGGCATAAGAAAATTCAAATAGCTGTCTGTAACACAATCGCTTTTTTAAAAATATATTCTACTAAACCTACGTCGATGAGCTCAGTTATTAAAACAAAAAGCCCTTATATGCTTGAAGTTATGAATCATTACGTTAGAAAATTGTTAATTTGTCTCACTGAATGCGCTGACCTCACCATCCTTTCCCAATGTTAACTTTTCCAAGTCATTAATCATATACACAGTGGTTACAATGCAGCCTGTCTATTTTGCACTGTTGCTGGAAGCCGGCCCCAATGCTGTCATGGTTTCTGTTGTTTGCGTTGGTTTGAGCCAAGTGTTTTCTCAATTTGTCCAACCTTTTTGGCTAACGAGAGCCTCCAGATGACCAGGGACTGTTCAAAATACATGTATCAGTGACGAAATGAAGTTGCGCCCCCAGCCAGTGCTGTTACCTTGTAATCGTACCCGGCGCTGAACAGGATGTTGTTGCCGGTAGGATGCCACTCGATCAGGCCCACGCGCCGGCTGTGTCCGTACAGCTCGAGAACCGCTTCCGTCATGTTCCGCTTCAGCCCCCCCTCCGGGATCTCCCATATCCTCACCTCAGAAAAGACAACCAGAGCCCGGTGAGCCGGAGACTGCATCCTGCTCGCTCATTAACACAGACTGGGCCTGTTGCTAACGGTCATGGCGGCCAAGCCACACGTTACCGGTACGAGCAGTCAGGCAGGCAGATGTGCGGAATAACAGCCTCTGATGTTGTAGAGCACGCACACGCACACGCACGCACAGCAGGTTTCAGATAGCTTGCTTTGTTCTGTCGCACCATGCTGCCTCTCACAATGACAACACACAGAGTGAGGGTGCAAAAGCGCATTCACACCCCTTCACAGCTCCAGCAGCGCAAATCCCATTCATAAAGAAGGGATAGGTGCTAGTACATATGCGCTTTGTTGAGCCTCTGGTGAAGTTTTCTTGCTGGGTTTTGGAACCATGCCTCCATGGTGAAGGTTTAAACTGTGGCCCTGAAGAGTGCCTCCGGCTTGGGGAAAGCCTCTGCATGGCTCACCCAGGGTGGTGGGAGAGCTGGTTTTGGCTGCGTACTGTACATACTGAAGCTTCTAAATGGACTGGTTTTGAATGAAGCCGTTGAAAGCCATTGTGGGGTTATGGTCATATTTTATAATAGGGGTACAGTAATATAGTGGATGAATTGTGGTAAAGTGTGATAGTTTGTCGCTTGCAAACTCTTACTGTGTCTGAATGATCAGCTCTACTGAACGGGCACTAGATCCAGTGCCTTTCTCATGCTTCAGTATTCCCCTGACTGTATTTCCCTTAAGCAGCTTGCCGATTTTAAATACCACCCTTTATGAAGCTGTAGTGTCCCTCCAATAACACAACCCAAAGTGAGGTCAGACATTCCTAAGAAGAATCGAGTCACTGAGGCTGACTGGAAAACAAAGCGCTGTTGTGGCCAGCTGTGCCGGTTATACAATATCCATGCTGTAAAAAGAAAGTTGCAGCAACAGCACAAGAAAATGACATCCTGAACAATGCACATAAACTAGATCCAGCCAGTCAGCAATGAGAGATGCAGATGAATCTCTGTGCAGCCCACTCACTGCTGCAGTCTCTTAATGCAAATGCTCTCAGCGTATAGAACAGCGAAAACAAAAGCTTCTCAAAATATTCAAACTTGATTTTCATACCCTGAAGCATAGAAAAGATCAGGGGTGAATACGACACAACCAAACCTGAAACAGAGTGAAACTCGACGTGTGTTTGTATTGACAGTGCAGTACAGTGCGTTATTACTGTATCTGGCCCTGCGTTCAAATCAACACCCGCAACTCTCTTCAGTACAGATCTAACCTGAAGTATGTTCATCCAAATCACCACAAATAAGAGCTTTGTTAATTATGATCCCAGTCGTTATTGTCTGCAACAGGACTCCGTTTGGCACCCTTTATACTTTTACAACTCTATTGTCAATCGGTAGCCTGTTTAGATTATCCAAAAGCTATCAGTGATTAACTTCCCTGTTTCCGTTTCAGTTATTTTTAGCACACTGGTTTCAGCTGGAGCACAGTGCGTTCTCTTTTCAAAGGCATTTTCTCTGTATCTGGGTTAAGAGCTTGTGAACTCAGGATAGAGACTTCATCCCATTGCTAAAGACTGGCAGAGGAGGTTGCTTCAGTAACTAAACATGGGCGTTTCATTTATATCCTATTTCTTATTGCTGGAAGGGTTACACACAGAAGTATCATCTAAGTGCTCTTAATATTGCATCTCCTACCAGTTTAATATCCTATTGGCTGTGTGCTGTTTTGTTCTTTTGTCTCTGCTTAGATCACTATTTACCAGGCTTACTTAACTACCCTACAAACATGTGTTTTTTCGAGCACTGGGTCTGCTTCTGAAAGCTGAATTTCTGAAGTCAGGTGGTTTGGAAAATGACCACTAGCAGTGTGCAGCTACTCACCGAAGTGTCCTCTGAACAGGAAGCGATGATGTTGTCGATGAAGGGGTTCCACTTGATATCCAGGACGTTCCCCTGATGCCCGCACACTTTCGGGTAATGAGGGTCAATCCGTCCAGTCTGAGAGAAACACAGAAACACCCGCTCAGCGTCACGTAGCTCAGAGCGTGTCGACAGCGCACATCAACACCCAGGGTTCATGATCACTTAAATGTGCTTTCTCACTGGTTGCTTCTGAATATGTGGCCTGCTTGTGATACTCCAGTATTGAGTTAATATTGATTTCAATCAGCCCTAATAAAAGTGTCAGCTCAGCTCAGCCAAAGCTGCTGCTTCTATTCTAGGGCTTATAAAGGTAAATATTACCACGTTTCTTACAATTATAGCACACTTCAGTTATAACAAATGATACTGTACCACAGCCAGTAATACCACACATCATTCACTACAAATAAAATGTGGGAAACAATGTGGAAATGTTCAATAATGTTGGGGAAGGAAACACTGAGATAATAATAGGAACTCAAGGAAATAGAGCCATGATTAACCACAGTGAGGAGCTGTGTTATCTTCTGTGGGTCAGTCACGCAAACTAGGTCATGATAGGATGAATATTTGATAGCAAATCATCTACTGGCCTCGAGTGTAGCCCTGCTGTCCACATTAACTGTCTGTTAGAAACCTTCCACAGCACACTGCTGTCAGCGCAAGCACAGCAAAGATCATCCTCTGTGCTTCTGTCCGCCTGTTAGCCTGCTCTCGATTCACAGCGCTTCTCCTTTCTAATATCGTGATTGCTGCACAAGAAAGCTGTCTGTAATTTAACAGGTCAGCACTGTGCTATTGATTTTTTTAATGGTGAGCTCTCTGTTTATATCCACCAGGTTTAATATTCCCCATTTAAAAGCACTAAAGAGGATTTTCTGCTTCTAAAATATAAATAATGTACAAGCTCACAACATCTACTCAGGGACAGAAGTGATTTTCATAGATTCTTGCTGCTGCATTACATTGCTGTATAGTATTTTGTAGTGGTAATTATTTTAGACTGATAGACTGCAGTGGGCCCGAGATGAATGCCAAGCCCACTGAGTAATTGTGCAGGTTGATAAATTAGTTCTTGTCAAGTGAGTTTTATCAATTCCTTTTCTTCTTCATTAAGTATCTCTGGTGATTGACGAGTTTCCTGTTGGATCCTGGTTCTCCTTGGATATAGAGCTGTTTTCTGTTTTTGAATTCTCACTCTGTAGACAGATAGATACTTTTGGGAACATGTTCTGTGCCTCCTCCCTGGTAAAGTCCCAGGTCCCAGGCCCAGTCTGTGCTGTCTCTATCTCTACAGCCTTGATCTACCTCTGATTAAAAACACAATCATCGTACATCGACTGCAGGTGTGAGGAGCCACAGGAGGACTCTCAGCATCCCCACAGGATATCGCCTTAGCAACCAGTTCGTTAACAGCCTGCCACTCTACAGAGGTGGTTTGAATTGCAATCTGAAGTGCTTAGGGAGAAGGGTGGCACAAACGCTATCAAAGATATTGAGGCAGAAACCTGTGATACCAGGAACTCCCCAAGATCTGCAGGTACAATGGTAATGCACAGCATAGAAGGCATTCGGACGAACTAGAGGTCCACATCAAGACCAGTTCGGGTTCAAACGAGAACCAGTTAGCCCTTGTCTGCAACATTGCATGGTGCAACTCTACAGCATCAAATGGGCAATGACAGGCACTTAAAGGAATAAACACTGCTACTGTAAATGGACTGTTTAAAGTGCCAGTTACTGTAGCATTTCACAGTTTAGTATCAGAGCAGCTCCCTGAAGTGTTTTCAGAAATACACACAGAGCCCGCAGAGTCCCTGCTCAACCTTTCCTCTGTGTGAAGAGGGAGCGATCGGGAGCTTGTTTTGCTTCCATCCCAAGAGGAGGTAAAGCAGGGATTACACCCGAGATAACCTCCAATCTCCAACCCCATTTACAAGTTGATCATACAGTAGGGGACAGCAAGGTTCACACAATCTAACATCCACGCAACATCATAGCAATACTGTAGCAGTGACCACGATAAGAAAAAACTGAAACAGCGACATTGCTTCTTCCTCAGTCTCACTAAATCTGAGAATGTGCCTCATTGTTTTTTAAAAACGCATTTTCACAATTGAAGCATTTAGATGAATAATCATACTGTATATGTGCATTCCAAGCATTTTTGAGATATTTATTTCATTTAAAAAATGCAATTGCTTGAAACAATGTAGTGTTGTGTCAGATACGCAGATGAGTACAGGCATTGCCCCAGTATATTTTTTGGTCTCAATGATTCAGCCGCAGTGTATACAGACAGATACTGTGTAAGCACGCAATCCGTGTCTATTCAGGAGCCTGTGTCTGTTAGAGAAAGCGGATAGGGAATGGCTTCAAGCTAAAGCAGTCAGCTCCGATAGACTCATTTCCTCCAAGGATGCATCGCAGCTTCATGCTGGAGGACAGGAATAGACTCTTAGTAATGCATGTGTGAGGAGCAGCCTGTCCTGGGGAATGGATCCTGTGTGCAGCATTCATATTAAACATTAACAGGAAGGCTTGTTTTTATTTTGTAATGATTTTTGTATTTGTTTTTGTGTCTCTGCCTATGTTCTGGTGATTATGATATGCACGTTGGACTTACTAAATCTTTACAGTTACTGTCTGCAATTTGAACAATAGACATCGTGCCTAGGGTAGTGTGTTGGGTAGATGAGCCCACACACTGGCTGCCTGGTCATTTAAATATATTAGCAGCCTGCAGTCCTCTTTGCTGTTTCACATACATCCCCTAGAGGGAGCTACATGCCACATACAGCACTCAACTTTTAGATTTGGATAAACACCACAAACAAAACAAATAGTCCAGCGGCTGTATAAACAAAACAAATCAATAAACAATGCATTATATTTTCATCAGATAGATATTTTTAAGGCTGCATATTTTTTATGTTGACTGGTTGTTTTTGATTGATACAACAGATTTTCAGGGATGGAAATAAGACTTCTATTGCATAGCAGCTTCACCCATTCCAGGTTTTACCACAAGCTTGTTTAACTGCATGGTGTCTAGGTAACAAGCTCAGGTGTGTCTTATTAAACTCATAGTAAAAACCAGGAATGGATCCAAGTGTTGTGTAATATTTCCAGCCCTGGTTTGTATTATACTTCATTAGAAGAGTCCACCGCAGTACGATGTAGACTCTATAGACATGCTAGCTTCTGGGTGACGACAATAGCGTTACAGTATAGCCCACGCCAAGAGGAACCAAACTGGCTCTCAAGTCATCTGTTTTGAAAATCAGACGCTTCTTGTTGGACACAATACCATATACCATATAGGATAAACTAACATGAGAGTCCATTCTTGAATGAGAGAATAGACACCTACTGTCCACAAGATACATTTACTATACGGTGTTATTTTTTGTATTCATTTATGTGAAAAGAACAACAGTGCATTTGAAACATATGTTCTTGCTCCTATCCAAGGTCTTGAGTCAATCACATGGAATGCTGTGAAATCAATTGGATGATATAACACAATTTGATAACAGCCCCAGAGACATTAACCTAACACTGCCAGAGCGGTTAGGGGCAGTGGAGAAGCAGTGAGCAGAGACAGACATGACTGTTATTAATCCCATAATCATTCAATATGATTACACTTGCAGAGTGAGGATGCCGCTGGATTGGAGAAGGACGTCCTGAGAGTGTCTGGCAGCCTGTCACTCACTGCCCTTACCGTGGTCACGCGAGCCCCTGATGCAATGCTCAGAGGCAGGGAGCTGAAGGATGTATCGGTGGAATTGTTGTCCATGCACAGAGAGTGTTGGATCCTATGCCACTGAAGGGAGCGGGGGTCATTCCTTATTGCAGAATAGAATTCGTGATTTTCTGGTCTCAACCGAGCATGTGTGTCGTAGTTAATGTTTGTTTGTTCTGTTTTTTTGTTTTTGTTTTACTTTTTAAAATAACTTATTCAAATGCAATTTAGACAGACAGACAAATAAAACTAGACTAGATTAATATGATTATGTATTATGTAGAGGGGTATTTTAAAACTACGATGGCTGGTGGTTGCATTTACTACTAGACATTGTGGTAGGTTTTCTATCAATTTCTGGATCTGGCTGTAAGCTGCACTGTGGCACAAGGACAAGCACTGGAGTACATGACCTTAAAGCTGCCGGGCTCTCTGTCAAAAGCAGAGGAGTGCTTACACAGATTAGCATCTGCAAACATTCATTCTGTGAAAACTCAGCCCTGCTGCTGCAGCTGCTTATAGTATAAATGATGACCATTCAAAAAAATAAAGAAAATTATTTACAAATGGATTTATCATTCATAGAAACAAAAAGGATGTTTAAAAAAGCACAATTTTTCAGAAATGCTTAACGTTGGGTAGGGTAGGGTAGGGTAGGGTAGGGTAGGGTAGGGTAGGATAATCACAGCCATTACAGATACGTTTTAGGCTGGATTTTAATTATCGTGACGATGTGAAACAGACTCAGCAGACATTACATTCTGTCCTGCTATTTCACATTGGCCGCTTGTGAAATGAATCCATCTTATCTCACTCCCTAGCAATGCCATTTGGCAACATGAAATGACCCATTTCTGGTGTCTCGTTGAGGGACCATATGGCCTGTGGAAAATGAGAAGCCCTGAATCTAACAGTCTGTATCTTAGAACCATTCCTTCATACATTCAGAGGTTAGAGCTGTTAACACGAGATTGCTCTGAAGAATTACTAGTAGCTGCTGAATCCGAGGATTTGCAACAAATATAATGACAGTATTTCCGTTTTTGCCAGGATCTTTTACATTATTTCACTGGCACACAGTCTAGTGTCAATACAAGGATAAAAGAATGTACTGCCATCAGCAATTTACAAGCAATCAGATACTGTAGGTCTCCCTGAAAGACACAGCTGGTTAACCTTCACTTTGAATATTGCTCAGATTCCCTCAGACTTTCTGACCGGCATTAGAACAAGTCCATTGGAAATAACATGCATAGCAGCACAATGGGGTCTATTCAACTGATCTAAACAGTGGCTGGTTTTCTCAAAGTCACCTTCTTTTAATGATCTTCATGTTTAGATCAAATGAAAGGGTCCCAAATGCATGCACCAGATCTTTATATATTTATAGACTTTGTAAACACTGCAGTGCAAAGATGCAATTTCCCATACATTTTGGCTAGATCAGACTTTGTTTTTTTTTTTAAAGACCCTGTTTAAAAAAGTTGAATGTTTTTAGCATGATGTGTGCTTATGAAGCAGCACCCCACATGCATGTTTAAAGAAGGTGCAGTAGGGGTTTAAAAGCTCATATGATAACTGTCCGAGCTGGACTTTGCTGAAGTATGAGAGTGAAGGGTGTTCTGATTACCCTATTGGCGCTTCCATTTTATTTGATTTCTTCTGAACTGAAACTCGCATCTGGTTTGGCAAGGGGGGGTGAGTTTTATAACCAACTATTTTCCCAGCATTTCTTTTATCTCCCGTCCAAAAATTAACTGAGTCCAAGAACCGTCCTACAAAACACATCAAGAGATGTGCATGAAGCCGTAATACTGTGACTAAACTAATCCCCCTTTAAGGTGCCACAGCTTACCACTTACCTGTCGGTGACAGTGGGATCTGAACTGCCTGCACACCACTGCAGAAAACCACCATCACCAAGTGGGTGCAGTGTATCATCTTGATTACCACTTATCTAAACTAAGATCACAATTGAACAGAGTTGCTTCTCCGCAGTTCTCATTGTAAACGATACCACCCCCCACAGTAGGCCCAGAAGACCAACCAAGAGGTTGGTCTTTTCCCAGTAACTCACTGAAAAAAGCTATTTGCTTTTCTTTTCTTTTTTTTCTCTCAAGGATTTCGACAAGAATATTACTGTTCAAGCCCTGCTCTGTGTGCCCTTTTGTGCCAGCAGAAGCAGCAGCAGCAGCAGCAGAACGGCTGGTCGGTTGCTAGGGGATGATGAATTCTTACTTGTTCCACTGGGATGACTAGAAAGGAGCCTCCGCCAGCGCTCTCCGTTACTATGGCGAGGAACTTGGCATTGACGGCGCAGAAGTGGTTGTCGTGGACGTTCTTGGTGATGGGTATGCCTTCGAAGCAGTGCTCCCTGTTGGCCACTTTCCCATAGACGTTTCGAAACTTGGAGCTTCGGTACTGCGGACACCATGACATCTGTCAAGCAAAACACACATGAGACAGAACACTTTAAATAGGATACCTCCAATGAAAAGGTCACTCACTCTCACTTCAAGACAATCAATCCGTATTGTTTCATTTACATAAACTAGCCTCTGATGATGGCATCAATGTGACTTTTCAAATACGACAGCAATAACTACAGATTCTTTGTTCATCTCTCTCTCTCTCTCCTCTCTCTCTCTCTCTCAGTAGTTGGTTATTATTAGATTTCAAATGGTCATTTGTGATAGAATGATATGGAGCAAAAAGCTTTGAGGGTGGAGAAGTGCAATTGGCCCATTGATTCTTTCAGTACTCATGGCATGAGTAGCATACATACTATGGATATACACAATGCAGACTCAGACAGATATTGGATTGGAGTTAACTGTCTGTGTCTGGTACAGCCAGGGACCCGTAACTTCCAAATGCTCAATCAGAATTCTAATGCAAAACTATAAGAAAAGGAGTCAAGCAGACGCGCGTTTCGGATAGCAGCGCCTTCTCCAGTGTACAGCGGAGCGCAACAAAGTGACAGACCACTCAAGAGGCCAGCCTCTAGAGCACATCTGGAGTCTGAACCACAGTCATGGTTTCCTGACAAAGCGCAGTCTACTAAACTCTCACTCAACTTCCCTGGGTTGGTCTTGTGGTCAGCTCCCATTCTTTCTGCCATGAGAAAGAAATCTTGAAACCGCAACAGGAAATCCATTTCATCCAGCCCCCGGTGTGTCACACTGTACACACAAGTCACACGCTCACCGGCTGTGACTCACTGACGTTGCTGTGGCTAGCACCAGGTCGAATGTTATTCATCTACAACTTCAATACCAGCAATCCCAGTTAAAAAAAAAAACTCAGAAGAACATGTGGTTTAGATTATATTAAGATTTATGTTTGTTGATTCACTTACAGTTCAATACATCTCAAACAACCTGGTGCTTGGTTTACTATTTTTAGGGATGGAAATAACAACTCCAAATGCATTGTTTATTAGACATGCCTGGCTTACCTGTTGAGAGTGGCTAATGATTGGTGGGGTTGAAATCTGAATCTTGAAATAAAATGCTGGTTGGTCTGATGAGAAACACATCCAGGTGACCACATCTACCGCAGTCCACAATGACATCATAAATCTCAGTGACTGTTCCTCCACACTGATACTCACTGAAAGAGTCTGTCCAACAACACAGCACTTAGAAAAACATCCCTCTCAGACCGGCAGTCCTCCCTGAGCTGCTCGTGCCCACCCTCGGCTGCTAGTGAGCTATTGTATCTAAAAAATACAGTAAGGAAATGTGACTGCTCAACAAAAGCTTCCGGGTAAGCGTATTTCAGGGCTTGCACTAGCTGTTAATGTCGGCCAGTGTTCTGGTTTTAAGCATCCTTTATCCCGTGCTCTCTTTCGAAAGCTCTTGTATTTGTTGTTGAATGTCTGGAGCTGTGAGTGCTGTTTTGTGTGCACTGGAAAGCAGTGCAGGTTGACAATGAATATTTTGAGTTGGTCGGATCAAATACCTGTTATGGAATGGCCCTACAGGACCAGAAATGAATGCAAAAGTTTAAAAAACCTGCCTGATTAGACCCTGTCTAACGAAATCAAGTGATGCAATTTATTCCATATACTCCTGCCTAAAAAAATAAATAAATAAATAAAATAATTACCAATTTTTTCCTTAATGTTGTATGTTTTGGCCTGCCTTAACTAGACCAAGGTTATTATTTTACCCTGATTCCACCGTCTCCACCCCAAAAAGTCTCCCCATTCTCCTTGGAGAGCACGGCCTGGCTCTCTGCTGTTGACACAGCTCCCATGGCAGGTGAGGTCACGGAACCCCCAGCTCCCAGCATATATTACACATTGCCCTGCCAGACGACTGCTTGGCAACAACGCGGTGCAGCAGTCCAGCGAGCCAGAACACTACAGAAGAAGAAGAAGAAGAAGAAGAAGAAGAAGAAGAAGAAGAAGAAGACCCTGGTGGTGAGTCATATCCTTGACTTGGGCCTTGTGAAGACAATGACCAGAGATATCAGTGTTAACCATATCAGATAATCTTACTGGACTCTAACTGCCCTTCTAATATAGCACAGCAAATTAAAATCCACAATGCAAACAACAGTTACAGCACTGAATAAAACAGCATGAAAGTTTGTGTCCACAGTGTGTGAAGTGGGGCTTTGGATCCAATTCAACTTTTAAGCTGAAGGGGCATTGTCTTATTAACTGTGTCTGTGTGTAGTAAAACAGTGCTTACCTTGATTCAATCTGAAGTTTAGATTTGGGGGATAACTGACTGTTCTGGGTTACTCTGTAGCATGAATCAAGCCATGCATTTTATGTGTACTCTGATGTAGGCACAATTGTAACTTAGAATCCCTGATTGTACTGAATCCACCATTGGAAAAGCGCTGCAGTTAGACACACCATCCTACGTCTATGCAATCTCTCATATAGTAACACTAAGTTTAGAAAGGATTTGTATTTTAAAAAGCCAAATGCATATTTAAAGCTGTACGTAAAACATTATAGCCCCAGGCTATTTACAACACAAGACATTTCACTGCAGTCATAAGCATTTGCTTTCCATGTGCAATTCGAATGAGAAACTGAAAATATTTTTCAATGCAGAATGTATTATTATTATTTTTTTTTTTATAAAATGATTATTTCCTTGTTTTGGGGAATACCAGCTGCCCCAGTTTCATTAACTATTTTCTACTTCCACATCAAGTGCTTCTAATTCTCTCTAAAGATCCAACAGCAGTGAGGTCTTCCTGAAAGGAAAGTTGCTTGCAATGACAGATCTTTGCGTTTTCTTTCGAAAGCCTCTACCAGCGCAACTCTCTGCTTACCTTTCAGCAGTGCGGGGCGCAGCCACACTCCTCTCTCATTACAGATGTTTCCAAGGAACTAAATCATCTCCCTCTGGAGCCCTGTGGTACCAGCCCTTCCCCTCCAGACACTCGGATATCTCCCTCCCTCGGCACAGATACAGCTTTGTTCCTGCTGCAGCAACTGCGTCTGGTCTGCACTCCTGACAGCTGAAATGATCTGCTCCTGAACTCCTGGTCATGCCAGAGACCAGCCACTGCTCTCATTGGCTGGAGCACAGAACCAGACCTCGAGTCAGCTGACTTTCTTGGAATGCAAACAAAGCAAAATCCTACTTTTCATACATCAGTTTTCATTATTATTATTATTATTATTATTATTATTATTATTATTATTATTATTATTATTATTATTGATACTACTACTACTACTACTACTACTACTAATAATAATAATAATAATAATAATAATAATAATAATAATAATATGCTGTATTTACCACGAAGTAAAACCACTAAATGGAAGTTTGAAAAGATCCTTCGTTTATATTGAGAGTTTCAGCAGGTAAAAAAAAAACAACAACAAAAAAACAACCAGGAGTCACATCAACTATTTATTAATCAAAATACTAAACCATGTGATTCTTACAAAGCAACCGCATTACAGTGCTCATTACAGTGTTGAAATACATGCTAGTGCAGCTTTCAGGTGCTGTCTGAGGAAAAAAACAAATCTCATATTACCATCCATACCTGTATTAAATTCAGATAGCAAATCAATATGTATTATTATTGAGGTGCACAATTCCAGTCCCTACATTTCTTACTTTTTAAAATTGCAATTTATTGTCTTTTTAGGTGTTGATCAGCTAATTATTTGATGATATCTAGAAAACCAGGAGGGCTCCAGACCATGAGTACCTGATTGATATTAAAATGAAACCCACAGCAATGAATCGTCTTGTTAAAAACAGCTCTGCTTTTCTAAGATGTGCTCTCACAAGAGGTTTCTGGCACAGCCTTGCTTTCTCTACCCAGTAGTCTGAGCTTCTACAGCCCACGATTCACTCAGTTCTGGGTTTCCCAGCTGTGTGGCATTGTCTGACAGGAAGCTTCTCCGAGAACCATTCCATCCGCTCCCCCTGACCGCTGCCCAGCAAGCACTTCCTTCGAGGACAGAGGAATATCAACACTTTCTGTTGATGCCAACTAAGTGCTCTTCCCATAGCACCCCCCCCCCCCAGAAAAACAAACTGCAACTCGCAGCATTCATTAAATAGATGTTCTGCTGGCTGGGCATACTGTGAAAGCTCAGCTAAACTGGCTTTTTAATTTATGGCAGCCTAAAGGAGTGCTAACCAACGCTTTATAATCAATTTTCTTACATCTGGGTTTTGAAGCATGGGTTAGCTGCCCCAGAAGGAGGCTCCAGACAGTTAAACATAGCAGCTCTCTTTCATAGCGCAAACAGCAGAGGGGAAGCGTGCCCATTATACCAAACTGTGTGATTGATTGGTTTTCAGATTAATGTCAGCTGGGGGCTAGGCTGAGAGCACCTAACTCATTGGGTCTGAGCCATATTGGAACCCAGTCCTCCAGAGGTGAAAGGCATGAGAAGCTGTCAAATCAGCCTGCTTGGTTAGCAAGCCCCAAGCAAACAGAGTTATGCATCCCTAACCATGGGTGTCAGGGATTAGAGGCTCTGGGGATCAGTGGTTTCTTCTGGTCTTGAGCTCTAGGCCAACAATCTCATCTGGGTGGCTGTCAGGAGAATAACAAACATGAATATATATATATATATATATATATATATATATATATATATATATATATATATATATATATATATATATATATGTATATATATATATATATATGTATATATATATATGTCCGAATGGTAATAACGTGGCCTATAGCTGTTACAGAATGGAATTTCATCTGGAAATTAAAAGAACAGAATTCCGGGCAGGTCTGCTAACCAAGGCCCGTTCACATGGGAAAGCAGTGGGAATACGATCCAGAGTCCAATACAGCCAATTAAAACATAAAGGCCTCTGCGCAGCAGCTGTCCCAATAATGCATGCTTCCAGGGTACAAACTGTAGGATACAGCCAGTCTCAGCTGCCGTGTTTAATTGTGTTCTAGAAGAACCTAAAACCATACGTATCCTGGCTAGCTGGCTTTGCAGCTGAGAGACTCCAACAGCCATGCTGTAAAAGTGTCCAGTGATCTCCTATGTGAACCGCCTTCCTCTGAATCGCCTCTGAAGACTTGTTCAGCACATGATTAAGGAGATCAGGGGGAGCCTGTTGGTCCTTTGTATGACAGTTTAGCCACATTAGCTCCCCCGCTTCAGAAATCGAGTCTGTTCCGATGACATTCTCCTGCAGTTTGAAGGAATGATACAGCACCGGGATCCCCGGCAGATCACTCTTGTAGAGATTACACTTTATCTATCTGTGGCCGCACAGCGACTTTCAAAAATCGGAACTGAAAGGAGACCGAGCACAGAAAGAACACAAGCTGGCCCTTGATGACAATGATACAGTATTGCAATGCAAACCCTGTAATATATAGAGCAACAGATCATGCACCAATCGTAGAAGTTCCTGAGCACAGTAACTGCCGGAGTCCGTGTTTTAAACTCCATGCTCACATGGCGTAGCTTTGCAGTGCATCTACAGAACATTTCCGTTCCGTTTCAACACATGTGAAACACTGACATCCCCAGAGCTTCCATTTTTTCTATATTTAGATATTGTTGCATCCAAGAGGATCACACTGAGCATTCCACTGGTCTCACTAGAAAAGCTGGGAAGTTTAGTTGATTTTTTTTTTTTTTTTAATAGTCCTGGCCCTTTGTTTAAAAACTTGCAAAAAAAGAGAGACTTGCAACAGTTGGTGTAGTTTGACCGAAAGCTGTAAACTGCATGGAAAGGGTCTGTCTTTAAATTGCGCCCATGTATCAAACCTACTGTAAATATCACATTTAACAAGCCAATGTTTAGTAGAGCTGTCTCAATGAGGTGGGTATCAGTATGTCTCTCATTTCTAATACTCACGGTTCTTTACTTTTTGTTAATGAACAGTTTCAGTAATGTCAAACTTTATTTTATTTAGAAAAACTAACCGAAATGTTTTTTTTATTTTTTATTTTTATCATTATTATTATTATTATTATTATTTATATACTGTTACTCATGCGTTCAAGCTTTGTGAATAGAGCCCATTAGGAAATATTTAAAGACTGGAATAAATGCTCTGAAAATACACTCTCATAATGTTCCATAAAAAACCTATTACTGTTGAAAAGAACAGGACAGCTCACAGCCAGGGTCCATAAACTGGTAGTTACCAGCAGGTGATACAGAATCAGGTCTAATCAGAAGTACTTAGCCCAGCAGGATCCTCTAATAAATGTAATAATGAAAGCAGCAGTGGAAGTCTATTAAATGTTCCAGACTAGACTTTCAATCTGGACCTTCTATAAAAATCAAAATCAAAATCAATCATTTCCGTGAAATGAAGTAACTGGAATTCGTCAAGGCTCTAATCATTTAAGCAAAAAAAAAAAAAAAAAAGCCCTTGACATCAGAATAAAAAGAATGCACTGAGATTGATTTTCTATATTGATTGCGGCTGACTGCTGCACAATAAGTCTGCAGCACTGGGGCAGGACAAAACATTAGGAACCCCTGTCAATAGGCATATGGGTCACCAAGTGCAGGGATTGAGCAAGCAAACAGCAACGTATCTCAATTGTTCTTGAGAGATACATATCACCATTGATCAGTGCTTTCAGCACCTTTTTTTAGACTGTTCTTTATGAAAGATCACATAAATGCAGTCTCGGATCCAGAAGCACCTGCCAACCAAGCCCCTAATCGAAGTCTGTCACATCTGCTGTCTTGTCTATCCTGACTGAAACTGCCCTAATAATAACCCTAATAATGATGATGCAGTGAGTGGGCTGCAGGCTGCATGTGCTCTGTTATGACTGGAATCTGATCTGGCTGTAATGAGAGCAGGCAGCATGGTAATTGTCTGGTTCCGCTGTAGAAGCAGACTCATCCTCCAGAGCATCTACAATGGTTTAATCAAGTCCGCTGAGCACCATAGTGCACGATTAGCAATCCTTCATAACGATGGAATAAGAACACAATAAGAGCAATCAGGGTTGAGGAAATCACATTGGAACCTCACGGGACTCCTAGGTCCCAGTCTGAGCTACTATATGAACCAGTGCTTGGAAATTCCAGCCTGTGATTGGTTAAAACCTCATCATAGGAGCAAAAATAGATTGAACTATTGCTCTAACATCCCTACACCACAGGGCAACAGTCTCCCTCTGACATGTGATTGGTTCACATCCCTGTCAATCCTGCCCCTGTTCAAAGGAACGCACCGCCCTTCCCCTACACTCCTCACAGCAAGAGAAAATGGCTGAAAGTAAAAGACTGCTGATTAGCGATTCTGTGACTTAACAGAAAATGAATTACAAAACATACTACAAAAGAAAGATGCTCCAAACACGACAATGGTGATTAAACTGTCACCGGTTTCTGACTTTCTGAAATTCAAACTAATTCAACTTGACTACTCGAGGATTATGCAGCAGTCAGAAAGCCAGACGGAGAGCTGGACGCCAAAAAGACTTTGATAACAGCGTGGTATGAGCTTCAGAAACATGTTCTGTTATGTATTTCTGTTCTTTACTTATGCTGTATCAGCTAGATTTAAACAAAAAGTCATATTAACTATCCAGCCCTGCCTCGCTTATTTCCTTCACTGATTCATATATTAAATGTGTACAGCTCACTCAGCTCATAGTGGAAAATTAAATGCCCCTCGGGAATGCCAGGGTGCAATGCCCTCAGTCTAGCCCCCTGTCGGTAACAATAGTCTTCCCTCGGGGCAATAATTTTCCACTATAGCCCTCCTCTCCAGTCCATATTTACTATATATATATATATATATATGTCACAAGTTTAAAAACTATGTTTTTTATTTAAGCTGTTCCATGTGTTTTTTGTTTTTTTAGTCTGATTTAACCCACCAGGCAGTGAGTATTTAAGCACAGATTCCTCGCTCAGCTGGTCTTTGTAATTTTCTAACAGGTTTTGAATATATATATATATATATTGCTCTATGGTCACACTGTGCATTGCAGTTGTATTTTCCAATATGTTTACAGCTAAATATAGATAATCAAATTTGGCTGAAAATGGTAAATAATAATAATAATAATAATGTAATGACATGCAAACTGTTTGTTCAGCTCATTCTATATATGCATGTGTTTGTTTGTAACACATTTCTGCTTGTCGCTGTGGTTTATTAACAGTTCATTTGCAACAAGAAGCAAAGGGACCTACGCACAGAACTGGGTAATTGCTTTCAGACCAGAGCTTCAGCAGACAGACACATCAGAGGCATGTGTCAGTGAAAGAAGCCCTCTGCTACCCACAGCTGATGCTTTCATGTGTCCTAGGAGTTAAATGCTAGAGCGTCTACAAGTAAAAATAAAAAAAACCCTAAACCCTTATTAGTGCATATTTAAAGAATGATGTGTGTCAGCCTGTCTAATTAAAAATGGGCCAGCAGAGCACACTTTAATGGGAACTTAGTAAGGTGAGTAAAACGGTTCCCATCTGGGCCACATTAACAGAGAGGTGGTGTTAAGTGCTGTGCAGTAAGCTGGATGTGTCAGGCAAGCACGCACAGCTCGCAATATTGAATATAATGATATTACAGGTCTATGGAGGAGGTATTGAGGGGGAATCTAAAATACATTCCGTGCCATCAATGTTTATTCCTTATTACCAGCTCTAACTATCTAATTACCATCCGGCTATACAGCAGCTTCACCAGATGCAGCCATGCCCTGCTGTGTCTGTGACAAATCTCATTTGTTCCCCTAACTAGAGAACCTTGGAGTACTGTAGGAGTGTGGCAGTGCTGTAATATTGTATGCTGTTACTGCATTGCCATGCAGTTTATTCATCAGCAGTGAGACGTGAGAAAATAGCACTGTGGCTAAAATCAAAAAAACAATCTTTACGGGGTTGCCTTTCAATTCCAGCTTGGAGCCAGCTGTTTGTTTCAATAGGCTTCTTAAAGGGAATGTGCAAATCTGAAGTGTCTGCCCACTGGGCTAACCTGTCTGAAGCAGTGGGTGCATTACACTGGGTTTGTTTCATGTGCACATTTTTGTGTTCTGCCCATGTTGTTAATGAGATGTAAAAAAGTTATTTTTAAACTGATTTGGATTAGACATTCACTTTGAACACTTGTGACGAGCTGTCCCAAACATTCCAGATTGCCTTTGATTATTAACTTGCCTAATCCCCTCTGCTTGTATCGTTAAACCCCGCTGCGGTGCAAAGGAAAGCTGCTGCCTGGCCAGGGCTGCTTCAGTTTCCTACCATCTGCTGGGAGCGCCCTGCATACACCCAGCCCCACCCAGCTCCTGCAATGCTCCATTTCCTGACCCAAAATGCTCTTTTTATAATGCATGAATGCAAGATTTTCTTCAAACAAATTGCGTGCATTTGTAAAGGTTTATATTTAAAAAGGAGAGTCTGCTATAGTCGGACGAAGACCTTTTTGCTCAGACCTTTTTGGCATTGTATTGTATCGATGGTATTATCATGGAAAAGTGTTGTGAAGCTGCTCCCAAAAGGGACATGTCACCTCTAGCGATATGTCCTTGGTGTAAGTGAATTGAGTCAGACTAGCTCTACAAAGATACAGGGTGCAGGTGCAGGGATTACATGTGACTGTGTGACTGTAGTGCTGAGCACATTCAATACATAACCTCTGTGAAGCCAGAGAGAGCTCTCGCATATTGAGCAGTATGGAGGAACTTACAATTTAGGTGCCTAAAGGTGTATAGTAAAACTAAAGAGATGGGTTTTCACCTGCAGTTTTACCTTAGAATTCGTATTGTTTTTGAAGATACAGATGAACCCTTGAATCTATTGTATCTTAGGTCGCTACATTTTGTATACAAAGTTTTCATTGACAAAATCATATTGTAGCCTTCCGGAAGTCCCTTAATGCTTCCCTTAAAGTTCCAGTTCCATGTTATATGTGCTGTAGGTGGGCTTCTCTCTTCAGTTGTATTTATGTGCACATTGTTTTTAGGCCTTTGTTTGACTAAGGGCAGAGTTTCCTGGATAATCTGATGTTTCTTATTTGTTGGTACAATAGCTTGATTTAAAACAGATTTTTTGTGACACAGTAGTTGATATATTTTCAAGACTGCTGTTATCAATCAGTAAATTCCACCGTACGTTGCTTGTAACGCATCAATTGAGCCAAAACCATTGCACACGTGTCCCAATGCCGTCTTGTTAGTTCAGTTAAATCATGCAACTTGCACCGGGCAAAAGCTGTCATCTTGTAACTCCATTACATTGTCTGTTAATTAAATTGATGGGTAGCAGGGTTACATCACACTTACAGCACAGTCACATGTTGCATTGATTTTGTCCCCATGCTGTCAAAGTCGTTGGCTCTTAAACATAGTGACAGAAGCTGACAGATGCGCCCACGCTAAATCAATTTGAATCTTGATCTTGAATTCATAATGCATTATCTTTGCTGTTTTTTACATGTTCATTATTGAATTACATTTGCTTTTTGCACAAACTGTTATTTTAGAAAAAGTCTGTTTCGCTTCCAAGTACCCTAATTTCGTGTAATGCTTTTAATGTAAATAGCTTGTCTTGGGCATTTACAGCTGCCACTGGCCTTATGTTTTTTTCTTGGCTTGCTAATTGCTTTTTCTTTTTTTAATGGTTTCCTAGCTGGTTTGTACAAAGCATGAACGCCATTTGAAGTTCAGCTGCAAATGTTCAAGCACAGCATGCCCACACACATGGGACAAATCTTTCGGAACAGAAACGTCACATCTACAACACATTGTACATAAACATTTCCAAATGTTAATAGCTTTGAGCCCTAATTGGCATTACAGGTAATGGTACGTATCTCTAAATCCAGAGTACCTAACTGGACAGTGGCGTATTTGACAATGAGCAGTATTTCTTTCAATAAAATAAAATAGTCAATTTAAATATCCTTCTCGTGCATGTAAAACATCACACGTTTTGTGAAAGCCTATTGCATTCTGACATGATGCAGTGTGACAGGAGTACTGGTAAGTGTGTTAGAACTGAGAGAATCTGGAACCCGGAGCCGACAATGAGAGAGTGTTTCACTATGGAATTTGTAATGAGCAGCAATCTGTACAAGCCATTCCAAGCTGTCATTATTACACACTAGTCATGTAAGGGATATTTAAGAACCACACCAGTACAGTCTGATTGGTGCTAACCACTGTGCAATTGTAAAAAAAAAGAAAGAAATTAAAAACGTGTGGTCAGTAATGGGTGTGATGTGTTACAGCATACTGTCCATGTGAAGTCCTGCTGTAAATGAACGTCATGCATGTGTGACTCCAGTCATTCTAATGCCTTCAAACAGAGGGATGGATTCCATTGATTTCTGTTGCGTGATTGAAACGGCAGTGCGACTCTTCTACTGTACATGCAGTACAGTAAATGTCTTGTTTAAAACTACTGGGGTAATGGTTTTGTTTATCCCCTGGGCCATTATACAATTCCGTCTGTTAATCCGTAAAAAGTTTCAAAGTACTACAAAAAGCTACAAAGGATGTTTGAAAGGCAGCAGCAAGACAGTAAATAATAACAATTCTTCGTTCTGTCTGTACACACAAAGAAGTGCCTTTACGTTTGGCTTTTATCAGCAATTACCAATTATTCAGCAGTGTTTCAAAGGGCCACGAAACTTAGCCAGGATTGTATTGGAATGCCATTCTGTTACTCTGAGGAAACCTTTTTGCTGATCATAGCATTACCTCCTAGACAGCACAATGAATCTGAAACACATAGTTTAAACGTCCTAGTCCCTGGATCTGAAAAACAAGCCTGTGTCTGAGGCACTTGATTATTGCTCTCTACTCCATACTGAATTGCCTGTGCTTTTGATCACGTTGCTTCCTCCTGGCTCTCTGCGTGTCTCCCGCGGGACTCAACGTCTCGCTGGACGGGACCACACCTGTGTCCTGCAGCAGAGGGGGGAAGGGAGAAGGGAGAGAATACCCGGAAAGTGGAGGAGCCCTGTGAGCTGGCTCCTGTCAATGGCTGAAGAGATTCCTGGAATTCCTAAGGGGATGCTGCTGCAACAAAAACAGGATCCCCAACTATCGGACCTACAGCTGCTTCTGCATTGTCTAGAGCACTCCATTGATTATGGTTGTTTATTTTCCCCAAAGAGATTTTCAAAGCCTTTCCTTTGCCTCCCATGATTACAACAGCAATGTCCTGTTTGACCGAGACTGTAGCCCTGTGGTCTGTTGGGAGTGACTCCAAAACATGTTTTTGGGTGGAGATTTAAACTTCATTTACTTATTGTAGATATATTGCAGCTGCCATGCGTTTACGGTACTTCTGTTTTCTTAATGTTTGGTTGAGATTCTTGATGTTTACATGGTACGGTGTGCAATTTGTCAGCTGCTGGGCTGTGAAAAGGATTTTGCCCTTGGTAACGCTGCTGTGATATGATGTTTTACAGCATTCTGTGGACTCTTTATGGGCAGAAATGCATTAGAATTCATGAAGTGTTCAAATGGCTTTAACTGAAACATACCGGAGGTCTGCTACAAAAACTGCACATCATGCTGCAAGCAAAGGCTGGAACTCAGTTTTACAAACTGTTCAGCTCGATGGAACAAGAAATCATCTCCATGGTGACGGTTCTTCTCAGAACCACTGTTCAAGCGCCATTGCCTAGCCAAGTTTGAAGCACAATGCAAAAGAAAAGCATGGGCCAAAAAAACAGACATCGTCTTTAAAAGTGCTCCCAATTACCAGTAACAGGAACTGTGCACTTTGTTTTTATTAGAACTTAACCTGTAGTAGTTTATATACGCAGTACGGTTGTGTGCATTTGTTTTATGTACGTGTTAAACACACGCATACACACTTTGCCAGGGCTTTGTGAGTGAATTGGATGTTTCCAGAATCAAATAATAGACTAATTACAAGACTTATTAACAGATTAACACACTTGAAGGTTAATTAGAACGACCAACATGCGGATACAGCAGCTTAAGGAAATTGAGGGCAGCAAGTGGATCGTTGTGCAAACTCCTCTGCAGAACATGCACAAGTCATTTGTTAAAATTAGAAAGCAAACGCAGGAATACTTTCTCGGTGTCACCTTAGCACAGAACCAGGTGGGGAGGAATGTCTGTCAGTGACCTTTCTCTTGATAAGATGCCTGGACAGTTAGAGTAAGTGCATTGGCCTACATGACAGGGAGCCATGAGAATGAAAGGTGCTTCTTCACTCCAGTATGCCCTGGGATATTCCTAAAGAGATCAATTAGTCTAACTAATGAAGCCTCTGAACTGCCAGTGTGGCGCCTTAGCCTCAGGTTTCACAGACCTAATCTTGGACTAATGTTACCTAAGGTAAGGTAGTGCAAGACTAGTGCTAAATAAAGGGCTGTGAAACTACCCCTAACTGCTCTTTGTTTTAAACTAACAACAGGTTTACAAACTGCGTTTGGCAAGATGAATGTGGCATTACTTTAGTTCAGCATCTTCCAATGGAAAGGGCAGATCTTCTGTGTGTGACAGAGGGATGTCTGTCCACACAACAGCTTGATGCAGCGTGAACCGCTGATCAGAGATGCACAAAAGCACAGCAGTCTCTGTGCCCCCCCCCTCCGTATGGGAGTTCACTCCCTCTGTCACCCCGCTAAACATATCAGCAGGCTTATCAGAGCGGGTGTTTTCAATAAGGAGACAATCAGGCTCAAATAACGAAAAAAAATAAATGGCGTGAGTGGGCGTCCCGGCTAGCACAAACAGCCCACACAGTTCAAGCTGTGCATTTCCAGCACTGTTGAAGCCTTACAGAGAGTTAGGATCCTCAAGCTATTAGCACCATGCTGCAACAGTCTTTACAGTGATCCGGTTTAGAATCCAGTCACGACCTTTCGCAGAAGATCTTTGTGTGCGGAAATCGATATTATTTTTTCATAGGATCCTATGCTTTTCACTGCGAGCTGCTCCAATCAGATCGTCCCAGAGCGTCCTCTCTCTGCTATTGCATCGCTCAGCTGTAAATGATCAGATTGCTCTTCACCCTGTTTGGGCTTGTGTTACTGTTCTCTTTACCATGGTATTTGTAACTCTTTCAGATCTCTTGCATATCCCTCCTGGTCAATAAT
This sequence comes from Acipenser ruthenus, assembly GCF_902713425.1. Classification (NCBI taxonomy): domain Eukaryota; kingdom Metazoa; phylum Chordata; class Actinopteri; order Acipenseriformes; family Acipenseridae; genus Acipenser; species Acipenser ruthenus. Next base: position 29,128,999 of record NC_081209.1, on the reverse strand, counting down.
ACCTGATTGCACAAGCCTAACCCCAACTCTAACTCCAACTCTGGATGTTTAGTGCTGCAGTCATGCTAGGGTTGTGATGTGCAAAAAATAACTATTACAGAAGAGAATGTAGGCCCTGCTGTGAAAATCCTCTGCAAAATCCACCCTCCACACTGCAATATCTGTGAAAGGAAGCCTCTCGGATGCAACACATATTGTAAATGAAATGTCTTCAAGCAGCCAGGGAGAACTAAGAATGTGCAGCAGGGAGCAGATGTTCTCGTTCAAGTTGCTTTTCTATGATATGAATGACACTGTTGATACAGTTTTAATGGAATATTTCCTGCACTGCAGCCTTTGACCGTTAGACATTATAATGTATGAAACGGAAGTGTCAGGAGACATGTTCTCAAAAACATCTGCTTCAACAAATATCTCCTTCTCAAATGGTTTTTAATAGACAACATAAATGACTTTTGCAGAACTACACTCAAAGGTCTTAATCCATTCCTTCAAATGTCCTCAGAGCATTCTGTTTAATATGTGTAAGTGATACCAGTGTAGTCTGAGGGGAAAACATACACTAACTTACACTTACACGTACACTAACATAAACTTACACTAACATACACATAGACACTAACATACACGTACACTAACATAGACGTACACTAACATACACTTACATTTTCGGAGGACATGCTATCTGTGAATTAATAACAGCTATACTAACATAATCAATGGGAAGCTTTCTCTTCAGAACAAAGAGATGTAAAAACACAAGAAGGAATGAAAACTAAAAAAGTGGCATTCAAGCAAGTGCTAAGTCAAAGATGAATATCTGAAACTAGCAAGAAGCTAAGCTGCAGGAAGTAGTTGTCACTAGTTGTTTACGCTGTTATTTACAATTACAGTTATTTACTCTTATGAAAGTTTCCTTTGCCTCGGTTTTGATTCTCTAACTTTGCTGAATAAGCGCACCTAGCAGCACTAAGCAGCATAAAGTGTCAGAATGATCTCTGGTGAGGGACGTTCCTCCACATGGTTAATGGCACAGGCTGCTGGAAACACAGCACGCTTCATTGGACTCATTCAAAGCACATGCCTCATAAACAGGAAAAGCATTTTAACTAACAGAATGCAAAGAACAGGGAAAGAATAGTGAAAGAACCATAACTGGGACAGATTTTTTTTTTTGCCTGTTCAGAAAAAACCCCAGAAAGAACCGGAGGGAGTGAAATGAAAGGTTCCTTTTTGTAAGCAAAGCTCCATTAATTAATTTTTTTTAGTGGAAGGATATTTATAACTGGCCCATTTCCCCCCCTATGGTTTACAAAAGTACTTATCCTCAAGCAGGGCATTAATGTTATGAGCTGTGCTGAGAGGTTTCTGTCCATCAGTGCTAATGAGCACTGGGTGATACAATTCAATGTGGTTGTGAAATACTCCTACAGCAGGAACGCACCTCTGACACCTCCCACACAAACCAAGCAGGGGACTGGGCTGAGAGAGGGTGAACTGAGGAACAATACAAATCCCTGGCTGAAGAATTTCAACAGCCTAGCTTGGAGACCTAGCTTTTTATAGTCGCTGCTGCAGAAATTGTATGAGAGTATTAAAAATGGATTTGTAAGAGTGTGGGTTGCAAACAGAGAGGATTGCATCACCTGCAGTACAGAGGTACCAGCATTATCTGTGTTGTAATGCCTCTGGGTACAATCTGTGCCTCACAGCGCTTCTCTTTATCTGCTTCAGTTCCAGTCTGTCCCAGCAGCACAATGGCCCCTCTGCTGGAGGAACTGTGTGAGGTCATCGCAGCCTTCAAACGTCTTATCTATAGAATGGATAACTTCCTTTTCCGTTCCCAATTTCTCCAACACTTAATACAACCTTCCCTTTTGTCAGGCCCAAGTTTCGCAAAGCAATCAAAATGAGTTATGTTTCTGAGTTTTAAATACGTCTGTAGTTTCAATACAGCTCATCCAGTGTGTAGCACACAGTAGTCAAAATGCCCAAAGGCCAATGGCTGGAATGTAAGCCAATAAGGATTTGCATTTTTAAAAGCAGTTTACATCTGGGATAGAGAGAGAGATCCCATGTGTATTCAGGTTGTCAGTGGTAATGTAGAATAATTCATGTTAGAGATACCATGATTAAGTGCGGAATGGCACATGAATGAATTCAGTACCTAATTTAATGTTACCCTTCTGTAAGCTTGCCATGTTCAATTTGCATGCTGATTTTGCATATCAATATTTTTTTGCCTGCTTATAATTTGCATTTACCATACGTCACAATTATAAACCAAAGGTTTTAAGGGCGGACGGGTGACACATCTTCATTTGTATTGCACAGCACTGAAACATGGAACTCAGGTACAGTATACAAGCATATCCTGAATGTAAAAACTGAGGGTTTTTTTTCTTCAAACAAAAGTAGAGGTAACTATTCTTCCAGCGTCTGTCTCGGACACAAGACCAGATTGTACAGGGCCCAGTATACTGCTGATTTGATTATTCCTGGTTACAAAGCGCTCACAGTCACGAGATCTGACGCTCATGAATAGCACCACACAGTACAGCCGTAACAAGGGAGGAGTGCACAAAAGAACCCAGTCCAGTCTAACGCTGGACGCTTCCTGCAATGAATACAGGATGTAAAAGACATGCAGAGGGCCCTGAGGACACTGGCTTAGAACTTGCTGGATGTGTAATTGTGTCATTTTATCTGTGTAAAAAAACTGCATGTAATACCCCAGGCAGGGTCCTGTTTTAATGATTCAAACGACACCAGGGTTAAGACGTGCTGCCCATCGGACCAAGTGAATGGACCCCACTGCCTGGAATATGAAACACATCTACAGCTGCAGCCAGTTGTGACGCATCCTCTGCTGCCACTCACAAGACCTCCCCCCCCACCCTCCCCCCCGCAGGTCCTGCCCCCTTACTGGTGACCATTCTGCCCGTCTTTGTGGAAGGTGATCCCTCTTTGCCTGTCTTTGTGGAAGGTGACCCTTCTTTGCCTGTCTTTGTGTGTCTAACACGCCCGCAGGGTTAAACTCCAGATTCCTTTCTCCTAGGATATTGCTGCAGAGACTAGCTGGAACAGTGTGTGCAATGACAACAGAAGTGTGTATGAGAGATGCATGTGAGCCTGGTCTCCAGGGAGAGCGGTTCAAATGGAAAGTGCTGAAGGTCCTTTGTTTCTGGACAGGGCAGCAGGGGTCAGTGGTTTGTTATGTGCAACGGTGGCTCAGCAGATCAGCAAAACGAGCCTTCCTCAATGTAAAGGAGCTTGGCAAACACAGCCTTCAATGTGCAGTATCCAGCACAATGTAACATGTGTTAATGGATAAAGAGACTGAGAGTGCTTGGAATAGACCTCAGACTGAATGTGGGTATGATGCTATCAAAGCCATCTTCCCAATTTCCAGTGGCACAGTATGCAAGATATTTATCTGTCATACCAGAAGCTTTAAGCGAGACATCAAACCATTGATCATTAAGAGCAAGCCTAATCAATAAAACGTCATCGCAGTGACACACTCTCATTAAAACACACAGTGCAAATAACAGCATAAAATGTTAAGGACTCTTTTAAGGCATGTTTTTTTTAAAGACTCATTTTAAGGTTCTTTTGAAAGCTGATAATACATTTGTAACCATCTCTTAAGCAATCAAAAGGGCCTGTGAACTGAAAGCTTCACTTAACAAGAATGAACTTTCAAAACGTCCCTTAAGAAAACATGTCTATCAAGAGTTCTGTTTATTATTCTGTGAACAGGACCCTGTTTCTCATTTTAAAACTGCTTGTATTGTATCTTCAAGCCTAAGGGAAGATTGTAGATTTAGACAAAGCTTCCACAAAACATCTATGTGAAGTTCTCGCTTCTCCACTGAAATATCGCAGTCTGTTTTATTGTTTTAAGCTGACCTGCATATATAATATAGAAGACTAACATGGCATTAGAACCAGCTTCCTTGGCAACCTATGAAATATCTCTGCATTTGCCAGCTGGGTTCGTACACTGTGCTGAAGCTTTTCAGATCTTTGTTTAAAGTTCCTGCTCCACAGAAAGCTCATAAATAAGGATAGAAACCAATCTCCAAACTATGCCTGAAACATGTTTCCTTTTTTTTATTAAAAGGAAGGATTGTTAACCCTTTAGCCTCTGGAAGTGTCTCCTCCCAGTTCCTGTGGTGTGTGTCCCCTTGACCTGTCTCAGGAACGCCCTGCTTCTAATACAGCACACACTTCTCCCTTTCAAAATCTCACTAAGTGATGCACGCTGTCATTGATTTCCGCAGAACTCATTAGGCTTTGCAGATTTGTAGAATTGTGTCGCCGTTGCTGCTCAGGGTAAATGGAAAGAGGTTAGGGGGTTAAGGACTCAAAGAGAAGAATAAAGGTTTCGTGGAGCCAAGCGCTCCTCTCGTCCCTTTTCTTGAGGAGCAGCTCTGATTCGCAGGCTGTTGCTGGCGGTGATCACTGCGGCAGCTGGCTCGGTCACGTAGCGACTATGCTCGCTGCCAGGTCTCGCAACTTAAACACAGCAGCGCAAGAAGAAGCAGCCCTCTTAGTGTCCAACCCCAGCCTGCTCTACAGGGTGAATTTCAAATCAGTTACATACAGAGCCTGGAGTCTCAGCTAACAATAAATCACTGTTCATCAGCCGTTTATTGGTAAATTACCATTTAAAGCTGCAGCGTCCGTTTTAAAGGCAGGGTTTCTATAAATCTTAAAATTTCTAGAAAAGCTGCGCCGTTTTTTCTCCGATGTTAAACTTATTTTAACACAGTGCTCGACACACGAGATTTATATTTAAAATGCAAACTCCCAAAGTGTTGCTCTATCATGGCGAGTGTCATTGTGATAAAGATATTCAGTGCTTGTTACCCATGCAGTAGAAATGGTCTTCGGCCCACCAGGTCATTTACAGACAGGCATGTTGTAAAAGAAAAGGAAGCTCGCACAATGCCGTGCACGTGACTAAGCACGCTTCAAGGTCAAGTACTGTGCGGGTCGACTTTGTTATTTCATCGCAGTACAAGCCTAGTGAAACTGTTTCTTCCCTGTCACACTGAGATATAGTTATCTTTCACATTAGGGGCTAGATTCTCAAAGCTATTTACTACACATTGTCATTAGTGCCATTTTTTACGGAAGGTAAAAAAACACACCAATTAAATATTCAAGTGCCCTAATGTGCCTGTCTTTGTATAGAGTGGATCCTATTCACAAAAGTGCAACTCGCACTTTAAAGACTGTTTTTCTGTCTGTAAACTTACTTAAAGGGTTACTATGGGCCTTAAAAACAAGCGCTTAAAATGAATCTAAAAAAGAGTAGTACAAATTGAAAGTCTGAATGGAACGTTGTCATGGTAACGAAGTAGCTCTGAATTAAATGGCTGTGACCCGATTTCAAGATCCACATGAACTCTGACCCCAGGCCCAGAAGGTGAATGACAATGACCTTGACGCCCCTGACTGTCATTACATTTTACTGATAAAGGCCTGAGTTGGCTTCCCTCGTTCCCTGAGGTGACTACATTGCATTACCCGCACCAGAAGGTCTCAAAATGTTTTTGCAGCTAAAGCAAATTACATGTGTTGCCAGATGTCACGTTGATTTAAATGCTCCAGGTTTGGGTTTACACTGCTTGCGTTTGAAATTTATAACAATAAAAAAAAAAACTGTCATTTTTAAACATGAAAACAGCTCGTAGGTAGAAGTACAAAGATTTTATTCATTGATTTATTGAACTCATTTCGCCCGGTGAACTCCTTTGAAATTAAAACATCTTTTTTCAAAGCGTCTCTTTCCGGGACACAGAGATAGTAAACAGATGGCAGCTCGAACACGGACCACAAATCAAATCCCAGTTAAAAACAATTACGAGGCACCCGGACTTAGTGACGTGTGTTGGGTGCAGCTTTGGTTCTTGTTGACATTTGGGGGCTGTGTCATACTAGAGCTGGACCAGGCCTGGACCTACAGGGTCCAGATGTGACCCCTTCACTGCTAATTATCAAGTGATACTCAGTACGGTGTTCTAATGTGATACAACAACTATAGGGAGGTCACATTTCTGATATCTGAACAATGACTTCTGTTTACTGTATGGGCGAGATTCCCAAAGCTTTTTACTCCACGTCATCACTAGCACTTTTTTTTTTTCATAAAGGGAAGAACATGCAAACTAAAATGTATAAATCAGAAATAAACTATCAGGCCGTTAATGCAAAGTAGTTGTATTGCTTATTTGTTTTAGAAATGCGCTTATGACACTTTGGTATAAACAGCTTCGTGAATCGAGTGCTATGTGAATAAAATGAACAACTTTAAAAAAAACAACCCTGCAAAATACCGCGCAGCTCGGCCCAACCTCAATATCTAACCCACCTTCAAAAAGGCATGCCATATGAAACACACACTGAACTTGATGTGCAGTATCCTTGCTACAGTGTCTGTATGGAAGACGTGTGTGTTCCATACATTACTATACAGTATATAGCATATTTTCTGTATGTTTTCAGTCAGACAGCCACTGATTAGAACCTGCCATTCTAAAAAAAAAAAAAAAAACGGAATGCTTAAGAAAACAAGACCCTCTATTTAGATGTAATTGCAGTTGTGGTTTTCCAGATGAAAAGCACATGTGTTGCGATTTGTCTAAGAGTGCTGTCGCCCTGCCATTGTGTTCCCTGGACTTGAATAGTGTTTGCCGTTAGGATGGTGATGATGACGCTTGCATAAAGAAATACAAACTATCCTCACTTAACCTTGTGAAACCACACAAAAAGGTTTTTATATTCAGTGGAATCGACTTGATTGCTCTGAATGGGACGCCTCTTCACAAGAGACTTTGAACCGCTTGACACAGCAGATGAAAAGGAGCGCAGGGCTGTACGGGAGATGAGGATGGTCCTAAAGGTTTGTGACACTGTGATCTCAGACACATTAGCATGCTAGCTCCCTCTCACAGGAAACAGAAGCCCCAGCCCAAGGCAGAGCATGCTGACACACATGGCTCTCATTAATCCCTGACTGTGCTCAACAGACACAAGCCAGCAGCATTCAAGTGCATTCAAACACCTGCCCGGACAACTGCAGGTCAAACACGAACCAACCTGCACGCCTTCCGAGCATTCAGGAGCACAGGCCTGGAGGAACGGTCAAAGCAAAAACAAAAGCCTAAAATGCAGGAGACACTTAAGAGTCTGCATTTGACTCGTCGGTGTCTGGCCTCTAGGATTTTCTGTTTCTACACACAGTGTTTTTATATCTGATAGGAATCACTGGGTTTGTTCTTGTTTGCACACTGACTGTTCTAACCTTCATTATTCTTCCCTGCCTAAGTGGCTACTTCACTTTGTGATGAAACTACATTACCGCTGCTGAATGCTAATGCAGTTCATTTTTGTTTTCGACAAAGAACTTGTTTTTCAAATCCCAGAACCCTCTCCTTTTTTAATTAATAAGCCAGATTTAACACATGACCCCCTCCCTGGGTTTGTGAGCTGCAGCAACTTCCCCCACTGTCCACTGTTTACAGCTTGATTAGTGCTGGAAACCTACAGCACAGCATAATATAGGAAGTGATTGCTCAGGTCTAAAAACATTCAGATATATGCAATGCCGTGGAAGAAAATCACATCTGTTTTTCGCAACATTATTGTAATGAGCTAAACAGTATCAAATCATTTTCTTACTGACGCAAAACAGGTACCCTAATTGTCCAACATCTACTGACACAGTTCCTGTGTAAAACCCTCTTTGACAGGGAATCAAAGTTTGCAAGTCATAGAAATAACATGCCTTCTAAAGCACAGAGCCAGCAGCATCGGAGAAGATGTTATGACAACAACTGCAGCAGCATCTAAACACCATGCAAATACACAAGCTACTTTTGCTACTGTATCACCACCAGCAAGCACCACACCTAACACAACCTGTAAGCTGCCTCCGACTCGTCCTCATGCCCCCCCCCCCCCCCCGTCTAGTGAAGGAAATGCAGTGCTGACAATTCAAAAACAACAAGCGAGAAGCTGCTGCTGCTTACCTTTGTGACAGTCATGCAGAGACACTGTGAGGAGGCTGGCGTTCCCAGGGGCAGAGCACTTGTGTTGCGGGCTTGCGAGGGCCTCTGGACCAGAGTAAGTGTCTGGGCTGGGAGGCTGCTGCTGCAGGAGCTGCTGCAGTGAAATAATCAGCGTCAGTATTACTACAGCGGGAAGAGAGAGAGCCAAAGCCAGGACCCCCCCCCCCCGCCTCCACACACACACACACACACTCACACACTCCTCCTCCCCTCCCAATCAGATTAAGCCGGTCTTAACGTAGCTTACTGATGGAAGGAATAGTGATGTCAGCGTGCATCTATAATAGATGAAGCCTGGACTGAAGAAAGCAGGCTCTGGCAGGAGAAGGCAGGAAGAGGGGAACGAGAGACTGAAGAAAAGGAAGAATGAAGAGGGGGGGGGGTCTAACGGTTTATTTTCAAAGCTGACCAGTCAAGTGGAAGAAAGTGGTGAGCTGACCTGCCTGTTTTTTGTGTGTTCGCTGCGTGTGTTTCTATTTCTGTCTGTTCCTTTGTTTATCAAGAGTGTATGAGTGGGAAGTGTGTGTGTGTGTGTGTGTGTGTGGTGTGGATTTTGTTTGCTGTGTTGTAAGAAAGTGACACCAGCCAGGCACAGACAATTCCTTAATTGGTTGTGAAACCAGCAGGTTGCCTGTGAGACCTGAAAGAGCACCTGCTATACCAGAGGTATTTACATCTACACACAGTGAGGTGTGTGTGTGTGCAGACTTGTTTGACTTCAGTTCTTGAACAGTATAGGAAAGCATGCCAAAAAGACCTTGCGAAGTACAGTATGCACACAGCCGTGTGTTACAGGAACAGCCCACACTCTTGTGTTTTCATCATGCTCATCAGTCTCCTCTAGATTTCTATATGCCTTGTGCTGTCCTGATGGGGCAGATTAAGAATTGGCCTGTCTGTGATTCCTCCAAGTCTCACACTCACTTCATAGTAATTAAAGCATTAATAATTACAGCGTGTGCCCACCAGCATTGAGGCAACTGTCTGGAAGATAACAGGAAGTGTGGCTGGAATGTTAAGCTAACTCTTCTGCAGCAATTTAAAGGTCTAAACTATCTACTTTTACAGGACTGAACTTTTCATCTGAATCTGAGAGGTAGAGGAATCTGAGAGGTAGAGAGGTTGAGGAATTCGGTGCGCTAAACTAAAAGAAACTAAAGTCACGCTGAAGACTTTTTCAAGTGTGCTAGTGTAAGCCAGATGTGCATTTTTTGGGTCTTTTTTCCCACCCCCCCACCCCCTCCACATACAATACACTTGGCAAGGATATCCATCCTCCGAGAGGCACAGATATAGCAGCTCTCAGGCTGCTTTGATGAGACACAACGGTGCAGAGTGTTATAAAACAGATGCACGCTGTGCTGTGGGAATTGTTAGTCTAGTTCCTCTTTAAAAAACAGTCTCCTTACATCCTTACGAGTTGTGAAAGAATACCCAAGACATGGCATGTGGTGAATGGCGTGTCTCCACACAAGCTTGGTTCAAACTTGCCGTTCTTGGCTGGGGACCCTAAATTGCCCTTTAGACTGAGATAGTTCACCTCATCCCTCTTCAGCGACCCCTGCTGGTCACACCGAGTCCAGGCAGAGATTTCCCAGGCTGGGCCCTTGCCTGAGTCCCGGGTTCAGCATCTTGGTAACATCCGTTCTTGGGTTTGATGAGTACAATGAGCAGTAAGCTTTTGGTCACCATGTAAATCTACACATTGTGTAATAGTTCTCCTCCTAGTGGCTTCTGAGTTAATAATACTGACATCAGTATGAGACACATACTTGCCTCACAACTACACAGGTTTTGAACTGAGTGGTAAGACGTTCCTCTTTGAACCGAATGATTTGCGGTTCATGCCCAGCCCTTGCCTTTCCATTCAATCCAATGGGCTGAGATGCCAGGTCATTACAATTGGAAAAGGAGGCGGGGTTAAGAAGGGTGCCAGGTCATTACAATTGGAAAAGGAGGCGGGGTTAAGAAGGGTGCCAGGTCATTACAATTAGAAAAGGAGGCTGGGTTAAGGGTGCCAGGTCATTACAATTGGAAAAGGAGGCTGGGTTAAGGGTGCCAGGTCATTACAATTGGAAAAGGAGGCGGGGTTAAGAAGGGTGCCAGGTCATTACAATTGGAAAAGGAGGCGGGGTTAAGAAGGGTGGTCTGACCTCACCTTCTTGTCCAGAAAATGTGCAACTGAAATAACAAGGAAAGGAAGAAATGAATAATGGAAAAGTAAGGCTCTGGTGTTTTAAAACGTGCGTACTGTGGAAAGCACTGCACGAGCCACTCTGCCACACAACACAGTCAGTGAACCTCCTCAGAGAGCTCCTGTCCCTGAAGAAGCCCTGTGCAAATCAAAATGAGAAACTTAATACTCAGCACTAATCCTGCTTCTTTCTCAAAAGGAATTATTTTCACTTTGAAACCTGAACAGCTGTTTTATATGGGGGAAACGTAAACAGTTAGCAAGGTCTGAACCCAGAACAGTATTCTAATGTAACCCCCCACCCCTACCCCCCAAAAACCCTTCACATGCCTGACAGCTGTGTATTATCTTTGCTAACACATGGTTACAGTCGCACATGATAGTCACCACTGCATTACCCCATACAAACTGTATGAACAAAAACAATTAGGACCACATGATCAACCAGTTCACTTCCACAAAGACACAGTTTACAGTATTCCTGCTAACTTTCAATTACACGACTTCAAGACCTTAAGATTAAGTCAGCTCTTTCGTTGCCAACTCAAAGACATTTTTTAAATGAAACAAAATGTACAGACATGGCAATGGAAGTTTATGTCGCTGAAACTTGGACTTGCATCCTGGCCAGGACATCATGGGTTTCACAAAAGGGGTGAACTACTGGCTCGGCCTCATCATTCAACAATGCAGCTGCTGCAGCCTTCAGAGGAACCCTATAAACATGGAGGACTGCTGCTTCTGTCTGTGCTCTATCAGTGAGCTAAAGAAACGCAGTCCAGCAGATCACACTGTGCTACAGAAAGACACTTTCAAAGCACACTACACCTTTATTTTAATAAGGAACTTTGCTAATTACTTTTTTTTTCTCAAATAAAAAGCACTCACCTCAGGGCACCCAGTAACTCATTCAGTAAAGGCACGCAATTCATGTAAACTTTTACGGCTCACCTTTTGTTATGTATATAGAACATTACCATGAATATCAGAAGAGTGCTGAAATGAGCAGGGTGCCTGCTGGCTTCTTCTCCTCTGCTAGTCTTCTGCAATAATACCTCTGCTCACAGATGGGGCTTTTCTTCCCTGTTCTTCGGACAATGGCCTTCTTTGTCTTGTAAGGCTATTTTGGTTCATGACTCGTATCTCTTACTTTCTCTTTGGCCAGAAAGGCTCTTAGCTCCCAATCGTGCCAATGCAGAAGTGTTAGATCTCAGCTCAATCAATGACAGGAGAACGTGTGCTGCTGCAGCAGATGCTGTTTGATTTTCTTTCTAAAGATTCTGCATGCTGCTTTTACACATCCCATATTTGTTTTAATTGTTCTATGCCTTTTGATTTTTTTGAGGGTTTTTTTTTTTTTAATTGTTTTGTTTTTGTACTGGATCAAACCCTTAGAGAAAATCTAGCCCAGGATATTTTACTTAAGTCATTTTTGTGTATCTTTAAAGCAGGATTGTATTTTAAAAAAAACAATGCAATCTTGTTCAGAAACCCGGGGGTTTTAAAGCCTATACACCACTGAATCTCATGCCAATACACAAAGCACCCTCTGTTCTTCTTAAAGAGCCTGGCACTGCCATTGAAAAGTTAACTTTTCGACTTCCTTTTTGCTTTAATAGCACACAGTGCCACTGATGGGTTAATGATGTAACTGCAGTGTCTTTGACTGGGATTTTACCATTCCTTGGTACACAGTGCAGCCGGTGGTCAAATGTAGTAACTGCATCAAGGATCTAAAAGTTAAATATGAAATTCCTGCGCATAGCACTCCCAGAGCAAACAGACAAATCCTTTGAAGGTATCCTTTAGAGCAGTACACTTTCACTCACTGAACTTCGATTTTCAGATAGTTTAAACATGGGATTGTAGCTTTCGTACTATATCAGAGAGACCATTCTCTTAGTTTGGCTTTCAAAAAGTGAAAATGCATTTAGCCATTTTTTAATAGGCAATGATGGACATTATAGAAAAATAGACAATATATTTTCCTTTTTTAAAAAAAGTCATTTTTGTTAATGATACTTAAATGCACAGTATAAGAAATATCAACACATTTACTTGAGAACTGGTTTTGCTTTAAAAAAAACACACACACCACACACTAGGTAGCTCTAAAAAAAGTAGCCCCGAAACCCCTTTGAACATTCAGTGAGATTCCAGTAGTCTGTGTCTGTATATGAGCTGGGATATGACAGTACGTGGTTCTGTCCTTGATGCTAGTCTGGACTAGCAAGCACACAGAGAGACCAGGCCAGGGTTCTGTGCTCTGAAGATAAGGGCTTGCTATTGTTGCTGCAGAATCTTCTTGTCTGATAAACCACAGGAGTGGTTGGAAGATAAAGCGGTGTAATCAGTTCAGATCAGACCCACAGAAGCTTTCAAGACATCTGCCCAAGTTGCAGGCTTTGAAAAGTCAAAGAATATTTTTGCAGTACTGTTCCAGTTTGTGATAAATACAGAACAGGTGCAAGCAAGAAGCAGAAGCTGTGCCGTGAATACTCTCAGCTGGGTATGCTCTGATCCCCGGCCTCCAGGCACTTCACTGCTACTTTTACTCAGCTCCAGTCACTTTTCAGACATTACTATGAATCATGAGCACATACCTGTCCACGTGACAGTTGTATATTAGGAAGCACCAGATCTTCACAGTGACGTAACGCTGGGCTTGGAATTGACGTTCGCTGTGAGAAAGCTGGCGCTCCGGTCTAGAATTATAAATACATTTATTAGACATTCACTCGTGGGCAACAGCCCCATCTAGGGGTCTTCAAAGTGTACTACACGTGGGCAAAATCTAGTTTAAAAATCCCGAGGCAGAACGTGATGTAGCAAGCATGCATTTGCTATGCTAGTTTCAAGAAAAAAAATGGATATAATTATTGTGCCACGTACTAAATCATCATTAGTAATTTATAGTGTCAGTTTAATTTTAATCACAGATTTGCTCTCACTTTCAGCCTCGGGATTATATAGTAGTGCATGTGGCGAGGCGGTGTCCGGTCTGCGTCCCGACCGTGCCTCACCATCTGTCCTCCCGCTGGAGGCGGCCTAGCTCCCGCTGCACCAGCTGGGTGTTTGCTGTTCCCGTCAGCCGGAGCTTTCCGAGCCGCTCACTGCTCCTCCTGCTGCCTCGGCCTCGCTCCAGAGCCTGCGCCTTGGGTGAGGCTGTCTCAGTGTCAGTGACACTGGCAGTGTTTGTTTCTGATCCGAAAATAAATACCCTGGCCAGCAAGTGTCTGTGAGGTGACCGGTACTGTCCTCGAACTCGTCTTTCGTGCCTCTTTCTCTGCTGTGGCTGCAGAAATTCCAGGGATGGAAATACGACTCCCATTTCATAGCAATTTGATCCATTCCTGGTTATACTAGGAGTTTATATTAAAACCTAGAATGGATTGCCATTCTCTTCTGAAGGTTTTCCTGTCTATCCTCAACAAGAACCAAGCGTCGCCGCATCAGGAAGTGTACCACAGCAGCCATCCTGAGGCCAATGTCAGGTCTCTGAGGGTGTGTGCTTTTACACTGCTCTTACTTACACCTTCTAAGAGGGCGTGCAAAGTTTCTGGAGGGTCAGCAACTGCCTGAGTTCAAGACACAAATCCTTACTACATCTCATTGTAATGTTTGCGCCCGCTTAGTATTCTAGAGCCCCGCCCGATTCCCATGCTTTCTTCATTTGAATATATTTCAATGTCATTTAAATTGATTAATGATGGCAAAGTGCTAATTTGACAGCGGGTGCACAACGCCACGTGAAAATAATTATTTACATACGCCGCATTTTTAGTGGCTGCTTAATTCCTACTAAATACTGTTTGCGCGTGCAAAACGCCGCCTTTGGCCGCAATAGGGGTGGTTTGCAGCCGCAAGTCACATAGCAGGTATCCTTACACCAGCCCCAAAAAGCGTGTAGTAAATGTTGGGTACCATGGTAAATTTATAAAAAATACATTTAGAAAAACCAACACGAGACCGCCCTCTTGTGGCAGCATCTGTTTCTGACAGTGCATAAACCAGGACAGCAAAGCCCAGACAGAAAGCATTGGTAATCTGCAGTGTTTTTGTTTTGTTTTGTTTTGTTTTTTGTTCATATGATTGGGAAATTGTGATTATGCCTTATATTTCAAAAAGTAATAATACAATATTATTATTATAACTACAACCAGTTCACTTTGGGAGGTGCCGTCTTGGGTTGGCGGTGCTGTGTAACTCGGCTCTGTCGAACAGCACCCCCAGGGGTGCGGATACTGGACCGTATTTGAACACCCTGGTGTGTTTTATTGTTTTCTTATCAGTCAATACGACCTTTCTTTCAATGAAATCATTTGATAGAAATCATTTGACCACTCGGTGGCAGTGCAGGTTACAATTTAAATCAGTATGCATATTCTGTACACCAGCCTCCCACAAGCACCGGAACACAGTGTGTGTGTGTGTGTGTGTGTGTGTGTGTGTGTGTGTGTGTGTGTGTGTAGCCATCTCCATACCGCCGCCTGACTATTTCATTTTCCCTGGTGTACATGCTGTTAGTCATAAAATGATATTGTTTTGCTGTCTGAAGCATAATTCCCAGGACCACGGCTTGAGAGTACAAATATTTCTGCCTCGCTTGTTTGTTTATCATGTCTCCTTGCACGGATCCTACTGGCCCGTTACGTGCGTGTAGCTCCTGACAGAAACGCTTGAAATTGTTATTGCCAGCAATGCTGTGAATAGCATGGAGTCACGCTTTAGACAGGGACGTGTCTACAGCTATGGCCAAAAGTTTTGCATCACCTAGAATTTTTTTTTTTTTTTAACTATGTGAACATAGTTTTGATCTTTTATTTAACATCGTGTAATCCAAGAAACTACAAAATGATATCGCAAAAGTCTACCAGAAGCCATAATAGCAGTACAGTATTTCATATTAGATTTCGAAATGTCCCATTCTTTTCAGTTGCTGTCAGTTTTTCATTAAGTATACGGATAACGACTAAGCGGTATGTAATTCAATACGTGAACGTAACATTCAGCAGGTTTCATTCGGCTTTATGAAGCAAGATTAGTTCATTCTATAGGGTGATGCTGAACTTTTGGCTATAGCTGTAAAGCATTTTAATAGAGCCCTTGTGTTGCGATGCAAGTGAACACACGACGTCGTGGTTACCTGTGATCCACGGCCATGTGTTTGTTATAAAGCAACATGGTTTTATGAAGAGGAGAAGAGAAACTGATGCATTATCTAAGCCTTTGTTAAGTCATTTAATCGGTATATTTCATGTTGGAAAATCCAACATCATCCCCACAAAGGTCATTTGAGCTGAAACCCTGCGTCTGCTGTTGCTGCTCTGTCTTCCTGGTAACCCGAAAACATGTGCCTTTGTGTGAACTGGAATTTCGGAAAAATAGACCTCAGACCGTTCCGCTGCTTCACGCTAGTGTAGCGTATCCACAGAATCTATCCTACAAACCGTACTAGCTGTAATGCAATTTTAATGCAGAGGGGTTGGGTTACATTTCAAATTGAAAGTGACTGGTCGAGTGGGGAATGTTATATGCATTTGAAACCTGAGGAAATCGAGTCCCGAGTTCTTATTTTGTATTTCTCAGTGCTTCAATATATATATATATATATATATATATATATATATATATATATATATATATATATATATATATATATATATATATAAAGGGCCAAACAGGGATTGAAAACATTTCTTTGATAGTTTTATTTATTTTGCGAAACTTTGCACGCCTAGTTTTCTTAATACCCAGTAACTGCAGAGCAAACCCATACCCATACCCAGCTACTCTAGTCGTGGGCTGCCAAAATCTTTAGCATAAACGGTGCCTTCCATCCTTTCCTGTTTTTCAGAGCCAAATCTGTCAACTTCATTTTTTTTTTGGAATTTTGAATTTTAAATGTACCACATGGAACTGCTCATGTTAGGTTTAGTGTATTACATTGAATATGCTGTGTGTGTGTGTGTGTGTGTGTGTGTGTATATATATATATATATATATATATATATATATATATATATATATATATATATATATATATATATATATATATACACACACATATACAGTATCTTATTTCTGTCTCTGTTTATTAAATAAACATACTAATCGTTTTGGTAATATTTGTCGACGTTTCAACCTTTCAGAAAATACATCTTGAATGAAAAGGCATTACCGTGTACATATCCATATATTGCGTGTCCGTTTTGTTTTTTGTTTGAACTCGCTGAGGTCCCAGGGAGGAAAACGGTCATGGAGGCTGTCATAGACTTGTCCATTGAGAAACGCTGACCTAGACACCCAGGACAAGAAACACCAGATCTCCTGCGTGTATATCGTGTGTGCCTTGTGGTCTTGAGTCAAATGCTGGTGTCGTCAATTCAAATTTAAAAGGTGCGCTCCAGCTCCAAAAACAAAAGAAAGCCATTCTTGAAATGTTTTCCATCGTTACAGCTCATTGGTATAGAATGTCTTTCTCGTGGATTGACCCTGATCTCTGTAGGAGGAAACCCCAGATAGCCCTCTGTATTTATTACTCCACCGACTCCTGGTCATAAAGTGAATGTATTGATGAACAGCCCCTGAGGGTTCTTTAACTTTTACTTAGAGGGGGGGGTTTAGATATGAAGAATTCAGTGCAAAGGTCTCGAATGTGATTAATAACAGCAATGCTATAAATCTGCTATGGACTTGCAATTCAAGTGATCTAATGCATGCGAAACATTTCCAGCAAGCAATTATCAAGTGTAAAGGTTAATATTGCTTTGAGGAGATTTATTTGGATGCAATGGCAGTCATTAAAGCATTAACATGTGTGTCCATCCAGTCCATCTCCATGCAACACACCCACAATAACCCATGAAAATGCACTGCATCTTAAAAATGAATTTGCTCTCATTTCAACCACACACTGCGCTGCGGTTATCTTGTTTACTACAGTAACTTGTGATGTCAGAAGTGATACAAGATGACAATCTTGATGACTGCTGCCGTTCGGATGTGTTTGATCTGCAAACCCTTGTGATGGATGAAAAAAATAGCCTCTTAATCTAAGGGACTGAATTAGGGGTTTAAGAATTTATACCTCTGTTATATACATTTGTATGCATCAGGAAGCTCAGTGAAATAGATATTTCAGTGAACTTATGGATTCATTTTGCAAGCTTGTTAGCTTCTTTTTTTTCTTAAAGCTGTACCTAACCTTTAATAACAATGTTTAGCAGTTTAGCAGACCCTTGGTCTCCTGAGCCCTCGGGTCTGTATTTCACCCTGTTAACGGGACAGATGGCCGACATCTAACCCAATGTTTCATTTGAGTGAAAGGAAACCAGATCCATAGAACTGTCCTACAACCAGCCCCAGAACTTTCTAATCATTCCTTTGTCCTTGTATCATTGCTCTGCTCACCTGTATAAACACTGACTCGACTAACTGATTAGTATTGTACTACTTACAGATCTGTACACAGTCTTAACCCTTCCTATAGAAGTTAGATGGGTGCCCCTGGCTGGATAGTCTATGCCCACTTCTTCCCAAATAGCTGCAGGCTTTTGATGCCAGGGTCTTAAGCCATATCCTCCAGAAAGCACAGGTGGGCGGTTCTATATAAATGGATGGTCAAAGTGGTCAAATTGTCCAAGGCACATCGCAAGGCACAGACAAGGATTCTTGTAATTATTTGGTGGAAGCTTTCATGTGAAAGTCATAACTAGGAATGTTTTTTAATTAGTTTCAAAAGTTATTTAAAAAAAAAATGACACCAAAAGTGGGGGGAAGCAGTTTCAGAGCTCCCTTAGAATCTTCAACTTTAATGTGTTCTGTTCCGAAGCGACTGATAAACCCTGAAGAATGTGTGCTACTCCCTTTCCAATCAATGCGTCCCAGTGTTTGTCACTTACTGGCTTTCTGCGCCTTCTCATGTTTTATTTACAAAAGAAAGTCTGTGTTTCAACAAGCATAGTCTAATCCCTCTCTCGGACTCCTACAACCACAGGTAAGATTTTCCAGTGGTTGCTGTTTTACAGCAGCCGATGGGGCCACACATGGCTGGGATGGGATGGTGGAGCCAAGCAGACATGTGTGAGCTGCAGTCTGGTGTCTGCTGAGGCTGCTGAGTGGCTCCCTGCCAGCAAACTCTCACTGGGACCGCACTGCCTCACGCTCGCCAAGCACAGCAGTACAGCCTAGAAAACAGCAGTGTTCTGTTTAGCAAAATAGACTTCACACTAATTGAGTTTCTTAATGAACAGTGCTCATAACTCCCTGCGCAATCCCAAAGAGGGGAGTTAAGAATATTTCACATGTTTTTCACTTTCTCCTAAAACTTCAAAGAAAACGGTTTCATAGGAGTGGAAGGATCATTGAAGGATTTGAAAGCGTGTGCTGAAATTGTTTGTTTGTTACTAGTCTTGTAACAGTAACAGTAGCATTTTTGTTTGGTGCCAGTTGGCATGAAGACCTGGCCTCTATGAGTGTTTAACAGCAGACCCCCACTAATCTGAATCAGTGGCGACTGGACGCAGATTTATTTGTAGTCTACTGATCTTAATCTGATTTTAAGTGCTAAAAAGGCCTTGTCTATTCTTTGTTTTCACAGAATTATATTTGTATAATTCATGTGGAAAATCAATCTCATCTGCTTGCATTATGCAAACGGTGGGTATAGTAGGCTACCAGGGAGAGTTATTATTAACAGCTCTGTAATACCATACTAGGGCATCCAACTAATACTACCTCTGTCTAAAGGGGTTCTTTAAGGTCTTCAATCCCACTACATACCATGCCCAGCTCTTAGAAAAAAGCTACACTCTCTGTGCTGCATAGGAGCTGCATTATCTGCAAGAATGTCAACATAATATCTGCATCCTCCTGGTAAATACTGCATGAACGGGGTCTGGAATGCAGTGCAAACAGGAAATCACACTTCAGCATCTGCAGTAATAATAAAAAGAAAGTTAGCAGTCAGAATGCATTTCCAGTTGAATTACACCGTGCCAGCCAGCAGCTGTTTGGCATAAATTAACCCTAAAGCAGTCAGAGTTATTATTATTATTATTATTATTATTATTATTATTATTATTATTATTAATAATAATAATAATAATAATAATAATAATAATAATAATAATATTTATTTACAGCATAGTGGAGAGTTGAGGTTTACAGATGCTGTCTGAACAGGTGTGTCCTGAGGCACTGGAAGGTGGTCAGGGACTGAGCAGTCCTGATATCCGTGGGCAGGTCATTCCACCACTGAGGGGCAAGGTAATGATGTTATTCTTTGCTGCTTTGGTTAATTTTCCTGTTTTTTCTTTTTTTAATTTTATTGAACGTTATTTATAAGACAGTCGATCCTGTTCTTAAATCTTAAACTCATGAGCTATTTAAAGTTTTGTTGGATTCAAAGATATTCACGAAACTGTTCTAGACGGATAACATTTACGTTCTTAAACTCTGTGAGTTAAAGCTTTCTGAATGGGACTTTCTCTAAGGGAAGTGTAAGGTTACAGAGTGTTTTGAAAAATAAGATCAAAGCCTCTTAAGAAACAGCCTGCAAAGGTTTTATGACAAGTGTGATATAGACTTGTGGTGCCGTCTGACTAATGTATATTAGTGTTACCATGCTGCCTCCATGACCTTCTTGAAAACCAGATGTTGTATCACGCAAGACAAACACATAATCAGATACCTCAGCTTGTCGTGAGGGATTCTTAAAGAGCATTGGTGGTAAAAGTTGACTTTGTGATTTCAGCGGCCTTACAATGGTCTTGATCCACCTGCATTTTCCCGAGTTTCTTTTCTACGCACTCCGAAGCAATCCTCACAAATCACACAGCCGATTAGACTCATTCCAGACCCCGCTACCACACTGAGATCAGACTGGCATCTCTGCTCCTGAGTTCCTTACAGAGGGCCTGGTCTGCTCTCGAGTGTAGCTCGAGTGATTGGGAAATAATGAGATGTGCTTTAAACTGCGCTTGCTTACAAACTGGGCCCCAGGTCTGCAAGTAAAGCCTTTCTCCAGAGGATGAGGTTGGTAGTCATCAAGAAGAGTAGAAACAAGCTGACAAGGGCAAGCACAGTACAAAAAGAAATGTGAAAGAAGCTCTCAGCCTAAAACAGTTTTCTGAATATCAAACTGTATTTTATTCATACAATTAATTTTGTGAATAGGACCCCAGTGCTTTCAGTTTTGTTCAATAGCTTTATTTATAATCCATAAATACAGACAGATAATATTACTGTATTATGCCTGCTTGCCTGCTGATTGAACGTACTGCAGTTATAAAACAAATTAATGGCGACTTGTTGTACTCCTTGAGAAAATTCAGAGGAAATTCTGAGCTTGAAGTGAGGGTTATATTTCACCCGTACATTGCATTGCTAAAGTTAGGGTAAACATTCCCGAATCCAAGTCAAAATGTGGCTCCTTTTTCTGACAAGTGATTTTCACCACTTTCCATTCCTCCAGGTTTGGCCCTGATTGTGACTGGAACTCGATCCAGAAATCTGGAAAACTCGTCATGAGTCATCATGGTCCTAGATTGGGTTTCTTTGTTTTATTTTATTTTTAGAAGCCCATTGTTATGGTAACTTGTATAAAAATTTTAGAAAAACTAAAACGGTACCCTAAACTAAAAAAGGAGTTGCAATAATATGGATGCAGAGCAGTGTTTTGACTTTCCTTGATG
Source organism: Acipenser ruthenus (assembly GCF_902713425.1). Taxonomy (NCBI): domain Eukaryota; kingdom Metazoa; phylum Chordata; class Actinopteri; order Acipenseriformes; family Acipenseridae; genus Acipenser; species Acipenser ruthenus. The sequence goes on along the minus strand of NC_081209.1, from coordinate 29,108,027 downwards.
TGACATTGAATTACTGGAGTGAAATACGCTCTTAAAGGGGTAGTACTAACAGAAGCTTTTCCTCCTACAAATGATCATATTTTAAAGTCACTTTTAATCAGATGAAGCCTATGCTACCACACTGAGTCAATCCCTGTGCAGCAGGTATTAGGATCCCACCTGACACCACTAATTAGTACGCAGCAAAGGGAAGTTCATGTTTCAGGTGGGGTCCTAATACCTGTTGCGCTAAACCCATCTACAGAAAAATGTAATGTATCGTTCAAAGAAGTAGTTGAGAGATAAGGTTCTTTTTTTATTTTTCTCCCCTAAAATAACATAAACTTTGCAAGCCTTTTAAAAGTTTATTTTTGTTCAGTTCCAGGAAGCAGAACGATAATTGTAGTTGAGAACTCTTAATTACAGGCCAGGCACTCTGATAAATTAGATTCTGAGGATATAAATATAACATTGCTTCAGGGAATCATGGCATTTACTGGTTTGAAGTTAGCCAGTTTATATGATCTTTATTACTGTTATAAAGACCTTTATAAACAATGTAAACATTGCATTTGAGAATGGGTGTAGTACAAACAAACTGTTGGCAACATCTTTTAATAATCATTCACTTGAAACTTTGGGGGAAATTTTAAAAAAAATGTATTCTAGAAGGGAAAAACACCCACTGATGTATTGTTCAATTGTTTATTTTAACATTAAAAGGGGGTGTTTCTCTTTTAAAAAAGGGGCTACATGTCTTGAATTTGGATTAGTCCGATTTTGAACTCTTATCAGTAGCTTAATCAGACAGCTTCCTATTCTCTGTTTACATAGATGCATCAGCCAAATGCTAAGTCAAGCATTTTCGTTTTGTATAAATCGGTGAGTCAAAATCCAGATGAAATAAGAAACTATAGCCTTTGTAAAACGCATGGGAAAAAGTAAACCAAATAGCATATTTAAAACAAGTCCTATCATCGGCTATGTCATGTGATGCCTTAATAGACGTCTTGACTGTACTGCTGGAAAGTGTTACAAGATAAACCTTTACAGTGACCGCGGGCTGTTATTTTAACTAGACTGATCAGCACAAGCCTCATTGATTCGAGAGTGAATAAATCTTTGCACCACCAGACTACAATCTTCTTAAAAGCCTTTTTCTGCCTCTTCGAAATAACAAGAACTGCACCTCCGCCTCTCATTGATGAACAGAAGTGCCTCGCCAGCAGGGCCTCCGGATTGAAAACAGCAGAGTTTGGGAATTTCTTTAGTTATTATGGAGACTTATCGCGGTTGCTCTGCTTGCTAATAAATTGTGGTTGGATTCCTGACATACCCATGAAATGGGTTTCTTTGTTCTTGTCCGCTGGAAAATATAATAGTCCCGTGTTGTGATCTTCCCTGACGTGTAAACAAGACTTCAGAAGAAGCAGCCATGACACCGAACAGCAGATTGAATACAGCGCGGCGCTTCAGAAGTCTAGCACTTTTACTAGGCCTGTTGTTAATAAACATACACCCATAAACTACTTGTATGTTTAGGAGACAAACGCAAGCTGCTGTTGTGAGACCAGCAAATCAGTCTGATGAGAAATTGGAGACAACACCCTTGCAGGATTAGCTACTGCAGAGTGTCCGCATATTGTAGCTATGAACAGAGATTGAGGGAACTGAATCTGTTTAGAACAAAGAAGAAGAACGGGGGACCGGATTGAAATCTTGAATAGCTTAAAAGCAGCCGACAAAGTTAACCCAGGCCAATGCTTTTAAGAGGAGCTCAGAAACCAGGACCAGAGTACACCGTTGGAGATGAAGTAGAGGCAGAGTTAGGACAGAGGTGAGGAGACACTGATTTATCCAGGGAGAGGTGAGGGTTAGGAGACACTGATTTATCCAGGGAGAGGTGAGGGTTACCCAGTCATGTTGTTGATGCTGCTGTAAATCACTGGGACACAAACCCAAAGTTTTGACATCCACCATCTGTAAGGACAAGCACTGATGGGCAGGATAGCCTCACCTCGTATGTAAATGTTCTTATTTATTTTGTAGACTCTTCAAGATGAAACCACCAAACTTGAACTTGTCCAGATTGAAATCCAGACTTCCAGGGGTAGAAGTGCTTTTACCCGCTGTGCCACCCGTCCCTCAGCGCTGTGCTTTCAGAATACATGTGGCTGTTATCTAGTTATTCAAGGTAGTGTGATGAGTCCCGGTGCGTGTATGCACTGCAGGAAATACCAGCTGTTATTATGCTGATTGGATCGCTTCATTAAATGAGCCCAGACTCTTGAGATTGATTTCCCACAAGCCTCAGGATTGCCACAGTGATTCACATCCCAAAAATAAACAAAATATTAAAAGGGTCAGTTGTCTTGGCATCTAAATAACATTTTAAGATTTTGAGTTACTGTATATTCGTCAAATGGGGCCAGCAAGCTCCCTTTGTTCATAAAAAAACAGGACTCCATGAAGGAAGTCCTTAGTTTCATTGGCAGAAGGAATACAAGCTTTCATCTCCTTCACACACATGATGCTTTGGAGCAAATGTACGATGTTTTAGCTCCAGTTCCAGTTGTACATTGAATCACTGTGCAGGAGTGAGCTGAGGTACTGTAGGGGCCCTCTATACAGTAAGGAGCACACACACACTGTAACCAGAGCCTTCCTTGAGCATATGAGAACTCAGGCAGACGTTTTAAATAAGCACTGCACTTTCAGACCAAGTGCACAATTAAACACATCCTTCTCATTTAATAGCAAACAATTAAAGGGAATGAAAGGCTAAAAAGGTGTCATTTTTTAAATAACTGAGTGCTTAACAACAGTTGACCGAAATCCAAAACCGTTTGTTGTCTGGATCATTAAAATATTTTCTTTTAAGAGGTAGACTGTTGAATCTGGATTGTTACATAAAAACAGTCTTAGCGAGAAAAGAGTGGACAACAAAGTTGTTACATTTACGTTGCGTGTCTCTGACTAGCTAAGAACACAGTATTACACATATGGCTGTGTTGTTACAAAGCAACAACATGCGGACCTCTACTCACAGTGTTTTTACACATGCTAATAAGAGCCTGCTAGAGAACAAAAGCTGGATTAACACAGTCTGGTAAACTGGAGTGAAAGACGTTGGCACGCACTGTACTGTGTGAACAGCAATGGCATTGCAGAGTACCAAAGAGTTCACAGGGATCAGTGAGAGCGCTGAAAAAGGGATCAGAAAGATGATCTCAATGCAAACACTTCATTAAAAATGAATGAGTTGATTTTGCGGAGAGTAAACGCGTTTAAAAGTCAGGAGAGAAGGTGAGATGGTTAAAGGCCACCTTCAATGGAGAGTTATAGTGTTTCAAAAACTAACTTCAGCATCCCTCCCTCAGCCTCCTTTTAACATCTTCCACCACTGCCTTCAGGGAACTTCAGACCAAATCATAGTTTATTACACTTACCTCAGAATAAAAGCAATTGCACATACTCAGTTTACAAATGAACGTGTCTATCAGAAACATGCCTATTAATAATGTGTTTGTTTCAGGTTGTGTTGGCTGTTGAACGTTCAAAGGACGTTAATAGAATCAGAAGCTAATTGACGAGGAGCCATTGAGAAAGAACCTCAGGCCTGATTGCCACAGCGACCATGGCACAAATAAAACCTGCAATCTTTCTTGGGGGCCAAAGTTGCTGATTTGTAAGTTACATTTGGAGTCATGTGTAATTGTATTCTATAAATAGTGTCTGAATGAATTTCCTTTTGAGAATTTCCTTTACTTTACTTCTGTTATTTGTGAGTTGTGTTAAAACGTTCGCTGAAGAGTTTAGCATTAGTAAACTAGACAAGTAAACCACACAGAAGTAAAGGGCATTGTGGTCAAATCAGCATAAGCATGGAAAAAGCATGTCAGACTGCAAAATGCATCATGGGAAACCATTATACAGCTTGGTGAATAAAATGTAAAGTCACAATGCATGTATTAATTGTGAGTTTGCATGAATTTTCTGGGACACAGTGCATGTATTTATGTGCCATGTATTACCCAGTGCTAGTGAATGTTGTTAATATCTCATCCTTGGGTTGTTGTTAGCTGTAGAGATTGCCCCTTCACTTTCGTTCTGTTTGACTAAATAAATGAGACAGGTAATAGCGGGTCTCTCCAGTGTTTAAATGAAGGGCTTCCTCCCATGTTAATAATGTACAGAGTTTGGAGTGTCAGCCCAGTGCTGGTAATCTAAGGAGGTGGTATTGATATTCCATATGCTCCCACTGAAACTGTTATTTCACATTTACTTAGTCTCAGCTTAGAGGCTGTTGCCCCAAGGCACTTTGCTATTGAAGCCATTTGATGGAAATCTTTTTTTAGTGCAGGACTTTGCTATACATACAGTAATTGTACACTGCATCCTGTTCTTTAAATTGATAAGCCACCTGCATGTGGTCTGTAGTATTACATTTTTATTGAAAAACAGCTACAGCAACATCAAGTTCCAAAGAAATGAAGTCTGGAAACTACATGCGTGACAGCTTATTATTCTTATTTTTAAATAATTATTTAAAGAAATTATTAGGAAGGGATAGATCCCCTGAGAGGCAGAATCTAATTTCCTGGCATGTCCCTATCATGTTAAAGCACAGAGAAGCATGGTAAAGCATGGTAGTGTGCTGCAAATGCATAGTCTACTCAAGCCATCCATTTATTCTCATTTAGTAGGACGTAGTAGGATGTGCAGACAGTTCTGTTTGCAGTTTCTACCACTGTTACGCTTTAGCATACAATATACAATTTCTGTAATATTAGCTGAAGGATTGGAGGAAATTTGACACTGAGATTGCATAATGGCTGTGGTGCGTGCTCTCTGACAGAAATTACTCTTGATGAAATTCTGCGGAAAGGCTGTCTGTGCTGTTGAAGGAAAATTGATGCTTTTATAAATGATGGTTTCTTTTTCATACCACACTGGCTGCGTCATTCCCTGACAGATAAATGAGTTGACTGCTGTGGGGTAAAGCAAGCAACTTTGTCAAAGCAGTAATAATGGCAACACAGGAACAAGAGACAGGGAGAAGGGGGAGAGGAGCACCTCCTCAACACAGGAACAAGAGTCAGAGAGAAGGGGGAGAGGAGCACCTCCTCAACACAGGAACAAGAGACAGAGAGAAGGGGGAGAGGAGCACCTCCTCAACACAGGAACAAGAGACAGTGAGAAGGGGGGAGAGGAGCACCTCCTCAACACAGGAACAAGAGACAGAGAGAAGGGGGAGAGGATCACCTCCTCAACACAGGAACAAGAGACAGAGAGAAGTGGGGAGAGGAGCACCTCCTCAACACAGGAACAAGAGACAGAGAGAAGGGGAGAGGATCACCTCCTCAACACAGGAACAAGAGACAGGGAGAAGGGGAGAGGATCACCTCCTCAACACAGGAACAAGAGACAGAGAGAAGGGGGGAGAGGAGCACCTCCTCAACACTGACGTCCACTGGATAATCTGTACACTTTCACAAACCCCGAATATCACTAGCCTTGGACTACCTTACCTAAATTAACATTAGGTAATCCAAGATTAGTTCTGACCGGGTCTGTGAAACCAGCCCATAAAGTTTACCATGGCAATGAAAAAAGTTTACCCTCATAAAGTATACCATTTGGCTTTTCTCTTACTTGTACCACATATTTACTGTGCTGTTTTTTAGTTCCTCATCATGCATACTTGTACATGTGATTTTCCATGGTCGACTATGCTTTACTATGCTTTACTATGCATTACTATGCTTTTACTACAGTTAGCTTTTACAGTGTACACAGTAATCTTTTGTAAGGGTATACATCCTTAGGGTAAGGGAGCCCGACTACGCCACTTTGGGAATTGCGTCCATTATAATTTGGTTATATATTTTTAATCTACCAACCTGTCTGCAGATTGGAAGACCAACCCACTGCCTGCTCTGCTAGGATTGGAGAGCTTCAACCTTGTTAGAGAATGGAAAAACAGTTACAGGAAACACTATCCCTCAACCACTTGTGTGAACGAATTCCCAGAACAAGTATTCACAGCATAACCATGTTGTCCTTTTCATAAAAATTCAGTATCCACATGGTTTCAGCAGTTGTGATTAATGTTGCAGTGTCTGGATGTCTGGAAATACTGAGAGCAATTTGACTCGTCCCCTGCCTTGGCCTCATGTAAAAAGGAATACCCTTAATGTTAATTATACATTTCTGTCTGTTTATCACATGTTGTTTGGGAAGCAGGATTAAAGAGATTCTTCAGTCATGAGGTTATCATCATGCGTTTCGCCAGGGTTTCGAAGATGGTCCTGCCTCCAACTAGGCTTTGTACAGTGAAGTGGTTCTACTGCTGCTTTACCACCTGTGCAATCAACTGAGATAATGCTGACACACGCAATCCTCCCTTGAAGAAAAGGACTACCCTGAAGAAACCCTAGCCTAGCAGATCCAATAGCGCTACCAGCAATGGCAAAACAACAGGTTTGGAACAAATATTGTCCAGCTGTCCTGGTACATTCCTGGCGTGTTTGTAGTGATATGGTACCATGGTACTGCAATGGCTAACCAGCGTGTGTTACTTCATGCCATTGGATATCAAAACACATCAAAATGTTACCAACAGTAACATTTAAGCTGCTGTTATCATTTGCTATGGGTTGGCCTATACCAGAGCCATAGCCGCAGTTTAACATTGAGAGTACTGTACAATACAAAACTTCTCATCTCAAGAAGCTTTGCATACCAGCAAAATATTATGAGGATAAGCCCCGCCCCCGATATTATGCTGGTCATTTAAATGGGTTGCTAATAAATAGCTTACTGGTGTGTTTTGAGGCAGATATAATTTCAAAGGAGGCTGCTGAAATAATATTTTTTGTAATGCAATCTTTAATTACAGGGTTAAACCAAAAGGCTGCCATCTCTGTTTAATTTTTTTAACTTGTGAACAGCGACCCAGTATGCCTCTCTGACACCCAGACCAGCATTGCACCAAGGAGATGGCCTTTATTCCAAAAAGGGTGGAGAGCTGCGTGGTTTCTGAGTCTCAATTTACATAACAGGGACCGGGATCCGTTTCAGAAACATGCCTTAACCGTCTGGAAACTATGACTCTCTCGCTAGCACGAATCCAGAGCCATTATTAAAGATCTTTATTTTTTTTTTAAAGCAGCGTCTGTTTTCTTTTGAAAATGAAAACAAGTGAACATAAACTTGTTGAGTTTTACTTCTGAACACATTACATCAGTGCAGTATTATTAACAGGCATGCCCTCTGAACCTCAGCTCAGGACAGAGGAAGTCCGCAGCAGCTGTCCACTATCAGGTGTGACTTCATTGACCCTGCAGTGCTTTAGAGTCTCTCACTTTCATTACACTGCGTCTTTATCCAGCTTTCCTTAGTACATCATTGGGTACACAATACAGAATGAAACAAATAGCATTTAGTAAAATCATTTCAGTTGTGCTTTTTTGTTTTCTTTTTGCTTTTCATATTTTGAAAAAAAGTGCAAAAGCTATGGCAAAATACAATAATTCTCCTCAGCCCAAACCACCAGAACATGCTGCCTGCTTTTATATTTTCCTGCAGATCTTACCAAAGTTTTACCGGTACTCTAGAATCTACAGAAGTTTCAGCTATGCTATTGTATTGCATCTTCATAATAAAATCAAAAGGTTAATACCTAGTGTAGCTTACTCCATTCCCTCTTCTGAAAGTTTACCACAGTAATGTTGTGGTTTGCTCATGCTTTTCCCATGGTTATACAACACATTTACTATAGTTTACCATGGTTTGCCATGTTTTTAAATATGTATCACCATAATGCTGTGTGCTTTACATCTCTTACAATGCTTACCTATAATTTACCATAATTTCACTGTGCTTGGCACACCACTCCATCTCTTCAGATCCTTACAGCTAATAACAGACTTCCACCTACATTCACTGGGACCACCAGAGGCTTATTATAAAAATGAGTCATTGCTTATACTTTTACTTTTGAGTCATTAAACACATGCTTTCTTGATTGCTTGGGACCTTCAGCCCTAAGGCAAGATGGGGCTGCCCTGCCTCTAAGAAGAGACACGTTCTCCTTGGCTTCCCATGTTGAGGTCATTTCCTTCCAGCTGAGTGAGTCTGCAGGTGCTGATGCTATGCCCCAGTGAGCCTGTAGCTTGGGATGTGTGCTCTGTATAAAAGTGCATTGTCTGCACAGCAGAAATAATACAGTATTACAGTGCATACTCTAGATGATAACATTAAACACTCAGTAATAAAAGTTAGACTAAAATGAGTCTTCTCCTAGATGTTCAAGACATTTGTCAAAATGTTTCTGTAACAAGACAGGGGCTGGATGCAAGCCATCGGCCCGCTCACCTTGCAAGCGAGCATCTTAACCGCTATGCAAAAGAGCCAGGCTCGACGCAGTTCAGAATCTGGAGCGGCAGGCGGTGCTTCACACAACACTGCCCTTTACATTTGTCTTCTGAGTTACTTCAGTTCTTTTATCATCTTTTTTGAGATGATGTCTTCTGCTTCCTGCATATCTTTAGATATTTTGCTTACTGTACCGGTCCCCCCCTAACTTTGAATTCATTTATTCTTTCAATTTGAGCTGCTAAATCCGTGCAGACTGTCATTCTTGCAGCACACTGTTTAATCCTGCAGAAAGGCAGGCAGTCTGTAATGTAGTGTGTGCAGTCTGGGGACAGTGTGAGGAACAGCCTGTTGGCGGTGCACATTTTCCACAGACCCTCCTACTTCTTCCAGATATAGAGTTCTTTGCAGTAAATGAGACGTCAATAAGAGAGAGCTTTCTAACCGAGCAGGACTCTAGGACTGACACCTTGCCTCAGCCTCCTTGAGATTCCACTACACCGCTCAACGCACATGGAATACTACACGGGTATCATTGTAGTCTGGGCTTGCACCTTGTTGCCAGGTAAGCCTGCATCCTAGCAGCACCCTTCACCGCTTCTGTACAGTGTGCTGTCTCTTTATGCTGGAGTATGTGAATAGGAGTAGATTAAAGAAATAGACAAGAAAGAACAAATAAGCAAAAATCAAAGTAAAAAAAACATCAGTTTTTGATTATTGGAGTTTCCTGGGGGGGGGGGGGGGGGTGGCTGAATGTGTCCAGCAATGCCAACATCAAAGGCATAATGCACGCTGATGTCATAGCTCTTAAATGCATGTTTGTCTTTGTTGTATGCTGTTTTTTTATTTTATTTAAAGGACCGAAGCAGTAGAATGTTGAGGAATTCTTTGCTAATGAAAGCAAGCTCATATCGCCTTGCAGAATCATTTGAATGTTAATTGTGCAGAAATATAGCTCAAAAGTTTCCAACAACTGCAAAGTGACACCGTAGGGGCTGCAGTATAGTAATGCCTTTTAATCATGAACAAGCACGGCCACTCAGTCAGCTCTGACAGAGCAGCTTTGTGTGCAATCATCTGACATACATTGAAGAAGTATATATTACATTGCATGCATAGTCATATGTTTTAATCATTTATTCATAAAAAAAAGAAACATAAACTGTACTGATATATAACTCTTAATGAGAAGTTTGAGGAATACCTAGACGCTACATTTTAGACTCATTGTTGGGTAACACGTTATAGTGCTGCTTATTAATGTTTTATAAACATTATATGCCTATATATAATGTATGCTTAATAACTATGTTATAGAGTGTTAGTAAAATATTGTAGATGGTTTATAACCATGCAATAGCCATAGACGGAATTACGTTTTTATAAAGGGCGCAGTTTTTTAGCCACCTATTGTACTTTGGGATGTTTAAACGTAATTCTGTCTATGGCTATTGCATGGTTAATATAAAGTGTTACCCATTGTTGTACAGGTTTTGTAGGTGTCTAGGTGAGATGGAATGGGGAAAGTGAGACTGGGAGGGTGTGTGTGTGCGTGTGCGTGTGCGTGCGTGTGCGTTTGTGTGTGTGTGTGTGCGTGTGTGTGTGGGGTTGTTTACATTTAACTTTTCTCCAGGAAAATAGTTTAGAACCAAATGCAGGTGCTTAAAAGCTCATACTGGATACCACAATGAGGAACGGGCCCAGACTATTACCCCTGCCTTGCTAAGTCTGCTTGCCAGAGCGCTGAGCTTCAGTACAATCAGACTGAGTCTCTTGGAAGTTTACCAAGCTTCCTTTAACTAACAGTGCTCAGTATATGATATCTGATAGGCAGTAGCCATTAACCATTTTTTATATATAAAAAGAAAATAAAAGGGAAAAAATGTAACTTGATTTTTTGCATCTGGAAAAAAGTTTCGAAAAGTTTTTTTTTTATTTCTTTTTCCTACTGTTGTTATTCACTTGGATGTGTGACACAGGATTTTCAAAAGCTTAATGTTTCTGTTCCAAGGAGGAAAAGCACAATTAGCCGGATTGCAGAGTGCTTTTTTTGCAAAGCGGTTTTTCTAATGAGGGTTTGCTTTTGCTGCACTGAATTTTTTCACAGATTCTGTGCAGTGTTTGTTATCTGGGAAAGCGTCGCTGGTTACGGGTCAGTTTTAATGCTGTGGCCTCAGTTCCAGTGTCTGTTTGTTTTCTTGGTGAGTCTGGGCACCCTTACCCAGTACTACTTCAGTGGCAATGCAGCTGTGGCAAGACTACCATAGCAATGCAATAGCTACAGCGGTAACATTTCAATATTGTGACATGCAGGTCCTGTGGAGCACAATGGTTTCACCATGGTAACTGAGAGCAGCTTCCTGGTGGCATATCAGTACCAGGCAAGGGTGCTGCCGTGTCAGGAACACTGGGCATTATCTGTGCCAAATCAATTGTGTTCCTCCAGGACTGGAGGAGTCCCGGTGCCATCATGGGAATCAGAGATCACAGCAGTCCTGTCACTGTAGCTGCATCCCCCACTGTGCAAACCTGCCTCTGGAAACCATCCTCAGCTAGCATGCTCTTCTAAGGCTTGTCTTCCCCTCTCTGTGTAGGAAGCAGGTTCAGTCAGGTCTCAGTGTTGAGAAGGGTTGGGTAAAGAATTACCAGTGCAGGTTCATGCTCTGCACAGCCAGAGAGGGGAGCGCAGGGGCGGACTGGGACCAAAAATCGGCCCGGGAAGTTCGGGTCCACCGGCCCACATTTATGTCAAAATCAACATACCGAAATAATAATGAAGTCAGCGCACGCAGCGCGCCATCATGATGAAATATCGGTAATAAAAATAGAGTTTTAAATTGTTCGGGTAAAACTTCTTTGTACATTGTAGGCTATAGCTACTACCAGGTTTTCAAACATATTAGGGGCGATTTAGGTATGGCAAAGTATAGGCTATGGCAGTTGCCATACCATGGCTTCATGATATAGAAGTCACAAATAATAGGCTATCCTATTGAAAATATCAGATTTTTTCGTCTACAAAATATGTTTCTATTCATTATTCTTTGTCTCTGCACGTCTCTGTCTGCCACCGCTTTGTGTTCAGTGAATGCAACACGTAGAAAGAAACCATTCACTGCACACCAAAACCAACCTCAGTAGGCCTAATATAAACTGTAAAGTATAAACAAATATCTTATTTATCAATTCTAGAAACCATCACTGACCTCACACAGATTGTGGACTCTCAATATGCCTAATTCAAAATAAATAAATAAATAAACACATCGACTCATATTTAGCAATTCTAAAAACCATTAGCAGCACTCAGCGCCAATAGCAACCCAAAATTACAACAGGGTTTCAGAACCCCTAATTATATCTAAAAATACAGTCAACTACTTCACCCAAATACAACGAGACTGTCCTACCTTACGTCGCCAGCAGACGTCGCAGCAGTGCACACTTCTCTGCAATAACTCCATCACTGTCTAGGGCCATCAGTATCTCTTTCTCTGTATACATTGGCATGAACCCTTCCAAGTGGTTACTGACAAAGTCAGGAGGAATTTGTAGCCCAAACCAATTACATGATAGGCATCAGTCAATAAATTGTATCGGGATAGAATCAAATAGCAACACATGGCACAGTTTTTGCATGAAGTGCACGTTTTGTTCTCTAGCTCCAGCTCTTCTACACATGGTCCACTGTTTCCATCCTCCTCAGGCACCTCACTTGTTGTGTTGACCCTGTATCTATCCAAAGCTGACATCTTCAGTCTGTCCCACTGTGTTAGGGTGATAACATAAATGTGTCCAGTTCTTTGGACTGAAGGCGTGTGAAGTAATCAAAGCTACCAGCTGACCCCCCCTGCATTCACTTCATATGCCTGCATCTTGTCTCTCTCTCCTTCTCTTTCCTCAGCTGTTCTCTCTGCACCTTTTCTTTTTCTCTCCATTTTTTACACTGACACTCATCCACTATCAATACAAGAGGTTCAAACGAAAGACGAAATCTGGTTGACCAATCCCGTTCTAAGAAAATACGGGCAAGTCCAATCAGGGAATGGCCACTCCTCGCCCCCCCTTAGATATTGCGATATTGGATCTACCCAAGAGATGACTGGTGTGAGGATGTGTGCGCGCGACAGAACGAGACTGCCAAGTTAGTAACATTGTAATTCTCAGCATGTAATGGGGGAAAAAAATATTAATAATAATTATAAATCAAACGTAGACTAGCGGCTCACGCAGGTCCAAACAGACCGGCCCACCGGGGATTCTCCCGCACTTCCCGATGGCCAGTCCGCGCCTGGGGGACCGCTTCTGTGAAGTGATATTTTGTAACGTTTTGGAGGTTGAAGCATGCTCTTGTGCTGTAACCCTGCCTACAGTAACCGTTGTTAAGAAATAAGCGATTCCTGGGTTATAATTTCAGGTCCCGGTTCAGAGCACAAGGGCCGTCACTTTGAAAAGTAGCTTTTCCATTTGAAAGAAGATAAATGTGATGTCTGCTGTAGTCTGGTACCCATTACAGACAATAAATTACTGGGGGGGGGGGGGGGGGGAATCAACTTGGAGCCACCTGCAACACTCTGCCTCTTGTGCATTGTAGAAATACATTATCACTGAGAAATATCACAAAGAACAAATGGGGTATTTCCTACTGTATAGCCGTTGGGGTTAATGGTGTTCCAGATGTACTGAGACGTGATTCTGAGAGCTCCATTGAGGTCACAGGGGTGCTCTAAACAACATGAGATATACATTCGTTTTGATAACTGTCAAGTATGAAGTATTCCAAGTATGAAGTATTTTTGGACACAGATTTAAACTGTTCCCATTAAGTAGGTATTAAGTAGTCACAGTATTGCTGATGCAGCAGCTGGCACATTTATATGGTTGTGAAGTGTCTTTGGTGCCATTTTTGCAAGTGTTCAAACTTAAGCAAGGATTATATATATATATATATATATATATATATATATATATATATATATATATATATATATATATATATATATATATATATAGTTTTTTGTAAGCTGGCCAACTATAACTTCCCTGAAAGATCTTGGCTCATCACAAAGAGATTGTTTTTAAGAGCCCTTTATAATATATAAATCAACTTCATAAATGAAAATGTTTATTTTGTATTTTACTGCAACAGGGTCAGGGGTCTGAATGTCTGTATAAAAATACCTTTGAACAAAAGCAGTATAAGTAAGTCTGGAATCAGAGCTGCTATTCTTATAAGAAACTGCTGAGTTCAGTTTGTATATGTAGCAGTAATGTCTGTATGCCAGAATCAATTTAATACATGTGCTTTTCATTTCACAGTAGCATTGTATTTAATGTGTACCATTCTCAACCGTGCTGTATAGTTGGAATAGTGATGAACTCAAATGGGTTTTACTATCTTAACCCTCTGCTATGGAACCTGCAAATCCAGGACTTGTAGGGTTTGCAGGATTTTGAATCGCTTATTATTGCAACGTGAAGGAACCCGACAGGCCACCATGTGGTGCTATTATGTGTTTATTTTCTATATATACACACTTCAGTTTTGGAATATGCAGATAGGCAACACATAGCTTAAACGTTTTGATTGAGCTTCCTGGTACATAATCACTTCCTGATACATAATCACTTCCTGATATATAATCAGTTCCTATAGAGTAGCTGCAACCACACCATGTGACTTACAGCACAGCTTGTCATCAGGGTACAGCAGTTTATTTGTAGTTTGTAGTTGGGTTATTTTGATTTCCTGAATTACTTAGATTAACAGAAAACAAATAAGTGAAAATTTAGGGATTCTTGGCACAAAAAAGAAGGTTCAGTGATAATGTTAATAAATGTAATAAGAGGTAAGAATTTATTTTTATATTAAAGGATTAGTCCACTGTTTTAATCTAGCTATTGAAACTTGAACAGTGACAGTATCTGAAACGTGTATATTTTTATGACAAGCTGTACAAGAAGCTTGAGGTTTGTTTATCTAGGCAGTGAAGTATATTCACAGGAAAACCCCACTGAGACTGCAGTCTCTTATCCAAAACCAGAGGAGGGGGCGGGGGGCTGAGTGGCTGATGATGGCACTGCGAATGTTAAACAGTGTTGCCACGTTCAGATTTAAATGGAAACTTCAACACTGCCAAGCTTTTTCTTTTTTTTCTTTTTTAATTAAAGCTGTTATGAGACTTGCCATGCTTAGAGTGCAGTCAGGTCATTTTAAAAAACAAGCCCAGAGCATCTTCAAAGCATTTGTGTTTTGCTGGAATTGGAAAAAAATATTATAAAACACATGTGAGAGATTGTGCGTTTACCAAGAGGGTGATAAAAGACACATGTGAAAGACATTATGTCCGAGAGGATCGTGGCAGCTCTCTCTCTCTCTCTCTCTCTCTCTCTCTCTCTCTCTCTCTCTCTCTCTCTGTCTCTCTCTCTCTCTCTCTCTATTTATTTTTTTTACTATATTCATCTTGAGAATATTTACTCTTCCCCGAGCTGGTTTTTCCATGAGCCCTTCAGCTGATTGGGTTGAGTACTGTTTCACAAAGACACAACTGTCTGCACCACAAGCTGAGCCTGGGGTTTGCTGATGGTCTCTGACCCTGAATTGCAGTACTTCTTATTTATGCCTGAGAAAGTTAGGACACTCTCTTTACATTTTCAATTGAACCCTGTTGAACGAGTTACACTGTTTTTATTATTAACTCCAGCCAGAGCCTCAGAGACCTGCATTTCATGCCCCTCCTCACCAGTATTTTAAGGATATGTCAGTGTATGGGATATCCTTACTTTGGGCCTGCGTTATATATGCATATTTATTAGTTGCTCCAAATAACATGTTTGCTTTTTTAATAAAGATATGTTATTTCAAAGTGTATCGCTGCAGATACCGCTTTTTTTGTATTGATTGTCAGGATCATTGTGGGTTTCCATGATCCTAAATGACGTTTTTGCAAAGCGTTGAGGTAGTTAGTCCTACAATAAAAAGAATTGATCGGCGGGTGATTATTTATTTATTTTTTTTTTAATAGTTAATGACCTTCACAATGGGATGCATACATGTTAAAGACACAGTCTGCATGCAAGGCTCATACTTTCCAGCAAACTCTTTATGATGGACCACAATCCTCTCACTGTGTGAGTCATCCCTAACCACCAAAGATATATCACAAACCAGGCTTGATTTATGCGATTGATTTGTTCTATATATAGTTATGGCCAAAAGTTTTGTATCACCATATAGAATGAACTAATTTTGCTTCATAAAGTCGAATGAAACCTGCTGAATAATGTTATGTTAATGTTACATCCCGCTTTGTAGTTTTCCATATACTTTACGAAAAAGACTAACACACATTTTGCAAATGTGACATTTCGAAATCTAACATGAAATACTGCACTGCTAGTATATCATGTTGTAGTTTCTGTGATTACATGATGTTAAATAAAATATCTCATTTATGATCATAAAGTTGTTTTTTTTTATGTCTCAATCATAAAATTCTAGGTGATGCAAAACTTTTGGCCATAGCTGTATAATGCACTTTGGTGGGCCATGGTGTTCCATTGTTCATGCAACAGGGCACAACGCAAGTTGCTAAATAAGCAGTTTTCACTCTGTTACACGGGGGTTAGGTAATGGCAAGGGGCCGCGCGTTTGGCTTGTGTTTGAACTCCCTGGAATTTGTCTTGCAAGCTGACTCAAATGAAACCAAAAATAAGCAGCCAGCTGACAAGCTGTGAACCCCTGTGATACGAATTTAAACAGCCTGGTTTCTTTCAAAGCTTCCTCAGAATAATGGGTTTTCATTAATGGGCTCTTAACTGCCCCACAGTGGTAGAGTCAAGTTTACCAAATACAGTGGCACGTTCAGTCACAGCTCCCAGAGGTGTTTACCTGTATGTTTTAGGGCATGTTTGATAACGCATGTTGGGGACAAGTCTTCCTGGAGGTTTGCGTGAATTGTGCTGTGTACTATAGCAAGGAAAAAAAACATCTTTTGATTGAGTCCATCCCTAAACTGTGAAACGTGTATTTCCAGGAACCATAACAAAGCATATCAGGAAGGGCCTTTTTTGCGGTAATTTGACATGTGTGTTTCCTACTGTCTAGGCTAAAGTCAGGAGGAAATGAAAAGACTGGGTTAGGGCACTCAGTGTCAGTGAAGCAGCACTTTATATTACAGGGCATGAATCACCATGTAAGTGCATTGTAATAACCGGGCAACTGGCAATAGTTCCTGCTCTTACTACTGTATGATTACATAGAAAAGGCCATGTCTACAACATTCTGTTACCTGCTGTATTTACATGGTGACACCATGGTAAAGGCTGTTTCCATGTAATTACACACCTGTGCCACCATTAGTTACCATGTAATAGCGTGGCATGGCGTATTATGTGGTAATAGCGTGACATGGTAATACCTAGTTATTACCGTGTTACTACATGGTTATGCCACATACTGTAATGTGCTGCAGAGGAAGATGAGAGGGAAAGAAACAGAGCTGCTTGCAGTGATGGGGGGGGGGTTAAGTGGAGTGCACAGAAGCTCAGCCTCTGTTCCTGATGTAGATGTTAGCCAGAGTTTAAGCTCCACGCTTTGGTCTCTATTCTTAAGACGCTCGTATAAGTCAACACCAGTGTCTTGGAAGCAGCCCAACCATGATCTCTTGGGAAAGGAAGTTTTATGAGTGACTTCTTTGGACGACGGCTTATCTCAGCAGAGGAGATGAGCAGGGAAACGGAAGAAATTAGACAATCTGCAATGGGTATGAACTGGAATGACCCTCATTGGCTTTAAACAAAAAAACATTTGCAATGGTGAACCCTTATTATGCCTGTAGCTCCTTTGCAGTGGCTTCTGTGTGCTACTGCACTGTTACAGAATCGTACCATTCCTGCACGCTATACCTCAAAGTTGCTTTTATTTATTTATGTAAAATATTTAAGCTGGAAACTCCCATTGAGATGTATCACCTCATTTACAAGGGTGTCCAGGGCTCGTCGCTGTGCAGGTCTAGGTTTACAGTTGGGAGCTCACAGAAGCTGAAGGAGCTGATTTGACTGTACAGCATTCTGGACTGAGGTGCTGAAGTGCAGTGTAGAAAGAATGCAATGGGGCCAGTGGAAAGCTCCCAAGTGGAATGAGTTAAAGAGCCTGCAATTGTTTCTCTTTCCTGTTCATTCTATTGCCCACACATCTTAAACCTATTCGAAAGAATAAGAAAGATAAATTAATGGTCTCAGAGATGCCAAGTAATACAACAGAAGTGACAATTTTAATACCTGGACCACGACACTGCAAGAGTGAGAACACACTGCCAGCCATTCTCAATAGGAGCCAGACACAGGATGCCTGGCTCAGGCTGTGCCAGCCATTATCCTTTGATTCTTTGAGAAAAGCACAGCTTTGTGTCACTATCTTGATCCTGTTTGAGGATGCACAGCAACAGCCAAAGAGTTATTCTGAACATTTCCAAAGATTTAATTTAAATGTGTTGTTAGAGAAATAAAACAGTGCCTTTGTGGATAGGGTGTCTATGTTTTCATAGTTTTTCAGTCAGAAAGGCCTGAGCCAAAGCCAATTGGTGAAAAACAGATGATCCTGACAGGGAGAGAACTATTCAATCATACTGATATATTTTTTATTATTATTAAAATGCGATTTAAAACCAGGATGCATAGGAGGCCAGCTGTATAAAGGAATTCCTCTTGAATATATAAATAACAGTTTTCATTTGATAAAATAAAGAGGTTTTCACTCAGTTTGACTTGTACCGTGTTTCATCTGGAGGAAGGAGGGGAGCCAGCAGACAGCAGACTAATGTTAGATCACAGTTTCCTGACTGCATCACACCAGCAATACAAACTCACATTCCATCAGCCTGCGCTGCTAGGAGCCATAAATCTTCAGGTACTATTGGCAGCTTGTGCTTCCCCCCTTCCCTGCATGTGTTCCAATAAGAGCAATGATGAAACCTGACCCACACTCCTGGCAATAAAGGTGCTTTCAGTGGGTTTGCTCCCTCGACTGCAGGCAGAGCCATAGCTACAGCGTTGGAGCTCTGCAGAGGACACTGGAGCCCACAAAGAGGCCAGTGTCCACGGCTGCCCTTGCCGGCCTAGCCAAAGCTAACAGTATTTGCCTGAAAGCCGCTAGCATGAACAGCCAGACTGTTATCTGATAAAATCTTCCCCGCCGGCTCCAGATCTCACGGCTGTTGAATATAAACCAGGTATTCTCAAGCTAACATCTGCTGCTGTTGGGTGAGGACCCTGCTTTCTGCTCATGGAGAGTGGAGAGTGTATTGAGAATGGCCGGCCATCTCTGGTGTCAATGCCGAGTGGAGCTCTGTAGAGTAGGGCTCATGACTCGTTGCTTTTAGGGACATGTACAGTATCTAAACTAAAGTGTCCACCTGAAGCTGCTTAATAACTCACAGTAGCTATATTATTGTGATGCTAGCTGGGAGTACATTTGTAGCCCCGTCTTTACCCTGTGCAGCATTACTGATTATAATAATGAATCAGTACATTTAGCATAAAGGTGTAAAATACATGGAAGCAGTCAAGTTACAGTAGGTGTTGTTTTCTGCACAGATATTCAGTTCTGTTCCATTAACTGTGAAACGTAGCACTCAGACTGGTTAATCACATATGTAGTCGTTTCAGTACAATGGACAAAAATGTTGCAGGATTTTTGCATGCTATATGCTGTATGCAGGTTGCATGTGCAATTGGAGGTGCACAGTATTATCAACACTGTGGTGTTCACTTACTTGAATCCAATGAATCAATTGCTGTGGCTTTATTGTCTGTTACACATCATGTCATGTTTCTACTTCCAGGGGGCTCCGACTCTTTCAACATCGACACTAAAGAACCCAGAATCATCCAGGGGTCCAAGGAAGCTCAGTTTGGATACACAGTGCAGCAGCATGAGGCTGGGGGGCAGAAATGGTAAGAAGTGATTGCAGGAGCGTGGAAACTCCTTGGCACGGGGCTGGGCAAGGTCTCTGTGCTGTGTGTATGCTTGGAGCTTTTGTTTGTGCATGCTGGTGCGTAACGCTGGCAAACCTTGCAGTATTTGGGGCACCGTACAATCATAAGGGGATTCTGATTTGGTTTTGAATTTCTTCAGTGTGTGTTATCTTCTGTTTTTTAAAGTTTTTTTTTTCTGGACTGGTTTAACTGCTGTCTGGAATTAAAATGCATGTTGTATGTTGATTTTATTATAAGGCTCCTAATTTATGTTAAAGACAAACCCCAGTTTTGCGGTAGTATATCAACAATTAATCTGAGCGCCTGGAAGAATGTGAGTACTCAGATCTTGCATCTTGCACCATTGGTGTCTGGTCCAAGCTTCAGCCTCAGCTTTTGTTCTTCTGCTGAAATCCAACGCAACACAACAGGTTTTACATGATGACAGAGTCAGCTGTCAGAGGCTTTAATTGACTTATTTTACTTGCAATATTAGTCATTTTGATGAGAAGTTAGACCAGACTGTAGCATTCATTTCCGTAGTAGAGTGGCATTCTAGTTTTAGGTTTTGGGTTGGAGCTGCGGAACACAAAATAAAAATAAAAACAGACTTGTGGAACAGCAGGTACCGGGCAGGGATGAAGTACAATTTGTGCACATAATTACATCTGCAGGGAATGTTTCTCCTGGCTCGATCTGACGACCTACACTGGGATGCAGAGTCCCGTACAGCTAGTGCCTCACAAACCCATGTTGATCAGTGCTGTTATACGATCCTAAAACACTGAGGATCGAAAAAACAAAAAGAGATACATCAAAATAAAAAGGAGATCCCAATAAGTGGAATTCATAACTCGCTACTGCTGCAGGAGTGTCAAGGGGAGAGGAAGCATGTGTGTCTGCAGCTGAAACTAGGCAAAACAAAGTGGTGAGCCAACCATGTCTGGATTGTAATGCGTGCACAGCAGTCTCAACACTGAATGCAGTAAACATTCACCCAAGAACCCTACTTTAGTGTGCAGCTGTGTTTGATTACATGTACGGGGCAATGCAGCTTGAATAAGGTCAGTCAATCAGCCCTGGGAGAAACACACTTTGTGTAATGTAAACAAACTGGTCAGCCAACATCCTGGATTGGGAATTCTAAACTATGGAAGAATGTAGTAAACATTCAGGAAACCCAGGAAATATAGTTTTGGATCACTGTGGATTTAACCCTTTCATGCGTGGCGACCTCATATGGGGACACATTTTTTTTTTTTTTTTTAGTCTTTATATGGGGACATATGGAAGACACAACTGCATGATGACCTCATACAAGGATGGCATTTTCCCCCCATATAAAGCAATGGATTTTTTTGTTTTTTTGTTTGTTTTAATGAAACATGTGTTTATTATGTGTCTAAAACTACTTTTGTTTCCCAGCTGTTTTCAATATCTCATGCATAAAAGGGTTAGTAAGGTTTTAAGGAATGATATACATGATGGGGGGTATTTTTCTGGGTCTCTTCTCAGAAACTCTGCTTAAATCTGGCTTGGATTACATTTCAGGCACCAATAAAGCCAAAAAACAACCTCAAAACCTTTACTTTTATACTTATAAATAACAGAATGTTTCAGTATAAAGTAGCATTGACCCAGATTTGTAAAATGAGTTCTATCTGAAGCTCTCTGGGTCTGACTGCAGAACTGCATGCCTGTTGCACAATAGGATAGGGATAGGGGAATCTGATGACTGTGACATACCAGGTATATACATTAAAAAAGGATACAAATCTAATGAGATTGAAACATTGTGTTATTTTTTCCATCAGATTGTTGGAGGAAAGGGTTAGTCGTTTCTGGTATAATAGATTCCTTTCTGGTATTTCGGGCATGTCTGCTGGCACAACAAACTTTTAGCAAAAAGCTATTTAAGTTATTTTTCTTCTTCTGCGGTGAAAGACTGTTATGCAAGACAGCAAGGTGAATTCCTGTCTAAACGATAATGTTACAAAATGAGAAACAGCAACTTGAGGGTGCTTAAGAAACCCTGAATGATCCCATATTGTTGTTTACTTCTAGCTTTGTAAAGTCAGAATAGAATGCATGAGGATATTGAACTCGACAATAATTTGAGATCATGCGTGAAGAACGAAATAGAAGTAGCTTTCAGTTGAAAACTGCAGCATGCACCTTTGAGGAACAAGAAGGCTAAACAATGAAATAATGTAGTAAATATTCACCCAAGAGTCCTTGAACGTGTTACAAAACACCACATTTATAATAACAAGGTCAGTGAATCAATCCTGGGAGGGAAACACCCATGGGAATAATAGATCATAATGGAAGTGACAGGGGAATCATTTATCTTGCATACCTGTGGCTTTGAGTCCATTCCAGGACCTGGTATTGCGCACGGATGAAAAAATTCAGGAGTTAGTGAGATTTAGTGAGCAGGAAATCGACTACAACACTATTCCTAGTTGCCAGATCTATGTCCTAAATTAGAACCTGGATCTTGACAGTGGTAATGGTAAGTCAACTGAAGTCAGCTTCACCAGTAGCTGGGCCATCAAGATCAACCAAGCATTTCAGAGTCTGATTTAGAGCTGCGATCCTCTGGCAGCTGTACGTTGAAATCCTGCAGCTGTTTCTGAAACAGAAATAGCCTTTTATACAACCTGTGAAATGAATCTTTAAACATTTTGAAGAGACTGTTTCACAACAGTGTTGCTCAATAGGTACTTCAAAGCTGTGTCCTGTGTTGTTCATATTGCAGAAATATATTTTTGATAGTTTTGTTCACGTATCATGAGTCATAAATCACCTGGGGAATAAGCTTTCTTTTCCTAGCCAGGAGAAAGAGAATCTCTATCACAGGCATTGTAGTGAGGGGTTTTGTTTAGAGATTTTCCATTTACAAACACACAAGTGCAGCAGGGGCTTAAATTATGGTTGCACACCCCTAGTGTTCAGACTAACTTCAGAAATTCAGCGTTTAGGAGTCTTTTCAGAAGCAGCCTCATGGTTGATAAGGGACATTATTGTGGTCAGTAAGTGTGGTAAATTACCATATAAGCATTAACTGCACTACAGAATTATAGAAAGCACATATTATGTATTATTAATCTGCTACGAAGTTAAGTATTTGGAAATGTAGATGGTTGTAGTAGGAATAACCTTGTTGCCCATCGTCTCTGGTGCATTCTAAGATTTTATAGCCACGCTGTGTGTATTTATATCCTGTAAACTTGCCTTTTAGTTGCCATACTGAGTCCAAGTCTACGTTGTTGTCCTGTTCAATTATTGGGCTCTGCTCTGCAGTTCATGTCATCCAATCGTCTGCCTCCTAGGTCATCTCGACCTGGGTTGTCCATCTCCAGTCCTCAGGGGCCAGGTTGTTGGAACACCCAAGTCTTTAATACAGTCTCCTGTATAGAAGCAGAACCTGTCTATTGTGTGACCACTGGATCGATGAGCCAGGACTGTTGATGGAGTTTACTAGATCAGAGAGAGGATCTTTTGTGAGGAATGATTTCAGTCATTCTAGAGAACATTAAAAACTACAATAAAAAACACATTCCTTGTAGAAATGTACTGCAGTACAAGCAGATTGCAGTGTAAAAGAAAGCACATATTTTAAAGCACATTTAAAAATTAAAAATAAACCCAGTTAACAATGTGGCATGATACATTAAATACTTGGTGTAAGCATAAAGCAAAAATGCATCTCTTATACGAGATCCAGAAATAACATTTGATTTGTAATTAGCTGCAACATCTTCCAATGAGGTCATTTTTCATTAGGCTGTGATCTTCACTTTGGCTTTCCTTTCTGAGCCCTTATTTACCCCATTACCTAATGATAACTCCTACGCCTCCAGGCATGACTGAAGCTGTGTGTCTCCAGGTGTTCCCTTTTGACAAAGTGAAATTAATGAGGCTGTGCGTTGACTCCAGAGACAGCCTCTAACTCCATGCACAAACAAAGGCAATGTAAGAGGATTCCAAAAAAGACCAGCACTCAAGGAACCATGTGCAGGATGGCTCTAGCTTTATATGCAGGTAAAGACCATCTGTTTATATATCCATATACACATGGAGATGACAAGTCCATATATAGGTGGTCTGTGATTACAGGTCCCTGTGCATCAGGTTTGACTGTGATAGCTAACCTCCCTACAATCCACTAATGAGTTCTGATTGCCCTCTCAGCTGGCACGTTTCTGAACTAGCTTGCTATTCAGGATCATTTGGAAAGTCTTGTGGGATTTATGATCGCCAAGTTTCCTTCTGTGCATCTCAGAACAGGGCCTGATAAAGCTTGATAAGGAAAGAGGCACATTCCAGTAATCTCTCATCCAAACTCGGAAGATATTTATGTGTTTTGTGTGTTCTCTTGTATTTGGTTGCAACGCTTACAGGAATGATTGGGTCATATTCACAAAACTTTAAGGACTGTTTAATATTTTGAAGAACTGCTTTTAAAAAGTCTTTGGGGAATTTAAACAGGAATTTGAAAAATCTGAAAATCACACAAATCTGAAAATGAGAAAATAATGAAACTCCCAGCTAGTCGAGCAAGGCTAAAGGGAGGAGAGTGTAACTAGCAGTGTTGTATGATTCACTGTCTTTACTGATCCAGCCTCCTGCTGGTGGGATGAGGTTAAAAGCTCTATAACCACACTGGTAAGATAATCGCTTGTGAAGTAGACGGTCATCGCTTTGCACCCAGTCCCCGCATGGCTACATGTAGCAATAGCTGTTTAGTGTGTCTACAGTTCCTAGACTCCCATCGTAGAATGATTATGCTGATCCTTTAAGAGGAATATTCAATTAGTGGAAGTGGGCTGCCTTTCAACTTTAATGACGTGTTACACACTATGAAACTTTTTGTAAACATCTGTGAACATATCAGATGAAAAAAAAAAGCCTTAGAGGGGAACTTGTGACACATGATCCCAAATTTCTCTGCAATTATATCCGCACAGATCGTACTGATTCTGTAGTCACTAGTTAAGAAACTGGTAAGTGCGAAACCAGGACAGGAAAATATTCAGGGAATTCTGTTTTTTTTTTGTGGAGGAGAGAGAAGAGTCTCTGATAAGAGTGCACTGCGGTACCCCCTGGTCAAAGCACAGCTGAGAGAGCAGTTGAACATAGTAAAGCATGAGCAAACACAGAACAGCACGGTGAATCTCAACCCAGGTACTGTATGGTAAAGCACATTGAATGCATAGTACAGACACATTTCCAAATGTACTCTCTTTTTAAGAGTGTGAAACACTGGGGTCGTACTAAAATGCATGTTTTAATCTTTGTTTCACAAGAGACCCAAAGTAGACCTCAAAGTTAACTCTGCTGCCTACACGTAGGGGGTCAGCTAGCGTCATATGTGTCTGATGCTCAGTGCCCTTGAAGAGACTCATCACCGGTCACATGGCTACACTTACATGGATACCTACCTCTAGAATTTAGATCTGAAGCCTGACCAATGTTGAGGTTATTTCATTGTTCAAGTACACAAGGGGCCCTAAACTTGCTTCAGAATAGGACCCTGCTTCAGCAGCTTTAAAATTACTCTTTGGTGAAATTCATTTCAAAGTAGCGGATTGAGTAAGACGGCTTATATTGCATTCTGACGTTTGCCCCAGGACCTTACTGAAAGTGTCGGGGAGAGATATTTTGGTATTGTGAAATGAATACATGTAACGACCGGTAAAGGAGGAAACAGAAACTGCTTCGTCCTTCTGGAGCGGGCAGGTTGGTAAGTAAGACAAGCTTTCAAACTTCCTACTGGCTACACAGGACCTTTCATTTGTATTTGTATTAGAATTCTGGAGGCTCTGTAACTGGGGGTCAGCACTTGGGTCAGTAAGTGTCCGAAACAATTGTGCCCAAATCATGTGTTTGTGTGTGTCAGCTGTGTAAACACACAGCCACTCAGCATTGAGAAGCAAACTCCCTCAACTGTGGGAGTTCTGTTCAGTTTGCTTGCTTTTCTAAAACCATGATCTTTCATATAGCTTGTCAAGGCATATCAGATTACTCCAAACTCACTTTCATTAAGATCTGTTTCAATGTTTTTTATTTGCTTTGAACACCTTTTCCTAGATAAGAAAAAAGGGGCGTCTTTGTATATTAAGTAGCACCAGCATACTATATTAGGAACAGCTGTTTAATTGGATTTGATACCTAACTGCTGATGCCTGACAAGTGAAGTATAGATTGTACAGCCACAGTTTAAACAGTATGGTAGGAAATCGTTGATATATTTCAATATTGCTTTTCATCAACCAGTCGGTAAACCTACTCCTTAAAAAAGTCCAGGCAAACAAACAGCTATTCAATGTATGTTTAAAAACGTTTTCTATAAGGCATCATAATCTAATTCAGTAATAGTACAGGACATTCCTTGAAAATGCAATGTTTGTACAATCGAGTATGATTGATATCAAATTAACAGCAAACCCAAGACTTTTCCATGTACAAACCAGTGTGTGTAGTTTCATAACTTTTAGATAGCTTTGGGAATTGCTCAGTGAAAGGAAAAGAGCCAGATGTTTTTTGTAGTTTGCATAGTTTCCAATACTGCGTCCTCACTACCTAATCGGGGCGTGATCGGCACAAGAACTCTCTGACAGTGGTGAAGTTCACTCAGACGTTTGCTATCTGTGTGTGTTCTGTGAGCATGTGGGCTCCAGACTGACCCCTCCAGACAGCGGAGGACTCTGCTTTGCTCATGAGCACGGTTTAGCACAGCACCCATTGCAAACAGAGAATTGCTGCTTAGCCACAGCTTGCAAGAACCCAACCTGCTTGAAAGCTCTTTGCAACAGGAATGAAGAGATAGTGAGGGAGTCAAGAAAATGTCTATTTCTACAAGCCCTTCAACGCCTCTTTCTTCCCATGAAGCTGAAGGCTTAAGCTGAGGGAACACGAAGCCACTTTGCGGCTTGGAACTTGGTTTCAGGACAATTGCATGGCACACCAAGGGAGACTTGGGGTTTGATACAGCAGGTCTCCTGGTCTCCTGAAAGCAGGTTTCAGGCCACTGTTCCTGAAAAACGTGGCTTCGTGTTCCCTCAGCTTTAGTGATGGTTTACAGGAGACTGCAGCTGTGATGCAGTTTGCATGGACGAAAAACTTTGGAGCAATGGAAGCCTTGGTATACTTATTCTTGCAACATGAAAAGCTCACATAAACAGCCAGATGCCTCGAGTTTATTGCTTGCTCTGTAACTGATTTTCAATTAGTTTTAGGTATCTATTAAATGATTATAAAGTAGTTCAAATGTGCGACATGCAGTCTAAACTCATTGTGACTGTACTGATTCAGTTCCTGAAATGCCAGGTCACACTAGGCTGTTAAAGATAGCAACAAGGATCCAAACTCCAGACCCGTCCCTGCTGTGACACAAAGACGAGCAGCAGCCCAGCCAGCTCCAGGAACTGCCTGTGTCACAAGCACCGACTCACATTTAAAAACGATTATTCACTGGAAAAGAAAACTGTTTCCAATGAGCTCAGCTGCATGGAAGAATTACCTAAAGAAGAAAGTATGAATTGAAGACGGGGGGAAGAGTTTAAGATAACTAGCGGGACACTGGGGTGGGAGCTGTTAAAGTCACAACCCTGAAATATATACATATTTGAAGCTCAAATCCACCATTCGTTTCCAAGCCTAGATCAATTCTGACACATGTATTTAAAAAATAAAAAAAACAACTGGCGAATATAATCTGAGGTACAGACTCCAGCTGTCATGCATCACGAGAGAACAGTTCCCTATTGCATTATTTGACAGCAGAAAAAAAAAAGACTGCGTATATTTGCAAAAAGGTCTTTCTTCACAATTTCTCTGTGTTTCCAAATTAGTGATAAGATTCTATTTTAGCACTGCGTATTAATTAAAAAAAAACATTATGGAGGTATATCCTGGCACCACTGTTACATGAAGCTTGCTGTTCTCTCTGTCTGAATGATTGTGCTCTGTTGTTTTGTCTAGGCTGCTGGTTGGCGCTCCGTTTGAAACCAACGGACAGCAGCAGACAGGCGATATCTACAGATGCCTGATGAACAACAAGAGAAACAGCACCTGCTCCAAACTCAACCTAGGTACCGTGTCGGCCTTGCCCTCTGAAAGCATGCCAGCTCGCACGACACCAGGGGTCAGGCTGGTTTAGCCATTAGTGCATTCCTGTATCATTGCGTGCTACTAGTGATAACAATCCAGCAAAAATAAAAACAGGCAGTTATCAGCCTGTCTGCTAATTTAGATAGACCAGTGATTTACTGTTATTTACTGAATCTCCATTGTTGTTATCAAAATCGTTTACTGGTAACAACAAGTCTGTGCTTTCCACCATGTCATTAAAATAAGCATCTTTCAAGTCAGGCTACGCTTCTAAAGGAACCACAAGTGAAACAGTTCCAGTACCCAGCCTATATGCATACAGTGCAGCTTCCAACCAAGGGGCAGGTTCTTAAAGGGAATCAGAATGCTTATATTGTTGACTGTTTTTTCCTGTGTCACCACCGAGTCATAATCTAGGATTGAGTGTTCGTAGGTTTTGGATGATCTAATAAAAGTGTGCTGTGGATTTCATTACAACGCAGAGTAAGCATAATGAAAGTGTGGCACAGCACAGCCAAGAAGGGTATAGAACAAAGCGAAGACAAGCTAAAAACAATGGTAAATACTCTATATAGTGTGTAAGCTTTGTAAAAGCTTAGTAATCAGATAGTTGGTATGGAAATGACCGTCCGTCACGTTGAAACATATTATATATGTACATGGTAGCATGTTAGTGTTCTCACAGCTCTGAATCTGTGTCCTTAAGGAAGGGTATCCCTTACCAATGTGGCAGAGAGGAAGGATAAAATGCGTCTGGGAATGACCCTCACCACCAACCCCAAAGACAACAGCTTCGTGGTAAGCAGAGTCTCCAGACCTTCTCACTGACTCAATTAGCAGTATCCTTATGATTATGAAAGCCATTTCACAATCATTTCCCTTCCTTCCTTCCTGATAGAGAAAATACGAAAAATGGTTGCGTTGCTCGTAAGGTCAAGCTGCCGTTTATGAAAATGATGATATAATTCAGCCAGCTGTGTGAGATGCAGTCAGCTACAATGTATTGTCTCCTGTGCTCAATATTCTTGGGTCTGAAATAACAAATCCATTTTCAATCTGGTCCTGCTGCTGCTGTTGTTGTTGTTTCAGACCTGCGGCCCGCTCTGGTCCCACGAATGCGGCAGCTCCTATTACAGCACGGGAATCTGCTCTCGAGTCAACTCCACCTTCAAGTTCTCCAGATCCATCGCTCCGGCATTCCAGAGTATGGGAAACACTCCGTCTGCGCACACATACCCGCCCAGCTTGCTGTGTTTTGAAGTTAACCTAAATATGCATTCCTTTAATCGGAATTCAGTTTCCCCCGAGACGCGGGAGGGCAAGGGTTTGTGAAAGCGAGTCAGATACCTGGGGTGTAGATGATGTTCACAAACACGTTTTTCTCAGCCTGGTGAAGAGGATGGGGTTTCTCATTGTGGGAAACAGTCTAGTGAAGTGTGAATGAACTTCGTTGGTAAAAACAGGTTTAGTCATTACAAAAGTACTGCATATTCAAGGGTGTGTGAAAACGAGCCCAGTAAGCGTTAGAATAACATACTTAATTAGAAGTGGAAAAATAATATTCCAGATGCGCAGAGAATGGCCAATGACTCAGTTAGATTATAAACCAAATTAGCAGCCACTAGAGTAGCCCAATTTAGTGGTCCATTTCAAGCTGCAGTCAGTCACCCCCAATTGTGCTCAACTTAACACTATAATTTGTTGCTCATTCACTTCAGCTAAACTCTTTTACAGCCTTTTGCTGTTCTGCTTTTCGGACCATATTGGTTGCTTGTGCTTACAGCCCCTGAAGGTAGCACTAGCAGTAGGGGAGCCCGCCCTCCCACTAGCTATCAGATGCTACAACAGTATTGAACTGGTAGTGTTTAAGCTGATGGATGCATGGCAGTAAGCATACTTGAGTTGTTTTTAAAATTCTGTGCCTTAAACATTTACCTTGCAGTGTTAGTGGTTATTGCAGGCACACTTCCTACTGGGTAGGCTAATTATTGAACTTGTATTTTACTAACAGTTTCATGTTTATTTATGACAGGGTGCGAGACGTATATGGATATTGTGATCGTTCTGGACGGCTCCAACTCTATCTACCCCTGGTATGAAGTCCAGAATTTCCTCATCAACATCCTACAGAAATTCTACATTGGACCAGGGCAGATCCAGGTAAGAGCAGTAATAACACACCGCTACATACAACAAAGATTCCCAAGGCATTCAATGGAGTTCAGTCCCAAATGAATTGCATCTTACACCATGTATTGGAATTAGAATTGAAACAAGTGGGTTAGCAGCTGCTATGGGAGTTCATCTAACAGCTATTGAAGTTGTATTTATAGATTAGTGCATATGCATAAGCAAAAGCAAAAACAGATGGCCCTAGCCTGTACTTAGTTTCCTCTTGGGAGTGACGGTGTTTTGTGCCCCCAGGTTGGAGTGGTACAGTACGGGGAAGACGTCGTCCACGAATTTCAGCTCAACGACTACAGGACTGTGGAGGAAGTGGTGAACGCCGCCAGAAACATCGAGCAGCGGGGAGGAGCTGAGACCAGGACTGCTTTCGGCATAGAGATAGCACGGTAACAGACTTCATCAAACAGGGGGAATGTCACCTTTATAATGGCTTATTCATGTGCAAGCAGGATGGAATTGAAATCAGGCCTGTCCGTTTATATCGGCATGCAGACCGATATCAAACATCCCTGAACTGGATCTCTTTCATCCCCAGTGCCGAGCTGGTGGAAAGAAACCGGCTCTGATGGAAGAAGTTTCCTAAGCGTGACGGCAGGGTGCTCATGCAGGCAGATTGTGAGGCTATCAGTTATTTATACAATCAGGAAAGCATTTCAGGTAGGGGAAGGAATTAATAAAAGACTCACCAACGAGTCGAGCTCTGACCTCTGCGTAACATCATCTGGAATCACAGGATGCAGATGGGACAGAGGGCTGCACCGTTTTGATACTGGAGCGAAATGAGATTGAGTTTTAGGGTCCGGTGTCTTGGTCCAGATGGAAGCATGGAAGAGCAATGCAATAATTACCCACAAAAAAGCCAAACGATTGAGTTCTTACTGTTTACGACAATTCAGTGCTAATCCACCAGCCAGCGAGGTGCAAATGATTAATAAATTAATTGAATTATTCCTTAGCTCAGAGGCGTTTAAAAGAGGAGGGAGGAGGGGCTCCAAGAAGGTGATGATTGTGATCACGGATGGAGAATCGCACGACAGTCCAGACTTAGAGAAGGTGATTAAAGACAGCGAGAAGGACAACATCACACGATATGCCATTGCGGTAAGTAGAGACTGAGTTCAGTCCCCTTGTTCTAGGATAGCTGTCTATAGTGGAATATATGGTCTTGCTCATCTGCATTTACGGAGGAACGTATGCTTCTAAACTGCCTATAGCCACATTGTTGTAGCTTTGTATCTTCAGGTATTGGTCAATCTCTTGTAATGGATCTCCTCCCAGCAGCTACTGAGTTAATAATACTGACACCAGCATAAGTTCCGTGCTTGCTCGCTCTTTGGTTGAATGGTAAAACATTAATCTTTGAACCGTGATTTTAGCGGTTTGCCTCCAGGCCTTGCCTTTCCATTTAATGAGATGCCAATTCATTACACTCTCTTTGGATAGTATACAGAAAAGGTTTCCAATAATAATTAGTAAGCAATATAAGACAGGAAAGATATACTTCATTTTCATATGGGCTTGTACACAGACTATGCATGAGCTCCTTCCCTCGTGTGAACTGAAGATTTAGTCATAATTGGCTGATAGTGCTGCCTGTCTCCTCTTCAGTGAGAGAAAAGAGTGACTTCACAAACAGGGAGCTTGCCAACATGTGATTGCCATCTAACGACAGAACCCTGATACAGCCCCCTTCCTGTCAACGCAGGTTCTTGGATACTATAACAGAAGAGGGATCAATCCCAAGGCCTTTTTGAAAGAAATAAAGCACATCGCCAGCGACCCCGATGACAAGCACTTCTTTAACGTAGCAGACGAGTCTGCACTGAAAGATATCGTCGACGCGCTGGGAGAACGAATCTTCAGCTTGGAAGGTAAGATTTGGATCATTATTCCCCTGAAACCAAGCTTGGGAAGCAGCAAACAGTTTGTTTGCCGCGTGGATTATTCACAGAAAGAAACAGCTCTGTTGAATTGAGTTTCAGTTCATCATCACACAATGGACAATTAACATGAATTTATCCTTGTGCCTGGAAAAACTGAGTGCTTAGAGTACAGAATATGATACTATTGTTCATAAATGATTATACTGTTTGATGAATTGATCCTGGTGGTTGCAATTAGAAGGATGTGTATATTTCTTAAAGATATTTTAGACACTGCTTGCAAAAGGAAAGTTTCCAGCCATTTTGTTCCAATCACTTCAGCCAGGATAATGACGTGCTCTAATTTCACACAGATCTGGGCTTGGGGCGGAGGAGAGAATCTTCCAGCCTCTTTTGGCGTTGAATAGCTTGCACTCATGTCGTGCTTGGCAGTCCATCATGATTCATCCCTTTCTTCTCTTTGGCAGGAACCAACAAGAATGAGACGTCGTTTGGCCTTGAGATGTCCCAGGCAGGGTTCTCTTCACATATTGTGGAGGTAAGTACAGAGCTTTAAAACCAAGACATGTCTCCTGCATAGTTCATCTTGGTTCCAGTGGGATCATTTTATGTCAGTGGGGAACCCATTTATAACTGCCCTCCTGACAGGAAGAAAGCACAATTCTTCACTTTTTCTTTCTCCACAAAGACATTTCATTTCTCTGCTGAGACAGACGACTTCAGTAATTCAGAAGAGCCCATTCTTTGGGGTTTGCATATAAAATGTAATTAAAAGGGTGTAAATAGTGAGCCCCACACTTCAGCTGAGGCTTGTCTTTTTTATTAGACACAAGTGTACAGGGTGCAATACAGGCTGACTCGACTCACTCAGTATCACTGCTGCTGATGCTGGGCTCTTAATTAGTTCCAGCTGCTCAACAAAACACAGGCTGGCTGTCCAAGAACTTACCCTATAAAAAGGAAAGCCAGAAAAAGACTAAGAGTGGACTTTCATTTCAAACTGAAGCTGATTACTGAATTCCAGGGATAGCTGCTATATCCATTGCAAAGGACCAAGGTTATACTAAGAAATGGTTCTCTTGGAAAATATTAGGATTTTGTTTCATGTGTTTTTGTTTGTTTAAATGACGACATTACTTTGTGAAAGCACATGTGGTAAGTTTAAAGGCAAAAGCTGAATTGAGGGTAATTCAGGAAAGTTCGCTGGAGAAAGCATTAGTATATATATATATATATATATATATATATATATATATATATATATATATATATATATATATATATATACAGAATGTATAGCCCAGAATCTTACTGTACACATACTGTACATTTTATTTATGCTCTGATAAAGTTACTTATAGTTTTCTTATCATTTTACCATCATTAACCATCATTTACCAACATTTTACCAGCAAACGTTTTCTAGTTGCTTTGAGTCTTGAGATGAATTGAATGAAATGGGTGGGTCTGCAGGATGAGGGGGTGAGCTGAGGCAAAGAAACGGAGCTGGCCAGTGAAAACACCAGCCAGCTAATCGTCTCCCACCGAGCCAAGAAGGACTGTTTACAGGCCTGGCACCAGAGCCACTGCGGTCGAGGGGCTGACCAGCTGTGCTGCTGGAAACGAGACTGGAAGACGAGGTGCAAGCATCAAGGCCTCGACACGATAATCTTACAATACTAGTGGACTTTCAATTTACTGTACCTGCTGAGTTGCTCCTCACACATTTTCTAAAACAGTTTTATCAAAACGGTGCAAATCGCACACTGAAGAGATGGACATCCTTCCGTTTGCTGTAGATGTGTAACCACTGGTCTGAATGCCCTGCCCCCTCTACCCCAGGACGGTATTCTGGTCGGAGCTGTGGGAGCCTATGACTGGAACGGTGCTGTGCTGATGGAGACCAGCCATGGAAGGGTCATCCCTCCCAAAGAGGCGTACCTGCAGGAGTTCCCTGAGGAGCTGAAGAACCACGGAGCCTACCTGGGTGAGTGCAACAGAGAGACACAGCCTGAAGCCAGTTTACCATTGACTGCTCCCGTGCTGCTGTTACGAAAGAGCGCCGTGAAACTGCTCAGCCGAGTTCAGTTCACAGATCAGCCAGACCAGCGGGCTCATTCCACAATGCGTCACGCCATCCTCAGATGAATCAATAGTGTACTTATTTTACTGTTGTTTAGATTTGATTCCAGTACAGTTATTTACAAAGCGGTGACTTGATGCAGGTCTCTGGCATGTTAGACACCTGAGGTCTGGCAGTGCTTGTAAAGCCAGTGGGTAATTGGGAGACCTCAGAAACCACAGGGCCCTTTTTACTGCACTTAGACACATTCCTTCCTATTGCTAGAGGTGTGGGTCTCATCCTACATCTGCAGTACTGGTGCAGATTGACAGTTAAACAGCATTCAGGTCAGGAATGTGCACACTGTGCCTGCTCTGAAATTAGCACAATGTATATTTTATTAAAGATCTGTGTTACTGTTAATTTCTTCAGCTTTTTCCTACAAATATTAACTTACATGTATTCCTTAGCTGGGGTTTTCAGCACTTGATTATGTTTCTTAATGTTCTTATAAATGCTGGTGTAAAGTGGTGTAACTTCCCCTCATCAGAAGTGGCAGAAATGAAAATACCAGAGCTGGAAAGAGTTTCCTGACAGTGATACACAGCTTGGCAGCCTGCTCAGGCTGATTTCTTTGATTTCTCAATTGTCAATGGTTAGCAAGGATATCGGTCGCAACACTTTAAAATGTGCAGTTTAATATCCACAACACCATTGGCACTCCCACACAAGTACATGGCAAGGTCCATGTGGTTTAATGGGATGTGAATGCGGTCACCGCTATAAGTTGTTAAACTGGTTCACACACATCATGTTTCATTTTTTTCCATTATGCTATATAGTGGAAAGTGTTGAACCACACTCATTAGAAAGGGAACAAATAATCACATTCCTTATGAAGAAAAGTGCAAGCACGCCAGCTTCATGGGCCACTGATCGATCTCCAGTTGATTTGAATAAATGTCTTTGTTCATGCCAACAAGAGTGTGTTTTATACACTGGGTTCCATGTAGTCATAACAGAAATGATAAATGATAAAAAAAACAACAACTATGGACTATACTAATAGGGTGCTTTTTAAACAAATGTGACCATCATGGTGCACATTGAGTCCATTGTATTGTTGTGTTGGTTCTGCTGGTTGTGAAGGTTTTGACAAGCACATTGAAAATGGGTGGCAGTCAGATCCCCAGTGGCTCTCTTAGTAAAAGCACAGCCTCTTAGAGGACAGGGTCCGGCTTGCATTGAGTTACTAGTCTTGTGTATTGTCCTCTGCGGAGGAAAGTCTTCCTGGGTCACCTCATCACGCTTCAGTAACCCTTCTACTGCCAGACAGGCATAGAGTCCATGATAGAAGTACAGCTCCCTTAATATATATTTGTTCTGTTACAGGTTACACAGTGACATCGCTTGTGTCTGCGAAGGCTGGCAGGTTGTACGTGGCGGGAGCTCCAAGGTTTAACCACACCGGCAAAGTGATCATATTCACACTGAAGAACAACGGGAACCTCACCATTCTCCATTCACTGAAAGGACAGCAGGTACTGGATGGGCATGAGAGGATTACAAGCAAAAAAAATGATTGTATCTTGAAATGCAGGAGCCGTCATCTTTGTATCAATTTCTAGGTTAAAAAAAGGAGCCTGCTTCATCAGAAACCTGTAACACGTGTTCACAGTGAACTGTTTTTATCTTGTATCTTGAACTCGTAACACTCCCTCGTTTCTGGAATCGCTGAAGAATCGTGCAACCAGGCATCTCTTGTTGGAGACACAGCAATTGGATTGGAAGTGAGGATGCTGGGAGATGTAGTTCTTGCAAGAATCAAGCATCTCCTCTGAATCACGTGGTTATGCAATTTTCTTTTTTTTTCCTTATGAAAGTTTTTCTGTTAGTTGAAAGCACAGATGTTTCTGAGGGCAGTTCAGTTTGTCATGTGGGTTCAATATGTTTCCCTCACCACTGTTTCCAGCTCCATGTGCCACACACACAAAGGCCACCCGACTGCAATCCTGAACTACATTACCTGATAGCAGCAGTTGTGAAATACACCAGCTTTCTAGCTGGAGCTCATTTTTAATTTCAAAACAAACAATGTGTTGTTTATTATTTCCAGCCTTTCCTTTTATGTCGTTATTTACGTTACACATTTTTTTAGGGTACCCTCGTTATTTCACGATCTGACTCTAAAAAATCCTGAAATGGTAAAGTCAAGTTCATGAAAAATAGGTTCGGTTAGGACTTTGCTAAATGGAAAAGCACTTTTCCAGTAGAGTTGTAATATTCCTTTAACTTAAGTCAGGTGTTGCATTGCATGGGTTTCGACAGAGCACACACTGCATTCATGTAAGTAACATGAGGATGCACAGGTGCATGTCACAATGTATAACATTTGCAAGCACTGCTAGCACGTTAAAGCACTCCAGCCTGGTTTGGTTAACAGCGTGATCCTAATTGCCTTGAGTTCTTCAGAGTAGGTTTCGGTCACATATGCATAACACATGATGGTCTAGACCTCTGCTTCGCCCTGCTCACTCTGAAGCGCACATGCTTTCTGTTAATGCTCTCAAGCTGAAGCGAAGTTATTGAGGTCAAAAACTGCCATAGCAGCGTCTACGCCTAACAATTCAAAAACAACCCGGTAAAATATGTTAAAACATTCCTTGCTTGAAAAACAATTGGCAGAGCGCAGTAGCCAGGAAGATGATAGCCCTTCTTGTTCTGTGATTTTAACCTGTCACTGCCCTTAGGACAGAGCCCGTCACGTGAGGAGTCGCATAGTTTTCTTCAAGGTCTGAGACTAGGATTTCGATTGGCCATCCTTCAATGATGGGAATCCTAGTTCTGAAATGTGGTCTGTAAACCTACCCACCCAGGACTACAGACTCAGAACATGTGCCCCATATTGTCTGTCATTTCTTTCTTTCTTTATTTTAATGTGATTTAGATGATTCATTTTCATAAGGAGCACACCTTCAATTGTTACATCACGTGTTAAATGCACCAAATATAACAATATAGCATTTGTATGGTTAACATAATCCAAGCAACTTTTTTTTTTGGCTGGTCAACAATGGTTTAAGATAATCTGGTCATTTTGTTCCAAACATCTAAGTAAGCAAAATAATGTCTCCCATTCTCCATTTTTATACATGGTACTAACAACGCCGGGTTGATTGCTTCCAGATTGGATCCTACTATGGGAGTGAAATCGGTTCTGTGGACATTGACGGTGATGGAATAACAGATGCTCTTCTTGTCGGTGCCCCCATGTACTTCAGCCAGGGCTGGGAGAAAGGCAAAATCTACATCTACCGGGTCACAGAACAAGTACGTGCAAAAACAGCCACTGCATTCACTCAGACTCTCCAGTGTGTCCTCGAGAAATAAAATCTTACCTAAACGTTAATACAAATTATTGGCATGCTTGTTTACGCTGTGGCATGTTCGTGATATGTCCTGCTGTGTCTGTAAGTCTGATAGGACCATAGAACTTAAGAATAATGCAAATCATAAAGCTGTGTGATTGAGTGTATGAGCAAGGAAGACTTTTTTCAAACTGGGTACTGTCTCTTAAGTACCATTCCACATGTGAAGCCACAAAATGTAACATAGTGTAGTAAAAAAAAACACAACATTCTGTGGGGACTGAATTCTTATATGCAATAAGTAGCTGTATTGGATTTATTGATAGTATACTTTTGTATTTTTAGTTTGCTAGGCTGCTTTAAGTAAATGCCAGTTCCACATAATCTCATCTGTATACTAAACATGTCTACATATTGTATTCCACCAGCTGCAAAAATAACTAGCCTTGTCACACCCTTGTGGATACTCCAGTTTTAGGTGTTGTCAGCATCCCCCGCACATGGCCTTGTTAAAGTAAAACAAGTGCTATTACATCAAAAACAAATCAGAATTTGTTTTTGAAATGCACTACATGAGCCTGGCTCCCAGCTCAGCATTACCCAATCAAAGCAAAGACTTTTCTTTTGTTGTTTGTTTCCCATGAAAGTTCCAAGAAAAGGGCGTAACATGAAGTCTATTAAAATCTTTGCAGTGCGTTAGGATTTCAGTAGTGCTTGAGCACAAACTAACACATGCTTTCCTATTGCATCCATGGCCATCACTAGCTATGAGGACATGAGGTCGTGTCCTCGTTTGTTTTTTTTGCATCATCAGTGCTGATGCTCATGTAAATATTCTGGTAAAGTACAAAACACTCCTTCATTTTCTCTGTTGGTTTGCCGTGTAACATAGATTTGAACAGTAAATACCAAGCAGTCATATAAACACTGCAGCTAGAGCTTGACCCCTCAGTGTGACCTCGGTAGAATGTCAGCTCTGGTTCCGATGCTGATTGCATTCATACTGCATTTGAAAGAAGTAAACATCTACTGATGACACATACCAAGCCTATATTAAATACATGCTGAATGGCCAAACTCTTTCAGAGTTCACGCTTCCCAAACATTGCAGTACATCAGAGGTAAGTCTCATGTACACACAGTCAGACTTGGAGATGTGCAGTCCTTTCAGCTTCCCAGTAAAATGTTTGTATATTGCATGTCTTGAAGCCAATGCTTATTGTCCATGACAGTAATGTGCTCTGATTGTGGTCTCTGTCTGAAGATGGACACTACATGCCGTCATTGATCGGTCAGTCTTTGGGGCAGTATTGCTGACCTTGTGGTTCTTGACCGCTTTACAGAACAGGTTCGTTCTCGACGGCTCTCTGGAGGTGGGAGACGGTGCTCAGAATGCCCGCTTCGGCTCGTCGATCTCTCCCGTCCCCGATCTCAACTACGACACGTACAACGATGTGGTCGTGGGAGCCCCGCTGGAGGACGAGCACCGAGGGGCAATCTACATCTTCCATGGCTACAGAGACAGGATCCTCAGGAAACACAAACAGGTGTGCATCCCATTCCTCAATCCCATAGCCAACTGCACAACTCAACTGGTAGCAGCAGCATTGCCAGAGTAAATCCTAGAGACCCCTCCCCCCCAACCACATGACAGGAAGAAAAAAATATACAATCATGTGACACTAAGGGAGCTGTATTCTTGTGTATTACATTGCTCAGATTACATCGTGCTTGTAAAACAGAAATGACAATGGTGTTATATCTCTTCCTGTCAGAGGATAGGTGCGGCAGACCTGCCCTCTGGCCTCATGTATTTTGGGCGCAGCATTCATGGAAAGATGGACCTGAACCAGGACGGCCTGGTGGATTTAGCAGTGGGGTCCCTGGGGGCCGCAGTCCTGCTCTGGTATGCTATCTTAGTAATATCCCTGTCGGTGTGCCCATGGAGTCATGAGGCTCCAATGGTGTGTTGCTTTAACATGTGTGAGCTATTCGACGGTGAGACAGGGTCAGGCTGAGATTCTATTAGTCTCCATAAAATGTCATAACAATAAATGCTCTTATGCACCATGAATGGCCTCTTTGGAACTAGGTAAATTTAGACTGACATACTGCTCTTACTGCTTGAGAAAAAACTTAACCCCTACAAAAAGTGTGTGTAGTTTCTTGAACAACAGAGAGCTTCAGTTACTAATGTAACACGATCAAGACTTCCCTGCATTGCTTCCCTGTGTGCAGGTCCCGCAGCATTGTCCAGATACATGCCACCATCAAGTTCGAACCGGCCAAAGTGAACATCTTCAACAAGGACTGCAAACGGAACGGAAAAGACGCCACATGCATGGCTGCGATTGCCTGTCTGAACGTAACGACCAAAACACCCCACTTTCTGACTCAGGAAGTAGGTGAGTCCTGAGATGTATTTCTTACTTACAATATATGGTGTTGAGAGGTTCTTTGGATTAACCTGAGAGGTCACAGCAGACCCCCAGCAGCCCCTCTCTGAATCAAACTTAATTAAAACGTTTGAATGGTTGGCGACAGTACCACAGGAGTCAATCTGTATTGCAGTATTGCTACGAGCTCTATGTGGATTCCTTGTGTTTGGCGAGGGACCTGTTTCAGATGTATATCTGTTCTAAGAGTTTATGGGTCCTACTTCCCACCACTGAGGTCAGGTTTTATTTTTCCTGGTTAATTAACTCCCACTTTTAGTTGTTAAACTCAGTGGTTTCTGTTTAGGCCAGGATCCAGTTATAGCTTTTGCAATTGTAACAATTAAACCAGGGCTTTTGGGTTGTTTAATTATTTGAAATGCCTTTCCATACAGAACCCAAATTAGACAGGCCATTAAAAATGCATGTAATTAATGTTTTACTTGAATGATCCACTAGTTATATTCTGGTAATGGAGCCTTATCTGGGTACCCAAAATGTATTGGACACACTAAAGATTCAAATCAATGTTGGCTTCACAGAGAACCAGCTAGCACGCATTTTGATTCAGTCCTCCATCTAGGGTAATGTATCAAACAAACAAAGATTTGATCTCTTCCAGCTCTGAAGTACACCGCTTTTATCGATGAGCGGAGATACGCGGCCAGGGCGATTTTAGATGAGACAAGCGACAAACATCTGCACAAAAACATCACTGTGCTCTCCGGCGTAGAGCTCTGTGACCATATCTATTTCCACGTTTTTGTAAGTAGTTTTTTTTTTAATGCTGTGTTGTCGGGTAACTATATATATATATATATATATATATATATATATATATATATATATATATATATATATATATATATATATATATGCAGGGTCTGGAACCATAGTTCATATATGTAAGTGGCAGGATTTTATGTTGATTTGATGAGATCATCATTCCAATAATTATTTATACACATGTGGATTAATGTTAACAAAATGATCTGCCACGTTTTGTACCGTTTTGTACCATCGTTTGGTGGTAGTTTTAATGGCACTGTTATAACACGATGTGCATGCCCATCTGTGAATGTCCCTCATC
The DNA here is from genome assembly GCF_902713425.1 of Acipenser ruthenus. Lineage (NCBI taxonomy): Eukaryota > Metazoa > Chordata > Actinopteri > Acipenseriformes > Acipenseridae > Acipenser > Acipenser ruthenus. The sequence continues at coordinate 29,067,549 of NC_081209.1, read as the reverse complement.
CCTGTATTTAGGGTTCTCTCACATTCCTCTCTGCAGGAAACCACAGACTACATGCGGCCGGTGGTTTTCACACTGGAGTACGGCATGCTGTATCCTGATGATGGGCCGGTGCTTGACGATGGGTGGCCGACTGTAGTGAAGTCATCTGTAAGTGACACTGCTTCTATAGAAAACCACACTACTAAAAGTCCACCCAAAAAGTTTAATACAACTATCAGCTACTGATGCACAGAAGATCATACCATAGATTCCTGCTCATACCTTTTTGGACTTATTAATGATCAATAGTGATATGATTGGTTTTAATTGACTCCTATCAGTTCTAATACACCTCCAGGTGTAGTGCATTTACAAAGTAATCAATAGGGTGCTAGATAAGCACAGTTGTATAAAATGTGTAGCCAGTGAGGGGAGTACAGCCAAGGTGCTTTTGATATTAATATAAAGAAGGAAAGAGGGATGTAATTAGCTTATTTCACGTGCACCTCAATGTGATCAACCAGTCCTGGCACGTGGCAGCTGTTCCTAGCATTACCAGACGGGTCTGTGAGTCAGCTAACCGCCCTTATAAAGAGGTAATGCTGCAGCTCTGAGTAGAGCAGAGCTGGTCCTACATCAGACTGGAGGGACCCTGGTTCAAAGTGTTCATGCCCTGGTCTCTGCAGTTATCCTTCTGGAACGGCTGTGATGAGGATGAGCGCTGCATTCCTGACCTGACCATTCACAGCACATCGGACATCCCAGACGCCAGGTGAGCGAACACAGGGAAGAGTCTCTATAAAGAGCTGATTCATATCTGCAGGGTCTGGAACCAGAGTTCATATCTACAGGGTCTGGAACCAGAGTTCATATCTGCAGGGTCTGGAACCAGAGTTCATATCTACAGGGTCTGGAACCAGAGTTCATATCTGCAGGGTCTGGAACCAGAGTTCATATCTGCAGGGTCTGGAACCAGAGTTCCTAGCTGCAGGGTCTGGAACCAGAGTTCCTATCTGCAGGGTCTGGAACCAGAGTTCATATCTGCAGGGTCTGGAACCAGAGTTCATATCTACAGGGTCTGGAACCAGAGTTCCTAGCTGCAGGGTCTGGAACCAGAGTTCCTATCTGCAGGGTCTGGAACCAGAGTTCCTATCTGCAGGGTCTGGAACCAGAGTTCACATCTGCAGGGTCTGGAACCAGAATTTATATCTGCAGGGTCTGGAACCAGAGTTCCTATCTGCAGGGTCTGGAACCAGAGTTCACATCTGCAGGGTCTGGAACCAGAGTTCATATCTGCAGGGTTTATCAAGTAGTCGAGAAGTTGAACGGAAGTGACAATGTGACTGAACTATCCAAGCAGAAAGACAACAGCATGCATAAAGGGCAACTTCAATGTTTCAGTTTTCTAGCTGCGCTGGAAAAATAAAACCTGTTTGCCCTAACGCTGGTGTCCCTGCCTGGTCCCCAGAGAGTTCTGCCGCATGTTGCTGCAGGCCGCTGAGTCCCTGTGTGGCCACCACGCCATGGCGCTGGGGTCTGGCCACGTGATCCAGGGCGGGAGGCGCAGGCTGGCCGTAGACGTGGTGCTGAAGAACAGAGGAGAGAACGCCTACAGCACACAGCTCAACATCACCTACTCACACAACCTGCACTTCGCCAGCCTCACCATTAAGGTAACTGAAAGAGCAGCAGCTTTGATTATGAAGGGACAGTGTGTGGCCAAATCTACAGACACACTGCGAGGGTAGTTAAGGACTGCAAGGGTTTAAAAAGAAAAAAAGCTTTTTGAATTAATTAAACAGGGATGGAAATAAGACTCCTATTGCATGGCAGTTTCACCCATTCCAGGTTTCCATATGTGCTTGATTAGCCAAAGTGTATAGGTAACAAGCTCAAATGTGTATTAAACTCATAGTAAAACCAGGATTGAATCAAACTGCTATGCAATGAGAATCGTATGTGCATCCCTGATAAAATCAAGTTTGCAGTTCACAAAACCTTTTTTAACAGTTTAAAAAAAAGGGTTGAATTTCAGTATCAATAAATCCAGTTTGTTGCTCCACTAGAAAGTCACATTTTTTACAGGCAAGTGGTAACAAGTTAAAACATTAAGCAATTAGACAGAATTGTATTGCCCTGTATTTTTTTTCTTCTCCTTTTGATTTTATAAATCTGAGTGCATGTTTCACGACAGGACAACTCAGACATCAAGATTGAGTGTGGCAATGAAGACAATGTGAATCACAAGAAAGTGTGCAATGTCAGTCTCCCTTTCTTCAGATCCCAGGCAGAGGTAAGTCAGACTCAAGCAGATTCCCGCGCAGTGCTTGTAGAAGAGATTGCCTCTTTGTGTGTTTTCACCCTGTTTCATTATTTAGAAAGCATGTGCACCTTTGTAAATAATTAGCCTATTGGATTATTCCTGGCTCAAGTTTTTTTTTTAATTAACTGGAGGCACTTTTCATTACTACCAATGTAAAAACACAGTCTTTATGCTCCTTAGTGGATAAGAGAATCTTCCAATAGTGCTTAGAATGCAATCAGTCTCCATTTCCAAGACTGCATCGATTCCTGTTGTTTCCTGAGGAACTCAAAGTGACAAAACTATGCGTCATTCTGAAGACTGTTGCACATTTCAACCACTATGAGCTGAAGGAATTAGAAGCAAATTATATTAATACACTTTTGCATAAGCCTCTAAATGTAAAAACCTATCAGGCTCGTCAAGTTGGGTCATGTAAACCATTTCCTATTTTCAATTGATCTCAAGAACCGTAGTGTTACAGTTCTGTCACATGTGAGTACCTTCCTAATGTATTGGAGGCCCTGCCGGGATCTGAAACCTGCAGCTCATTTATAGAATTCGTCACTGAGTTATTATCATTGAAAACAGCTTAGTGTGTTTTTTTAGAGGCCTTCATATTGGAAGTTGAAGAGTTTATCCGTAACAGAAGTTAACCACATGCAATACATAACAAATAAAATGAGACAAGCCTGTCTGGAAGGAAGGAGAATCTGGCTTGATCTGAAAAAAAGATTGCAATAGATAACAGCCAGTCCCTTTTAGGAGGAAGGAGCTTGCACCGCTTGTCACGCTGACACGTAAAACTGAAGACGGGGGTTCAGATCCCGCTTTGATCACACAGGAGATTGTTCTTCTACGTTGTGTAGTCTCGATGATGCAGCCTGTGAACATTAGTCTTCAAAATCACCGCACAGTTTGGCATAATTAGCTTGAGATAATGCAATAAGATTAATGTGTGAGGTCTGTAGTGAAAATGAAATCTGTATCCAGTTTAGTGGCGTCTGGACTTCATTGTGACGCATGTTCATGCAGAGCTGTTATATACAAACAGAAATCCAGTCCTTTGAGTTTGTTTTTCCTCTCCAGACTAACAACGAGAAAGAGCCTTGCCCATTCTGTTGAATTTAATATTCCGAGCTTGCACTGCTGAATCATTTGAGTTAAATGTTCTCTGGAGCTCAGACTGAATAAATTCAACCCCGCTTTTTTAGGGGAAATAAAAAGACAAGGGATTGTTCTGTTAGTGGAAGCAGGCTAACAGCGGGTTTGTGGACTAGCCTTTCATCCAAGGAGGGTTGGGTTCAAATCCAGCTTGGGTCACAAGTGAAATTCATTAGATGGTCTTAAAGCAGGACTTAATGGAGAGTTAACATGGGAACTGTGGTTTATTTAAAATTACTCTGTGGTTAACTTAAGATGACATATCCAGCATCCATCACTCTACAAGCCTGCTTGCCAGCTCCTTTGTATTGCTGTTCTTTTTAAAGAAATGAGACCCAGAAGGCCACTTCTGTAATGGCCTACGAGGTCGAAGAATGTATCTGCGTGGCATCAGACAGCCTGAGCCCAGCCAAGACAAAGCTAATGCTGGAAATGGAAAACTGAAAGTCTGGATCGCAGCTAGCTTCTTAATATTACAATCATCTGTGCAGCTTGAGGTTACTGCAGCAGCGTTTTTAGAAACCTGCTCTTTATGACACTCCTCTATTGTTGTTGGAAGTGTTGCTCGGAGCCTGTGTGTGTCTCCACTGGATCCTGCGGCTCAGCTGGGTGAGGTATAGAGTGTGAGAGGCTGGCCCTGGCTGTCTGTCAGGAAGAATACATCATGCAGAACCTTCTTTACTCAGTGCTGCTCCTTTATTTAACCCTTCATCTTACACTGGGGAGCACAGGGGGTGACAATGAATGACAATGGCTGGTAACAGACTGTCATCTTTGATAACCTACCTGGGATCTCACCAGAAGCTGGAAGTAACACTCCTACTCAAAAAAGGGATGAAAAACGAGTAACCCACAAATACATTATCAGTAACAGAATCTGTGAACATTTCCTCCGCATTTGGAATGAACTTTTTGCCTCTGATTGGCACTTTTAGATTCTTTCCAAAAAAAGGTCCCAGAAAAACAAAGTAAGATATAGCCACAAGGTGGCAGTGTTTGCGGTGGCAAAAATCACAAATTAAAAACATGCGTGATTGTAGCCAAAATATTCAGTTATTGTCACAATCCAGCAAGCGGTCATGTGAAGAGACTATTGAGAAACATAATACAATGCTGTACAGCTTAACTCCATTAGTGTGAAACTGAGAATGTTTTTTTCATGATGTTGTCTTTGAAACAGCCCAGAAGTTTGAGGATTACCAATTCAGTGCAATTATACAATGGTGCTGTGAGTGTGATGCATGTTTTTGTGCACCTCAGGGTCTCTGGCGACGCTGTCTAGACAGGGAATCAAAAATCCTCTCTAACTGTTTGCAGAGAGAACGATCTGAATATAAAACGTGGTGCCCCGGGACATGCTGTGTTGTGGCACTAGCTAAATATGAACCAGTCCTGCATGTCTGCTGACGGAAGTCTTGCGTTCTCTTCTCTCCGCAGGTAGCTTTCCGTCTGGATTTTGAGTTCAGCAGGTCTGTTTTCCTGGATCATGTGCAGATCGCCCTGTCTGCCAACAGGTTGTCTCTCTGTCATTACTTATTCCTTATCTCAGTCTGACACCCCGGCCGCGTTACTTGAGTGCTGTTTAAACTTTAACAAGCTGAATGGAGCTTAAAGATGTTACTTATCCAGCTGGAGTAGGGTTGGCTACTGTACTGCATCTTTCTGGCTGTAGTACAACTTAACAGTTCATTTTAATCTTTAATAACATCAGATTGAAACTGTGGATCTCTATTCCAGAGCACTCCAGAATAGAGAAATGGTTCATTATAAATTAACTTGTATATGATTTACTACATAAGCTAATATAAGTAACCAGCTATTAATGAGACTTTCCACACACCTTTTTTTTTTATAACAAACCCTTTCAACTTGAATTGACCATAGGCGGCCTCTTGTGTGGCCAGTCCTTTATGCTGGCCAATAGTTTATGTGCTGATAGAAGTATATTTGGTATAAGATAGTCAGAAAGGTATTTAATTAAACCATGTGTTGTCGCACTTTAGAAGTAGATAATGAATCAAACATGTAGTATTGATTAATGGAATTCAGGGAAATATGATTGGACTTTATTAATCACTGTGCAGTTACAACATTGGACCACTTGGTGGCACTGTACATTCTGCAAACATCCCATTAGAAATAGATGTACATGAGAATATGTTCATGGGGAAACTATGTAAAACAAGCATGCTTCTCACACGATTCAAGGGCTTGCCAGTTCTAAATGGTTCTGTTTATTTTTCTCAGTGATGGAGAAGAAGATGAAATGACCATCCATGATAATTCTAATGTTATTTTTCATCAATTAAAGTATGAAGCGGAGCTTCTATTTACAAGGTATATTTTTACTGCACACGCTTTCAATATTCTGCTTTTAATTCTCTTATCCAGTTAAAGGAAACACAAACGCAGATCACATTTTTTTCACAGCAACCAATTCCAAAGCACATATCTTTGAAAAATACACCAACATTGTAAGATCAATATGCCAGCTATTCATAAAATACCAGCAAGGGAGATATCCTAAAAGTGCACGCCTGAGAAATGCTCTGAATTTTAAAACTGGGGCGGTGAACAGAGCAAACCTCTGCAGTTTTGCCTGACCCAGCGGCAGTATCACAAGACATGGGGGCTGCTTTCAATGACAGCAGCTTCTCTCCCTTCCACAGGGACTCCAGCCTCACTCACTACGAGATCAAAGCAAGCAATTCCTTGGAAAAGTACCATCGTGTCAGCCCCCCTTTCAACTTCACTTTCCAGGTAAAGAGAGCTTCTTGTTGTCCTTTAATGGGATAGTTAGATGGATAGACACAGAGATAAACCAATACGTATAGATACATTGAATTCAACAGGTAGAATGGTTCTGCAGATTAGTATTGAATGGCAGTTTCAATTGTCCTCCTGGATTTTTGCTTTCAAATTTATTGTCCATCTAGACTAAACATACCATAGGTATGTGCTGCTGGGACTACATTTGTGTGTGAAACTAGATGTATTCATGTTTTCAATTACAGATACAGAATTTGGGCTTTTTCCCTGTGAAAAATTTGCTACTGAATATCGAAATCCCTGAAGTTACAAAAAGCGGCAACCGGCTTCTGGAGTTGACCGATTTCTACATTGATCAGGTGAGTATTTCCGGATTCTTCAGTGTCCATCAACTGAATGCAAAGAGCAAGGACACCATGTAGGGAAACTCAAGCACTGGTTATTGAACCTGCTTTTAAAGGAATCCAAACTAAATCTGTCGGTAGAGTCAAAGGTACCAGTGAATGCATGCCACCTTTATTTTAGTACCTGTAAATGTAGTCGTTATTTTTCTTCTAATTTATAATGAACACGTGTATCTTCCTAAGCTATTTATTATAATGATTATTCATTGTTTTTAGAAAGAAGGCACATTTTGCACAGCTCCTAATACGGTAGCACACAAGCGGACCTACTCAGAAGACCTGTCGCATTATCCACAGCTGGTAAACTCAAATCTTCAAATAATAACTCTCTTGCAAGTCTATAATAACTTAGATAAAGAAACCATGCTCATTTTTTTAATCCGATTGATTAATCGATTAAAAATCGTGTTATATCACTGGCTACATGAAAATGAATATCAATACATATACTGTATAGTAAGTTGACTGTATTCAATTGCATTCAGCTCATATTATAACTGCTTCCCAACAGAATCACAGTAACGCTGTCGCTATTCCTGTGAACTGCAGCGTGAATCTTCAACCGTATAAGCAACTCAGCGTTCACATCAGCGGCGTGTTGAGGACGGATTCTCTGAAAACAGTGAGTATAGAAGGGAGAGCTCGCCCTCTGCTGGCTGACTGGAGCCACTGCTGGAAGCACAAATCCTGAATATGGATTTGCAGGTCCATGTTGCTCGTAATCGACAATGCATATTTCAATTTAATTTTAAAACGTGAATTGTTATCTTGGAAAAATACGTATAGATGATGTGTTTTTATTTTTATTTTCTCAGGTTAAATTTAAATCACTGGCTCTTGTTACGACTGCCAGTATAGCAATGGAGGCGTCCAGTCCAATGTTTCTACGAGAAGAGAAGTCTGTTCGTCACGTGAGTACTGTTGGCGCAGATACCATTGATTGTGAAACAGAACCGATATAACCTCCTCCTGCTGCTGAACGTTACAGCAGAAGCATGCCTATTTGGCAGTTTATAGAACCTATGTTCGGAGGAGAATGTAAAGAAAGTCCCGTTTGCTTTCTGATCTTCTATGTAATGCAAAATGAATTTCCTGAAAACTTAAGGAGCAAATGTACCTAACCTGCCCAGCCTTCATTTTATTCTATAGAAAAGTACAGTGCTGCCACCTTCAGGTCTAGTTATGTCACACCGATCCTTTTAAACACTGAGTGGCTGTGTGCATCCTTGTGACCTCCTTTGCGATGCGTCCCTCATGTAGCTTCACTGCCTGTTCTGATTGCACCTGTAATCATTTCAAGTGGTCCCTGAGACAGCCCCGTTAGATTCTCTGGACACACCGGGTTTCTTTCCAGCTGTAACACACGCTGCATTGCCTTGCTGTATTAAAGTTATGTGGCCGGGGACTGGCACAAAGTGATATACTCTGTAACTTAGGGGAGGGGAGTGTTGTACCTTCAGGGATGCCAGCTGTCCTCATGCCCGTGACCTGGGATTCTTCAGTCCCTGATGACGGGGTCTAATCATATGAAACGTTCCGTTTCTTTTTTCAGATAATCCTGGAGATTACGAAAGAGGACGATTACGTAATACCCTTCTGGATCATTATCGGCAGTACGTTAGGGGGGCTGCTGCTTCTCGCGTTACTGATTCTAGCGCTGTGGAAGGTAAGGTCGTTGTGGGGGTGGGACACGTGGGCTGGGGTTGAGCTGAGCTCTCACGCCGGTTCCTTTTCCGCTCCACAGCTGGGGTTCTTCCAGAGCGCACGACACAAGAGAAAAGAGGAGGGGGAACAAGAGCCGAACGGAAAAGCCTTAGAGGAGAGATAACGCGCACAAGCGGCGTGCCCGACACTTCAAACTCGCTTTCTGTAAAATATTGAAGCACTATTTTTATGGCAATGAAAAAAGCAGTGTTACGTTGTATTGTTTAAGGACAACCGTGCTTTATTTAAATTGAAATCCGGATCGCCACGTTACAATCAGCGAAGCTGACGGCATTGGCATTGCTCTCCGCCCCGCACGAAGACAAGGTCTTTACGAAACAGAAATCCTGTTTCACAAGGAAACTGACCCTGAAGAGGAATGGCTTCAGTTTATATTATATCTCTTTGCCTTTAAAACTTAACACCACACCGCCTCCTACTGGCGTGAGCAGGTAAAACCATGACCAGCCTGCAGAGTTTAAGAATCACAAAGCGAAAAATAGCTTGATGCCTTCTATGGCTGGTGTCTTACCTGTTTAAAAGGCAGGGGGGTTGACTGAGAAATCAGTGGTTGTAGTTCATCTAAACTGAAAGGTGTACACTATTAAAAGCCTCACTCCAGATTGATAGTTTTGGTCTGTTAACAAAGCCCTCAATTGACCACAGTGGAAGCTGCACACCAGCTGTGTGGGTGATGGCATACAAATCCCTGGACAGATTTTCAAATGACTCGATCAGTTTTGGAGGAGAGTAAATGTGCATGCTAACGTCTGTCTTTAAAACTTTTTTTTTTTTCCACGATAAGTTATTTATTACTTTTTTGTTCTGATTCTTTTTGTTTTGTAAAAAGTACTTGTATCTTGACAGTTGTACATTTAGAAGCCTGTCTTTTCATCCTTGGTACTGTTATCTAAAACAAACAACAAGCTTGCCAAGTGTGCTTGTTGTCTCGTGTAAAAGAAGGGGAAAAAAATGTCTTGTTTTGCTGGGGAACCTGAATAAAAACAAAAGAGATCACCTCCGACATTAATCTGGTTGGCTGCTGACGCCCTTTGAGAATCAGTCACAGTGAAGAGCATGCCCTACACAAGTGTGCTGATTCATGAAGGAGAGGTGGGCATCAGAAAGAAAGATTTACTTTGTTTCCTAAGCTGTTTTCATCTGCACGAGGACCGGTTTGAGATCAGTCTCAGTTTGAGATCAGTCCTCCTTACTTCATGGGCAGCAGTCCCAGTTCAAGCTGGCAGAAATCAATATCGTTTTGATGATATGTTGGAATTTAGATTTTATTATTGATGGATGTTGATAAAGCAAGCAGTTACCAGAAACAAGCAAAGGAGGACCATGTTAAAGTATCTTTAGTCTTTGTGTAACGTCCGCTTGCAGAGCTGAAAACTATTAACCCCTGAATTGTAGAATGCAGATGGTACTGGTGAGAGCCTCCATTCGATCTACTGTCACAGCCTGATCTCATGGTGCAGATGGAAACGCAGCAGCATGGTATACAAGAGTAAAGATTTAGAAAGGGTCACGATTGTTTTAATTAACCAGCTAACTGAGCTTCAGCCATACAAGTGACTTGGCTGGTATGAATTACTCAGGTTTCTTCAAACCCTTCTTCAAACGGCTTTGACCTCAGATGATAATTTTTTTTTAAAGTTTTTTTTTTAAAGTGTTTTCCCTGCTTTAATATGACTGCTGTTTCTTTTTCACAAAGCTTTATACTGTAGTAAGTATAATATCTAACAAGTATTGGTTTCAAATCACAGAAACATATTATTGTATAATGCACTTTGTCTTGTAAAAACAAAAACTTGAATTTTGTAGTCTCCCATTCCTTCCCTAGTCGTGTATCTCGGTATATTCAGCAGGGACGGATTGTGGCATGGCCCTGTAGCCACACTATAGACATCGCGTTTTGTTTTGTTTGTTTGTTTTGTTTTAGCAACGCTGAGCTCAGATTAAATTCGTAACTTGTAACAAACTGCTTGGTAATCTCTATTTCCAAAATGCAACACATGGTTGCATGTGTTGGTAGCTGAAGTAACAGCTGTGACATTTTGTAGATGGATTTTTATTTTTTTTGCACATATGAATAGTAGCAGGCACGTTCAAACTACAAAGTACAGTGCCAGCTTCTTAATCATGTTTGTACTCCTTCATAAAAAGTGTGAGGTTTTTTCCGTATAAGACGCTCCATCCATTTTAAAGGTCCCAGCTGCTGTTTGTCAGTGTTTCTAACATCATGTTCTTCTAGGGAGGGTTTGCTCAGATTAAGTGGCTTAGTTACAGCTGTTTTATTTGTAACATGTTAAATTACATCATCTTTGTAATGCAAGCCCCTGCTAACACAGGGAAATTAACATCCATCATTTATGGACTGCAATGCACATTTATATTTGTCTGACAGCACATAATACACATACACATTACAGAATTTGTCATTTTACAGAAGTAGTGTGCATTAAAATTGAAAAATGTGTTGACTTTTTTTTTTTTACAATATTTTCTAAGATATGTGATTAACAGCAGATTTAAATGTCACAAATTACAAGAAGTATGCCAAATTCTCACTTTGGGTTCATTACATTTTTATAATGGTACCTGAATATTCGCCAAACCTTTTTTTCATAGTTTCCCAATTGTTGGCAAAATTCCTGTACTCACAGCAAACTGAAGGAAAAACTGCCAAGGGTAAAAATATCAACTGTTGTCTACAGTGTGTGTATATATGTTAATGAATCAGAATAAAATCCAGTCTTTCTTTACTTGTGCCAAGATTCTTGTTTTGTACAATTTTACAACATAACAACATCCAGTATGAGGCCAACATTGCTGTGGCCCCTGGGCACAGCAGCATCTGCTATGCGTAAAATAAAGAAAGACAAATATCAAAGTTGGAAAGTTTCAGCCCAGTTTCTAAATGTTGCCACCACACACGACATTTGAAATGCCTGTACAATGTCAACCCTTCATTTGTGGTTCTAGCCTGCTACAATAGTGGAAAATAACCTCAAATGTTACAATTAAGATATCATTAAAATAAAATAAAAAAAATCACAAAGGTGTAGACGCAAAACATCTTCAATTAGAATGCTACTGGTGTTTTATTCAGCACAAAATACATCCATTATGAAAATAAAATACATTTCCACCCTTATAAAAGTTTCCCACAGTATTTTTGCAGTTTCCCCATGCTTATGTATTTACCATTCTTTACTCTGCTTTGCCACGTTTATTAATATTCTTTACCATACCTCGTTGTTCTTTACAATGCTTATCTACATCTTACTGTGCTTTCCTGTGGTAAACTTTTATAAGGGTACTTTACACATTCTGTAATCAGATATTAAGGTTACAAACTATCTGAGATTTTAAAAATTATAGGCTTAAATACAGCTTCAAAACACACAGACGTTTTCATTGGAAAATATTGCAATGGATGGGGTAAAAATATAATGCCCCCTGCCTGTCAGTCAGTCTGTCAGATAGGCATGTGTGCAGAAACACTACAAAATTAAGTACAGAAATCATGGGAGAATACAGATTTAAAAAAAAAAAAACATTCAAAGGGTATAGAGATTTAGTTTAATTCTTTCACACACACAATTCAATCTTTTTGCATTCAGGCATCATTTGCTGTTGCAAATTAAAAAAAATAAACACATCACACTGAAATAGTAAGGAAGAGTGTGAGAGTGTATATGCACGTGTTTCTGTATGAAAGTCAACCTGATGTAATGTGGAGTGTAGAGTGTTATTGAATCTGTTGATGTGTTTTACCTTCTTGTAAATCCACCAATATACACTTCCAGTTACAGAAAGCCATTGATTACAAGTATGTTTCCTCATTCATATCATACCTGTTGCATATATAATGTGATGTAGGTGGGAAGACATGCAGCCACACATGGGTTAATAAGTCAATTGCAATACAGGTGAATTGTTTTCCTATTATTGAATACAAATCCCACATTAAGGTTCCATCCATGCTGTTCCCTATAGCAGTAAATTTAAAAAACAAACTGGAGTCCTCAATGCAGGAGACTGGACTGAATTCATTGCATGTACTGTATTCACTTACTATAACCTATAAAAAAATACTTTTTGCCACACACCTGCATTGTAAATTATTTTGCTGTTAAGAATTTTAAAAAAAGTATTTCAAATCAGTCATTCAAAATAAACAACTGCAAATGCTGTGGTGTAGCTGCAGCATTTCTGTTATCAAAGAAAGATACTGTCTAGTGCTGTACTGTGTGTTATGGTAAATTACAGACACTTGATTGACACAGAACCCACACCATACACATGAAGGAACAGGCTGCTTTACTGGCTGCATTTTCATACCACAAAAACACTGTCTTCTTCAACACAATTCTCTGTTAATGTGTATCTATTAAAACATCATTCTGTTACTGTATTGACCACATGCTTGCATTTGAATTCTGTGCAGACATGCCCAGGTCACAGTGTGGTAAGAAATGTACTGAGGGAAAAAAACACACTGAAAACAGTCCAAACATTCTAGGCATTAGCGTGTATTCTAACAAAGAGCATGCACACAGGATCAGAACTCAACAAGGGAAGCAGCATGGTGACTCCCACTGCTACATGTTCTATATGTATTTCTTTACTACCTTAACAAAGAGTGCCTGGGAGAACAGCTCACTATTTTACAGACTCATAGCCCGGGTTTGGGCAATACAGCATGTTGATTTCATAAGAAGTTATTTTACTCCAGAATATACTATGGGTTGACTCTATTGTTAGAAAACAAAAAATAACTATGTACTGCTGCACAGATCATAAATAATTCCTATTTCATTTCAAAGTCCCATGCGTAAGGAAAATACACTAAAAAGCAAAGTGGACAGAGTTTTAAGCTTATACTCATAAATCTCAGACATAATGTTACCTCCAAGGCTATTATTCTTTGGTGCCCAACTACATTAAACTCCAATATAAAGGATCTTAGCATGCATCTCCATACCAGACCAACGTCAGTATGGCTTGCAGCACCAGTATTAGCATGAACAGACTGCGCTAAACTTTAAACCACTATTGAACTGAAGAAACTGCTTGCTGAACTAAAGAGAGTCTGGTTCTGATCTTTATAAAATAAAATGTTTCTGTATATATAGCAGGTCCTGCTTCTTTTATAGGCAGTTTGTGTATGCACAGTATATTTATATAATATATTGTGTACACACAGACATCTATTAAAAGGTTGTGGCTGTATAATTATCCAAACGGACGTTTCTTTTATTTCAATATGCCTGTTTTTATTTTTAAAATGAATATGCCCCACCACACTAAGTGATTTTACATTACACTGCTTTTAAAACATTGTCCTCAATGGCCTAAATACAGATGATAGAGTAGAATGAGAAACGAGTCCCCAATATCACCCAAGGAAGCAGTTCAACAAAAGGAATACTGTCATTAAAAATATAAATGAGTTCAACTCTATGCTCTTTCACTGAATCTGGGAAAAACACACATTTCCACAGTCCTATCCTGTAACACAAAAGTAAAACCAATAATGCATATATAATATTTTAAAATCAGGAGAGCCAATTCCTAGAACTGAAAATGTCTTTTGGTTTAAAGTCTGCAACATATCTGTTAATGTCAATCTTCGCTGAAGCTCAAATATTTAAAAAAAACCTACAGCACTGTATCCTTAATCAAGTTTTTAATTTTTGTTTGTTTTATTCAACTGTTATTTTCCCCAGCACCATTGTTACAAACAATAAAAGATGTGAACCTTTAATGAAACTCTACAAATTCTTCCAAAGTTTTAGGAATCTGGTTTTTGTAATTGATTTCATGCTGCCGCACGGCCCTGGCTGCTAGGCACTTAAGGCTCATCTTCATTTGAGTTTTGAGTAGGATCTCAGACACCCCAGTAGTACTTTTATCCAGGGGGGTCTTTTTCTGTTTGTTGGTCATGTCTGTGTGAGCCCCTGCCTCCACCAAGCTGATGATAATGGCATGCAAGGTCAGGAAATCGCTAATGGGTCTGTTGTATTGCACGATGATGTGAAGGGGGCTGTTCCCCTCGTTATCCACCGCGTTCACTTGCGCGCCACAACTGATGAGCAGCTTGGTGACCAGGGCGTTGGGAAAACTACACACGTCGTTGGTGTGGAAATCATCTACAGGCGTATTGGGGTTAATGGCGAGGTGCAGCAACGTGGACCCTTCCTTGGAGCGCGGATCCAGCTGAATCAAGTTGTAGATCTGTTTATTGACTCGAGCTCGCTCCTCTTCGTTGCACTGAGTTTTGGTGGAGATGCAGACGAGGTAGAGGAAGGTGAAAACGTTGGACTCGTAGTTGTCCGTGGCCGAGTGGATATCGCTTTCCTGAATTATTTTCATTCGCGACATTTCTCTCTCGATCTCCACCACGCTGCATTTCAAGACGTTCTCTATATCCTTCGCTTTCACCGGCTCGTTCAAATGGATCATTTGGGAGAAGACCTGGGCGAACCGGAGCAGGTCCTTGTGAGTGTTCTTGCTGCCCTTCTGTCTGAGCTCCAGTGCATGAAGCCATAACTTGATGCACTTATCAAACTCCATGTTGTCTGCATACACAGCTCCCCTGTAAATAATAGGATGAGAAACATCAATGTTGTCTGCTCCCAAAATCCTCTCCCGGACTATCAATCCTTCCATATGAAGGGCATCCCGCTCCTGCCTCAACGCCTCGAGATCATGCAGAGTCCTACACTCAGTGCGATTGCCATAGGCTTCTATTGGAGGAAGGACTTCTTTCTCTATGATGTTGCTGGGATCTCTATATCGCTCCAGCATTGCCAGGTACAAATAGTGATATGTTTTCAGAATGTCATAGTTTTCTCGGTCATTGGCGAAAGAGGCCCCCAGTAGTTCTAAAGCTTCAATGCGGCTTTTCCGGTCGCAGTCCACGTGAGACAGAAGTAGTTCAACCACATCGGCTTTGCAGCTTTCAGCCGCCACTTTGAAGGGGGTCATTCCATGACCGTTGACCACCATAGCAGCTTTCCACCTCACCAGCTCCTTCACTATTTCCAAGTGGCCGGCCTCCGCTGCGAAATGCAAGGCAGTAGCTCCGCAGTGGGCTTTCGCATTGGGGTCGGCTTGCTGCTCAAGCAGGTACTTCACCACGTCTGTGTGGCCCTTGTATGATGCGATCATAAGGCAGGTGTTGTCATACTTGTTGGCAATGCCGATGTTTGCACGGTTCTCCACCAGGTACTTAACAATATCAAGTCTGCCGTCGAAGCAGGCCGCCCGCAGAGGCGTGGAGTTGGTCACAGTGGTGTGGTTCACATTTGCACGCTGAGTGACCAGCAAACGGACAACCTCGAAATGTCCTGCACCTGCTGCACACCACAGAGCAGTGGCCCCATCAATAACGTATCTGCAATGTCAAAACACATAAATTATATTGTAGAGATGTTGTAAGTTTTCTCCCACAAGCGTGCCACTCTTATTAGGGCTGGTACTGACCTTGACACCACCATTTTTAATAACATGCTCAGCAGACTCCCATCTTTGTACATATGACATGTGTATTATGGGCAGCGGCCTGAGGTTATGAGTGTATATAGTGTAAGATTTAACAAAGTCCTCTTACTGTAGCTTCAGATCAATCTCAGCAAATATTTAGGAAAACTTTTATACCATAATAAAAACTTTTAAAACTGCAGTATGACTATACTTTAACAGTCCAAAATCAATTAAAATATATATTGTTGTATTGTTTGTATAGTTTCTATACTATGTTTGCGGAGAATTAGTATATGAACAACTTATGCAATTATACAAGTTATGTGTGTAGCTCGCTGCAAATAATTTAGTGTGCAGTATTTTGTCTTGGCAGAATTTTGTTTAAAGCTATCTAGACACCAAAGTGTACAATGACATGTGCTGTACAGTAAATCGACAAACGCTGTAACATTTAATTCACTGAATACAGTGCGGGGAAGACACAAGCTCCAACCTACCCGTCAAATCTCACAGTACCGGTTTGCTCCGTCTCGACCCGGTAATGTTCTAGCAGCAAGCGAACCACCTTTGCATGTCCGTTTCTCGCTGCAATGATAAGCGGGGTTGAACGCTGGCCTCCGTGCTCGGTCACATAGCTGAGCAGATAGCGCGTCTCCACTTCAGAGTGATTGAGCAGCAGGGCAGCTAACGTCAGGACTCGCCCTTCGCTCGCCGCTTTGTACACGTACCCGGCCAACGAATCCATCCACTCCCGACCTGGCTGCTGCTTAATTTTCCTGTTCGCACAAATCGCCCACAAGCTTCGCCGTTCAACGACCAGCCTCCCATTAAAATGATAAAACAAGACTCACGATTCACACGAAACACTTTTTTTTTTCTTTGAAGCAAAACATTCAGCTGGCTAATAAGATATCACCAAAATAAAAAGATAAAAAAAAAATAATATATATATAAAAAAAAAAAAACACGTCTGTTGTTTACCAAATCATCTTATTTTAGTTTTATCTTTTCAAGACAGTTTAGAACTGACAATATTCGAGGAAGGTTGAAGTAAACAACCCGACATTTCGCTTCGTAGACAGGTAACGTTTCAATTCTTAAACTTTTATTGCCGAATATCCAGTCCATATTCTGAGTATTTTAAAGTACTCAGCATCATTCAGTTTCTGAATAAATATTCTGTTCAAAACGACAAGTGTATCGAGTGTACCTTTCAACCAGGATGAACTACATGCAGGAACCGTTTCCATCTAAAAAGTCTTCCGATCAGAAAACCGAGTGTCGACAAATGTGTCCGGATTTGTTAACGTTGCACACACTGCTGCTGGGTAGCGAGACGGAAGCAGCCTCGGTTTTTGAAATATTGTGTAATTACTATTATTAATTTCTTTGGAAGTGGATGTTTGGAGGGTATATTTAACAGGTCTAATGTTTATTTTGTTTTCAGCACGATCGGTTGCTTTATTCATCAGTTTACGATAAGTGGCCTTTTTGGTTAACAGTATAATGTTTGTAAAAATACAGCATTTCAGTAAGTCTACACTCACGTCCCCGGCGTCACATTTAAACGATAAGTAAACGTAGTGTTATGTTGTAATGATCCCGTGGAAACGTTCCTTCACAATATAGTGGGGTGAATTTATTCAGTTTTTCTTCAGCACAACGGAACATTTCCGACCCTATCTAGCAACATTCTGCGAGGCCAACGTTATTGGGGTTATGGTAGAAACATTGGCTCTCAAAATAAAATTTAAAAAAAAGACAGAAGGGTTTTAATAGAAACTTGTGCAGATGTATAACGAGGATTAGGCTACACCGGGAAAATAAAAATAGCGAGGGATATACCAGAAACATAATACTTTTAGAAAAAAAAAAGTGTAATATTATATGTGCATATGGATTGTCCCTTTTTTATTTATTTTAATTTATTATAAAGTATTAATTAAAAAAAATGTTAAGAGGTTTGTTGTAATTCTTAAAAACCTATTACATCAAATTACACAAACAGCACTAACAAGTGTAAGCCATCACTGCCCGTTATATCCACAGAATGTAAAATACCCCATTACAAAATACTACACAGAATGTAGCCTTAGCTCGGTCAGTCAAGGTTCATTCTGTTATAAGCGTTTAAAAGCTTTGATGAATAACCTTTAAAAAGGCGGGGAGGACGTGTATCCAGCTCCTAGATTATTCCTGAGATACACTGGCAATGAAACTGGGAAATATATGCACTGTGCATCCCATTAAACAAAACCAATACAACACACAATAGTATACAGTTACATTACAGGTGCACATCTATGCAGAGAAATAGTAGTATTTAATAGAAATTCTAAATCTTATATTTGTGGCTTTTTTTAATTTATTTTTTTTACCTTGCATAACCATCAGTAGCCTGCATTACCAAATTATAGTATTATTATTTTCATCATCTGGATTTATCCGTCCTGGGTCCTTTTCCAAACATAAAGTAAAATAAAGAAGATTAGAACCTACGTCAGGGGTAAGCCACGGTTTAAACTGTAACATTGCTTTATTAGAATGTGCCACACGTCAGCCTTTTTCTTTTAAAAGGGGGGGCATATCAATATTTCACGACTGTTTAATGCAAGCAATGAAGTTACTTTTTACGGTCTTGTCTTTCTTGCGATACATCATTTATTTATCTTGCTGTTTTGCCGTGCATCATTTCGCGGACCCACTGCGCAATTTGCAGAGATAAACCCTCGAGATAATCCTTAAAAACTGGGTTGCTGGAAAATCTGTCGATTTAGTTTTCAGTGCACAAACACGAACTACACTACAGGCAGGACAATGCGGAGGACCCAGACATAGCTGAGACCTCTCACATTGCAGCATCGCCTGGGTTAATCTAGGAAAAGGTAGAAGCTCGCGTATCCAAGACGTTTATTTAAAAGCATATTGAGGTGTAAGCGAAACTGCTTCTAATGTTTCAGCGCTGTAACCGAGTGAGTCAATCTATTTGTATCGTGGGTCAGAATAGCAGCTATACTTTGTAAACATGGCGAGTGGAGTGTAAGCAGGGAGAGTCGCGAATTAAATGCATGGTGCTACAACAGTGTACTAACTACTGTACACCAGTATACTACGTGGGTGTTGTTAAATTGCATTGTGTTTTTTTTTTCAGGATCGAGAGAAGTTATCTTGCTGAGCCTGTCTGGTGCTGACGTTTTGTGAAGGGGCGCACTTCTGCAGAAGTTAACAGAGTCACGAGATAATATTTATTCTTCAAGAGGGGAGATGCAAGCCACTATACGGAAACGACAGAACCCCGTGATATTGCAAGGATCTGTTTTTCACCAAAGGTTTGACCAAATGAACTGTCGTTAATCAAAATGCAAACACGTAGACACGGCTTTGCGTAAGCACAGCAACAGAAAAGTCTTGGAAGTTATGAAGACCTGGTCTTCCCCTTGCTGCAGAGGGGCCACGTGTCTGTTTAAACTAATACAGAAACATGCATTTATTAAGGAAACAGCTATTAATTGACAATGTTTAATGAAATGTAGAATGAAGAGCAGGGAAATGAATGCCTGTGTCGTATTGTTCGGTATTTTTTTACTTTAGCATCCCGTGTGGTGCACTAACAAAGAGAAGTGACTTGGCCTCTTTCACAATTTAAATTATTGAAACATATTTTTTCTCTTTGTTGTAATTGACACGCCTTCGCTTCAGCTGACTTCTATATCATTCCGTTTGCCACAGAACACTGTTCATATGTTTGAAGGACTCCTATAAAACATTGCGTGGGTTTCTCACAAAGCGCCTGTATGGTTAATATTCTGTGAAACATTTTGGGCTGATGGTGGTCATTGTTTATTGTTATACAGTACGCTGGAGTGGAGCAGCACACTGAGACCGAGTAATAGAGCAAAATCCATTGTTTTATTTTCTCCAAGTACCTGATTATCAGCCCTAGCTGCTCCCTCCTGCGTTCATATTTCTAATGCAAAACAGCTGTCCTCACCACAGCCCTCATTTCACTGGGTATCTCCATTGAAGTCAGTGCTGAAACTAAACATGTCTTATCAACAGGAGAGAGATGCGCTGCACTAATATCAATACCATACAGAATACATTGCCAAGAGACATACACTTAGAATGGCATTGCTGCTCCAAGCATGCTGTCCACATGACTGTCAGACTAAACACCACAAAATAACTTCTTTATTTAAACAAAAGTCGCTCTCTGTTTCTGTTTTTGTTTTGGCATAGATATAGAAAGTAAGACAGGTCTTCTCTCACTTCATGCCTCATAGTGCTAGTGCTGTATTTATATGCACATCTCTGTGTGTGGAGAGGAAGGGCAGTATTCCGTCTGCCTGTCTAATGTTCTGATCATGTCTAATCAGTTCTAATCATGTCTAATCAGTTCTGATCATGTCTAATCAGTTCTAATCATGTCTAATCAGTTCTGATCATGTCTAATCAGTTCTAGTCATGTCTTCAAACTGCTTGTGAAAAGGGTTGTTTTTTTTTCAGCAGACACGGGTCACATGACTCAGAGTCTTCCAGTAAGAAGCCCCAGTTCCATCTGGACCTGTGGTTTTACTTCACTGTGCAGAACTGGCTGCTGGACTTTGGCCGTCCAATCGTAATGGTGAGTGTGGACAGGCAGGACAAGCCCAGTACAACGCTACTTTCTGTAACTCTCTATGGCAGAGACAAAGATTGTGCTCCAATGCAGTGTTTAAATTCTACCACATGCATACAGCACTGGAGGTACTGCTGGTGTTATTCAGTGCCCTTTAAAGCTTAACAAATCTAGCCCACTTGTAAGATAAATGGCATGCCAGCATCTTGCTTGGGCTCCATGGCTGCTTTATCTTACTTGTGTTTCATTTGTGGGGATATTTTCAGATAATTCTGCCGCTGGAGTGGTTCCCATTGAACAAGCCCAGCGCTGGTGATTACTTTCATATGGCTTACAACGTCATCACCCCTTTTCTTCTGCTCAAGGTAACTGGTACTTGATGGTTAAGATACCCTGAAAATCCAAAACAATTCAGAATGAGATACTCTTACTCTGTAAATTCTTGACTGCATGCACCCATGTTTGAAGTTGTACTAATAAAACTCAGTTTTGCGTATGCATGTCAGATAATTTACCACCTTTTATAGTCTCTGTATATAAAAATATTATTAAGTTATTCATAATTAAAGATTTTTTTTTTGTTTACGTTCTGATATTCCTGAAACTTTTCTGCCAGTGGCAGTTTGAAAAGGTAAACTTTGTGAATAATAAGGGACTGTTCATTGAAGTAATGATTCTGTTTTTTTTTATCTCTTCAAATCCCAGCTTATCGAAAGATCTCCTAAAACACTGCCGAGGTCGGCGGTCTATGTCTGCATAATAATGTTTGTGATGGGAGCTAGCATTCATCTGGTGGGGGATTCTATCAATCATCGTTTGATTCTGAGTGGATACCAGCTACATCTGTCCGTCAGAGAAAATCCCATCATCAAGAACCTTAAGCCAGAGACGCTGGTAAGCCCTGCTGTTAATAAGACACCCAGCTGCTGCAGATGCCGTGCGGCTTTTCCACATGGCAGCATCCGATAGATGCAACGCAACCTTGCTGGGACTCTGCCACACTGGCTTCTCCAGTGACATCCATAGAGATAACAATGTGTGATGTGTAAGTCTGTCTCGGATGCCTCCCTTTAGGATTTCAGTTTCTCTTATGCCTTGCTTGCATCTGCCGCTGGGATCAAGGTGATGGACTCAGTCTCAACTCTGGAGCCAGAGTCAAGCTGCCACCTGGACGCTTACTGCAAAAGTCTTGCTGTGAAACCATTAGTGCATATTACTGTATAGAAAAAATCTTGCTTTAAAACCATGTCTTAGCAGAGTGTTTACCAGTATTTATGTTTTCTTCGCAGATTGACTCCTTTGAGCTCCTCTATTACTACGACGAAAGTTTAGGCCACTCAATGTGGTAAGTAAAACCAAAGACAAAATTCAATTAGGAAGAGTCAAGTTCTGGTCAAGGTGAAACAGAGAAACGCAGCAGAGATCGGGAACTTGAACCAGAGCCAGCCAGAGTCAGAGTAGGGCTGCTGAGGTGCAGGGTGCACATCGTTCTTCTAATTATTATAATACAAACATGTTTTTGCCAAAATGTTAAATGTATTTTTGTGTTTAACATTTCCCATTATACACTACCAGGGCTAACTTGGCCTTCAGTTTCATATATAAACCCAAACTCAGTGGCTCTTGAAAACTTACTTTATCAGGGTCCTTTTAGTAAATAAAATGGCTTCTTTCGTACCATGGCTGTTTTTGTTCATTAAAATGTTTTGGGAATTATCAGTATGATTGTTATCGTTATAATCGGTCTCTTTACTGGTCAGCTTTCCCTTATTAAATGAGTGCTACCCAGTTTAACAGGGTCTTTTTTTGTGGCAGGTACATTCCATTTTTCTTGATACTATTCCTGTACTTCACCGGGTGCTTCACTCACGTTAAGGAAGGGAAAGCAATGCCTTTGTCTGCATGGCTTCTTGTGGGGCCAAGTGGCCTGTATTACTGGTGAGTAAATCTAGTTGTGGAGCTGTGTGTGTATGGGGGGGTGGGTTGGGTTGGCCCCGGGGGGGGCGTGTAACCCTCCATGACGAGGGGGGGAGCTTGCCGGCCCCCAGAGTGATGGAGGAGAAGACAAAGACATGAAGAAACGCTTCAAAAATGTGAAAGCTCCCACTGGGTATACATTTAGTAAGAGGGAGCCCTCAGTCTGCCTCCTGAACCATGCCATGGCTAAAACTGATCAGACATGAGATGAATAATTCATTGTAAGCAGTTTGGTTTACCGTAAATTAATTTGTGTGTCCTTTAAAACAAGCTTCATGTTTTCAAATGTTTAATTTCTGTGTCTGCGGATTAGGGGATGGGGGATTACACCAGAAAGTCTCCTTTAATGTCTGGCATGTATCACAGCAGTGTACTGTATAATAATCAACACAACAGCCTTTGAGATATAGGCATCATATCATTAAATAAAAATGATATAACTTCTTGACTTGAAATGGGTTCCAGCTATTGCTTTTATCTACCATCCAGCACTGTGGAATGTGAGGGTACCAGAATCTTGCTCATGAATGATAAACGATGACCTGCTTTTGCACGACTTCTGGCATTCCATTGGTTGTGCTAGTAATGACGTCGGACACGTGGTTGCAAGTGGTTATTTCACATGCTGTGGATGTAGCTCGCTGTGATCTACTTTTTTTATTATTTTTTTTTACACCTGATTGAAGCCATTGAAAGCTAGTCTGGTCTAGTTTTAATTAAACAATGCATGGGGATGTGTCATGAATGATACTCTGTTCTGTATGTGATGGATGTGTGTTCATGAATGATACTCTGTTCTGTATGTGATGGATGTGTGTTCATGAATGATACTCTGTTCTGTATGTGATGGATGTGTGCAGTGCATGAATGATACTCTGTTCTGTATGTGATGGATGTGTGCAGTGCATGAATGATACTCTGTTCTGTATGTGATGGATATGTGCAGTGCATGAATGATACTCTGTTCTGTATGTGATGGATGTGTGCAGTGCATGAATGATACTCTGTTCTGTATGTGATGGATGTGTGCAGTGCATGAATGATACTCTGTTCTGTATGTGATGGATGTGTGTTCATGAATGATACTCTGTTCTGTATGTGATGGATGTGTGTTCATGAATGATACTCTTCTGTATGTGATGGATGTGTGCAGTGCATGAATGATACTCTGTTCTGTATGTGATGGATATGTGCAGTGCATGAATGATACTCTGTTCTGTATGTGATGGATGTGTGCAGTGCATGAATGATACTCTGTTCTGTATGTGATGGATGTGTGCAGTGCATGAATGATACTCTGTTCTGTATGTGATGGATGTGTGCAGTGCATGGTTCCTGATACTGTTGCCGTGTGTGTCTCCTTGGCTGGGGATGGGCACTCACTGCCATGCCTTGTTTTCCAGGTACCTTGTAACGGAGGGTCAGATTTTCATCCTGTACATTTTCACGTTCTTCGCGATGATGGCTATTATAATGCACCAGAAGCGCAAAGGCTTCGTCCTGGACAGCAACGGGCTCTTCCTTTTCTACACCTTCTGCATCACCCTCGCACTCATCGCAGTCTGGGTGGCTTGTTTGTGGAACGACAAGATCTTGAGAAAAAAATACCCGGGGGTTATCTACGTCCCCGAGCCGTGGGCTTTCTATACTTTACACATGAAGGACCAGCGTTAGAACCTCGAGCAATGGCCTCTGTTCTCCAGTGCAGCAGACGGGATATTTTGCTCACAACACAGTACATTATTTCCTTCTGTGCAAAGGTATTCTCAGGCTGTGCCAAGGACTGTACTTATTTTTTTTTGGATCAACAATTCTAGCAAAAGATAGTTTAACTAACTGGTGACTAGCAACCCACTCCCTGGTAAGCCTGCACTGTATTAAATATGCAATTATTGTAAACTCCAGGAGCAATGCTATCTAGAGGAGCTTTTTCTGTAGGACAGACTGAAGAAGTGAGATTTTTTAAATATTCTTTATTGGCTGTACATTAAACTTCAGCATCATTGGCTATTTACCTCCCAGTTAAACAAGACAGAAGAAAGACAGAAGTTATGCCCACAGTAGTTAAAAAAGCACCAGTGCCCATATGCTCATTTAGTATTTTACTTAAACTAAAACTGAAAAATATTTTGTCTGCCTTCTTTAGTCAGAACAAACAGCAGTTTCCCCGCGGGTCCTCCTGGATATGTTATATATTGCCTGCTTGAGCCTGCAATGTTAACTGAAGGCTGGCAGTTTAATTCACAGTGTGACAGTGCAGCCAGATTGCTTCAAGGAGGAAGGAATCTTAAACAAACTGGTAGGTCAACAATGCCTGATTCTTGACGAAGGGGTGTGCCCAGAAGACCAAACAGTCGACTAATGCATTAAACATTTACGTGGGTCAAGCAAAAATGAACATGGTCTTTTACTTGGGTAGAGTACATGAATGTAACAGATTTACAATGTAGCGTTCTGATTCATGTATTTTCATATTCTCTGGTATTCTGTTTGATACTCTGTCCCTCATGCGCTAGCACAGCGCACAGGAACCTATAGGAAGAATAATCGCTCCACACGTCCCCGGCTCTGTAGAGGCCCCCCCGCCCCCCTTCAGTGGCACCCTCTCCTGCCCGGTCTCCCGCTGCTTGTTCGGTTACTGGATCGTTTGGGTTATCCCTCACAGTAGATGTGCTGGTCAGATTAAAACAAAAGCTGAAAAAGACACATCTTTACTACAGAATCATGTATACATGTCGGCTTGGCTAGCTTCTTTATTTATTCTGTTTTTTTTTTAAAGCCTTTTTAAATTGGAAATGAAGGCATGACTTTTTGATGACTCGACACCCTCACTGTACCTTATTGCTCTGCGTGACGTTGTTTATTTTAGTGTGACAAAGTCTGTAAGTTCCACCCCCTGCCCACTTATTTAAAAATGTATTTATTTAGTTAGCATGTGCCGTTGTCTTAATTGTCTAACGCACAGGAACTATAGCATTGGTTTTGTTTTTGATATTAAAGATAATGCTGTTTATTTTTGTTGTGGGTTCCTCATTCCAATGCATCAAGTGCTTCATAAAATAATAATAATACAATAAAATAAAACACTTTTCCTGGAAGACACCATATGGAATCCGCCTCTAATCAAAAGTAAAGTAACAGTGCATGTTACATTTAGAGCTGGTTTCACAGTCCCTGGTTAACACGGTGAAACCAGTCCATGATGTTGCTGATTTCAAGGTCGATACTGCTTTTATCAATCTGTTTTCTTGTTTGAACTTTAGGTCTTACTAGATGCAGTGCCAGCTGTTTCTCTTGTTTGTTGATTTATTCAAAGGGAGACGCTGTTTCTGTTGTGTAATCTGGATCCTGTCAAGTGGGATTGTGTTGCCAGCCTGACTTGGTGGTGAAATGTTTGCATGTGAATATTCCTGTTATTATTAAAAAAAAAAAAAAAAAAAAATACAACTAAAAGCCCAATACAACGTAAAAGTGGTGTTATTTTTTTCATTACTGCTCTTAATTAGTACTATTTTTTTAAATTATTGTTTTATTGTTACTTGAATAAGATTGGGATCTCTTCAAACTTTTGTTTTCTTGTACTACTAATGAATTCTGGGCCATTTGAAACCCTAATAAGACACTTCAGGGTGTGTTTTATTGTGAAACTACCACACAGCTAGGGAGCAGAATCTATATACAGTGCTGGAACTTTGACCCTTTGTATGACATCACAGGGTAATGTTCTGACAGGTGTCATGATGTATCTGTGTGTCTAATGATAAGGTAACCCTAGTCCTGCAGTGACGGAGGCTTTTAAAACATGCTCCTGCTTAACGCAGGGAAGAGGAATCCATGGTGGAGTAGTGGTTAGGGCTCTGGACTCTTGACCAGAGGGTCATGGGTTCAATCCTTGGTGGGGACACTGCTGCTGTACCCTTGAGCAAGTTACTTTACCTAGATGGCTCCAGTAAAAACCCAACTGTATAAATGGGCAATTGTATGTAAAAATAATGTGATATCTTGTAATAATTATAAGTTGCCCTGGATAAGGGTGTCTGCTAAGGAATTAATAATAATAATAAATCATTTTCACCATATCAGTAACTAGCGGCAATTAAAAAATATAAACGGCATGCCACTCCTTTAGATTATTTGAGATTATTTTATTCCTCTGCCCGTAAAAAGAACAAGGAAATAAACGCATTACAGAGATGTCATAAAATATGAGAATCATTAACGCAGTGGCCGTTCCTTAAGGGGACCGTGCTAGTTTTGCATTACCTTGCTTTTACTGCCGTGCTGTATAGATTTGCATGTACCAATGCATACCGTGTACCTGCGCTTTACCATTCTTTAGCTTACGATTTTACACTCTGCTATGTGACTTTAATATCCATTTTATAGAACATACTACAGTAAACCTTTAAAGGGGGGTTGGTTTCATTTTTGCTCATCCCAATGGCTCATTCTTTGGGGTACTTGGTGGAATTTAATGGTAATGCCACCTGCAGTGTTCTTTGGGTTTTTTTTTTGGTCATCTTTGAATTGTGTTTCCACAATACCGTTACCTAATCTAATTGGCCCTCTTGTTTTTATTTGACTCAGTAATTATTACCAGTGCACATGCTTTACATTGTTTGGAGCTCTCCCTTGTATTGGAGCTGTAGCGCAGCTGCTGTGTTGGTAATCGGAATCTTCACGGATGACAGATTGTTTCTATGGCGACGGGGTATTTATTGCAGTTACAGCGGCTCTCTACACACCCCGGTGGAGAGCTGGACTTTAGAACTAGATGAGCTCTTGTGAAGCAGCAGGGAGTGGGGACAACGGCAACAGGTAGACTAGGAGAGACCCGCGCCGCTAAAGCCATGGTAGGTGCAATTAAATGCAATACATGTTTTATATAAATAATATATGTATGTATAATGTAACCTAAATACATATTCATATTTTTGACTTTGTAGGCAAAGTTCCTTACCCAAGATCAAATTAATGGTAAGCGCAGCGTTATGATCAATCTCTCTCTCTCTCTATCTTTTATTCTATGTGATCAAAAAATATTTTCTGATTCTAGATGGCAAGATATTTTGTAAAAAAGTGTAAACCTGATTTAAGATCGATTACATACACCTATATGAAAATGTAAATGAGAGAACACTTAGCATGCGTGAATGTGTGGCTAACTGTCATATATTTTCAATTAGACACTAAATCAATGTGTATGTATTTATTTCACTTAACCTTTCTTTATGATGAACTGATTGTACGACTATAAACAAACCACACTCATTCCACATTGCTCACCCCTGGGAGTCCAGCCCATTTGGACTGCCTTGGCATTTCAGAATAAAAAATACATCAATAAATAAAACAGTGGCTTTTTATTTACTGCCCCTAGAATTCAAGGAGTGTTTCTCTCTATACGACAAGAAGCGCAAGGGGAAGATTGTGGCGAAGGATCTCATCACAGTGATGCGGTGCCTGGGGACCTGCCCAACATTCGGAGAAGTGGACCGGCTTCTTCAGGTGCACAAAATAGGCAAGTCTTTGTAGGGTCTGTTTCTAGCCCTTGTCCTAGCCCACCAGGGAGGCGCCAGCAATCAGCCCCATTTGAATTCTGCTCTGAACAGTTTCCTCCTTGGTTCCCTTGAAAGTAATGACTGGCTGTATGTTCGTACCGTACGATACAAACTGCTAGGGCACAGGTGCCCAATCATGGTCCTGGAGGGCCATTCTACTGCAGGCTTAACCGGTTAACTAATGAACTACTTTAGGGCCTGGGTGGAGGATGAATTGGTTCAATGAATCAATTCAGAACAAGTCTGGAACAAAGACCAGGACTGGAATGACCAGCTTTGGCCACCCCTGGGTTTGGGTGCGTTGAGGGAGAGGACCAGCCTTTAGAAGTGGGTAAATAAATCAGCCCAGGGGGAAAGCCCGGCTGGATTAATACAGTTAAAGAGCGGTGGGAATTAGACCCGCCACTGTTTAGATCAGGGGTGGCCAAAGTTGGCTCTTCCAGTTCTAGTCTTTGTTTTGAACCCAGGTCTAAATTGCTTAATTGAAGCACAGTCTAAAGCAGTTGATAATCTAGTTTGACCTGTTAAACCTGGAGTGGAATGGCCCTCCAGGACCAGGCCTGAACACCCCTGCCTCAGATCATTGAAGCAGACACTTTCTTTATCGAGGGGACCCACCACCCCATCGCGGTGACGAGACTTTATCTAACCCTCTGCAGATAAGAACGGGGAGCTGGACTTCTCCACGTTCCTTACGATGATGCACAGACAGATGCAGCAGGAGGACCCCAAGACAGAGATCACGGAGGCCATGCTGATGACAGACAAGAAGAAGAAGGGCTACATCCTGGCATCGGAGCTGAGAGCCAAACTCACAGGGCTGGGAGAGAAACTCACCGACAAAGAAGGTCTGGAGAGTGAAATAGAATGATGATGTTAAACAATGAAGGTCCAGAGAATGAAATAGAATGAGGATGTTAAACAAAGAAGGTCCAGAGAATGAAATAGAATGATGATGTTAAACAAAGACTAAGATTGCTGCTGTTTAGTGCACTGAGTTTAAAAAAAATAGATCTGGTAAAACAAAAAAAAAGATAAATAAACATTCACTCAGCAGCATTGCATCTAAAAGCTATTCATCGCAAGATCAACAGTAAATGTGGTAGTATAGCTCTGACTGTAATTTATATAATATATATATATATATATATATATATATATATATTTCTATTTAGTAAGCACATAGGCACCCTTGCTTTTACAAACATGGTGAAATTATTTTTGTGGGGGGTTTCCTGTGGGTTTGCTCTTTATACAGCTGCTGCTTTAGGACTAGGATCTGCACTTAACCAAAATAGTATCTTCCAAGCAGATATTACATTAAATTGATTTTCAGTTCAGGTAATCTACAGTATACCGTTATACCAGTTAAATAAACAAACATGTTGGATGCAAAAAGGTGTTGCAGATCATGAAGCTTGTGCATCAGAAATGCTGTAAGCTAGTTTGTCAGTTTCAGAATGTGTAGATGGTAGATGCCTTCCAGCACTGAACTTCATCTTCTTTTTCACTCCTAGTTGATGATCTCCTGAAAGAAGCAAACGTCGGCTCCGATGGCATTGTTCACTACGAAAAGTTCATCGCTATGGTGACCCTCCCACCACCGGACTACTGAGCTTCTAAAGGAACAATAGAAACACACACACACCTGGGGACTCGCTCTCAGCTTTCACATCCATCCGTCTCTTAATTATTAATCCAGCGCTTTCAAAAGGCACTGCGTCCCATTTCTTAATCCAATGCATCTTCCCATGTAATCCATCCCATTTTAACTACTTGTCAAGTGAACATAGATACTGGGGTTTTAATACTGAATGTCAATGGATATCTATCTGCTAATTTGTACTAGATCGAGATGGGTCACAGAAACTACAACCAGGTGCATTTTATTTATTACTTTAAAAGAGCAGAGGTTGTTAAATTATGATGAACCGAGGCAGTTAAGATGGCCTCCCAAGTACACAGATTTGCAGAATCTAAATGTATAAAACTGGCAGTCTCATTTTACTTTGGAGTCAAATTATTTTGTTCACAAGTTCCTTGACATACCACTAGATGGCCTTTAATAAACCCAGTGGTTGCTTAACCTTGCTGCATGTGTGAATGGTTTAATACTATGAATATACACTTCATTATATTTAATTATTCTGAATGTCATATAACACCCCATTAAAACAAAGCTTCTTTAGAATGACTAAGCCATCTGGTCTTAGCATTTTTAAGTATAAACCCAGCTGCTGATCCCAAATGCGAAGCCTTCCGGTTTAATATTGCTTTTAAACCAGAAAAGTGATTTGGTTTATAAAACCTAAGCTTTGCTTTGATCACCTTGTTTAAACACCTTTAAGAACTGACAATGCAAAACCACAGATCTATCTTTACAAGGTTTAGCAAACTAGAAAAATGTTTATTTAAAAACAACAACTTTAGAATGATAGGTTCATGAAAAAAAAAACACACAAATACCAGTTACTGAATGTGTTTTATTACATCTAAAGTTCTCTACATAAACAGGTAACATTCAATAAGTAAACAATTTCTTCCAATGCATGTAATAAATATTTTTCACTTCGTACTTTATACAAACTGACATTGGTCTACTGTACATCTTTTTTGTTTTCTTTAAAAATTCATTGTTTCGGGTTTGGCATGCCATAAAGAATGATTTGTGAAGAAATGTAAGGCAGTGAATGCAGAGATTAGCAGAGCGTGGACTTTCAGGAGGCTTTGCTAGTTGGTTTCGTTTTGGAGCGATTGGAATAATTTGTTTAATTAAAATATTAAACTAGTTCTTCGTGGTTTTGTCGACTTAAAGACAAATAAAAACACTAATTATCTGAAATTATAGATTATAAACCTCTGATTTTCTAAGAATACCATCACACACACACATGTATTATAGTTACATTTCCCTTTAAAGTTTGCAGCAATGTACTGTATATTAAATATTAAAAAAAAAAACACATTACCAAAATTAACTTTTCTTTCAAATACATGTATTCCATTGTAATTCTGATCAGATGCTTGCATGGATCACAGGGGTTTGCTGTGCTGTAACCAAACTCTTAAAATAAGCATGCCTTAGAAAAAAAACCTGATCCTGTTTGAGCCAATTTCATCACTTCATACAGGGCATGCAAGTCTCAGTTATTTAAAATGAAGAAAACGGGCTGTGCATCTGATCTCAAAGTGTTTCATGAATGTAATGCCCAGGACCACCAGTACAATGTCAGCACATTCAACACATTATGTAAATATTTCTGAAAAGGGTACCAGTACAGACTTTCCGGTTACTAAATATTAATACAAAACGCTGTGTCTGGTAAGGATAATTGTGCAACGTGTGGAGCAGTGCGTTACGGACTTACCTGTTCCCAGTTTAGTTTTGTGGCTTAGTCTTCATGCCTTTTCATAACAGGTCAAATTACTGATACGTGTCCCCAATTAGACCAGACGTACCCCCCAACCCCCAATTCATTTCTTAGTGGGAGCACTGAAGCAAGTTTGAACAGAGCTACTTTTTGGAAGCTGTATATTTCCGCTTTATTTTCTATTCCAGGAATAATTCATAATGGATTTTAGTCCAAACACCCTGATCAGCACCTCTGTTCTTGCACTATGTAAGCTGTGAGAAACCAAAACTCTTACTTTAATAGCACGACTAAGAGAAGCACAATTATTTTGGTCTTACTTTTGCAAATGTGTACAAGAGATTATAGATTTTATATATATATATTTATATATATATATATATATATATATATATATATATATATATATATGAACTAGAACTAAACCACGGTATAAAAAATTCCTTGATTTAACACCAAGTTAAAGAAAAAAGAAAAAAACACACTACATTGAAATCACAATATAAATATAAATCAAACTAGACATCTGGCGAGACATTCTTTACTGAACAATCAATGCTGGCAAAGACAAGAAAACCCAAAGACACTTACTATTGTGTTTTTGGACCAAAATCCATTTCGGAACTATACCCTCGATAATGCACATTCTGCCAAGAGGATTCCTGAATTTCAACAGCTCTTTCCTGGGTTCTGTAAAGCAAGGGCTCAGTGGAAACCCACTCAGTATTTTCTTCCCTTTCATTTGACACTTTTCCCTAGAAGTCAGAAACTTTACATAACGGTAAGTGTCAAACAGGATATGTTCTGCCTCAAAGAAATACTATTACTCATGTTATTATTTAGAAATAAAGCTTTGAAGAAGCAGCAAGTGTGAAAGCATTCATTTAAATATTAAAAAGGCTCCTACAAAGTTATTTACATCTTATTGTACTTTTAGAACAGCCAATAAACAAACAAAAACAGTAGGAAACAGACTACATGGGTTAGCATAAGGACAGCAACACAAAATAAAAACATGGAATGACTACATAGATGTAATTAATGAAACTGAACAGGATTCTTATTGTGTGATTCGGAGGTAAAGACCAGCGACTGATATGCTGGCACCCTGACTAGCCAATGAAAGCTGCATGTCAACAATAAAGCCTCAACAATATCCACTGGACTCCAAGATAAATCATTTCCCAGGAAACACAGTAAATTAGTTTCTGAAATTGCGTGTCCGACAAGCAGGGAAGAAAGGGAACATTGACAGCCCATGACTGACAGGTTCCAATCTTGAGGTTAAGACAGCAGGAAAAAAAAAAAATAGTAATACTGCGCTAACAGAACCCGTACTTGCTATGGAAATTTCGTTTTTGTTTTTTTGCCATTGTGAAATGTGTTTTATAAATAAATAGTATGGGAAATGCTACATAGAAATTTACAAAATGATTTAATAAATCTTAAAATGCTACTTTAACAAAATATAGGTTTTTCCATTTAGATTTATTTCACTCAAATTCATAGAGTATAGGCTACTCAGAAACATGTAAAGGAAAAGCTGGGCAGCTCAAAAAAAAGCCATGAACCAACCTTGATGTAGAAATAAACCAAAAATGGCATATTTAATAGAGCTGTGAAACTGTTAGCTGTATA
Source organism: Acipenser ruthenus (assembly GCF_902713425.1). Classification (NCBI taxonomy): domain Eukaryota; kingdom Metazoa; phylum Chordata; class Actinopteri; order Acipenseriformes; family Acipenseridae; genus Acipenser; species Acipenser ruthenus. The sequence continues at coordinate 29,034,565 of NC_081209.1, read as the reverse complement.
CGGTACTCTGTGAAACTTCATATAACTTAAAGGATAACAAAATGATCTGCACGAAAAAAAAGAACACTGTTTTTTGTCAACCGCTGATATCCGAAATTCTTTCGTAAAGAAATATTCCTACAATGATTTAAAACAGAAATTAGGTACTTAACCAAACAATATCAAGGTAAAGAAAATAATGCCATTGATGTGCAAAAAAAAAAAAAAAAAAAAAAAAAAGTATAATATAATTAAAGGACAAAAAATGTGTACGGTGTAAAATCTTCAGCATCCAAAAAACTCAACTGAAGTTACCTTACAGGACAGGCAGTCCTAAGTTTATATACAAAAGTAAAACTGAAAATATATTTTTGTTCTCTGTACACGACGCCATTCTTCTTTTAAAGGAAAAAAAAAACAATATTTTGTTTTTCTAAAACTTAATAAAGCAAATCAGACCACAAAGTTTCTACTCCGGATAGTCAGTCCAATGAAATGACGTCTGGCATGGAGCCGTACATTGTCGTGGGTTCCGTGCTGCTTCGGTTTGCTACGGGGTGGAGGTGGTTGTCTCTCAAGCTGCTGGAGGACACCAGGCTGCTGTTGCTGCTGCTGCTGCTGCTGCCGTTAGCCGGGGCCAGCGTGCTGCTCACAGGCGTGCTGGGCTGCTCCAGGAACATCTGAGAGGAGCTGTACGGGAGGAAGCGGTTGAGAGACGGGTGCAGGATGTCGTGGTCCTCAGACGCAGACGCAGCAGCGGCTGCTGCAGCCAGGAGGGTGGTGCCGTAATGCTACAAAACACAAAGAATTGGAGAAGGGTTGCAAGGAAAAATAGGGTTCCTTGGAAGGTACTTTCGTGTACCTCCGTAGTACTAAAAATACACTTTGTTTTCTTTGTACTTTTTATGTAGCAACATTATATATCTTACTTCCCACCATTAAAACCCTCTATTAGAGAAGGCACCTTTATTTTGAGGAGCTATAATAGGAGAGGCTGCTAATCGAATTGGTGATTCTATCATTCATACAGTATATATTATATATATATATGGCTTGAATTTTTGGGGGTTTATTTTTTGTTCAGTTCGGGGGAGTTATCGGTTTTGAGGTGGGATTTGAACTGGGGACCTCCTGGTTACAAGTCCTTTTCTTTAACCACTGGACCACACAGCCTCAGAGTCATGTAGGATGCAATGGTTTGACATGAAGGGTTCTGTATGAAAGCAAATATTTCTCCAGAATAAACCTCCACATCACCTTCTGCTGAAAAGACCTCTGACAAGCATCTCTGCAGCTTTTAGAAAGATCCCTCTGGGAATTGTATTCTTCCATAATCTGATTGCCCCCCTGCAGAACCCGAAGCAGCCTGTGAGGGCTCTGCTTTTTTACAAAGCTTCACAGAGACTCTGTGGGTAATTTTGCCCTTGAAATAACATGATTTTTTTATATTCCGTTTCATTTTAGATGAGAGTACTTACAAAGCCAGTAGCATTTACCACACCTTACTCAGAGACGCTGTGGTCCTTACTGGAGATTAGTATGTGACCTCTCATAGGCTCTGCATTTCACATGTATGGCACACATGGCACTTTTTAAACATACAGGGCTTAGGTAGGATCTATGATTACCAAGCAACTGCTTGTTTAAATCAACGAAGATACTACAGCAGCAGCAGCGTATGAACATACTGAAAATGCTGCAGCAGGGACTTTATAAACCATTTCAGTACAAACCAAATATAGCATGCTAGGGATCTAATATCATATACTAAACCACTGTTACTATACATACCTGATTGTCACCTTGTAAAAAGGAGAAGAAATCAAGACCTGTTAAAAAAAAAAAAAAAAAATACATACATACATATTACATGCTTTTTGAACAGACATTTTCCTTTCATATATTACACACATGTGGATATATTTCCAAAACAGACATTATTCCACATGTCAGTCCCATCAGACTGGGTCACCATGACCTACAATCATCTCATAAAAAATGCCCATGCACAGTTTGATAGTTACAAAAACGGAACTGAACCGCTGAAAATCAGGTATTATTGCTGTAAAAAAAAAAAAAAAAAAAAAAAAAAAAAAAAAACACCTTTATCACAGCAATGCCAACAGCTGAAGCAGCTTACCTTGCAGTTCATATGGCAATGTGTGGTAAGAATGCCGGTAGTCCTGGATTAATGGAGGAGGAGGAGGGATGTAGCTGGTGTCCACTGCTGACATGCTGGGCGTTCTGGGGGCTGGTGATGCCTGATGGTGCAGATTTAACACCCTGGACAAGAAAATCAATCAATCAAATAGTAAAATTAGCAACAGAAAGGAAAACACCGATCTATTCATAAAACTATAAAATAACAACGCGATTTAAAATAAATAACAGGAACTGAACACAAAAGGAGGAGCAGTATAACCAACTTTTCATTAAGATTATATATATATATATATATATATATATATATATATATATATATATATATATATCTATATATCTATATATCTATATATATATATATATATATAAAAAAAAAGGATTTCAGAAAACAAGCTCAGGGGCCGTAACCTCCCCGAGTGGCCGTGCGTCTCCAGGCCTGCGGTCAGCACTCACCCCTTACTGATGGGCGGAGAGGCCGGGGACAGGGAGGTGCAGCTCCTCTTAGCTGGAGGCTCGTCATCCTCGTCTTCATCGGAAGAGCTGTCCAGCGTCAGGTCAATCACCTCCACCTTCATGCTGTTGTGCAAATTCTGTCTGTGCTCCGACAAAGTGCTTCGACAGGCACCTGCACCACAAAAAAGAAATAGAAATAAGTAACATGCACTTGCCAGCGCATGCTAGTGGGGTTTACTCTCTACACAACTTTGAATTACCTACTCGTCCACGGGACGGAAAAAGTTTAGCTTTGATGTTCCAGTTGTCATATATCTCTCTCTCTATCTTATTTATTGCACTGATCACAACAAAAAGTATTTTGGATCTATGAAAACAATCTTTTGCTTTGTGACCTTAAGTCAAAATGCTTTTTAATTTTTTTTTTTTTTATGACACACAAAGAAACTACGCTAATAATGTCACTGCAAACCAGTCCTGTCATGTGGCAGTTCTCATCTGCTTTACCTTCTACTCCATTGTAAGTTGTCACTTCTTGCACTTCCTTTTTCCATCGCATGGGGGCCCAAGACCCATCCTCTTTAAACTGAATTTCATCACAGTCTGTGCAGCTATTCAAGATTTCCATAAACAACCTAAATGACGCATGAAAAAAAAGATTAAAAAACACCTTCAAAGCACACATCAAAGCACAGAAGCTCCGAAAAAGTTCAATTCCATCAACTGTTTACATTCCAACATCACAAGGATTGTTGTGGGACGGAACACGGAGATCTGTATACTTTAGCTTACTGGCACAATAGTTACAATGCTAACATTACAAAAAAAGAACACCGTGAACTGCTTAATGAGTTCCCTTGTTTGAAACCAATAAATAAGGAGGTGCTTTCTGAACTCCTTTCTAGATTCATTTTGTTGAGCTCGGGATATTAACCCTAGAATTATAGATCAAAACCAGATGGAAACATTTGACAACCTTTATCACTATGATAATTTGTATGATTTACTTTCCAATACAAGTGATAAAGATGGCAGGAGGATTAAAAGTTTAATCCGATTTTCAACACTGCCTCAAAAGACCTGTTATTGCAACAAAATCCTATCCCCCCAAGCCTCCTTAAAAACCAACCACTACATTTGCTCTTTATTCAGCAGAATTATACCCTGTGGCCTTTCTGAGCTGAGACTGTCTAAGATGTTACAATTAGCACCCTTTGAAGTGCGATCTGTTTCTTCATGTGCACTCCTGAGCACTAGTGACTGGTCTGCAATTACCAGACATGGCTTCACTGAGCCTGAGCAGAATACTAAGCAGGACTCCACACAGTGTGTCCTTGTCAGGGGTTAAGTCCCCCGTGTGCAATAAAGCAGCAAAATAATGTATATAAATGGAGCGATGAATACACTTAATCTCTGAACCCTTTCTTTACTTTTCAGAACATAGAAGACTGCAGGCTGCAATGACAAGACAGCTTCTTTATATAAACAGCAACTCCTGACACGATCTGACAGACGTACGTCAGTGTTACAAAAACTAGTAACAATGTTACAAAACAGGTCAAATTGAAGTTAATTTAAAAATCATACTTTAAAAGCAAAAAGATGAATTCATCTGATTTTTGTTTTAATATAATACAGCACAAAGAGAGCTAATTCTCACGGGATGTAGCTTTTTATTTTTTTACTGTTACAGCACAAGTTATTCTGCATCAGTCTGTAAAGCTCAGTAATGAAGACAGTGTTTAAAAAAAGACATTCTGAAGCAAAGCGAAGTTGAAGAGACTGTGCTGGAACATGGTTCAAGTAAAAGGGAGTGCTTTGTTATCCTCTGGATTAATCATTTACCAAGCAGCATGTTCTATAAACATTTCTAAATCAGAAACTTAAGCAGTTATTTGAGATCAGTTATGCAACAGATTGCATGGAGCAGCAACGCTGAAGCATGTTATGTGCATCCCTTTCATGATTGGCTGTTAGCTTGTTTATCATCCGATTTCTTCCTCCCCTCTTCCCCTCCCCCTCCAGCTTTATGGAAGAACCAAGCTTCCTGATTTAGGAATTGGCAAGAAAAAAACAACAAAAAACACCTTAGAATTTCTATGATACACGTATCTAATTAAAAAGAAGCCGGCACTCACCCATCAATGATGAGATGTTCATATGGAGCCTTCTTGTCACAAACAGGACATACCCATGTTGGCTTTTTCTCATTCATCTGTATGTATAGTGTGGCATCGAAGCATTGCAGATGTGAACAAGTCAGAGAACGACATGCAATCGTCAACCGCATTTTCCCAAGCTGTAAGCAAGAGGGATTTATTTTGGCTTCATTATCCAAAAAAAAAAATAAACACCACTTTTCTTAATTCTAAAATGAATCAACATATTTCACATTGTCATGCTTGTTAACGAATCCAGGTAATCATCCCATCACGTATACATTAGATTAACATACTAGAATTCAATGATCTTCTCAATCTCTGGGATGTACATAGGCTGCAGTACTGTATTCTAAATCACCGCTCATGTCTGAACAAGACATTCATCAAGACCTCCAGTTTACATCTCAGATCACTGTCAGGGCATGTCACAAGATGGTTTTATTATTACAACTGTAAAAGACATGTCTAGTTAATGTTGAAAATGCCCTGTTATCAAGGAGCTGAATAGTCACGCTCAGGAGCCGATCTGTCAAACGAGGTTGGAGAAGTTCCCAGAAATGACTGACTCGTTTGCAGAAAACGCAAATGAAAACAAAAAACAAGGAGGGGAGTACATCCTGCATGTCAGATTATTTAGGAGCATGAAAGCAAGTATCTGGGAAAGGATGTTCTCAAATAGATCTGATGAACTCGTTACGAAGCCGTCAACAACTTACTGGACACAACAAGGAGACCCGCAAACTGGTGGTGGCAATTTCACTGTCTGGATCAGCCGTCAACTTCTCTTTAACTGCAACCCAGAAAAGGAGAAGAATAATTCACATCATTACCCGTTACAATGGCTCTAAATCTTCAGCTGAAGGAACAGAAATGTAATGGTGTGGTTTCAAAGCACCAGACAGTAAAACCAGCTTGTTAGACTTGAACACAGAAAGTGTCAAGAAAAACATTTACATAATGTCTGAGTTTCGCCTCCACTTCCTGCTAGGTCCCTTCCTGCTGAAATCAAAAGCCCCATGAAAACCTAAACAAAACCCAAACCCTTTAACCAGTGCTTACAGTGCAGTAAGTAAACAAGCTCTCTGAACACCTACTTAATGCTCTGGAATGATCTGGGTTCCTTATGCCTTTCGACCTAAGTCTTTGTAACAATACTGCTGAGGATTGCTGTTTCACAAGGTAAACTGCCAATGAGTAGTTCTGTGAGGAAGGAAAAAAATAACACTGTTAACATAACATAGCCACTTCACAAATATTTTAAAAACAGCAATCTGATCAATACAAAAACAAAGGACCAGAAAAAAATGAAATAACACTGGTTCTGGAGCTGGGTTAGGTTCGTGCTCAATTGTGTTGAAAATTGAAACTCCTAATTAACAGACATCTAGTTGCAGACACTGCGAATCAATTCAGCTATGTCTTGCCAAAGGCAAAGCTTACATAACACTGTATTCGATGTTTTGATGTGGAAACCACAATTGAAAGACATCAGTGTAAAGATATGTGCTCTACCAGGTTCAGACACGCATATCAGCATATCAAAATAAACCGTAATAAATCCACTTTAAGCTCTCTTGGAATTAGTATTCATGCTTTCTGGTTTAAGTTACAGATGTTTGCAGTATGGTTTACAGGAAGGTTACTGAACAAATGTTAAACTCAAGCAGGTCCCCGTTTCAGTTAATGCCTTTAAATTTTGCTCAGCTAACAATTACATTCAGGTCTTAAAATTGGAAACGAATACCAAAATACAACCTTAAAAATTATAATATATATATATATATATATATTATATATATATATATATATATATACATACATATACATATACACACACACACACACACACGTCACTTGTGTTTTTGTGCTCACCCTTCCAATTTCAGCTGTCCACGAGACCACAATGGTGTTTGGTACTGTTGTGGACAATCTCACCAGTGAGGTAATATTGATCGGTCGGCTGGGTCGCTTTGGCTCTACACCATTTTTGGTTGGAGGAAGGTAGCCCTAGGACATATCAAACCTGAATTAGAGGCACATCATTATACAAGTACCTATACATCAGTTCTGTACAGTGCAATACTTACAGGGAGGTTACATGGCTTTCCGTTCACTTTCACACAGAGATTGGGTGGAAAGTGGTCTTCCTGCGGACAGCTTGTTTCTGATAAACAAAACCTAAAAGAAATAAAATCAGCTGCATATCATAACCAATTTAAGACTGATGCACAGCGCCCATGTGCAAACTGCATTTTCATTACCTGTCTATCAATACATTTAGCTGGTAACCCTTTGGTTGTCTGACACCAGCTCTGTAAAGGCACACTATAAATCAATTGGAAGAAAATCTACAGGTATTTATGATTATTATTTTTTAATAAGTAGCGAAGGCCTACCTTAGCTGAACCTGAACAGTGAAGTCACATTTGGTCCCCGAGATGTCCCTGGTGAAAAAACAACAGCAACACACCATGGTATATAAAATGCAGTTGTACTGGAGTTTGCTGTAGTGAAATCAGTTCATTGTAATGGCAGATTAACAAATGAGATAACAAATTAGACAGTTTCCTGTGCTGAAGGAATATAAAAATTGCAGCGATATAAATAGTAGCTTATTCGATTAGTTTAGTGGTCTGCTGTTTTGAGTGGACTGATCATTCTTATACAATATGCGTTCTGTAGTTGAGTGGGGCTAACCCTCCTTGAACTACATACAATAGGGCTGCAGAGTTGAAAGAGTTAAACATGCAGACTCCAAGGCACTTCCTGTATTACGTGTTGTGGTTTCATGTTACCTTTAAGTTTGAAAGCACTAAAATGGACCGCATAATGCTGTAGAAATCATCCAGCTGAACACAGTGCCTGCATTACCACTCACCCTGCAAACAGGATCTGTTCATCAGAACAATGGCAGTACTTACATTGAGCTGCTTATCTGCTGTACTTGTTGAGGTGTCAATGCAAAAGCAAAACACGTTTCCTGAAACCGCTGGCTATTATCTGAAGCTGCAAGAAAACAAAATATTGTTCATGGATATCAAAAACACTAATTAAAAAACGAAATCAATAAAATGTATGTTTAACAGAAGAGTTTACTATCAGAACTTTACTAAATGCAGCTGCTCACTCTTTTTAAAAGAAGAATTGAATTTAAATCTAGAAAGCTTCCCAATCGCTTCCAAGTGAACTAGAAAACGTATGAACTTGAGGGCCAGACAACTGCAGGGTATTTTGGCATTATCCTGAGGTGCCTAGAACATGCACTGTATAGTATATTGGTTGGATAAACTATATACGCGATCATCAGTAGCTCTAGCTTGGTATGACAAAACAACATTAAAAGCCTTCTTTGCTTATTTCTTACACTGGTAAGTTTAAGTATCAAGTCCATTTTCTCTCTCTTATTGTTGCGGTTATTCTTAAAATTCCTAACAAGTTCACTGCATGACATGATGATGATGAACAGGGTGTGAACTCATGAATTGCCTGCCAGTTACTGAACTCCCTGCTAACTGCCACATCAGGGTTACACAGAAACACACTGTCGTTTTATACCTATCTATACAACAACATACAGCAGGGTGCTGCGTGGTTTAGTTACACTTTCCTAGATATTTTTAAGCATGATTAAAGGAATATAAAGATTTATTTTATATAATCACTTACTTAGGCCATGAAAGTAGCCAATATATTGTTTGCAGGGTTAAATAAATGATCCAGGGTCCAATTAAAAACAGTGGAACTAAGACAATTAGCAAGGCCTGTATTCCTCCCACAGTTACAAAACATTCTGTACTACCTAACTAGCACGGAGGCCTAAATATAGCAACCCAATCATTCTGTCAGTCTAATTTCATCTTTCAACTGGGTGCAAAACTAATCTGGCTGTGCATTGTCAGCTGGAGCCTGGAACAATCACACTTCAAGTTACTTCCCTGGGATCCAAACTGTGTGGACAACTATGGTTCAGTCGCACTTGGTAAAAAAGCAATTGATATTTGTACTACAATAATAAACTGCAGGCCATACCACTTCCATGTTTGTGAGCGTAGGGGAATCAAGGCCACACGATAGTAAACAGAAGTGCATACGGTGTTCACTTTAGAAAAAAATGATCTGAGCCCGAAGAGTGACCATATTAAAAATTAAAAATGCTTCAAAACAGGCAACTTATTCCTGATCATAAAAAAAACCCTTCCTGCAATATGTGCACATAATTTACATCTTTCAGCCACAACATTTATTTATTTTAAAAACCTACATGGAGGCACTTTCAAAATGAACCAAGTATGTCGAAATAGCATCAACATCATTTGGACATTAAAGTACCATACAAATATTTATTTCAATACTCCATTTAAAAAAAAAAAAAAAGATACTAATAAATACCAACTAACTAATGTGATTATCATTTTAAGGTAGATTTGAATGTATGTACTGCTACAGTTGAAGATGTTTAGTAAACAGTAAAGTAAAATGTATCAATAATCCTTTGCAATACCTGATTCAGATGGTTGTGCTGCTATCTACAGTAGGTTTTACTGAATACAAGGTATGATGTAATTGGAGTTACACATAGCACTTGATATTTCGCATACATTTATCTGAATTTTGTAACCCAGGATAATGACATCTCCAGTTCACTGTCCTAACTACAGTTGCCATGGTGCTGTCTGACATTATCATATCCCTGCTTCTTGCGTCAAAAGGAGTCCACAGGAAATAAGCAATAAAAGTAGTGTCAGCAGCCTAATTAACTCTGCTTGCAACCCATTCAAAACTACCCCAGTTCATGCCTTAATGTATTCCTGTTAAGAAGAAAAAAAAGGGCCATTACACAAGCATACTACAAACAGTCAGGTTAAACAAGACCTAATTGAGGGTAACTTATCCATCCCCCAACACCAAAAGAAATGGTTAAGAGCGAGGCAGGTGGGGAGGCAGGCTGGAAGTCTTACCCAGGCTGGTGGGCTTGATGAGTTCATCCAGCATGTCGTAAAAAGGCAGCTTCTGCAGCTTGACGTCGGGATGGACAGGGTGCAGGGCGGAGGTGAGGTGCGGCAGGTCCAGCTCATGTTTAGGTCCCAGCAGCGACACAGGAAGCAGCGTCGAGGTGGCAGTGTGGCCGTCGTATGTGAGCTGGGGGATGCCGGAGGTGGACAGGCCGGAGGACAGGGACGCCCTGGTCGAGTGGACACTAAGGGGGGACAGGTCCGCCGGCGTCACCATTTTGTTTGGAAACCTCCGTCTGTAGAGTTCTTTGATTTTCATTTGCACAGCAGGGCTGCAACCAGCTTTTAATAAGTGAAGGGCTTTTGTAAGGAGTTCGTGTTTACGTCCGTGTTTGTTTCGCCCAGCGTATCCCAGCAGTACTTGGAGCTCTGAAACACGAAGGCTCATTACCATTTGCTAAAATAATGGGGCAGAAAACAGAAACAAGTTATTGATTGTTTAGAATTACAGAGAGAATCCATTGTTAGTTCAAGCATACTGGCAGTTGTGTTTATTTCTGCTATTTCAGACACTTCAAAACCTCTACAGTATGCCTGCAGGGTATTGTCACTAATAAACAAAACTCAAAACGTGAAAGGTGGATTCAGGAAGTGAGGTTTGATATTTTATAGTTGCTTGGTTTTTCACAGGACAAAACAGCTGGCTGTTAAAGGTGAAAGGCAGGTCACTGTATTGAGGTCAAAGCTGTGCACTACCAGCTCGTGTAAATCAGTGGTTTACCAAAAATAAACATACACAATCATAAAAACACACAAGGATTTACAGCACACCATGCAATTAAATGTTTCATATTTCATCTCCCCTGGGTAACAAACCCAATCAGGTATCAGATGACCATGTGACAATCACATTGGAATTCCCCTTGGTATAAAAACTGTGAATGATGATAGGCTCAATCCTTAGACAGGAAATAGGGCTGAAACACCTAGAAGGGTAGAAACTGAGCCCCAAGCAACTATAGCACATTCATGCCATTTTCTTTCTAGCAAAAACCTTCTTCCTTCAACAGGCAGCAGTAACTGAGACTACACTCAAGATGAGACAGCGAACCCCTGAAGGTTCAGTATCCTGAGGAGGGACCGAGGACAGAGTTTAATGGCCTGCACAATGCAACATGCATGCAATGAGGAAGTGGGACAAAGCTAGAGAAGGACACAGACAAACAGCAAACCATAGTGAACGATGTGAAGACGGTAACCTAAATCCTTTGGATCTGAAAGCAGGGACACAATGCAGTATTGGTGCTGGGATAAATGAATGATCACTAATCCGGTTTTACATTTTTAAATACTTTTTCAGTTCATGTTCCAGTATTGTAAAACAAAGGAAAAGAAACCTAGAAATGAAAATACACCACAGCAGACTTAAAACTGTACAGCTGTCCTGATGGCTACCCTTCTCAACAGACACAGGATAGCACAGTCTCAACCCACTTCACTGAAGTCTAGAGCAGCGCAGGAAATGGTACAGGATAATTAGCAGGTGCAACAGCAAATTACATATACTTTGACTAACAAATTATTTGGGAAAGATGGTTCCCAGCACTGGAGTCTGAAACAACCTAATGGCAGGGTGCGCAGCCCCACCCAGTCGAGGCATGTTAGCTGGGATATAAAGATCTGTTTATTTTCCTGATCCGTGGACTGTACAGAACAATCGGTGCCAGTTTAGGGTGTTCTGTGCACACTGGAAAAGGATCTGCCCCAGTGGTTCCCCAGCTCCAGGGTTTTCGTTACAACTAATACTAAAACGTTAATTATAAAGCTTCACTACCTTCCAGTGCACAGTAAAAGCAGACACTAGGTTACAGAAATGTTTGGCTGTGCACTATCAGAGGACAATCCACCACCCCCTAATCCCACCCCTCAAGAAGCAGCAGGGCACCTCTCACTGACAGGTGTCTATCAATTTATATAGTTTAAACCACAAGCACATTAGTCACGCCCTGGTAATCGCTATCTTCCTCGACAGAGAGTTTTATTTCAAGGAGTACAAAGTTGTTAAAACTGCCCTAAGGCCTGTATTGTTGTGTAGGAATGGTACATAACTGAGTGCGTGTTGCTGGGGCTGGGTGTGGGATTGTTACAGAAATGCTCCGTTCAGGATCGGAGTTCACAGAAGGGATTTATCTTGGAGGAGTCCAAATTTACAACTCCAAAAGGCTTGTATGGACGGCACCACCCACAAGTGGCTTACATTAAAACAAAACCTAGCCCTCTCTTGAGTGTTGTTTTAGGGTTAGCTATAAACCTCAGATTGCAAACAGAAGAAATGAAAATAGTTCTACTGAAAGCAGTATGAAGCAGACATCTGAATTCCTAAAGGAGATCAATCACATTCCTCACATTGCGAGGAGGGAGTAAGGTCAGGCAGATTTCAAATTTTTCACTTTTAAAAGGTAAGGGTACTGTACATATAAGAACATAAGAGGAGGAGGCAACACGGCCCATCTTGCTCGCTTGGTTGTTAGTAGCTTATTGATCCCAGAATCTCATCAATTTCAGTATTTCCCCTATGGTCTTTATAGTGGACATTTTTATTGCCTGCATGCAGTACCTTACACTTTTCTATATCAAATGTCATTTGCCATGTGTCTAACCAGTGTTGTTTAGATCATTTTGAAATAACAATCCATTTAGTAAAGAGGTTTTAAATCTCAAATTAAATATTTCAATCATATATATATATATATATATATATATATATATATATATATACACACACACACACACACACACACACACACATATATACATATATTATATATATATATATATATATATATATATATATATATATATATATATATATATATATATATATATATATACACATACACACACATATATATATACATATATATACATATACACATGTATACATATATATATTTTAATAAATGGGCTCACTCTAGACTGTCTGCATATTTCCTTTTTTTTGCTTTTCCTGTTAGAGTCAACGTCTCTACTAAAATAAATCTTTATATGCAGGGTCATCAATGTGGAAAGAAACCCTGAGTATTCCATTTCAAACATGTACAGTGGTGAGAGTAAACAGGTTCAGAGTGCGACAGGTTCAGGGCGAGCAGACCAGTCACACAAGATGAATCTGTTTGTTACACCCATAATATTTACCACTGATGAATACAGGAGGCAGGGAACGGATTACAGTACTATAGCATCAGAGCTTTCTGACGCATACTACAAACATTAGAATAGCCCTGGTCTCATTGTAACCAACAACAAACAGCACTCTACACCTTGTTAACAGCAAACATAGTCATTGTCACCATCAAAGATAGAAAACCCTATTTCTGCACAAATCAACTATGTTACCAGCTACAGCAAAGACACCTACTGCCTGAAAGGAGCTCTTCCATCAGCACTTGATAGCAGAACTTTTGAATAAAATTCAATGGGGTCAAATCAGTGAGTATAAAATACCTCACAAAAGAAGGTAATGATAGTTCAAGTATGGTGCACAACAACTAGCCTTACTCCTAGTAAAGTCGCTGCAGGAATGGCAAAAGTACTGTCAGCTGAAGCAACAGGAAGCCGTAAAGTACTGTCCGTCTGTCTCGGGAGGTTTAAAGCATATAAAAATACAGAGAGAACTCAACCCAAATTATTTCAATAAAGACCACCTGAGGAGGAGAAATGAGTTTTACCAACACCAGACTGACAAAGCTAAAAAGCATGTTTATTTAATGATTCATCTTTTCCCCCATCACTCTTTTTCCTGCTTTGAGAGTGATGAAGCAAGGAACATGGGTGGAGGGGGGGAAGCAGAAGACTGAAATCACTAAATTATGCAACAAAAAGTCAATTCGAACTCAAAAGCATCCTGGCAGTTGATACATTTATAGCAGTCGCTTACAGAGCCTGAAACTGAAAACACCCAGCGATGCCGTACAAAATAAAGCATCCTCTTATTGCTGCAACAGCTGCCTCCAACAAGGTTAAAGGAGTCTTGAGCTGTTCACTTTGTAAAATTGAGAAATTGTAACCTTATACAGTCAAGATCAGACTCTAGGATTTGCAGTGAAGCCTTGTGATTGGCAGCCTCCAAAAATACTGTTAAAGCATTAAAAGTCCATACTGTAGTTTAACCAGTTTACAAATTAAATAGATGCAATGCAATGGCTAGCCCCATTCAGCTACTGTAACTACGATTCCAGAAAAGCAGCATAAAATCACCTTTATCACCACGGAACAACCCTATTCACAGACATAACTTAAACCCTACAGTTAACGGCTGTAATATCTCTGGAAAAGATATTTCAAGCTATGTAAGGAGCTTCAAGACGAGATTACAACAGAGATAAGGTGGTCCTGGACTGCTTATTTAGCATTTTTCAGACAATGAATGTACCCCAGCAACTGTGCTTACATCAGCCATTGAACTACACTGCTAAATAGTATTGCTCTTTCCTGAGGAATAAAAACAAATGGCAGGACACAACTCTGCCTCCAGCTGTCTTCCACATGCTTCCCATGAGAATTTCACAGAAGAATTGGGAGTACCACAGTAGAACAGAAGCCTGTCCTATTCCTAACACTAACACAGCAAGCACGCCATTGTAATTCATCAGCAACATGCTGATAAATGACTGTGTTCAGATCACTGCAGTGGTTTTACTTCAAAGCAGCTGTTTCAGTACTGTCTGTGAAAGAACTGCTCAACTGAAAGCCACTCTATCATTAGTGTTAAATGGAATACCATTGTGATAAAATAGTTGAACAAGAAAAAAAACTCAAAGATATGACAAAGCACTCCCAAAATCGAGCTCCCAATGCGTTTAAGCATTACATGTCTACAGTAGCGCCCCAGCTGAATCTTTTATCTGTCAAAATAATCATGGTAAAAGGATGCTTGTCAGTACAAAGGAAATCTGTGTTTACTGGAGTTACATTTTCACAGTCACATTTGTTTACCATTAGCACTGTGTAAGCTGCCAATTCACAGCATCCTAACAATTAAACATCTTGACAACACATTACTGCGAGGAACACAGACAGTATAGCAAAATTAAAGTCGTGCATCATTTTATTTTCAACGTTTTTTGTCTGACCAGAACATATTAATCTCACAATTTAAAGCTTTAATTCAAAGCAATTTTGCTTACAGGATATAAGACTAAATAATTCAGTAGCACAACAAGCACAGTGCAGAATCAATCTTATTCTATTTAGTCAATTACTAGTCTATCAGCAACAGTTTTACCTTAAAGTAGACCTTTAGATTTTGCTTCCTGACATGCATTTCCTCTACCTCCTTGTAACTGTGTGTTTTCACAAGTGAAGGTCATTATTAAACTGGCTTCTGGATTCCAAAGCCACTTATTATTGTATACATTATTTTTGTCGTCAAGGCACATTCCAGGGTAGGTTAGACCCACAAGAATATACAGATTCCAGTGAAGTATGCTACAGACTACAAACTGTCATTTTAGTACAACATTATAATGGCGTCATACAGATTTTTATTTAATCTTATAGTATATTGTAGAGCTAAAAAAATCAAAGGCACACAATTTGGCTTACTCTAGTCATATTAAACAAACTTGGGTAATGGTTTATTTTATGTACTGTAGGCCTCTAGCACAAAAGTAGGTTTATATTATCTTATACTTCTCACCCTCAGAATGGCTACAAGTAAATATAGTTAATCTTCAAGAAATTGCTGTATTTTAAATGCGACAGACTCTGAGCTACATGTAGTTTATAGATGTTAAGACTGTGATGTGTCGATCAGATTACAATCAGTTATCCAAGAATCTAAGCTCCCAGTCTAGCTGCATCAAGACATCCAAGGATTTTTACCAAACTCATTAAAACCAACTAGATCACGTGGGGAGCATATCAAAACTAGATGGAGTTGATACAGCAAGTTCATTCTGGAGATCTTCGATTCAGCTAGTTAACTGATATTTTTTTATTTTCACAAACTGCAATGTCTTTCCGTAAAGGAAAATCTGCAACCTGAAACCACCATAAACATGTAATTTTCAACCCCTCAAAGCCTCCCACTCACACAGCTGAATTCTCAGATAGGCCAATTAACAGAGCACCTGTAGTTAGGACTGCAAGGCTCAATATTTGATGCCCAGTTTAATTGTAAATATAAATCTATTGTTTAATTTGAAGCAGTCCCAGTTTTGGTGAGCCATGTGAATTATCAGTAGATGCTTAGAGAGCAGGAAATGCAGATGGATATCTGTGAATAACATGCAGATTACTGGCATGTAACAAAATGCCAAACTGAAGTGTAGGCTAAATTGTCACTTTGTTTTAAAAGTACCGACTAACTGCTTGCAAAACTCCCCAATGTAATAATGCCAATTTCTTTCTAAATAGAAACAAGAGAAAGCCCCAACAACTGCAGCTACAGCACAGTGACACAAACATTTGGATAGGTGGTAGCAGGATAACTTTTACATAAACATATTCAAGTGGGGAATCACGACAACTTTTATTAATAATAATAATAATAATAATAATAACAACAAAATAAATAGCGATATAACATAAACTGCAGTTCTGTGTATCAGGTTTATTCTGTATGCTAAAAAAGGACTGGTCAGTTCTAGTTATAGGAGGCTGTGTGGTCCAGTGGTTAAAGAACAGAGCTTGTAACCAGGAGGTCCCCGGTTCTAATCCCACCTCAGCCACTGACTCATTGTGTGACCCTGAGCAAGTTACTTAACCTCCTTGTGCTCTGTCTTTCGGGCAAGACGTAATTGTAAGTGACTCTGCAGCTGATGCATAATTCATTATTATTATTATTATTATTATTTGTTTATTTAGCAGACGCCTTTATCCAAGGCGACTTACAGAGACTAGGGTGTGTGAACTATGCATCAGCTGCAGAGTCACTTACAATTACGTCTCAAGCCTCCTATTCATACACCCTAGTCTCTGTAAGTTGCCTTGGATAAAGGCGTCTGCTAAATAAACAAATAATAATAGTTAGTTTTGCTTGTGCAGACATTGCAAATAAGACCCAGTTTCAGGGTAATTGTTTAACACACCAGTACCCTCCTTTGTTGACTCTTAACATGAAGCAGCTGTCTGAAGATCTGAAGGCCTTTCTTCCCGGTTTTCTTCAGGAGTTTGTAAATTCTTGTAGAATTAAATGAGTTGTTTAGAGCCAAAATAGAAAAACTAAATTCTAATTCTTAACACTACTGATTAGACCGCCAGGACAAGCTGGCTCTCCACAGCAGGAGAGGTTAGAAATGACCCATCTGCAAATAATGAGCTTTCCTCTACACAACACACATACCATACTGTAGATTTACTGACATCAGAGGACTGCATCCAGGGCGCTTACTGGATTGCTTTCAATGTGTATGCAGCGTCGACCACCAAGTTTAGCAAAATGCAGTGACACACTGAAATTGAGCGCCTTTCAGAGGATATACTCGCAGTGCTTAAAAACAGCATTTGGCTCCTCCAGGGCCGTACTGAGCCAGTTTTCTTATCACTGTTTTATATGTATATATGCATGCAACAAGTGCAGTGAACATTATTAAAAAAATACACACAAACCACAATGACCTTGGAACTCTTCCTGTAAATCCTCCACTTCTGAATGAATAAGTGTTGGGATTTCAGACTCTGAACATGACCATACTGGTCCTGCTCCTAAACTCAGCCTCTGGTTTAATATGGGCTTTTAGCATTTTATTTCAATATCAACACTTAACTGTATCATTAAACTCCAACAGAAAAACATCTACAGTACAGACTTCTGACTTCTGGCAGTCTTATCTTAAGCATCCATCAGCAACTACGTTTGTTGGATGCCTGCCTATTGTGAAACAAACAAACTTAAATGTTACTGACGTAAGTGAAAGGGGCTTCGAGAGGGGTAATGCCAACATCAAACCTGCCCGTGTACGTGCTGTGGGTCCTGTAAAGCAGGGGTTCACACACTCTGCTGGCTCAGGGCCCCCCCATGACATGAGGCATCTTGACTGCGGACCCTCACCCGACATTTTGATCCCTTTTGTGAGAGAGGTTGTTTGTTTGCACCGGTAGAAGTATTACTACTTTCATTATGTTCAGGGTCATTTCTTTGTCAGGGTCATTTGGGAGAAAACATTTTGTATGTGCTACGGCCCCTCTGAAACCATCCCGCAGCCCCCCAGGGGTCCTCGGACCCCAGTTTGGGAAGCCCTGCTGTAAAGCATGAAAAACAGCAGTGTCCCCTCCCGCTCTTCTGATGTCAAGATGTGAAGCACATAAATGAGGCTCCTACTCAAAACTTGTAAACCACAAACAATGTTACAGACAATTCAAATAACATGCAATTTGCTTCAAATACTACAGCTTCATCACTTTAAAAAGCCAAGCAGCCAATAAATACTGTAACTCGTCAGCAACTACTAGATTCCCTTAAAGCAGAGCACAGGACAAGTAACTGCACTGTAAAAGCTGTACAGTGTTTGGAAATCCACTAATATATTGGACACTTCAAGTCTTACCAAACCCAGGACACTCTGCGTTTAATGTTTGTGGGAATTGTCAACACAGACTCAATGTATGCATTCAGGCAGCATAAGACAAGAACTAAGCCAGTGAACTCTAAATGGTGAACACATTAAAACAATAGCCAATAGTCCAGGGCAGTTTTTCTGTATGAGCAACGGTCTTACCCTGGATCTCTTAGGCTTTAAAGGACTGTTGTCAATTCTGTTTCCTCTCAGATTCTGATCATGCGTCACCTAGTTGAACTTGAAGAGAAACAGAATTGAATTAATGATCCATTGCAACAAAAAAAAACCTTTAAAAAAAAAAAAAAAAGTCTAGTGGTAAAGTCAGATCTATTGCAAAACAAAATTGACCTCAAAATGTCTAGTGGTAAAGTTTAAAGATATGAATAAGCAGATTAAAAGCAGTAAAGTAAAATACAAAAAAACTTGCAAACATATCTGCTTCTTCAGAGAACACTGACTGAATCTATACAACATAAAACTCAAAGAAAAACTAGTGTAATCTGCAAAACCAATAGCAAACATTTATACAAAACAAATATACGGATAACATATTGAAATGAAATGAACAGGCTACTCATTTCAACTTTAATAGTCACTTTTGTAAAACATTGGCTACTCACAAAATCATGCAGTGTGTCCATATGAAAAAGTGAAATTTAAGTTCCAAGCACACATTAATCAGAAGAGTTGCAAAACTATCCTCCACCCATGCAAACATTCCTGAAACAATCAAACACATTCCTTTAGCTTTTGTGGAATCTCATACATTTACAGGCCAAGTAAAGGCTCATATGCAAGCTGACTGTATGACCGCTTAGTGGTTATGCAAAGGTTCAGGTAATATGACCAAATACAGCAGTGCTTCCGGCAGAAGACTTTTAAAGATGCTTAAACTTATGTACAAAACAACTGTTGCTATCACAAGAGCTTAGAAAGATCCAAGACCTTTGAAACTGCTGCCTGTCTGTCTGTCTAGAAGGGATAACTGTTATTTAAAGATGAACCTGATTTCCATATCTGCAATTACCTGGGCAAGTCCATTTTTATAAACCACCTCAGAAAAATAAGTAATTTTGCTTTTAGTAGTAGAAACACATTTAAATATTATTATGCAAGTGCTTATTCCAAAAATATATACATATGACCCGAAATCAATTCTGCTCCATTATCGAGTTATTAATAAAGCACAGGGCTTAGCTGTAGTGACACGGTACAGCAGTCAAAAAATATCCTCTTTCTTTCTTTTGTTGCAATATCCAACTTCCTGATGCAAGATGACACCACTGGGCCAGCATGCTCTTCTGTATTCTGTCAAGTCAATTGCTTTATTGACCAATCAGTGCTAATAAGATGAAAACGTACATGGACTATAGGATGGCCACAATTGATTTTCAGGTATTCACTTGTGAATTACGATGCTGAATGGGAGACTGGGAATGCTGCTCACATGTTATTTATTCAAATAAAATAGGATCAATTATGCAAGTTTGTTCTTGTTCAGGAAAATACTTGGACAAATAATGCAAATCCTATCCATTAATTTGACAGGGCGTGCTCTGGCCCGAGGATGGAGGACGATAAGGAAAATACGTTCATAGTAAAAGACCAAGATTCGCTGTTCAAGGTCAGCGGTGTCCTAAGTGACAGGGTTGCTGCACTCTGGTGTGTACATGGAGTAGTGAGGGGGGTCTCTACAGGCTCTTTTCCACCAGCTGTGTCTAGCTGCTGAAGAGCACAGATTGACATGCATGCAGGGGTTCCTAGCACTGCTCCAGCCTGGTCTATCCCTGCGGGAGTTGAGGCAAAGAAAAAGGCACCAGAAAGTGGGGAGGGACTACAATGAAGTATAAAAAAAAAGAATGGTGCCATATTCCACCACTGCATGTACTCTACAGCAAAAAGAATGGAAGTTTGACTTTGAACTCGAGTCTTTAAAATCACTGGAGTCATAATAGGGACTACTGTGACTACACAGCTATAAAAATCTTATTGAACAGATCTACTGTAAAAACTCCCATGCAAACACAGTATTTCAATGAAGGTTGTTGCTTAAAAAAAATGAAAATGAAATATTGTGGTTATTGAAGAAAACCATAAAAAGGCTGGATTTTGTTTTTGTGAAACTGCATACCTGTACAGACATCATGCTAACCCAATCTGTTTGAACTCTAGCAAATATCACATTTACAGTTTGAATTAAACTGGTCAACCACAACAGCTCTGTCATTTTTGTAACTAATTGTGTTCTAGCTCCCATATTTATACAGATGATCCTTGTATTCTTTCTGGCTGCTTTTATGCATGTAAAGACAGGTATTGGAAGATGAATATTCCCTCATACTGCACAACACAGAAGAGCTAAATCACCTGCAGTACATCTTGTTCCAATCACTGTGGAGGCACCGAGCTGATATGCAGCTTTGGATAAGTAAGGAACCCCTAAGCTGTTTAATCAAGCGTCAGAATCTACAGGAGAAGCACCAGAGGTATTGTAAATATTGCACCACGTTTTAAGCTTTAACCTCTGAGCATGTCTGACTTGATTACCTCTCAAAACCCTAATAATCCACACATCTACAAAGCCTCCTGCATCATTCCAGTGCACCAAGCGTTGTGTTACTACATTATAAAGTCATTACTTACAGGGGAATACGGAACACACATTCAAAAAATGTAACCACACAGCCAGCTTCCTATACAGTACGAATCATTACTGTATAAAACAATGTCTATAAATATAACCTGGGTGAAAATATTTGAATAATTCAGTGGCAGCTGTACAAATCAATCTTTTTCTAAATAGGTCTACAGTAACATCACAAAAGTGATTTTATTTTGCTCGCACAGAGGAACAAATCTATGAATAGATGAGCATTAAAAAAAAATGTATAATGATTATCCTTTAAAATTAGGAACTGCATGCAGGATATTATTTTACTTTCTGACATGCAGCAGCCCCGAGCTAGTTAGCAACCCCACACATGTCATTGTTCAGAGTGTGGGAAGCTGTAGGTTGGTGCCAGGCAGTGTTTGGTCATTTTAAACATCCCACATACTGGACGAATAGAAGAAAACATGTTCTAGCGTGGACCATGAAACGATATTTAGTGTCCAGTCCACACTTTAGCCCCGCTGCCCACCTAAACATTGTATCTAATGATGAAAAAGTGTTGCCAATATCCAGAAAAAAAAAAATCCCCACTCACGGTTTACTTTTCAATTTTAGCTAAATGAGACGCTTTGCATAAACCTACCGGATACAGGTAACTGTGCAAGAACTACAGTGCAGAGTTCAGCCACCAATATCACTGCAACTATACTGTAACTCAACACGTTCCACTATAACCTTTACCACTTCACAAAGAAGTTCACGTATCTCCATATGATTTCATTTAGAGGGGATGTTATATTTTACATATTACAAACAAGATAGAATGAGTAAAGACCCAGAAATTACTGGATTCATAGAAGCGGAATAATAATAATAATAATAATAATAATAATAATAATAATAATAATAATAATAACGTATACAGTAGTGCATGTTCATCCACTTCGTTATTTACCAAGTTATAACCATCTTTTTTTTTGGAAAAATATTTAGATTTTTTTTTTAAACTAATTAACGACACATGTTTATTTATACCTTTCTAAATAAATAAATAAAACCATCACATGACAAAAGTTCCGTCAACGACTAATTCCACGCATATAAAAGAGATAGCCTAACAAACAAGCTTAATAGATTAAAATAATGATAATACAGGACGTTAGAAGGAAATGGGTTACGTCAAAAATAAAAAGCAGACAATGTTCATTGTAATTCAATATCACTGCCAAAATTATAATGCAATGTAAGTCGCCTAATGCAGTCTGGCAAATAAATAAATAAATAAAAATAAACCATTTTACTACATTATTTTTAAGAAATTAAAAGCCTACATAAATAGTTACGTCCTAGCTGCACAGGGGTTTCTCATTTGGGTTTTTTGTTTTGTTTTTTTTAATTATCGCCCTTTCCACACAAAGACGAAACGATAAGGAAAATACGTTCATAGTAAAAGACCAAGATTCGCTGTTCAAATTCATACAATATCACAATCTGAAAACAAAAGAATTTTCGGTGGCCAGAAAGCCCTCCAGCCTGCTGAAAACGCCATGATTGTACATCCACACAATATCACGATGGGGGGCCCCCCGTCTCGGTTCAGAGGAGTGGGGTCACGCCAGCCACCGAAACACAATCACACACACACACAGTACAGCACCGCACCGCTTCAAAACGCGTCGATCACTACACACACACACACCATCCGACAGCAAAAACACGAACTACAACTAAACCACATGACAACACAATCACACACACACACAGTACAGCACCGCTTCAAAACGCGTCGATCACTACACACACACACACCATCCGACAGCAAAAACATGAACTACAACTAAACCACATGACAACACAATAACACACACACACAGTACAGCACCGCACCGCTTCAAAACGCGTCGATCACTACACACACACACACCATCCGACAGCAAAAACATGAACTACAACTAAACCACATGACAACACAATAACACACACACACAGTACAGCACCGCACCGCTTCAAAACGCGTCGATCACTACACACACACACACCATCCGACAGCAAAAACATGAACTACAACTAAACCACATGACAACACAATCACACACACACACAGTACAGCACCGCTTCAAAACGCGTCGATCACTACACACACACACACCATCCGACAGCAAAAACATGAACTACAACTAAACCACATGACAACACAATCACACACACACACAGTACAGCACCGCTTCAAAACGCGTCGATCACTACACACACACACCATCCGACAGCAAAAACATGAACTACAACTAAACCACATGACAACACAATAACACACACACACAGTACAGCACCGCACCGCTTCAAAACGCGTCGATCACTACACACACACACACCATCCGACAGCAAAAACATGAACTACAACTAAACCACATGACAACACAATAACACACACACACAGTACAGCACCGCACCGCTTCAAAACGCGTCGATCACTACACACACACACACCATCCGACAGCAAAAACATGAACTACAACTAAACCACATGACAACACAATAACACACACACACAGTACAGCACCGCACCGCTTCAAAACGCGTCGATCACTACACACACACACACCATCCGACAGCAAAAACACGAACTACAACTAAACCACATGACAACACAATCACACACACACACAGTACAGCACCGCTTCAAAACGCGTCGATCACTACACACACACACACCATCCGACAGCAAAAACATGAACTACAACTAAACCACATGACAACACAATCACACACACACACAGTACAGCACCGCTTCAAAACGCGTCGATCACTACACACACACACCATCCGACAGCAAAAACATGAACTACAACTAAACCACATGACAACACAATCACACACACACACAGTACAGCACCGCTTCAAAACGCGTCGATCACTACACACACACACACCATCCGACAGCAAAAACATGAACTACAACTAAACCACATGACACACACCTATTGAATTCGGCACACTACAACGATAACAAATGCATCACGCTTCACAATACTACACAAAGTATTTAAACATGATGAAAAAAAAACCTCAATCTTACAAAATAAATAAAACACACACACACACACACGCAAACCAGTGTTAAAAACGTTAGAGAGAGTGTCAGAATAGCAACGACTAGTTAGGCTCATCACCGGACTTTGAAACCATCACTTCATAATTATTCAGTTGTATTACCATCGTGTTGAACCGTTACACGGTGCTGCCTGTGCCGTGATCCCACCTTCACTGCACTTAGTGCACAACACGGAGCATTTATCACACAAGAAAACACTATCATAGTTATGCGTGCATTTTCACCCCGTTTATTAATATTATTATAAAGCGTACCTGCACAAAGGCGCTTGAATCAATCCGCACAGGCTATCTGGTTTGTATATTAAGGCGTCATCGTCACAAAAAGCCCACCTCGTCTGCAGATTTGAGCTTCAAAGGAAACCCTAACAACACAGACCCGACTTCACCAGCCACTACAACATCAACAAAAACATGTTTCAGGCATCGCAGCGAACCACAGCGCCACTTCCATTTCTGCACGTTATATCGGTCTACTCGAGCGCCTAAACGTGTTACGTGCGGTTCTACTAAGAGCAGAAACGCT
The DNA here is from genome assembly GCF_902713425.1 of Acipenser ruthenus. Classification (NCBI taxonomy): domain Eukaryota; kingdom Metazoa; phylum Chordata; class Actinopteri; order Acipenseriformes; family Acipenseridae; genus Acipenser; species Acipenser ruthenus. The sequence goes on along the minus strand of NC_081209.1, from coordinate 29,010,047 downwards.
TTTCGCCAGTTTAATAACGAGAATTAACCGATTATATCAAATGTGATTTAAAGCTGCGCTTTACCTTCAGTTCCGCACTCTCCGCCATCTTGTTACTCTTGGCGCAGGCGTGATCAAGCCCCCCGGCACGTGGGCCCACGCACGGGACGTCGACGTTGTGACGTACGATTTTAAATACAAGCGCCTTTTTCTCTAACTCGTGGTGGTGATGGCTAGTGTGCAAGACGCATTGCTTAATTCCATACCCGTTACCTGAATTCAGGGCTTTAAGAGTTTGTTGCAAGTACATACAACTTGAATTAGGTCACAATACTATGGTAATATATATTCTGTTTATATTTTTGTTATTAGCAGTGTACTCTTAAAATCTGTTTTAAAAACTTGGATTGAACATTCTTTAGCACAAGTTATTAAGTCTATACAAATCTGGGAGTGTATGGGGGGCTCTGTCCATCTGTCTGCATGTCTAACTTACATTTTTGTTGCCACCTCAATAACCCTAGACATGCCCTTGTTCAAAGTTGAAACTCTCTAGAAATCCTGCAGTCATCCAATAGCTAACATTGCTAATATTACTATTAAGGGATGCTATTCCATTCTGTCTGTAATAGCTCTTTTTCCACTAACTTTGCAACAGCAGCTGTCTCTCGTGGAGACCACTTTCCTTTAGTTTTGCCATTGCTGGTACATTCATGATGACAACAGTCTAGGAGCAGCCTACCTAATAAAGTGACATTTCAGTTTGAACTGCTTGAAATTGCCTGTGTGACACATGGCCCCTTCCGTAATAAAACATACCTGTAAGAGTGCAGACTGTCAGAAGGTAGACACCACACAAGGACTGAAATGTCAGTCCCTTCCCTTATAAAAGTGTCCCATAGTAAAAGCGTAATAAAGCATGGTACAGCATAGGTGAGCGCTGTAAAGCACAGAGGTATGGTAAAGCCTATTTAAAAACATGACAAACCAGGATAAACTACTGTGTGCGTTTGCTTTTCAATTTGGATGCAGTACAATAACGTACAAACATGTTTCCCCTACTTCCACAGAGGAGGTGTGGTCTACACACCGTGTCACACAGCCCCACCTGACTGCTAATGCAGAACTTGAGAATTGCAAGTAGGGGTGAGGCTCTGATAAGTTTCCAAATATGTTCCTAATTTGTTATGGTGTTGTAATTTGTGGAAACTGGCAATTTGTTTTTTGCCTACAGCTATTTTCACTTTCTAAAGATCTGCACCAGCCCTCTCGGTTTCTCAAGACACTCCCAGCGTCGACCACGCTCAGGATTTGGTGTAACGGCAAAGCCTGACTGAGTCCAGACCAGCAGTTCAGTTCAGCCCTGCCCTGGAGAAGCAGATAACACATTGAGGCCCACCACTGGGGCATGTTTCTGTAATAACTCCTGGGGAATAGATGACATTTCCTTTGCTTTTTCTTTTTTTGTGGATGGGTTTCACAAACATATATTACCCCTGTATTTCTTACCTTATTTAAAACAGCCGATTGCGACCTGCTTACCGACCATTCCTGACAAAGAACTTAAACACTTTCATGAATGAAATATTGAAAACAGCTGAAAGAAAAAGCAGTTTTGGACACATCATAAATATATTGTCAAATGTTTTTTTTTTTTTTTTTTTTTTTTCCCATTGCTTTATATGGGGGGGAAGGGAAATGGCATGCTCATAAGAGATCATCATGCATTTGCATCTTCCATACGTCCCCATATAAAGACAAGAAGAGAGTGTTTTAAGCTGTCCCCATATGGGGTCGCCATGCATGAAAGGGTTAATGACTAAGTAGCATCAAACATCAGTACTATTGCATGGAGTGTGCGCTCATTCGGAATGGATCTGTTGCGTCTACATTGAGTTCTTACAGTTCTGGGTTTGATTTGGGCGTATCCTCACAACCTTCCTCATTCCACTCGAAGCATGTGACAAAGTGACTTCAGCACTGCTAGCCCCGCCTACTCTACATATCCACTGTGCCGATAGAGAGAGCGGGCTGGCGAATGTGAAAGGTGACGTTGTCACATGGGTTCAATGGAATGACGAAAACTGATAAGCTCGGCATTTAAGATTCTCCAAACAAGCAAGCTGGAAGCCAGAACCACAGGATTGTTAAACAAATTAAATAGTCAGGAAAATATAATAAAAAACATCTATTAAAATGACGTTTGAAGCCGTTTGCTGTTTAAGTATGACACGTGATTGTGGGAGGATTGAGCCCGCCTCTGAAAATGGCCATTTAGCCACCGCAGTGAATAGAACCATTAATTAGTACTGTAACTAAAACATCATTTGTAATGAGAATCAAAATAGAAATGTAAAATGTTCAGGTTTACGGGTCATATGAACTCCAAAGGTCCACAAATATTGTATTCTGGGTGTTTTTTTGTTGTAGTTATCAACAGAACCGTTTTTTTTTCAGGGGAATTCCTGGCTCCATAATTCATTTGGCCGTGTCTTGGTATATAATTCCTAAAGGTGGCCTGGTTGAGATTCTGCAAAAAAATGGTGAAGTGCAATTTACATCGGAGTCCACCAGATGGCGCGCTTGTATTACGAGAGTGATGTCAACAGTCTGTTTCCTTCACCTCTTCAGTTAGCGTGCAGTGTTCGTTCCAATGTCAATATCTACTGAAATATTTGCAAACACGCATTTTAATTTACATTCTGTGGTATCACATTGGAGTACACTACAATATGGACCTTGCTGGTAATACTTGCACGGCAAATAACCAACAAGACAGCTGACTGACAAAACAGCAGAGGGCTCAGCCTGTGCACACCATGTTCCGCGCTGTACACACCGCAACACTCCATTCCACTTCTTTCCCTACTTCGTTTCTAACCCCGATCTTTGCGAGGTGCCGCTGCAACAGGAATGTAGTGTGTGCAGACAGTACTGTGCAGTGCATCACAATTCGAGGACCGTTACAGTCCTGTCTCTTTATCAAAGCAGGTCTCTGCACATAGATACCTGCATTGCTGGTTCATGTGAGATTGGCAATATGAGTCAAATGAAAATAAGTTGCGTCTGCTGCGCTCCAAGTCCCACCCAGTTGAATACAATCTGGAGTACATACTTTAGAAAAAGATCTCCCTATGTAGGCATGTCGAATAGTTCAATAACGTCAATCTGCCACCGCTGGTTTTTATCTCGGTGGTGGTGTATAATCTGATATATCACACGGAGCCACAAGCATTCTGTATACAGGATGCGCTTTTTGGTTAAGCATGAATAGCTCTTTTCACGGCGCGCGATTCACGAAACAGAAAACCAAACAAATAGATTGCAGATATTATTTGCCATTGTTTATCTACAGTACAGTCAGAAGTACCGGCGGGCAGTTTCCTCCGCGCTTAGCCAAGCCACGTCGCCACCTGGTGGCCAGACCAAGTATTGAATAAGAGAGAAGTTATATTTTTCAGTTCGTAAGTTATTCAATTGGCGTAAGCAAACGATTGTATTATTATTATTATTATTATTATTATTATTATTATTATTATTATTATTATTATTATTATTATTATTAGTTGTAGTAGTAGTAGTAGCAGCATTTGTTTTTTTAACATATAAAGGATTGAACAACATCGTATGTTTGTGATTATGCATTATTGTAAAGTATTATTTGTAATATTAAAAACGAATACAACTATAGCTCCAATTCCACTTATTTTCTAATAAATAATAAATAATAACTATAACATGTTTGTGCATTTCACAAACTTTAATCGTTACTGTTCATGTCACCAGTTCTGTTGTACAATGCATTGGTTACAAATTCTGATTTTAAAGACAGGATTGCTTCACAGACGATACACCTTATTTTACTGAAATTGATCATCGATATAAACAGGCAGGTATCAACATATCTTTCACCTGTATGTGCCAGACAAAGATATGACGTTCAGACTCCTCCAGTCTTCTCGTGCGGCAAAATGATTTCCACTTTCAGGAAGCATTTGTGTTTCTCAGCAGCTTCCTCTGCGTTTCCTCTCTTGAAATGCTTGTTTTGTTGTCATTACCCCAAAAGAGCACAGACCCGCAATCAGATGAGTTCCAAACGAGATGCTTTTCATTTTTATTGTACATGAAGTCAATGGAGTTGCCTTATTTAAAGTGCTTGACATCAATATTATACAGTATATCTTCTGATACGGTGAAAACAAATAAATAAATCATTAAAATAAATAAAGAAATAAATAACTGAGTAAATAAATAAATAAATAAATAATCCAACAAATACTGTTTACTAACAAAATCACAGTACATTTCTACTCATTGCACGTAGCCACATGTTATATTAATATGTATTTAAAGAAGTGGTGGTCGGCACACAAACATATAAAATTCATTGCAGAGGTCTCTTTATAGCTTTATATTAACAATCTACAGTACATACATTGAGCCTGGGATTTCATTGTGCCATATTTGTTTTGAAATTATCATTTCTTTAGCCTATATCTCTCGACTCAATTATTTAGCTCGTTTGTCGTGTGCCCTGAAATTGCATCATACTAGTCATAGTATTTACAAGTTTATAAATGGCTTGCTCAGTCCAGTTACTGGGAAAAAACGAAGAAGGTGGTGTCAGTGGGTATGTACAATCTCCACATGACTCGAGGTTGTCGTGAGTGTGTCCTTTCCCGTATTTACACGTGTAGAGGATGGCTTGTGCTCGTGTCAGGGACTCGCGGGTTCTGGTCGCGCATCACTGCGGTAGAAGGGGCGGTTTGAAGGAGCAGTTCCCGGTGCAGTGCCGAGGAGTCAGCATCTTACAGGAGAAATGGTGAAGCGCATCGTGAGCTTCTAGGTAGAAAGGCAAACAAAACAAAACAAAACAAAAACGCATGTGTTTGAATTAAAAACCACATTTGAACTTGTTTAAACGCATATCACCAGGGAACGGCAAGTTCAAACAGATACTTCGGAAAATTACTTCTTTTTTTTTTACATTTTTTTATGTTACAAATAATATAGCCGACTACAGTTTGTATCAATGTTCTTCAATCAAGTTGTTTACAAGCATAGTAATAATAATAATAATAATTTATTTCTTAGCAAACGCCCTTATCCAGGGCGACTTAAAAGATATCACATTATTTTTACATACAATTACCCATTTATACAGTTGGGTTTTTACTGGAGCAATCTAGGTAAAGTACCTTGCTCAAGGGTACAGCAGCAGTGTCCCCACCGGGGATTGAACCCATGACCCTCCGGTCAAGAGTCCAGAGCCCTAACCACTACTCCACACTGCTGCTAATAGAAAGCACATACGCATTAACATCCCTTAACGATTATTAAACTAAAATAGGCAAACAAATCAATCTTCCATGGTATATTCTCAGTTCAAGTGCATAGTACAGTAGCGCGCGCGCACGCACACTCGCAGCTATGATTATTATTTTTTTTTTCCCTGCGGGCGTTCTCGAACCCCTTTTTTGGGGGGAGGGGGGGGGGTGTGAGGGTGTCTGTAAAGAACCATTCTTAATGCTCAGCCTCTTTAGAGCGTCCCGCTTCTCGCTGAACTTGGTTTACACTCGGCGGTGTTGATTACTTTAATATTTCCATATAAACTGTAATGATTAATTACCTTTTAGCTTTTGTTGAATAGCATACCGAGTCTTCCTCTCTTGATCCAGCTCGTTACACAAAGTATCTGTGAACACAGGAAGAGTCAACCAAATCAATTCGGGTACAGTTTAGGAAACATGAAAGGACAAACTCAAGAGTTCTCCTTAAATAGCTACTACTACTACTACTACTACTACTACTACTAATAATAATAATAATAATAATAATAATAATAATAATAGTTGCGTTGATAACGTATATAAAGAAGCCCCCTATAATTTTATACTGTGTATTGTGCTGTGAGCTCAGGTTTGAATTTCGACGACACGGAGTGACCCTGTTGAGATACTCAGTTTGATTATTATTGCACAATGGGGTCTCCGTGCAGTTTGCACACTTGACTCGAAACTATCCTAGACTATTCAAACGGACAGGCAGTGCAGAGCGGTTGGGGATTGCATATGCAGTGTTGTTTGGGGTCTCCACTTTGATCCACAGCATCACTCTATAAAACCGGAGCACGCTTAAAGATATCATGCCGTTGTAACTGTAGAATGATGCCTCACCTCGGACAATCTGGAGTTGTTGAACCATCTCCTCTCTGTACGACAACTCCCTTTTCATTTGATCTTGAAAATTATCTGTGAAGCAATCACATATCATATATTTCATTTGGTTTGTTTTTTGAAGCCACCGTTCTGCGCATGCGGGTAAACGCTTTATATTATTTGCACTGTATATTACAGTTCAAATTATTATTCTTAATTTTCTGTTTTAAAAAAATATATATATATTTTTGGGTTTCTATTTTGCAGTATTTTCTGTTTGTTAATATTGTGTAATTATAGGTGTAATATTAGGCTATACGATATATATATATATATATATATATATATATATATATATATATATATATATATATATATATATATATGTTTTATAGTTCATCTTCGAAGCAAACGACTACATTAAACCTATTAAAAGTACCTTTGAGACTTTGAAATTCTCGCTCCAGCTTTTTCCTCAAGTCCATCTGTTCTACGAGGAGTTTCTGCAGCTCGTCTATAAAACAGACACACAGAGATAGTATTTATACTGTCCGGTACACCTTGAAAAGCACGACTCATTTGCTTTGCACTTATTCCGCCAAACGGGCTTCACATACCGAGAACATCGGCGTGGTTTTAAACGAGCGTTAGGCTCCCATATGAAATTATTTTGCATTTTGCAAACCTCTATACTTTTGAAATGTATGCATCGTCTATTGTGCTCTCTGTGCGAGTTGTCTTCTACGCACTTGGAAACGACACGATGCAAAATAAATAAAGTAACTGTGAACATCTGTAATCGAGAACACGTAACCAACGCATTTGCACAGAAAAATACGTTTTAAAACCAATGTCCGGTTAAACCGCGTGCTAGATCTGAATAAGGGTGTGTAGGCGTTGTTATGAGGCAGCATGCATCCTTCACTTGTGTATGATACTTCATCCCTGTCAATGCATTGTAGTGCACTTTATAGGATTCGCCAGCATCAAAACATAACATATACTTTGTTGTAACAAGAGTAATTCTATATGAAAATAATAATACTAAAACCCCCTTCATGTGATTCATATTAATGTAGCTTTGTGGAGGTTTGCATTTGGAGGTTTGGGTTGTCAATATGGTATTCAGTGTATCTGCACGCACATTATACAGTAACTGAATGAGCGTTATATTTTGTGTAGATATATTATATCAGGGGGGTTGGGATGAGCGTCATATCAAGTCTATTTAGCATTTGGTTTACGCTCACTAATTACAGAATTAGTAAGCTTGTACAGGCATAGCGTCACCAGAGCCGATTAAAGACAGTGGGCCACATAAATAGAATGATCATAGGCTCACTTTGCCGCACAGCCCTGTAAAGCCATTCATAATATTAATATATCGGAGCACAGGCCATTTCATACATTTTCCACAGTCTGAAATATATATACATATATATATATATATATATATATATATATACACACTCACACACACCATACCCTAACAAACAATTCCACAAGCTTGCAAGGAGATTATTATTATTATTATTATTATTATTATTATTATTATTATTATTATTATTATGCTCACCTTTAGCCATGTTTTCAATATCTTTCTCAATCAATTGGGCTCTCCCCATGTCGCTTCGACCCCCGTCATCGCCTGTACATGAAAATTACCCCGCGTCAGAAACGTTTGAAAAAACAAGGCATTCAAACAGACTTCATTGTGGATATATGTATGTAATTACACTTCTCATGAGCAATACCTTCAGAAACATCGCTATAAACAAATGACCATACCTAAACAAAGAGACCGTGTTAGTGGGTATGAACCCGTGTCCTGGTTTATACCATGCATGCCCACATTGGGAATCTGTACTGTATGGCTAAAACAGTCAATGCAGAGAAGGAACGAATCTATCAGAATTCATTAAATATTTATTTTTATATTAGCTGCAAGAGACATTCGTTTAACTGTGACTCAAAGCTTCTTTTATCGTGGTGATTAGTTTTTCTTATCTTATAAATGTGTTATAAATTAGTCTTTGTTTCCCTTCATAAAACAGCCATGAAACGCAGCTATAACGATCTGCTCCGCACTAGAGATTCGGCTTGGCATGTCTTCAGCACAGTACAGTAACCAAAGTGTGTCGCATCAGGCCAGTTGGTCTACCTTGTGATTTGCAGCCTGTTTATTTGTGTATTGTCTTTGGGCAGGGCCAACTCGGGGCTTAACACGATTCCCGTGTAGGTCTATACCGTTTAAAAGCAAGTCTACCACACACACTGCACACAGAAAACATATTTTAGACACCTACCTCTATCCACACCTGCGGGACTTTCGTGGGAGACGTTTCCTTGATCCTGATAAGATTTTCTTAACTCCTGATCCTCTTCTGTTGAATTAGCGTCTTCCTTACTTAGTTCTTTAAAAGATATAAACCGATCATCAGCCATAAGCATCGAAAGTACAATCAGAATCTGCGCTTAATTACATGGTTAAGGACAAATCTAGTCTTGGGCACAGTAATCGCCTTGCGTTCCGAAAGTAGCGTGTTCCCCTTGAGACTCGCGTAAGGAGAACATCTGTGATGTTGTTTTCATTCGGCTTCAAGACGGACGTTTCTTTACAAATAACGTTTGTAATACAGCTGAATGATAGACCTCGATATCATGACATTCCCCATCGACTCTGTAAAGAACTCAGCAAACATCTGAACGCAGCAGAGTTTAAGTAGGCTACATCATTGCAATTGTTTGAGAAAGTGTTCAAATGTTAATATGAAATTCAGTATACAATACAAAAATACAAAAATGTGTTTAAAATATGTTATGAGATTTATGTTTATTTATGAAACATTTGGTTTACAGCGCTGGGTTCGTATATATCACTCAAATCTGTATAACCGTAATGTATTATATTAAAAAAATGTATTATAAAAAAAATAAATAAATAATAATAATAATAATAATAATAATAATAATAATAATAATAATGACTTACTAAAATACACGAATGGATATATTTGTCGTGGTGACTTGAACGTCCTATATCGCTGTACCAGTTCTACAGTGAATATATAGAGACAGTAGTGGCGGGCCTACCATTCGCCTTAACAGGGCTGCATATGTAGTTGGGTCCGGTTACAAATGTAGACGGATTCTTCGGAATCTGCACGTGCTCTTCTCTTTCATGTGTATACACCTGCAAAATGAATCAGACAATTACATGTAATTATCCTCAATTCTGTTATTACTAATTTACTCCGCTGCTTGAACCTCGCCAGCACAGTGGCGGACCCCGAGCACATTTGTTTTTTTTCTAAGATAATAACATAAACCTACTATGCGAATAATTGATGCATGCCTATCTGAAATTGCCCTGCGTTTGTGACGCACAGCATTACACACAGCCTTGTGAGTCTAGATGGAATTAAACATCTATTTGGATACCGCGTTCATATAATAAACATAATTAAGGGCACTCCAAAGAAAATTACCCAAATTAAAATTCAGTCGCGGAGAAGAGCTTTTCAAAGCCTATGACCTCCACACGCTCTCCATCCACCTCATTTTTACGCAGTTTTCATCCGCATATAATAAGTCCTCGTGTTTTGCTTAATTACAGAATGTGCCTGAATAGTAATGTACAGGTGTTCGGGTAAGGTGGGCTTTATAAAATGTCTCTTCACCAACAAATGCACAATGCTATATTCGGCGAGGTAGGCCAGTACTTATCAAATTCACTGATATTTCATGCTTTGTGTTACCCATTTCTAACTTTCGTTTAGGCTATATTGGTTTTTTTTTTTTTTTAAATAAACACTGTACCATACACTGCAGCAACAATTTTATGCGCAATCGACAGTTTCAATATCTTTTGTTTACATTTAGGCTCGTATCTTGTTAATAGTATGTTAACCTTTTTTTTTTTTTTTAAACCAAAGCACTGAAAACTTACTTCATAAGTTGCTGTGCTGTTGCTGGCCTCTGCGATGGCCTCGCTGTGCCGCTCCTCGTCTGAGGATACGGGTTCACTGAAGGGCACTCTTGGGCTTTCCCGCTGCAGGGTAGCCTTTTCGAGCAGCGGTTCGTGGATCTTCTCGGCGCCTTCTTGTGAAAGAATCGGCAGTGCTGGGCTTTGCCTGTCCTCGACAGACAGCGGGGGAGACTCGTCGTCTTCAGGAAACCTAGTATTGGACTCCACGTCCACATCAGGTTCGTCCCCACTGTCCACACCCGGAGACACCGACCTGTAACTGGAACTCTCGCTCATAAAGTCTGGTGAGTGGTACCCGGAGCGGGCTCCGTTGTACGCCTCTCGGTTTCCATAAAGTTTGGCTATGCTCTCTGCGTCTTTGACCACAGGTCTGAAAGCAGAGATGTAGCTTATCTTTCTTGGGGTGAGGGACACCCCCTCGGTAGACCTGGCCTCATCCCCAGACTTGTCCTCGTCGTTCCTGGTGGAATGAGTGCTGGAGCACCTCTCGCTGTCCGCTAAACTGTCTTTTGGGGTGTTGGTGCTCCTGTCGCTCTGCTCAGCCGCGTCGACGTCGCTTTGCCGGGCGCTCAAGAGTTCAACCGCGGGTTTCGGTTGGGTCTGCGGGTAAGGGGCCACGGGAAAGTTCCCCCCTGCAGGCCAGAACATGGGGAAAGATGGGTAGAGAGTGTCTTTAGCTCCGGGCCAAAACACACCGGGCAGGTTGGTCTTATTTTGCTCCCCAATTCCTATACCATCGTCTTTCTTTTGACATAATCCGAAAGCTGGGAAACCATAGGGGTGTGGGAACAGTGGAGGCGGAATCTTCTGCAGCATGCCAAAGCCTTTGCTGGGCACAGGTATGACCGGGTAGTTTCGCACTCCGTTGCCTATGCTCAGACTGCCTCTCTCCTCCTCGCACCGCATGGTTTTGTGAGGGACCTCTGGGGATCCCCTGGTGATACTGTTGGAGCCCTGTGGTTTCAGGGAGGAGGACCCGCCTGACCCACTTGAAGGCAGGATCCTCTTGCGGCTGCCCCCGTTGAACATGGCCTTCACATCCTCCCAAGCGTGGGCCAGGTCATCGGAAGAGTTTTTGTCCGATAGTTTCAGGTGGCGCCTCCAAGAGTTAAAGTTTGCAGCGTCCGGCTGGGTGTACTTTGCTTCGGGAGTGCGGTGGGAATGGAAGATGAACTTATTGGGAGAAAAATACATATTGCAATAGCTGCACTTAATGCACTTGGCCCTAGAGCTGTTGTACCTGGCCGGGATAAAGTTTCCCCGACTGCCCCAAGCACACTCGTGAGACACGTCGAAAGCGAAATTTTCGGGAAGTTTGGGCGGATTGTGCGCCCCGAGAAACGATTTGCAGAGCCTTTCGGCTTCCCGTTTGGTGATCATGCCGCAGCGCCTGGAAGAAATGGGCATGGCCCCTGCACGCCTCAGTATCTCCAGCTGCACAGGGGTGCACTGAACACAAGTGATACCCAGGGCCACCCTCCGGTTGTGGATCTCATTGTAGCTGTAGTTCTTCAGTAAAGTATTGGAAATCTGAGCCAGGCAGAGCCTTTCCTGGCCATCAATCACCAAGCAAACGATGGGAACGCCGTACAGCATGGTCTCGCTGACTTGGTTGGGCTTGAGAGACGACGATCCGGAGAACGGTTGGAGCTCCGGTTTTGAGTTGGGAGAAGAGCTGGAGTCTCTTCCCGCTGCCAGCTGACTGGAAATCGCCTCCATTATTGGAAGTCTGCTGGGGGAAAGAAACACGATTGTTTAAATTGAGTTATTATAGGTTTACATGTGCTTCGTATTTCCAAACACTTTCGAAAGGCAAAATTAGAGATAGCAGCAGACTTTAACAATCATTTACAGCCACACACACACATCATATTCGTTATCAGAAATAATGTATCACTTACAACAGCCACTACATAATGCAAATCTTCAAGACAAAAATGACAATTATATTTGGAGAGAGGGAAGTAACAGAGCCTACAAAGTTTAATAAACGAGAAAAGTCAATGCATTGTAGGAATACAAGAGACAGCTCGAGTTACCCTTCAAGGTGAGTCGAGTAGCCTTTTGCGTTTCCACCTGGCAGAAATATTTAAAAGCATTGAAAACCAGAACCGCAAAGGATCAAATGTTTTTCCCTGTTATGTTTTTTTTAAATAATATCTGTGTAAAATCCTTTTTTTTTATTTTTGCTTAAAAGTAATAAAAAACGTAAACTGTAAGTGATATAGTTGAAAAGGTTTTATTCGTTTATTATAATATTAGTTTGTAAATAGTTTTCCCAGAGATTGCAAAAACATTCACTTTTAAATTATTGTCGAGAGCCTGCTGTTGGATTTCTCTGAATGATATCCCTCGTTGCGTTTTTTTTAATACAGTACGAACTAAACGCTACTGCCAGCTTTTCTAAAGCTGGGGCTGCTACCCTTGTTGTTCTCTTTATTTTACCGATGACATCCAGGGGGTGCTTTTTAAAATAAACTCGGAGGATTTAAGGCTTAACGACAATCCGTTTCTTGATTTCGGGCCAAGTCTGTTTTTAAAAAATATATATGTCGTTGAGCGATTTTAATGTTCTTTAAAAGAGATGCATAAACTGACCCGGTTAATTAGGATTTACATTTCCAAAAACGTGTAAACAATTCAAGAAACATTTCCATAATGTTCCTGAGAATTGTTTATATATATATATATATATATATATATATATATATATATATATATATATATATATATATATATATATATATATATATATTTGTAGTTGCGATATTCCGAATGTTAAAATAATGAGTTCTTTTCATTAGCAGCATGAGCTCAGCCTTTTCCTAATAGCTTTAGTTTGGATCAGAGGCGAGGAACATTACTTAACCATGGCGTTAGCTCAGCTAACACGGAACGAGCAGAAGGAAAGATTCTTTGAGCAAAGCAAAGGAGCTTATCAGGGAACAATCGCAGCATTAAGCTGATTTGATTGTAATTACAGAAATAGCTGCAGTTGTAGTTGTTTAAAATGTTAATAAAACTCCAGCTCCCTAATTAAAGCTGTGTAAGGTAGCACGACACAATCAAACATGACACTGGCAAATAGTCAGTACTTTGTCAAACGCAATTTAAAAATATACATCTAACGATACAGGAATACAATTACATTATTATTTTAAAAATCACATTGTTTAAACAGTTGTGTAAATATTGAACACATTAGCCTACATTTAAAATGAAAATATATAAAATAATTAAAAATACAAGCTCATTAAGAATATAATAAACCACAAATGTGTTGATAATAAATTAATAATAATAATAATAATAATAATAATAATAATAATAATAATTAAAAGAAGCAGGCAAAATACAATGTAAATAATTTTACGCAGTAAAGGAATAGATTTTTGTGCAAAAAAAAGTACCATATTAGAAATGATTCGCATTTTACTTCCTTGTAAACTATAAAAACACAGCATATACCATAAGCAAGCATCATGACACTAGAATTGCATATTACGATCATACACACAGACTATACCTTTTTTTTTAATAGACGTTGGACAGCTCCTTTTTGTGTTAGAATACAGCACACAATAATATATCCGCCTCCTATGAGAATATTGTATTCGATTGGTATTTTTCAGATCACACTGGAAGAGATGCTACAGCTGCGGTCTGCAGCGTTGTTGTGTACAATGTAAAGAGGATGTATCGGTGTTGTCTCAGTAAAGATCCTGGGCTTCCATCCTCCGCGACCGTCCTCCTCTGTGTGGGTAGCGCGAGCAGACTGACCACATGGTTCGTCCAGGGAAGGCTGTTGTGAACCTTAGTTGAAGACGTTGTACATTGATCAAGTGACAGCTAAAATAATAGGAAGGCACACCCACTTAGCAGCAGCATATTTACATTAACCGTTTGCCTTCGGGAGCAGCTGGAGCGCCAATCATTACTGTCATCGAGTCAATTAAAATGCAGCCTGGGTCTTTAAAGAAAAAAAAAACAAGGAAGAAGAAGAAGAAGAAGAGGTTTTTGTATAATTAAATATGTTACTTTTCTTTATAGATCAGCTCTATAAGCTGTTGAATAAAGCTGTTTATGTTGAGATATCATCATAGCATCGCAGATGATTATTAGACAGGATTTTAGATATGGCTGGTGTGCACAATCCCGTTCAAGTTTAGCGAAGTTCTTGGTGGTTCTTAATTTTACCGATGACTGCTATCCTGGTTATATAAGAGTACCGCTCCATGAAGCTAACAGTATTTACAGTGTCCAGCTCGGTCTGTGAATATAGTGTCTGCAATTACGATACCCATCTGGAGTTGTGAAAGGTACGCATTTATTTGTGTTTAAAAAACAGCTGAAGATATGTAACTGGTTTAATTAAAAACGGTAATATAAAATAAAGAGTTGCTTATTACAAGGGAAATAGGCATTTCGTATTTTATTTATCAGAATTATATTAGTGTTTGTCCCGGTTTATATATATAGAACATAGGACTGTATATTCTAAATGTCTTGGGTTCTTATTAAATCATCATATTTTGTTTAATGATTTGTTAATTATTAACAAGGCGGGGGGGGGGGGGGGTCACTGAATTACAGAGAAGATTGTTAAGTAAAGAAGAGAATGTGAAAATCGACTTTATTGGATTTCTTAATTAAAAATGTTTCAGAATGAAGCTATCAATCAATGGAGAAGTAAAAATCCACCATGACAAACTATGTATTCAGTTTTCACCCTGCAAACACGTAAAAAAACCAAAAACCAAAAAAAACGCACGCTGTCCTGGCGCGGTGGCAATACCCAGCGCAGTAACAAACAAAAAAAAATCAACAAAATCGATGGCGAGAAAAATAAAGGGATTTATTATTTACCACGTCGTGGGGCCATCCGAAGAGACTCGCTCGCGGATAGACTAATCAATTCATGTTTTAAAGTAAAGACGCCATCAAACTGGACTGGGAGTCATTGTGTGTTTGTTGGGGGGGGGGGGGGGGGGGGGGGGGGGGCATCTGCTAATGATCTGTGCAGGCATATCATTAGAAATATCAGTAAAACAGAACCCCTGATTGCTTTTTAAACTTTGCATTGAGAATCATCCTGAGGCACACTCGCTGCTCAGCCCGCGGTGGGTTTACCCCCCCCCCCCGGCAATATAGGCTTTGACCAAGCTGCAACCTCGCCCGCCCCCTCAGTCTAACAGAGAGAATGTGTTGGAGCAGTCGGGGCAGCTTGTGTGTACAAACAGTCTGCTATATTTGCGCAATACTCTTAGGTAAGTGGTGGAACGCAATGCTGACCATATTAACTATTTATAAACTGATCAATAACCATCATTTAGCCCTACTGGGGATCTAGCTGAGCTATCAGCGTCTCGGCTACACAGTATCATATTCTGTATGCTTCAAAGAAAGTTTGAGCGGGGCAGTGCAATGCTATATATATGAAACCTTCTTTGATGCATACCGAATCTGATATTGTGTAGCTGAGACGCTGATAGCTCAGCTGGATCCCCAGTAAGGCTACATACTGGAGCTGATGAATGAACCCGTATTGGAAGAAAGACAGAAACACAAGGTGAACGTTTACCGCTCACTAACCCTTATTAAGCACTGTTGGATTACTGGCCTATCAACTATTTTATTATTACAAATATATAACTATTTTAGTTTAAATGGGAACTATAATACCAACATTTATAACAGGAAGACAAAAGGCAATACCTATTTAATTATACCCTTCTATCGATCGATCTATCTATATGTATTTATCTCAAGGTATTGAACAAATTGGAGGTTATGAATCTAATACATATTGAAAACAAATGCAACTGTGCATTGTCCATTAAAATAATATATCACCCACCCAATATATCTAGTTAAACACATAAGAGCTGCTAAACGCTATATTATTGACAACATATTTTTTACACACGCACACACACATTATATATATATATATATATATATATATATATATATATATATATATATATATATATATATATATATAGATAGATAGATAGATAGATAGATAGATAGATAGATAGATAGATAGATAGATAGATAGATAGATAGATAGATAGATAGATAGATAACAATAATGTTCAGGGTCTCTTTTAACAACATGGAAACAGTAGCTGTCCTTAATGGACACGTTAATTAAACTGTAATTAATCATGCTGTCTCTGCCCAAACTTGAACAATTACCCCAATCAAATAGAAGGTAATAACGTCCACACACTGCCCCGGGCTATCGCTTTTACTAAGCAGACCTCTATTGAACTAGAACAGCTTTTGCCCTCAACCAACACATGTGTTACATAATGAAACACGCATTGTTATTAAAACGATATTGCCTGCGTGGGATTTGGGACGAGTCTTTGAGGATATGTGTTCTCAGAAGCCCATCCACTGACCCGGGCCCCTTTTCGGAAATTATAAATTAACTCCATCGGTGCCAAGAAAGTATTGTCAGTCATTTGCATACCTGGGGTGTATTTTTGTAAACTGTACATAATGGTGGATTAAAAGAAATACAATTGGATTATTAAACAGTAGTGAGAGTTATGTACTGTGTATTCTAGTATAATGCATGCGATGCATTCATGGTTAATTGAGCTGGTTCATGTCGTTCACAGGCTATACTACCGGGGGTATTATTATTATTATTATTATTATTATTATTATTATTATTATTATTATTATTATTATTATTATTATTATTATTGCTACTATTTAAATGAATACGCCTACATTGCGGTGGATCCGACCCGCTTAATTACCATGTACCCGTATTAAATATCATGGAAGGAAGCTGGACTAGATGCATAATTAATCGAGTCAAAGCGGAATGGACGTAAACCTGATCCAGAGATTCGTTTCAGCTTTCACGATCAGGCTGCGTCCCTCGTCCTTTCAATAATTACAATGTTATCCTGTAATTATTTTTTTTTTTCTTTTTCATTATTTAGGGCACTGGATGAATGCTGCATTGTTATCAGTTATTCCAAAGTCACGGGAGCTGCAGATGAACGACAGGGTTTCCAAAAGGACTCGGATCCACCTGGTACCGGTGACACAACCACCCTCCTGTTTTTAATTAGAGATTGCAGCGTCAATTTTAGCAGCACCTTTGAATGCAGTCCCTCCACTATGGTGGGTAGAGACTTCAATAAGATGTTTTTCACAACGCAAGCCATCAAAGAGGCTGCACTGTATGCATGTATAATCGTTTAAACAAATGCGTATTTAAATATTTATAAAGCTCTAGCAAACTTTATAAGCATGTTACATTATTTTAATCCATGTGGTAATCGTTGGGTTTTATTTTTCTAATGCTCTGCAGTCCCTTGCAGAAACACCACACATGGCGGTGAATTAAAAACAGATATAGTGTAATACATGGGTACATATAATATATTACGATTAGGAACAAACACATGCAGTGTACAACATATAATATATTAAATACATTGATAAATATGTTATACCATGAACGATATTTGTTTTGTATTTTTTTTATTGTACATCTAAGACTAATAGAATTTGAAAAACGGGAACAATTAAAAAAAAAACCGTTCCAATTTATTACGTTGTTTTACGTATTAGAGGCTTGTTATGTTAAAGTATAATGAAATGTTAAACTGCCAGGGCAACAGAATAAAAATCAAGAATCGACTTTCCAGTCATATATAGTCCCACACAATGTTTGAAATGTATAACCAACCGCCACGCATTTGTGATTTATTGTGAGGTTTTGTTTATCTCTAAGACCATACTTATATAAATACGCTGTGGTGATTATTTACAGACGACACCAAAAAACATTATGAAACATTTCAAATGTACTGTCTGCATTTATTTACAATTGCATTGCAATAAAACTTGAATACTGCAGCTCACTACACGCGCTTTTCTCATTGTTTGTGTTGTTAAGTATTGGCGGTTCACAACCATAGATTAACCTACTAACAAGATCTTAATAAATTATTTAGGATAGGGACTCGAAAACAAAACAAAAACGACAAGGCAATTAATTCAATTCAGTTTGGGGTCTATTCTGAAATTAATTTCCCATATAAACCTCCTAACATTAAAAGTGCAGGCTGCCTGTTCAATCTAGCCTATTAAAACTCATTTGGAATACACAGCAAACGAAGCTACACGATTTAATCTGCACGAAACCATATGTTCATCTGCCTATAGTGCTTTACAGAAGCGTTTTCTTTGCTTGTTCTTTCCAATCTATTAATATCTGTTAGGAAGAAAGGGGCTATAGAATTTATGTGCACCATATGTGTACCTATAAACGCATCACAAAACCGAGGTAGTAACTTTTAAATAACTACCAATAGAGTAGCTCTCGCGTGCTGCTCTGGCAAGCAGGGCTGCAGGGACAGAGGAATCAAAGCGATGAATAGGGCTGGCGAAGTTGCAGGAAGTGGGTCCCATCTGTCACTATAGGGCGAGTCATATTTAAGTGAATGGGGCTTCGCCTATTGTGAACCCTTTCTATTTTATCAAAGCGTGCTGATATGGAAGCACAGTCGCGAGGTGAGTAATTTAAGGGGACCGAACAGACGGTTCAGAGCACAGTCAACGCTAGCCAATCACAACAGCCCTGTACAGTTCAAAGCATAATTAAAACATTATGATGATGATGATGATGATCATTGAATACTCATATTACTAGTAATAATAACAACACTAGCATAATAACAATAACTATATATATATATATATATATATATATATATATATATATATATATATATATATATATATATATATATATATATATATATATAACTATAGTATTTGCAGGGTTAAGGCTATCCTCGCAGATAAAGTATTCGTGAAACTCTGAAGAAGTCATTGATAAAAACCTCCCGTTGAAACGAGTGGGTGTTTTACAGCTATGAATGAAATGCGAATTGTATATTCGTGAGATATAAATGAAATAACAAGTTTGAATTACAATTGTACGGGCTACCTCTCTAAGCAAGTCGAAGATGAGTAGCAGGGTGCAGAGGTGATGGACAGGTTTAAACACGGGGGATCTCTCGCGTGCTAACCCTGCAAGCAGTGTTAATGTTTGGAATGATATGATTCATATACACATAACAATGGAATAACTAGTCCTACTACCTATATGCACCTATATGCATGAAAAGCAGTCAGTGTGAACCCATCGGATTCATTCCTGGCCAGTGATCTGAAGGCTGATTGAAGATGTGTCTCTGCCTTTAACCCATGGCAAGCCTTGCCTGTCACTTACTGTTTGTGAGTGTGTGTGTGTGTGTGTGTGCGCTCCGCTAACATGGATTCTTCATATACCAGTCATCTCCCGACACCTACAGCCGTTAACACTGGGGGACACGGCATGGAACCTCTAGAACCCGTACTGGAGAATGAACAGAGGTTCTATACTGGGTTCCAAATATATTCGCACGCTAGAATCCTACCCAGAGGTTCCAAATATAGACCAAAAGAAACGGTTTCTTGTTTAACAGTGTCCACGGCTGATTCTCACCAGCCTAGCCTGTAGGTATTCAGCACACACACTGACTGATTGACTTCACACTTCAGTTTACAAGTCGAACGCAATTAAGACATGTCTGCTCCTTTAACCGTGTTTTTATTATTACAATTAAGTTTTAATTAACAGCCTATGATTAAGAAACGCGCGGCTCTGTAAAGTGCTACAGCAACGTGCTAATTTGTTTCTCTCCTTTAGCTATTAATTGTATTTTGTATCTGTTTGTTGGGCCCCGGTAGGCCTTGTTCAGTAAAGTGCGACATCTCTTCTCCACCTGCCATGCAACAGCTAAGCAATCCAATGTATCAATTACTAAACAACTGACGTCTGTAGTTATTTAAAAAGGACTATATATAGCGCAAACCCCCTCCCAGCCGCCTTATTTGACAGAATATGAAATGCTGTCCGAGGCACGTGTGTCTGGTTAAAATATTGCTGCAGATTCACAATGCTGCTGCTTACCAATTTAACGCGAATTTTAAAAATCAGAGAGAGGGATCAATTTCAGTCAGACTGGAAAAAAAAAAGCTGGCTGTAAAAACAAATGCAATTTAACCTCAACTCAACGGGACCTTTGTGTTAACATAGCAAACGGAGAGAGATAAAACAAAGCAAAAGGCTATGAACAGAATCAAAATACTGCCGACAGGACAGAGAGAGGGCAGGTACGGCGTATACATCGGGATACAGAAAACCTAAACACGGATTCAGACTGGCAAGCAAAAAAAAAGTGATATAGAATATTGAAATGACGAGCAGAACAGACTTTAAGGTCCTTCTGCAGTGCGCGCTGCCACGGGAGGGCTCGCCGCCACTGCCCCCTATAGGACACTGTCAGTACATACATTAACATTGTCAGGTACTTATTCAATGCATATGATCTAGGTATAGAAATGTAATCATTGGGGTAGGCTAGGCCAGTGTAGTTGCCCATTCTTATAGGCTAGAAGCCCATAATTAAAACCGATATGAGTACATTTCTGATTACAATTTTTCGATTTAAACTCGCATAATTTGTTCTTAAATGACATTCTATCTCACACCTGTTGAAGATTGAACCGTGTTAATGCAAATACATAAATAACTAACATTGGAATGCATTAATTCCAGTGGGTTTTGTTTGTTTTTTTTAACAGTGGATGCAATCAAATACAGTATTAACGCAGTTTACATATGATAATGACATGGCTGCAATGTTTCAATTATATTGTTTAACACTTCCCTTTTAAAGGTGTGCGATCGGGCTATGTGCACGCGTTTTCAGACTCGTTGTGACGGATGTGTAAATTATTGTTTTAGTAGAAATTAAATTCCGCAGATAAATGCGCTCGTGGGTTAAGTGTGCCAATCTAACAGGGAGGCGCCCATGACCTCGTGTTTGTTCTTAATTATTGTATATTATCGCGCGATACATACGACATTTTAATAGCTCGTGGGGTCAAAGGACGCAATGTGTCTCCGGTTTAGATGACAAGGTTCACGGCTGAAGTGAAATCCCTGGTTATTAAAGGACTGAGCGATGTGGCAGAATCTGTCTGTTCTGCAAATGTTTAAATGAATAAATACATACATAAATAAATAAACAAACAAATAACCCATCTGATGCAAAATAAAACCTACAAAAAGCAGGCCTATCAAAATACATAGTCAGCCTTCTGATTGCTAACTATGTACGCTGATACTGTCTTTAATCCACACGAAATGTTTTTGTAATTTTAATTATTATTTTGTATAAAAATATATTCTGTACGCTGTGCATTTTACAGCCTTTGTAGCGAGGTGTGCTGTGCAGGATTGAGTACACAGCCCCACAGCTAGAAAATATCCGGCACAGTTTACTTTTGAAGCAGGCTGGCGAATAATGTTTAGGTTAAAACCTACGGAGCTGTGTCATAAAAAAAAAAAAAAAAAAAAAATCAAAGCCTGCAGTGCTCTCCTGGAGGGCTCTTGCGAGATTGCCACATAAATCACAGCAGTCTAATTCGGTGGAAGTTTAATAAACGCTCCAATTGAAAACGAATGTTCTCCATTTAACAGTTGTATCAGCACCATATAAAACCATGACCCCAATAAATTTCATTTTAGAGCGAGATCAATCCACTCCGTTCCTATTGATCCACGCCGGCTCGGTGCATTTAGATGTTCTTGTGCAGCCATTCTTCGAATGAGAACAACAGTTCGATTAGACTCTTTATTAGGAAAAGATTGCTACGAGAGCATCAGTGTGGCCTGCAAATGAAATGGTGACATTTTAATTAGTGGACATTGATAAAAGGCGGCTGGTAATGGCGGTTCACAAGGCTGGCACACTTTAAATGACCTGATGCACTAATCAAGTTAGATAGCCTGGCAAAGGTCAGCGGCTCAGCAGATAGACAAGCAGATACTGGCCTGCACAGCTAAACGGCAGAGGAAAGTGAGGAAAGAGAAGCAATCTTAGACCAGCGCCGGGTCAATAATTATTTGTTAAAATAAAGCGCAACCATTGACTCAATATAAAGGCGCACAAATACGATTAATTAGTTGATACATTTATTTGTATCATTAATAATAGGCTAATAATAATAATAATAATAATAATAATAATAATAATAATAATGGATGTAATTGATACGTTTATGGGACTGTATGCGCACCATATATTAATAATATTCATACCCTTATTGTGTGCCTATCTATCTATCTATCTATCTATCTATCTATCTATCTATCTATCTATCTGTCTTGTTTAGGACTACACTGGTAATAGGCTACTGCAAAGACCTGTATAGAAAAAGACAACGTCTGCATTCAGTATCATGAAGGGTTAATGAAAACAAAAAACAACAACAGAAAACATTGTGGGAGTTTCACTTGTTGTGAATAACGATGCCATCCTGTATTTATGGCTTCACATCAATACGCACATATTGGAGAGGTTTCTGTCCGGCGCTCTGCTCACATTAACCCCACAGAAGAACCAAGCCGCGTCGGCCTCTTCCACTAATTATTTTGTTGAACAGTGTAACCCAATCTGTTTCTCTCGGTCACTAAATCTGCCTAATTTCTATCAATTGGTGGCGTTGTTTGTTGGTAAGTGGGCTTGCAAAATGAAAACTAGAGGATCAATAGACACGGGTTTATCGATCAAGCAGAGCATCGCCTGGTAGACATTAACAACCCGAGTTGAGTGAAATGAGAGAACAGGAGCAATTAAATCATACTCTATATCTACAGCAGAGTAGGAGACAAATAATATCAGTGATGTGATGTGTTTATATATATATTCACGCTAACATACAGACCAACATCACGTGATTCTGCTGTGTACAGCTGAGCTATCAGGCCAAGGTGTGGTTGAAAGCGATTGCTAAAAAGGAAGAGATTAATATCTACTTTTCAAAATGTGTTTTTTTTTTCTTACAGTAAAATGAACAGTCATGTGATTATAAAACACATTTCTTTATTGTCCTACAGGGCCAGATAGGTGTCATATTCTTACTGTCCAGCCAGAGACTGGAGATGTCAACTAGGCTGTAAATATGTGTATTGGGAGACTTAAGCAAGTTTTCTATTTGATGTGGTTTTTTTTTGTTTTGTTTTGTTTTACAAAAAGCCTTTTTCAGATGAACCTATTAAACATGGAAGAATCTGCATGGCTTTGTATGTGATACTATGCATTTTATAATGTTTCAATACATATACAGCCCATTTGTTCAGAAGCACAGCGCAGCACAATGAGAGCACCACTCTGGACTGGATGGAATTGCACATGTAATTACTTCATGCATCTCCATTTCTTTCATAGTTTTTACCAGGATCACTATTGAGATCTGCATCTTATTTCAATCAGTTTAATTCAACCTGAAGCCACGCTGCCGTGCTGCTTTATGCTACATCACTATTGAAATGAAGTCTCTCAAAGTCTGTATCTGTAAGATTTAACCTAGAACAGGTTAAACATTACAGAGGCATGGGGGGGGGGGGGGGGGGGGGGGGGGGGGGGGGGGGACCTGCCCTGAAAACCCTGAAGTCTGTCTCACGTTAGACCAGGACCTTAAGGTAGAAACCGGGCTGATTTATTTCTGGTACTGCTATCTGGTGAGTGGTTGTGACACAGGAGCAATTAAGACAAAGTTCAGACTGTAAGCTTCTCGCTTGCAGTCTTTCCACTTCAAACCATGATTAATGCCAAGTCAAGGGCTGGAAAGTGTTAGAGCAAAACGTAACTGAAAAAAAGAGGTTTCTCTTACAGAAGTTGAATACAGAACCCCATGGTAAAATCACAGTGAAGCACAGTTTGCATGGCAAGTCACTCAAGTCACTGTTTTTGCTAAATTAAAATCAGACACCTTTTTTTCCCATTTTTTTTAATATATATCATTGCACACTTTCAAATATATACTGTAATGCTACTTACAGTAAAAGTTACATAGATATTTTTCATACCTGTATCCATTGACACCTTAAAGACAGCACCCTGAAGACCACTTTGAATAAATCATGGTTCTCTTAGAATACATTTGTATGGGGGCTGCTGAAGATGCTACACAATTAAAAGTGGGCTTTCGGTACAAGAAAAGACTAATCCTTATTGGAGGTCTGCATGAATGACCTCACCTGCTGTAGGATTCTGATGGGAAGATGAACCCATGTGGTACTGTAGCTTCTCTTACACTGTGCACAGTGGCGGCTTCCTGCGGTTTACATTTTCTGTGAAATGGTTGTGTACTGTAATATTAAGGCAGATATAAGGCTCCCAATTTAAGATACACAGTATAATAATCTATTGGTGAACATCAAAGTAGGAGAGGGCCACACTTCATTCAACCTTAATTTTGATTAAAACAGTTTCCAAAACAAAAACAAAACAGAATGGGGGGAAAAACAGAAGGGTAACATTAAAAAAAATATATCTTAATGTTTTCAGATTTACAGAACATGTTTTGAGGCTGTTTTTAGACTGCTATAGTCATATGAAGGATATTCATTGAACAATGTCTTCCAATCAACACACTCTAAACTGCAGTGAGTGCACTTCACACCAATAACATGCCGTCTCCTGTCAGTGCAAAGCGCTGGTAACACCAAGCTGTAGAAGCAGCAAAGGGAGCTGGAGGTGAGGCTCTCTGAATCAGCACAATGCCATGTGTCCTTTGCCTCACATCTGTCTGCAGCTCCCGGACAAGCTGCCACTGGAGCTGATTCACATTAACAAACACCAGATTCTGCCATCTCAAGGAACATACAGCATACTGAGCAAAGTAACATTGTGGAGCAGTCAGAGTACTAAACAGAACTGCCTGCAGTGTAACCTCCCACACTGAGCAGAGAGAGGGGGAGAGAGAAGTCTTCAAAAGAGAACTCAGAAGAAAACTGAGGTACCAAAGCTGGCAGTAAACGGATGCAGAATGCAGTCCCATTTCCTGATTGTGATCACTGTATACACAACTGTAACGGTGGTGCGGGATGTTCGTTCTGAAAGGCGCTATATGAATCAATTGGCATTGGACTAATTGGCACCTCTAGCTGGCTAGCATGGTGCAGCTTGCTATTGCTGTGCCAGCCCTGTGTCTCTCACTGGAGGGCCTGCTGGGACCGCCGCTCCTCCAGCATCCTGCACACCCACATAGACACCACTTCTGCATTCCCGTCATTGTACAGCAGGATGAACGAGTGGCCCTGGGAGAACAAGAAGCACACATTCAGAACCTTGGGAAGAGCGGTCAGAAATCTGGGAAGGGAAGGGGAGGGGGAGGCAGGTCTGAACCCTCAATGATTACCGAATGACCCCACTCCATACCCCAGGTTCATTGTCATACAGAATACAATCATCAACAAGCTAGATGTTTCAGGAATACGACCCCAACAAAATAGGTAGGCCTCTTCCCTCTTAAATATGGAGTTTCAGATTCTCATTCTTGACAAAAAGACTCAATTTGTCATTTTCACCATCCTTCAAACACACCGCCTGCATGTGATCATACATTACTGTGAAGTGCAATCCATACTGTATAAGACAATAGGTTAAAAAAATAAAATAAATAAAATAAAAATAAAATAAAAAAACAGTTCAGTAACAGCCAGCACTAGTGGTAACTGTAGCCTGGAGCAATGCTTTCACAAACACACAACGACCTGCTGTACTTAAATATTCTATTATTAATTTGCTTTGTTTTCCAAGGCAATGTTGAAGAAAATGAAACGAACAGGAGCCTGAAATGTGTTTCTGCAAGCTTGAACAGCCTCCTGCCCGCCACCGGGCTCTGGCTGTGACCCGACAAGGAAGCTGCCGTGCTTTTACTGTTGCACAAACAGGCCCTTTCCTTGCATGCATGAGCAGCACACAGTAACTGTTTTTTTAAACTCTGATTTTCTGCTCAATATAACAGCTTGTGGCTTTGGAAACACGACTATAGTACAGCAGCTCTAATGAAATAATAGCATGACAGCATTATGCAAACAGTATCATTTCCAGGTACTTACCATTACTTTATTTTTTGTTATTTATTAAAAGTATATGATACACGTTTCAGTCCGTTTTTGCATATCTTGTCAAAGGTTATGGATCATATTTTACTTTCAGAATTACTCCTTACAAAAATACATTTGTAGTGTTTTTCCATAAATCATAATAATAAAAAAAAATCACAACACGCTTCCTGTGTTATTGCTATCTATAAACTGCTTGACCTAAAGAAAACAATCAATAAAAACAATTACAAAATAACTGCTTCAGTACATTTTCCTGGAGTCAATCCTTCAGTTTTTTTTACCGATTCTGGAAAACCAGGGATATAACTGAACTAGACATCCAGAATCCTATAAGAACTAAACAAAAAAACTAAGGATTGAACGAATTACAGGCAGGCACTAATACACCAATTACTATTTATTGTAACAAAGAGCAAACATGCTTACAAGTTCTTTTACAATGGAAAAACAAGCATGTAAAAAATCACAACAGTAATACTGTGACCGTAGTTTTTCTTTCCTGGCGCGTGCCACAGTACGTTGTCCTGCCAAAGGGCATCGCACAGGGCTGGGGGACTGAACCGGTGAGACAGGCGCAGCGTGAGTGTCAGCTAGTCTAACTCTCTGTGTCAATGCTGAAAATGAGACAAACAATGACAAACCAGGCTTTCTAAATGAACTTGTCACTCCTTGTTTTCCTGATAAAGGGGATCTTCTTAAACCTGATTAAAGCTGATTGCGTTTTTTAATAAGGCTCGACTCTGAATAAAAAAAAAAAAGAAAAGAAAATGTGTGACCCCAAGAGCAAAACAACCAGAAATCCAAAATATTTCTATTATCTAAAGGAAGGTTAACTAGTAAAAAAAAAAAAAAAAACCCTGGTCTGCAATGGGTTTAGCCGTTCTATGATTAAAGCTGGTGTGCTGGGATGGTAGAACATTGAACCCTTTCAGTTACAGCATGCTAAAGTACACACACTTCAAACACTGAGACCTTTCTATTTCTGTACACCTACACAGCTATTTTGGTCCACCCATATATAAAGCACACCCAAACCCTTATTGTATTTCTTTATAGAAACGACTTACTGAAAAGAAACCAAACTTCATTTGAAACACAAAACTAACAATAAAGAAAGTAAAAGTTCAGAACAGTTTCTTTGTGTGTGTTATGAAAAGTGTGTTTTTATTGCACAGTAGAATACATGGAGACTTGTGCTGCTGTGTGGAGAGCCCTTGCTCTCAGAAGTGTAATGAACCTAGAGTCCTGAGACATTATACTGTACATTAACCTATCGTTAATGGCACAGCAGGGCTGGGGGCATCGCATGCTTACTGGTCAGGGCTTCATCAGGACAGACGAGCTCCCCGACAATACACCAGCTCCAAACAAATGTGTAAAATAAACACAGACTGTGGGGAGAGGGGAGAGGGAGAGGGGAGAGGGGAGAGGTGATAAGGATAGGGAAAAGGGGAGAGGTAGAGGGGATAGGGGAGAGTTAGGGGGAGAGGGCCCCTTAGGGTTACAACTCATTTCATTCTCTTAAACATTTTTCCATTTTAACGCAGTGCTTAACTAGTTCAGCAGTAAGTAACTTTGTGAAAAAAAAAAAAAAAAAAAAAATAGTTTCAGTGTCTTCTATGGAAATAATCATAATCATACAAAATAAATGGACATTTAGAGGAAAACCTAGCACTGGAACCAGTGGTCTGTTGTGTGGAGTTGTTTTTCATAGACCAAATTAGAGGTCTACGGTGTTAAAAGTTTTATTGTATCCTTCATATTATAAAAAAAAAAAAAACAACAACAATAAATAACAACATCAATAATAATAATAATAATAATAATAATAATAATAATAATAATAATAATAATAATAATAATAATAACACTACTACTAACAATAACAAGAACAATGATAATAATACAAATAAAAACACAATGTTCAAAATAAATGCTTTTGCAAGCCTGATCATGCAACAGAAATCAATGCCCCTGCAGTCATGACATATAAACGATAGAGCTCATAATGAAGCTGAGCAATGGCTTTGCAAAGCTCTGAGGGCCCTCATCTCTGGCCCTTGAGAGCAGAGTTCAAATCCAACCCTAGCTTGTGACCAGACACCTGGTTTATATAGCGGACGGCTCAAAGCATGACCTGCCCATCAGATCTGAATGTTTCTTAGAGGACAGTAAAACATGTCAGTGTTCCGTTAAGTTGTACATTCCATAATAATAGGTGAAACACAAAAGTGGCTAACACATTTAGTAAACAGCACAAGAACTTAAGTTATTCAATACCATTCTATACACAAAAGACTGGTGGAGAATGGGAGGCGAGAATCCACATTAATCCTCTGGACCCTCGAATGACGAGGTGATCAAGCCTGACAGGCTCAGGTTAATTACTCTAATATACTGGAAGGAGATCTCTAACCCTGCACTGGGTGCAAATATACACAGGCGTTCACAGGGGCACAAATCGCATCAATCACTTCCAACCTCCAGCTTCTTTTGGTGAGCAAGCGAAAGGATGAGATTAATTACTTTAATATCAACCTTAAACTGTCCCTGGCTCAACCCTAAACCTAAGCCTCACCACAATAAAAGTTGTTCTCCAAAGGACAGAACACAAAGTAAATCTCTTGTAAAACTGTTCCTTAGCACCGACCTGACTCCCTGAATTTCAGCCACTTTTCAAAAAGTCTTTGATTTTACATTGACAGTGCATATCTACACCAGTATATTTCTCTGCCAGAGGCAATTGAAAATGTTATATTCCAGAAAAGCAGCACCTCTCCTTAGCCCGTGCATTGAAGGATGATGCACATTATTGTAAATACTACCTGCGCTGAAAAGGTATTGCAATGGTTTGCATTAATATTGACAGATTAATAATCCTACTTCGAGATGAACGTCTGTAAACTGAAATACTCCACTGCTCTCAACAGAAGTCTGGATGCAGCCATTACGAGAACAACCAGCAATGACAAAAAAGAGATTCTGGCACAACTGGCATACAGAAACACACACAGATTGTACAGCGCACGCCCTGTTCAGTCTCAATGTTCTGCAGTTAAATACAGACAGAACGGCGTGGTAAACGAAGATGCCAGAATGTCTTTTAAAGATGAAGAGCCTGTTACTGGATAATTCGTTTCTTCAGTGAATGAACAGAACAACCAATCAGACAATTCAATTTATATTTCAAATTCAGCCATTGCCTAAAATAGATTAATACTGTAGCGACCCACAAACCAATCAATACTGCAGCTCTCCTGATTCATGGATGGGAATAAGACTCCTTTTGCATAGCAGCCTCACTCATTCCAGGTTTTACTAGCAGCTTGATTAGCCACGTGTTTAGGTAACAAGCTCAGGTGTGTCTTATTAAACTCTGTAACGGATAAAACTGCTATGCAATGAGAGTCTTATTTTTAACCATGTGATTCATATACAAAGTTTTTTTTTTTTTTTAAAGGACTGGAAATGAAAGGCATTTGAATTGTACTTGTGGAAGTGCAATCCCATTCCAGTGTCTATGCACACCTCTCTATAGCAGTAATGGTCAAGATGCCTGCTCTGGACCATGACAGCGCTCAATGGAGAAGCAGAAAGCAGTGTGATTAGCCATCAACTGCCTTCCTGAGGAGAAGAAAAGACTGCAGTTTAACACATTCAAAATGCCGACCCACGCTGCTCTTCAAAACCTCCGCTTTCTTCAACGTACCTCCCAAACAAAAATGAATTCCATTACCTTTTATTAACATTAGGTATGAGCTGGAGGAACTAATGAAGGGAAAAAAAAAAATATTTAATTCACGTTTACCTTTTCTTTTAAAGAAAAAGAAAACTCATTTAAAATGTTGAATATATTAATCACTGCATTGCATCAAAGTCCTGATGATCACCTGAATGCAATATTAAAATAAAACTCACAACCCAAGGGAAATTTTACCTTATTCTTAATTGTTTTGAGGCTCTGATAGGCTTTTAATCTAAGATTAATTTATGCAATTTTAAATAACTCTACTTATGATTAATAAGCCTGAAAATTAAAAGGAGTCTAAAGCAATTATAACAAGCGGCTGGTCATCACCTCATTAGGCTGCGGAAGGGATACAGCTGTGGAGTGCAAAAGACGTTGATTTCAGGGCTCTTAAAGGGAAGACAAATGCAGCCCCAGAAAACTCAAAGACAAGTGAGAAAGAGGTCAGTGTAATAAAGTCGGTTTTCGAGATTTGCATACAAATGATCAGATCCCAGTGGTGAGAATGTGTGTGTGTGACAGAGAGAGAGGATATTAAAAGAGAAAAGCTAACCAGATAGCTATGTTCTGGGGCTGCCTTGTAAAACAATACACATATGGAATCTTCATTCTAGACCTACATTCACAGGTCCACCTCCGTTTCGACCTTGGACACGGAAACTTATTGCAAGGGAACCGCTCCCGAGCAGCGATTGCACAGCAGGACCGTCACAGTATCACACAGGCTAGAGAAAAGTAATACAAGTTTATAATGATAATGCACATCGACAAACCATGTGATAGGAACACAATAAGACATCGCTTAGTGTTCCTGACACAAGGACATCATGGGTACAGTATTTAATTTGCATCCGCTCATATTGGATTTCCTCTAATGGCATTTTGCTAAATGCGTCTCTATTCAACGCTTGTGTATCATAAACACCAGGTGGAAAGGCATTCAATAAACAAGCAGTGAAAATTTGCCCCACCAATGAACTCTACAATGTAGCCTGATTGATGGAGAGTCGTACACACAGGTGTCAAATCTATTAAAGGTTTCTGTAAGCTAATGGTGTGTTTGCTGAATTAAAAAAATACTGTTTCTTAATTGTTTTTAATTTGATGAACTTATCATTTCCCCCACATTTCGCTGTTAAAGTGAATTGCATTGGCCCCAATGCTTTCTGACAATGCAGCTAATATTGCAATTTAAATACAAAAAATTACCAGTATAAAGATTACTCATGTAAATAAAAAACTTTTTGTTCTGTTTGTTGAGACCTGCCATTAAATGTAGTTACCAACCCATTTACATTTTTTATATAGATAAATAATGGAAAAACTGTAAAATTATAACAATGTTCTTGCGGCATTAGCTTAAATGAAGACGCAGATAATTTAAATGAAGATCATGCTTCGCATCGCTTCATACTCTGAAACTCGCCAGGGCATAATGTAAAGGAAAAGCACATCTGACACAATAGCTTGTAAACATGAAGTAGAATGGATATGTGGCAATGTGGCTGTTAAACGGCTCATTCTCACTGCGGAACACCTGTACTGGATCCTGACAGAAGGAATTCTAGCAAACAGCTGTGTTTGAAGCCAACATATCCAAGTGCTTGTATCATCCGGAGACCAAAAGCCACCTCGGGTCACGGCTCAAATAAAGAGGCGTCGGTATATTTTGCACGAGAAGTTCCATAATAATATGAAAATCGCCACCTCAAATGGTTTACGAGATATTTGCAGTTGAAGTAGCATCTGCAGTGGGTTTACAAAACCATATACAGCAGGCTCCCCAAAAAGGGATGCTTAATTCTCAAGCATGAGCCCCTAAGTGAAGCCAGTACAAGGATAATGTTTCACTGTGTACCTCACAACGAGAGCAATCTCTTGCAAATGTTTCGTTCAACTGATCAGGGTGATGTCTTGCACTGAAGTTACTGCTGCATGGTAGTTCAGTGAGGAAAGTACCATTGCAGTTTTGTCTGCAACCGGACAAATATTTGCAGCTCAGAAGTTGTGTACAAGTTCCCACATTCTTGTTCACTGTCGCACAACACCTGCTATTAGAAGCACAGATTATTCAACAGTCCTGTGGACGTAATTAAACAGTGCTGCCAGAATTCCAGCTTCTGAAGGAAAGACAGCATCTTAGAAATGATATTTAATTTAAGTATGAGACAGTAAAGCGTGCTGCTTGCATGCAAAACGAGATTTCCATTCTTGTTGAGGCCAATTTAAACGCAGGGGCCCTTCATACACAATTAGTCACTCACTGTGAATGCAGCATAAAAAGGGGCCCGGCTACCGCTAGAACTGAGTCTACCTACTGTGAAGTGCTGAAATATAAATTAACTAAAATCAGGCTCTATGAAATATTTAGCCTCCCAGTTATCGCAGGGGTCTGCAATGTGTAAACAAGACATAAATCGATTCCTCGCTGCCCTGGACTCAATCCCTAAAATGGTTCAGGCATCTGTTTCTGTGAAATGTTGTTTACTCCGGCAGACCTGCCTTAATTGCAATTGTTTATCTCCGGCGTCCCGGGGGCCCTAATCTCCTGATTACTAATACTTAACACTCATTTCACATCTATGGCTACTTTTAATCCTCAACAGGTTTCGGGGGGCTCTTAAAATTATTGAAACCATAGAGGCAGGAGACATGGCCTCTTTGTGAGAGGAACATTTTCTTATCTGCTACCAGCTGGGTCCAATCATCACTGGGGACGGCTACAACAAAGGTGCTAAGAGGCTCTTTCACAATGACTGCGGCTCCACTGGGGATTCACACGATAAAAAGGGAGCTTTGATGGAACAGCTCTGAACAAGCAGTGGTCCAAATAAAGAAAGTAACTGTCATGATCAAATGCTGTCAATCAGTGCAGAATCTTCTGCTAAAAAAACAACATGTGCATCTGAAGCAGACATCTTCATATAACAAAAAAAAAAGAAAGCAGCGGCTCTACCTCATTGGTTTTCTACCGCGTTTATCTCCTCAAATTGCTACTTTTTATTTTAGACACGGTTTCTTTTTTTAATTTGACACACGGTTTGCAGATTCCACACAGTGCTTCCTCCTTCCATTTGTCTGGTGAATCTGGGTCACCCGTTTAAAAAGGAATTCAGAGAAGAGCTGATTGTAATAAACCTCCCAGTGAAAGTTATTTAGAAACAGTCAGCCCGTCTTCTCCTGCTCACTATATATAACTGTGATTCAGTCCCATACCGGTGACTACTATCCTACACTAGAATTGAAGTAACCAATTTCTCCAGCACATATAGATTTGTTTCATATTGTTCCTAATTCTGAAAAAAGCACAAAGGGGTAAAAAGTGACGTGTGTGATTTTCCCCACCTCACCAGTCTCACAGCGATGTACCAGCTGTTTTATATTGTATATATCCACATACAAATTATCCCTCAATAAATGAACAAATAAATTACTTTTTTTTTTCATTGGCAGGTGTCAGATCCCTCAGGTCAAAGGTAAGAAGTCAAGCCCATCAGATACCAATATGTATTAACAAGCTATGGGGCGGTCAAGTATTTGACAGTGAAATAACAATTCAAATAGATAATGTTTAAATCATAACGAGTGGCAACACTCCACTTCTCATTAAACTGCAAAAGAAACAAACTGTGATAAGGTTTAAAGCTGGTAATAAAAAATAAAACACCAACGTTTCTATTTAAAGAAGTCAAACCTTAATTAACCGGTGTGGCTGCTTATTTAGGGTGCCACTCTCGTTCCTCTGTAGTGAAAAGAACGGGGCTTTAGTGTCTGTTAATAGCAGGTGACCATTTATTTTAGAGGACTGTCAATTCAGGTACATTCAGAATGCAGAGGAGAGATTATTCTCAGTAAGCTTTCCTGGTTAATATAGTTTTAAATAAACCCCATCTATCACAATCATCGATCACAATGTTTGGAAAAAAAAACAAAACGCAAACTGCAGTTCATATTTATCCGAGTATAAAACTGGCACAAAGAGAGTTGTAAAATACAATTTCTTTAAAAGGCTGAGAAACAAAGTTGAAATAAATGACACAGAACAGAATTTCTCGAGCGTATTTGCTTCCTGGATTAGTGCACTCAATCCTTACCAAACACGGAATATACTGTGACTGTGACATCACAGCAAGAAGACCATGAAGGGATCCTGGGTAAATGCAATGGAGAATAGAAAGCAGGCATGAAACACTAATTGGTACTACAGTGTATCCATGTTCTTGGTCTATATTAGAGCACTTTCTATCATTACCTAAAAGATTTCTCAATTAGGCTGATATTTTACTGCCATGCATTTAATAAGGAAAGAGACACACTGATAATGATGAACCATGCAAATGTCATGAAGTGTAATTTATTTAGTTAAAACATCAGAAAATAGACTAGCAGTTAAAAAGGTTAAAAAAATAACAAAGAAATGAAAAAGAAAAAAAGCCAGGTCGGTAAGAACATCATCACCATTAACATAAAGACACAATCTCCGCGCCAGCTTGATTTCAGAATTTCTTTCCTTCTCTGCCACTGAACACCCAGAACAGACAATAACTATTAGTAAACCACACTCCTCTGCAATATCCAGCTGTGCCTGCCGCATTTACATACAGATAGAATGGGTATATGTTTTTAATATGTATGTGAAGAGAGCAGCTTCCACAGGAGTCAAACCCAGCACAACAATGAGGAATTGAATCAGCGTGAGGTAATCAAGTGGCCCAGATAAAGTATTAGCAGCACATTGATCTGAAACAGGGGGTGCTGGTTCTCCGTGACCCAATACTTTCTATGCATAGATTCTATTTAATGGAGGTTAGCCAGGGAAAGCTTCGGGGAAATGCACAGAAACTCCTGTGAAATTGATGATTACGCTCACCGCAAACTGCATCTGCATCCTCTATCTACAGGGCAAAAGAGTCTGTGCAAAACGACTCAATAGTGCCGTTTGTCTGGCAACAAGTTAGCAGCTACACGTACCCAATATACAGCACGAAATACAGAACCTGTCAGTTGTCATTATTATTATTATTATTATTATTATTATTATTAGAATCTCCTTCAGAAGACGTTACGATCAATTCTATTTAATATCACTGATCTCGTCAAGAGGTCTTTGTTCAGTCAAGTATTGGGTCACATTATGTATACAGAACGTGAATAAATAAATCTCATTACGTATGTGGTTTCCTAGACAGCCTATGCCATCTTCAATGTCAGGAATGGCATATTGTTGGTTGCTTCTGGACAGCTATTAGGTTGACACTAGTCCCAAACTCATTAAATAACTCATGGAAAACGAGTAGCTTGGGAAGTATTTAGCTGTTCTTATATCAGGTAACTCCTTCCTAGACACCCTTGGTGTTGATGAAGAAACAAGCACTTAACAGAAGGATGGCTTCTTTACACCCTGTCATAAGCACTTACACCTCGGCTTTCAGTGACAGGAACGTCGCTGGCACACGCCGAACGCAGAGGCAGACTCCTCTTCTGCAGAACAGCAGCCGGGATAACAGCTTTTACCAGTTATTTCAGCTCAGTTAAGGTAGGCTATTACAACTGAAGGGAATAACAGTGTATAACATCCTTAAAATGACCTTATTACTATTAGGACGATTCATGCCTTGTTACAAAGTGAGAATGTTTCTTAGGATGCATAGTTATAACCCTGTATTGATTGGTTTTATTGACAATAACACGAATATTGTTTATAACCATACCTCTATTTGTTTGATACTGAACCAACACTTCAAATTTTTGAATGATGCAAGGCAGATGGTAAAACTTGCATACAACAGCGTTCCAGCTTACATATTAGCATATAGCTGCATTGTGAAGACTTTTTCTTCAAACGTAGCTGGCTTTACTGTAGATGAAGCAATGCCACCACCTCACAAAAGTGAATTGTAATTGTGTTTTGCCCCCTAATTCAGTGACGGCTTTCAGAGCTTGATCACAGTCAGCAGGATGAAATGGCACCAGGAGGAGCGTGGCATAATCATGATTTACTAATTCTAGCAGTGTCCTGGGTTACTTCTAACAGCTTGTTCATTGTCAACTCAACAAGCTGCACTAAATAAATGACCTATTGGGGATTGTTTGCAAGCATCTCTCTCTTCCACTTGCTGCTCGGATAAAAACTGTCATTTATTATCCAAAGAAAAGGCTGCGTTGCAACCCTGGAGAGACTGAAAATCTGCTGATGCCGTATCTTCACATTTCACAATCCCCCCTAAACAATAGAGGAGGCAGCCTTCAATATCCTGAGTAGCATGATATTTAACAGCGTAGACACTCCAAAGGGTAAGCACGGTGTTGCAGCCGTGCCACCTCGAAGCCTGATCAGCTCGGATCACAGATCTGGTTAGAACGTGGATGAGCGGGGCTCCAAAAGAAAATAAACCTCTGAGACAAACGTTTCGCCTTTCAGAGTCTTTTTTATTGTCTGTAGTGTCGTATAAACTGCTGACCTCTTGCCGCACACCTTTTCACAATCTCACAAGGCCAAAAGGTGTTTTCTGCTAGGCTGATTAGTTAGAAGTACTAAAAAACAAGACGCTAGTGAAATTATTTGACAAACGGTTTCGAGAAAAAGGGTTTACCAGTAACAGAAGGATGGCTTCTTTACACCCTGTCATAAGCACTTACACCTCGGCTTTCAGTGACAGGAACGTCGCTGGCACACGCCGAACGCAGAGGCAGACTCCTCTTCTGCAGAACAGCAGCCGGGATAACAGCTTTTACCAGTTATTTCAGCTCAGTTAAGGTAGGCTATTACAACTGAAGGGAATAACAGTGTATAACATCCTTAAAATGACCTTATTACTATTAGGACGATTCATGCCTTGTTACAAAGTGAGAATGTTTCTTAGGATGCATAGTTATAACCCTGTATTGATTGGTTTTATTGACAATAACACGAATATTGTTTATAACCATACCTCTATTTGTTTGATACTGAACCAACACTTCAAATTTTTGAATGATGCAAGGCAGATGGTAAAACTTGCATACAACAGCGTTCCAGCTTACATATTAGCATATAGCTGCATTGTGAAGACTTTTTCTTCAAACGTAGCTGGCTTTACTGTAGATGAAGCAATGCCACCACCTCACAAAAGTGAATTGTAATTGTGTTTTGCCCCCTAATTCAGTGACGGCTTTCAGAGCTTGATCACAGTCAGCAGGATGAAATGGCACCAGGAGGAGCGTGGCATAATCATGATTTACTAATTCTAGCAGTGTCCTGGGTTACTTCTAACAGCTTGTTCATTGTCAACTCAACAAGCTGCACTAAATAAATGACCTATTGGGGATTGTTTGCAAGCATCTCTCTCTTCCACTTGCTGCTCGGATAAAAACTGTCATTTATTATCCAAAGAAAAGGCTGCGTTGCAACCCTGGAGAGACTGAAAATCTGCTGATGCCGTATCTTCACATTTCACAATCCCCCCTAAACAATAGAGGAGGCAGCCTTCAATATCCTGAGTAGCATGATATTTAACAGCGTAGACACTCCAAAGGGTAAGCACGGTGTTGCAGCCGTGCCACCTCGAAGCCTGATCAGCTCGGATCACAGATCTGGTTAGAACGTGGATGAGCGGGGCTCCAAAAGAAAATAAACCTCTGAGACAAACGTTTCGCCTTTCAGAGTCTTTTTTATTGTCTGTAGTGTCGTATAAACTGCTGACCTCTTGCCGCACACCTTTTCACAATCTCACAAGGCCAAAAGGTGTTTTCTGCTAGGCTGATTAGTTAGAAGTACTAAAAAACAAGACGCTAGTGAAATTATTTGACAAACGGTTTCGAGAAAAAGGGTTTACCAGTAAGGACACCGAGACAATTCTAGTCGAGACGTTTGTCAAAATATTGACTTCAGCATTTTTTTTTTTTTTTTTAGGTACTGCGAGGTATAGTGAGGTCATGGAAAAACCCCAATGTGGGTGATGGTTGCTAGAAACATTCAGGAACTCACCATGAGGTCTTCAGGAGCTGGTCTCTCCTTAGGCAGCTTCCTCATGCTATAAAGATACAGACAAGCACAGGAGATACAGACATATAGATATATTTTTTTTTTTTAGCAGTCACCCCCTTCCCCAAGCTCAAGAACTGTCAGTATTTCTATCAAGTGTTTTTTTTTTTTTAAAGTGTCAGAATATAAAATACCTGAAACACTTTTTTTTTTTTTTTTTTTAAAGAGATCACCTGTTGAGTTTGATAAAAGCAATGCCCAGAACCACTAGTGACCAAGAAGCACAGTTAGAAACCATTAAATATTGCAAAGGACAATTTGCTCCCAGTATAAGCAAACATATCCACCTCTGGAATAATGCACCCATTAGCAACCAATTGAAGCTGTCTAAAGACTGGTTAGGTAACAGTCTTAATCTGCCATTCCAAAGTAGCTGGCACTCCCCGGAGATTGCAAGGCTATTACCTGCCATCATTTACATTTCAACCTGACATCTGTGAAAATATAACATTCAGAAACCTCTCCCCACACCTCCACCTTGCAAACT
The DNA here is from genome assembly GCF_902713425.1 of Acipenser ruthenus. NCBI lineage: Eukaryota > Metazoa > Chordata > Actinopteri > Acipenseriformes > Acipenseridae > Acipenser > Acipenser ruthenus. The sequence continues at coordinate 28,971,658 of NC_081209.1, read as the reverse complement.
GTTACATGACATCCTAGTCAATTACAACGGAGGACCCACAGACTGAATTTCAATGTAACCTTTCTACCCTTCTTAAAAACACTGCAATGTGAAACTGCAGAACCTTTGCAAAATTATAATTTAGGCATTGTCTAACAACATTACAAGGGTGATCAGTGATATTAAGGTTCTAATAGTGTACATAGTTTTTAGGGCCATTGTCCACAGTTTAATTATTTATGCTTAATAGCTATTGAAATGACCCTGGCTACTGTAGCTACAATTTCAGTGCACTCTTGGGGGAGCCTTTGTCAATTAATCATTTACAGGATTTAAGAGGTAGTTTTTAAAAATGTTATGATAGCTTACAATACTCATGGAAACAACGGCTGCCGTACCTGTCTGCGATCTCAGAGCACACACCAGCCTGCCGATTGCTATTAGCTGTGTGCGACCTTATTGTGTAAATAAGGTTGCTGGAATTTAAACAACAGTTTCCTAAGCTTTCCTTCCCCCATCTGCCCAAGGCCCCCAAGTCCCTCCCCGTCTCAGAAAGGATGCAGGGAGAGCCATGAGGTCTGCCAGAGTCACAGAGTTAATGGAATGTATCATTTACACGGAGGGCATGGCATGTTTGCAGTCTGAGCTTACCACTGAGTGATGAAGTGTACAAACGGCTCTGAGAACTCCCCGACCGGAAGAACTGGAGGGTCCTGGGAATGGAGGGAGAAGAAAAAAAAAAGACAATTTATATACAGGAGCACCATCATGGAAAATGAACGAGAAATAAATATAAAAACGGGGGTGTGGGATATATAAACACACGAAGGAATAAATAACGTAGCACCAGAAAGAGAACGTCTAGCTTAGTTATAAATGGGAATGAGTGCGGAGAAGCGGGATGATTTGAGGCCAAGGAAACCGTGGTGTCAGACAATGATAGACAATGAAGGAAATGTTGATGGGATGTGAACAAGGACAATGACAGCCACAGGGAGGGAAGAGGGTAAATGAGAAACTGATGATTATTTAAATTACAGGCAAACTGTACTGTAATTAACAATGGGAGAGTCTATATGAGGTAATGCAAGACTAATTATGTATCTTAAAAAAAAAGAAGAAAAGAAACATAAAAGCCTTAAAACAAAGACAAAAAAATCCTTGACTATTAAAAGGATAGTACTAGTGAGTACTAGTAAAACAAACACCGCTTTTGTGATTCCGTGAGAATGAACAGGAATTTTCAGACAGCAATGCACAGGCAGAGACGAGTAGTGCTGTAGTGTGTAGTGTAGCGCTGTAGTGTGCAGCATTGCTCAAGATACAACGCAGGCTACACCTTTCAAATCAAGCAGAACTGGTCTCGTGCAATCCACAGATCACAGGGTTGCTTACAAATAGCATGTAGCAACATTACCATGGAAGCATCAAGGCAATGATGCACTTAGATATCCCAATCTTGCCACTCATCCAAATACTTGGAGACACTCATGGTCGAATTCATACAGCATTTGCCTGCCAGTAAATGCATTAAAGTCCTATGCATTTATCAGTTTATGAATATGACCCTTAGAATTCTGTGTTGGTTGGCTCCTGGGAGAAAGAGAAACTACACAGATTTTTACAATACATTTTAAATGTTATATTATAGGCATATATATATATATATATAAAAATAGGGAAGTCAAATTTCTTCAATACAAAATTAGGTGGTTGTTTCTTTTCTTACAGAAGTGAATCCAGAAAAGTATCTTTTAAGAAAGAAAATATCTCACTGAGAACCAATTAGGCCACCCTCTTGGAGAGACATTTTGCTGTAAAGCAAAGAAAGTAGGAGGAATGTGTTTTTATCTCCCTCTGAAAGGATTCACAAGATTGTACACAATGCAATGAAATTAAATCATACAGTACTTTAACAGTCATCTCATTAAATTTACAACTGAAACTGATCAAAAACAGCAGCAAAAAAAAAAAAAAAAGAAAGACAGGAGCAAGAAAGCAAATGACTGACTCCTCCTCAATCCATTCTCACCGCTATTAAAAATACCTTTCGGCTGCTTTTTCTCCCTGACATTCCCTCTCAAAGTACCTTGCAAAGTATGATACATGCACCTATTTAAATTAACAAAGGAATGACTTATTTTAATCTCACTGTGCTTTGGAGTGCTTCGGCCGCTCGGATGAGCAATATATCATTACATACAACCCTTCAGTGCTGCGGGCTACAAACTCAGTGCGCGCCGCATTTGGAGGGAGCCAAACAATTTCCCCGGCACACAACTGTGTCGAATGCATGCATGTATTCATTATAGCAAGGGGAGGAGAGGGGGGGGGGGGTTTGAAGCTTTGATGTACTGAAAAAAACAAGATGATAAAAGCCCTTCGCCAATATGCAGAGCCCATCACTATCAATGGTGGCACACAGATACAATCACAGAGCCATCTCAATGTGATTAGTAAATATACATGTAATTGCCAAGGCCAATTATCAGAAAAATGAGATCTGTAATTACACAGGAGAGAATTAAGCAGTGCTCCTATTAGTGCTTTACTGTTTTCTATTCAACAACTGGAAGCTGCACCAACAAGTACAATTCAATCAAACAACTGGAGAGCAAACGATAGGAGGGGGAATGAACAAAGGTTAGGTTTTCTAAAACAGCAATTATTTTCTTTTCATATTTCTTTTTGTGAAAGTCTTTCATATCCCGAACGGATGGAGGCAGCCACGTCTCTGCCGGGAGCCGAGGAGTATGAAGTGGAGGCAACGTTTCGTGTCTCGGCAAAGGATAAAAGAGAAACCCATCCATGCTTAAACCAGTTTTCTTAAGAGCCGTACATTTTACATTAAAGTACTTATTCTAATATTTACTCCAAAGGACTCTTGCACAACATGTGCTTTCATTTACAGAGGTGCACAGCTGCATTTATTATATTTCTGCAATATTGTTTTTTTTTTAGTAGAGATACACTTGCAGGTTGCATTAGTGACATGCTAATGCTTTACGAATGCAAGATGAATGTCGAACCCCAATACTTGGGTTGAAAGGGGGAGCGCATCTTGATGAAGCACGTATCTCTCAAGCAGGTGGCTTGACCAGTGCTCCTTGCTCATATTGTCGTTAGGAAGGGAGGACAGAGACTGTACGAGTAAACAAATAAATAAGAACATATCTGACGGGGTAAGGGGAGCGGAAGGGGTCTTCTGCTTTACATAGCCATTCACAAATTCTTCATGTCATAACCAGTCTGACTTTCCCAGGGCATTCCTTAATTACCCTTAAAATCAAATGGAACTCACTGCAACAATGTGACGGATTTGTGTTCTACCAACTACTGCTGTCTCTGGATAATCTGTCCCATACCTAAGGGTTTGGGAGATGAATAGGTTCTGATATATCAGGAGAACTTCTGAAACAGACTCTAGGATCACCTCCTGCACCTGCCCAAACTACAGAAAACTAGAAAGCAGACTAAAACACAATCGAGCAACACAAATAGGCAAGCAAAATGTCATTTAACACAATGACATGGGAACCATTTCCCCCCCAATGCTTTAGTTACACAAAGATAATTGAAATATATGCATGTTTAAAAAAAATAAATAAATAAATAATGGCACAGCAGTTTAATACTTGATATCTTAATGTTATGCATTTCTTTAAACATTTTGTTCGTATTTAACTATTAAACCTTTGCTGCTCCTAGACAATTTAATATTAGGAATGAAAAAAACGGACATTATTTTTAATATACAAGGTTTGGAACAAAATGTACAGAAAGTGTATTTTAGCTCTATCCAGATGTGATGGTATTTGCACTGCGCCCTCATTATTAGGTGATATGGCCATGGATCCTATATTCCCTGTATAGTCATTTCACTGGCACTTGCATTCTTTATAGAAGATGGAACACACATAGCATGGCCCCTTAACCAGGTACCCTGACTACAGCTTTATAAAGGGGGCTGCACTCTGTATACACTCCAATCTCTAACATCAATCCCAGTGCATTGCAAGCCCCTTATACTGTTAATATGTGTCTCTCTTCACAGCACTGAAGTTTTAATTTACTGCATTCCTATTAACTACTTGGTCAGCTTAAATCTTAGTGGCAACTAAACTGAACACATGCAGCCAGGGTACAAAGAAGGGCAATGAAAAAAAAAAATAGTTTGAGTGATGCCTTTGCCTGGTGAGTAATGAACAGTTCAGGGAGGTCAACCCATTACAACTGAAACCGTTTAATTATTAATTACGCACAATCTAGGAGCGAAAGGACAAGTTCAGTATGTTTAATGTGTGGCAGCTCCGACTGGACCCTCTCCTGGCATTCTGTTATTAGCACGTGTCAGCTAGGTGCTCAGGCAGAAAGTAGAAGGCACCGCACTTGCATACGAGACTGTAAGCCGCTGCAAATTGCAGTTACTGTTTTGTTTAGCTAATGGTGGAACATGCATCTGTTCTAATAATTGTGATAATGAAAGTGTGACGATTCTTATCCAGACTGCATTAGGCAGCTATACTGGAGCACTGCTGAAGCTCTTGAAGCTGGAAGATTACATAATAATATAAAGGCATTACTTTAACTTTGAAAATATTTATTCAACATAATGAGTGACCCCTCTGTTTCAGCAGGTCACAATCTGTCAGGCTGGGACTCTGCTCTCACTCGGAAAGTCTCTTCTGATTTCAGTCACATGCACACAACAGGGATCCCTGTTCTTGATGACAGGGTTGGGGGGGGGGGGCTGTTAGGAGGAGGTAGGGGGTAGTAGTTGAAGTATGGGCTCAGGGGTTAATGGGTTGTTTGTTTTAATATAGAGACAGTATAGAATTTCATAACTCATTTAGTGAATAATGTAACTTTTTTAAATGGTTGTGTCTTTTAAATCTTACAGGTAAACAATATAGTAAGTTATAAATGCTGATGACGGTTGCAGGGAACACACAGCTGCTAAACTATGCTCTACCAGCAGAGGGGGCTGTTAAAGACTTCTACCAGTCTCTCCGACAGAGCAATACTACCTGAGCCTAATTTGGGTTTGCGCTTCCAAAGCTGTGATCAGAAAGCGTTTAGATTCTATTAAATCTCCCATTCCGCACTGGGCTTCAGAATCTCCCACGTGGTCAGCCAGTGTTCAGATTTACAGGGTAATCAATTACAACCTGTCAGCTCACTTATGTTTGAAAGGAAAATGAAAAAGATATGCCTTTATAAATAAACTGTACAGACATTAGAACACATTGGTCAACTCTGGAATGTGGAAGAGCGACTCTGCTTGTCAGTCTATATAGACTATATATGTGCCAACGTAGCTGGTACTAATTGTTATAACAGTATACTACACAACTACATGTGTCATTACATTGTAATTACAAAATGTGACATTGCAATGACAAATGATGTAATTAAATAGTAAATACATGTGTATTCAATTACATTACAATGAACGCTACTGAAAGGAAAGTGCTACAGCTCTTCCTCACCCCTTTCAATGTTTTATGATATCTGGAAGAATCCCAATATTGGGATGTTTTCTCTGTTGCTAAATCTAACTGGCTGTCGTTTTCTTTTACCATGTTTGTTTTCTTCCTGGTTCCTTAGAAAGCATGTGATACTGTGACCTTTGAACTCTGCTGACCAGTATGCATCCAAATACTGTTACCAAGTTAAATTAAACAAATTAATATAAATGCCCAGATTTCTTTTTTTTTTTTTTAAATAAACACCAGATGATAATAACAAAAAAAATGTTTCTACTGTAACCACTTCACAGAAGTTCAAAAGAACAGGGAAATTTGCACTTAGATAAGAGTGACCTACATTACACAGAGATCTTTTGTTTCTAATGTGACCTTGCTCTAAAACAAGTCCAGAGTGAAAATGCCTTATTTAAAAAGCAATGTGTACTTTGTGTCAGATCTAAATAGTCCTGCTCTTCAACTCTTTCACAACCCTGTGATTTTATTGAACTCCAATGCAGTGAAGTAAGAATGTCTACGTGTTTTAGAGAAATCAAGAGAACTTTACAAAGGAACCTCACATCTCTTTGTTCCGAAGTGTCTAAAAATGTTCCAGTGTTATTTCATTTTGTTCTCAAGCATCAACTACAGCCAGGAAGTGTCTGAAGATGCATCATTTATCAGAAAGGTTGGGAAAGAAAATGTTATTCACTGCAAAGTAAATGACTGTGTGATTTAATTTTTTTTTTTTTTTTTTTGTTAAAACAAAACGACAGCCGTGTTCTATGCTGCTGTTCTGGGGTCTCGATGGTCTCTTGTCAATTATAAGCTAAGGGAGCACAGCGGTGCTTCTGTCTATATCACCAAAATAGCTCAGGCACTGTAGCACAATAGCAGCAGTGGTGCCGCCTCTTCAAACGAAAGGGACTAGGCTTTATAAAAAAAAAAAAAAAAAACTTTAAAATCAGTCACTGTATCTCCATTCCTGTTCACCTCGAAAGCTGTTTTATTGCTTTTTCATAAAAACACTGTTGCAAATAATCAAGCATGACCATTGACATCGTCTAGATTGAGTTTTAGCAGCCATTAAATGAGCCGGGCCTCGTGGGAAGCCTACTGCTCAGGTTGGTCTAAAGGTAATTATTCAGCTCCTGTCGGCCGAGGCCTCTACCTCGTTCCTATATGCTGCCTGCATTGCACACACAAGAGAGGTCAGTATACAGTTCAAAAGGAGCCATGTCGGGTGGCTTAAAGGCTGTGAACAAAAAACGCAGCGCAACAGAAAGTGGTGAAGATATTGTACTGTAAATCTGATTTCGTTTTTTACATGTTTGAGATGAGAAGATATGGGTTAGTGAAACATCGCCCCCCCATGACAAATGTGCGTCTGCTGTTTAGGTTACAGGGATGCAGACAAACAAGACAGGGTCAGGCTGTTGATGTTTGGGGCCGGGTAGTGAAAGCAAGGAGTCTACGAATCACACATACAAAACACACGGTAAGGATTTCAATGCACAGCGCCAGACTGCACTGCTGATTTCAATGCACAGTGCCAGACTGCACTGCTGATTTCAATGCACAGCGCCAGACCCCACTGCTGATTTCAATGCACAGCACCAGACTGCACTGCTGATTTCAATGCACAGCGCCAGACCCCACTGCTGATTTCAATGCACAGCGCCAGACTGCACTGCTGATTTCAATGCACAGCACCAGACTGCACTGCTGATTTCAATGCACAGCGCCAGACCACACCGCTGTCAGCTGTCAACGTCAGCAATGTGCATATCAAGTACAGATATCCGGGAAAAGACAGATATGGAAAGAAGTGCCAGAGACAGGTGGGTTTTGTAATTATAGCAGCATGGAAAGCGTCTGAGTCTGCCACCCTCATATCACAGCTTTGCATGTCCAATCTATTCTAGGAGTGTGTACAGGGGCGGGTTTGTCAGACGCACGTCTTCATACAATCGTGTCTCGCTGCCACTCAGGTAGCGTTACTCTGTCTGCAATACGATTCAGAACTCACAAGAGGGAATCGAACCCGTGAAGCTCATACTACTCACTGATTGATACATTTAAAAACAAAATGAGAAAAACTGAAGTTTAACTTACTCAACTCTTAAATCCATTCTTAACTTTTAAGAGAGCGCTCAAATCATAATGATATTCAATGAAACGAAAAAAAAAGTAAGATTTAAAATAAGACATTTTTTTTACGAGAAGTCTTTGAAAATGTCCTCATGCAGAAGAAGAAGGGCTGAATATTTGGCACACAGTACAATAATAATTGTAAGAGTATGAAGCTAGCATGGGTTGCACGACGCAGCAGATACATTACCATTCTAAGTAGTGTTGTTGCTGTAATGTTAACACTGTGTACATTTTTCCCCCTCAGAAGATTTCATTTGAATTTGCTTCCAAATAGTGCCTGTATATATTTCTTGTTAAAACATTGGTCCAGTTATATACAGTAGTGTGCAAATGTATTAGAACACCTCAAGACTTGTCATTTATATCCTTTATATACCTACCTGCATGAAAACCTCAAGGTGTGAGAATTTCAGTTTGCAGTCAGTAATCTGGGATGTAGAAACAATAGGCACTCGTGTGAAAATGTTAGACCACTTTGTGCTTTAATTAGGCAAAACAACTTCTAAAAAGTCTTTTGCAATTTACCATTTGTGGCAATGTGTTCCTTTTCTCTTACTATTTTTTAATTAACTGCATGTGTGGCCTACTAAAGTCATCAAATAAATTAGGCAATCACTAATTTGCCTATTGTGACAATTTCATATGCACAACAAATCAAAACAAGAGAAGCGATGGGGTGTTGTAATAAATGTGCACAATACTGTATAAAGCTGTTTTTTTTTTTTAATACCGAATAACTATAATGCACATTACCACCCAATTACATCATGAAAACAATGTGTTCACTGGCCCTCTCATTTTCTATTTACGACATCTCCTGGGGACCCCAGTGGGTCTCCCTGTTTTTCCCCCCTATCCAGAGCTGGGCTGCGCCTGGCAGGGCAGGTCTCTGCTTTGTTCAAGGCCTGTCTCCATTCTGTTTAAATGGCTCAGGGCTGTGGAAGGCAACATGTTTCAAGCGTGCAGGGTACTGTGCTTCATTAGGAAACAAAATATAAGCTTTCCACACCATTAGGAATGACTTTAGAGAGAGAAAGCACATAAGACGAAGACTCACCTCATCAACAATGCACTGCAATAACTGAAGAGGCTTGAACGGCAGCAAGAGAGAGGAGAGAAAAAAAACAACAGTATTAGCCTGTATGCAGTATCTTTACAGTAGAGTGGAAAGAAAAATCATTAATGCAATAAAATGTAGCGAGATTAATCAAAAGCATCAAACTCTTAGAAAAACATTGGCGCTGTGGATGTTCCATTATTTCTAATGGTGCCTAATCTAATAGTGGCAGTTAAAGTCTTGTTTTTTTGTGCGAAATGCAATTTGCCAGGTTTAAAGTAACCCACCCAAGCGTGCAGAGGAAGCAGCCGGCAGGAACGCGGAAAGTGGTTTTTTTTGTTTTTTTTTCTCAAACTCATAAAGCTTACCATTAAAGATCCCTGGTTTTTCTGAATCTGAAAAAAAGGTAATATGTAATTAGCATGTCATAATCAAAATGACTCACTTGGACACATTATGATCACTGAGAGAAAATTATTGCATTGCTGGTGGCAATTTCTGGGCATGTGTTAACACCATTTACATAATGAAAATACACAAATGTTAATAGCTTGCTTCTCATTTATAGGCGAAAGTCAGCAGAATGCTAATTTTGCAGAATTCTTTACTACCCTCCAGGTTGTATAAAAAAGGGGAGATGAAAAAATATATATATAATCCATTTCAAAATGCTGTTTACTGAATTGGATATGAATAACACTGTCATATTGCTGCTAAATTCGACGCTACGCTCACTGTGTTAAAAAACTACTGTGGTTTAAATTAAAATCCCATTAATTTAAATTTGGAATTAAATCATACTTAGGAATTAGCATATTGGACCCCTGCCAAACACTGCTTATGATCTTTTCCTTTACAGGAAATGTGTAATTATGTAGTGTCAATGACATATTCATGTGCTTCCAAAAAGAAAAGGAAAAGAAACACACAATTAAGCTTGACACTTACAACCAGAAAACAAAGTTAGAGAGAAGACTTCTCACTGTAATTTGTTTACGACTGGGTCATGTCTTATCAGAAATGTGCGAATGTGTTAATTACTCCATTAAAGAGAGCTGAACAAGTTAAAATACATCAGTCATACTGTATACTACGAACCCATCTAAAATATTTTTGTATTATGATTGCTAAACGTATTCTAGCAGCAACGAGTCAAGGCTATTTGAACCTATAAATAATACCCCATTTCTGTTGTGTATAGCTCTTAAGAGATTCAGGGACTCATTTCAGAGTAGACTGTAACTGGCATTAACTGTACGTCTCAGATTGTGTATATAAGTGAAGTCAGACAATGGTAAAGATCAGTAAAGTGCAATCACTGATTAGAGCTGTGCAATCTCTTTTACAAGAGGCTCCCAGAGAGGCTGCAAGCTACACAGTCACTTAGTTCAACAATCAGACGTCACAAGAAGCACACAATACAATACACAGGACTGCAGCTTTAATGTTTGTTTTGTGACTGAGAAAGAATTCTCACGTCTGGCGTAGTACTTAGCATTACTTAGCCCCATACAGTGCTCTAATGCAAGTGGGTGAGGGTGCATTAAGCCTTGTGTGAAATAACAAGGATCATAATAGGATGAATGCAATTCAAAGAAAAAAGAAAGACTGAAAGATCAGTACTGAATATGAGTTTTTATTTTATTTTGTGGGTGTATTTGATATATATGTGTGTATATATATATATATATATATGTATATATATTCAATTACAGTACAAGCAAATGCATGTTTTCAGTTTCCTTTGAAAGCTTTTGTGAAGAGTCTTGCTTTTTAAAATAATGTTTTCTCAATGTTTATATTCTATCCCTATCTTTAATAGCATGCACAGAGTCAACACATTATTATTATTTTTTGCTTCTTGCTTTTTCATAATCAAGTGTTATCAATGCATCCCTTATTGTTGGTTATTACCAGTCCGATAATATTCGATAGAGAAACTGGTTGATGATCGAACCTCTACAAGATAAAGACTTCTCGTCAAAACTGTGCTTGTTTGTTGGTTTCTGTATAGCATTTCTATAGTACTATATGTAGATATTCTTTCACACTGCTGTTCTGACTTGTGGAAAAGACGGAGAGGGAATTCCTGGATTTACAGGTCAGTGGTCAGGATTATCCTGCGACTTGGCAGTCTTGGTCAGACGACAGCAGTGGTGTGTGAACAGGGGACTCTCAAGAGCAAAAAAAAAAAATCTTTTATAAAATAACTGTATATCTATACAAAAAAAGAAAAATATTTAATTACATGGCAAGTTTCAAAATAGATAATTTTAGGTTCCCTGTTCGCTACAGGATGTGTTGTGATGAAGTCTGTATTCAGGCTAAACAAAACACACTGACACAGTTTCTCTGTGCCCCCCCACCCCCCCATTTCAATCAGGTAATCTTAAGAGCATGATGGTGCAGAATAATGAATGGTCCTGCCTGATTCGCCTGGATTTCACAATCCAGCACTGTAGTAATTGATTCATGTTCTCAATTAAATAAAGCCCCGCTCTCTTATTTCTATAAATACCAAGAGACCCCCCTCGCTGATATATAATCTATTTTCTCTGAATCAGATATATTGTCTGTGAGGTTGCACTCTGTTTTTCTATTTACTCATTAAGACAGATGCAATACAATCATGTTAATAATTGTACATTTGCCAGGGTGTGAGAAACGGTGCTAAGGATAATTAACTTACTACACTCAACGTATTCAGATCGCAATTGTTTTTATACATTTTTTTCTTCTGATTTTTTATTTTTTTGTGAAGACTTTCCATTAAGGCAGTGTTTTGTTTTTTTTAAACAGATTTCTTCATTGAGTTCTTAAATGATATACACATAATAATTTTCCCAAGTAGCGGACTGATTCTAAAACGTTGTATCTATAGAATCCCACTGATTCAGCATCAATAGCGTGGCTTGGTAACCCTTTACATACCCTTATTTACCAGTCTCACTCAATAGGTAACAAACAAACCCATAGCTTTAAATCACCCCTATGAAATGTGGAAGTGCTCAAGAGACACTCAGGGAGGGGAGTCAAGTTTCAGATTCCCTTCAAAACAAATGTGTTAAGCACACCAAACCGGTGTCCTAGATCTGTTAATTAATGAGATGACCTGCTTTATTAGCGTAATTGGGACATTTAGTTTTTTTGTACTTTAAAGATCTGAAGCATGGATTTGAAACTGGTGTACAATGTAAAAGTAATTTAAGACACAAGTTTCCATTTCTAATAATAATAAACAAAATCACTCAAAAGCAACATCCTACAAAAATACCCAACCGGTCTGAATGCAATTTCACCCCCACTTTAAACCTTAAATAACAGAACCTGAAACTCTGCCTCAAATGTTTTTCTAGAAGACAATGTATCAATAGATTATAGACTTCTCATCCACACGTTAGTCAAATCATTAAATTTACATTCTCGTTAGTGCTTCTAGCCAGAGCCAAGCAGAAAAACAAAAACGAGATATATATTTATATATATATATATATATATATATATATATATATATATATATATATATATATATAGACCAAACAATAACTAAATAGTGAAGCTGCTTCAATAGCTTGATCTTGCATTTACAAAATAAAAAAATAAAATAAAAAAAGTCAATTATAATTTCATTGCTTTTAGTTCTTTTAAATCTGCTATGTTGTGATAGGGATGACTTTACAATGCTGACAGATGTCACACCAGTGGAATATATTGGGCAATTTGTAATTCTGTAATTCTGTCTAACCCACAGACCTGCAGGACCTGTAGACACTGCTTGTCAATCAAGCCAAAAGCCATCTGCCATTGGAACAACAGGGAGGACCAAGCAAACCCCCCTCCTCTCCCCATGTGTCCCCCAAGTGCCGGCAGTAACTAAGGGTTTATGAGCAAAGCCCCACAGCTTTAACTAAAACTGACAATAACATTTTAAAGAGTGTGAAACTCTCATTTCCGAGCAGGTGTCTCTCTGGTGTCTGGGGGGGAGGTTCTGGGTTCTGATCGACAAAAACGTGCCGTTTTTACTTTTTAATCAATGTCTTTGGTGAAAGTAGAAAAAAAGGACTTTTGACACCAAGGGCATTCCATTTCTGTCTCCATGGAGATATTTGAGAAAGAAAGTCAGAGAGAGAGAGAGAGCTAGATCTTCACCGGCCTCTTACATCATTATCTAAAAAACACTCTGAAAAGTAAAATGAATTCACCTACCCGAACCCTAACTTGCAGGAGACACGGCACCACTTTCATCTCTCTCTTAGTCGCTAGAATTATGACTTACCCTGAAGCCTTCAGCTGAGAGATTTATCTGTGACCCAGGTCACATCTTCCTAGATCGGTTGACAAATTTTATCTTTACATTTTTACAGCTTTGGAAGCCCATCTCTCTCTCTCTCTCTCGTAACTAGAAAAAGAGACCACCATAAATCACAACATCTGTAAGGAACCTTTTTTTAAGATTCCGAGCATGTTCAATTACTCTGTTGCCAATGCACCCCACTAAGCTGCCTCCAATTCAGCCAAACCGTGCAACAAAACATTCCATTTATTCTGTAGTTTTAGTAAAAGATGACTCATTTTCTGTCTCTCGTTCCATCAGCATCAGCTTTGTAAACCTTATATATACCTTGTGACCTCAGTCATGTTTCAGATACTCAAAGGGAGGAAGTGGGACAATGTATCTATCTAGCCATCCATCCACCCATCCATATATCTATCCATTATATCACCTGAATGATAGAATTGTTCTTCAATACAAAGCAGATATCAGGCCCTTTTATTCCATGCTTGTAAAGGGTTTTATATCCAGGATATGACTCTATTTGTACTTTTGACCGTGGTCTTTCATTAATATGAAACTACCGAAGGGGAACCAGTCGCACAAACAAAAGATCACGCTAAAAGTATGAAAAGAGATCCATCTTTGTAAAATATGAAGTTCTAACACCAGGTATACTTGCAGGTGTATCCTGTATGAAAAGGGTAGGAGAGCAAACTGAAATATTAAAGCGAAATGTAGTAGATCTTCTGGAGCTTCTCTCCTCTAATGTCCTAAAAAGTCTTCTTTTATTTATTTTAAGTTTACCTGCGTTACTTTGCTCCTATAGAATCCTCTCTCTCTCTCTCTCTTTTATAAATTGGTATCACTGCTGTTGTTTATTTTTGTCCTTGTCTTTGACGACAACTTTGTGTAACAATTTTATTTATTTTTTATTCTGGATGTTAACAGAAATAATTATTAGTAATGAACAATTGAATCCAGCAATTTCCAAAAAGAATAATTAGGCTACAACTGAAATAATAACAATACAAACCCTTCTTTCAGTATAAACGATGTGGTGACAGATGTGAACGCAGTAGCTCGGTGATGATCTGTTTTCCAGTTAACACATGATCTTTCCTGAGAGACCACGAGGGCTATCTTTTCCCAGTTCCCCATGTAACCAACTTTCCTCAAATGCACGGCCATAACTTAACAGTCCCTTGAAGCAGCAAGCTGATAATGACTCTGGACTGTAAATGTCTGACAGATTTACTTGGTGCTTTTCCTTTGAGACAAACCACAATGTGCTTTTGATTATTTATTTTTTTTAAATGTTTCTCTTAATGGCTTTTACCATTATAGGCCATTTAGGTCCAAAAACGTGCATTTTAAATAACAAAAAAAACTGTGTCCAAGACAAAAATACAGACATCTACTGATACAGATCAGAGGATGTGCTTAAATCTTATTTTAAATGGGATTTACGCTGTAATGGCCAGTGGAATCTTTTAAAAAAAAAAAAAAAAAAAAAAAAAAGATTTAAATATATATGTATTTAAACATGTAACCAAAACAAATAGATGGTAATAATAATTTTAAAAAAATGTAAAAGACAAAGCCAACAATTAATCACATGGCAGTCCGCTGGCGGCTGTATAAACATCAGATCAAGTCTGGTGTCTTCAAGGATTTATAGAGCGAACCGTAAAAAAAAACTCCATTAACTCCTGACAAAGAATGCAAATTAATCACAACATGGGGTGAAATGAAATTAAAGACTCTTTTCTAATCAATGACAAGGCAGGATGAAAATGTTAGCAACTTTCTTTCTTCTTTTTTTTTTTTTTTTTTTTACTCTCTTCCGTTATTTGCTAAAATTCCAGCGGTGTATCTGTGTTAAAAGCCCAGCCCCTAAATGGAAGGTGTGAGTACAGATGCACCTATGGTGATTGTTTGCCCCCCTCCACTTCCCGCTACCCAAAGCTATCTGCTTACAAGTCTACAGATTCCAGAAACCCACTAATCATCCGAATCTCAGGTGCATCCAATTTGTTATTCGCGCTCGCCCATGCCAGCAGAAAGCCTGCCGCAGACAGATGCACCAGGAACCTTAAATGACAGGCTTGGCCTCTGGAAGTACGATCACTACAGCAAAATCTAGTACAGCCTCCAGGTGAAATGTCTGGAGCTCCATATGGAGCGGGGAAAATTAACAACAAGATGAAAATCACTACGGCAGCGGGGAGTCTGAATTTCTTCTTCAAAATGAAATTTAAAAATGAAGAAAGAGAAGTAATAAATTAATGGGGTGTGAAAACATTCAAAGCTTTACAATACCAGGGGCACTATTTGCACAGAAAGTTCTTTTTTTTTTTTTTATTCTTTTTTACTTCGGGTCATTTTGGCATAATTTATTAACCAAAGCATGGCTTAAGTATGCTAGAGAACAGAATATCTCTGTATATTATAAATATACATTCATTTTCCAACCGTCTGAATGCACTTGCTGTAGATTACCCTCTTACAAATATCTGTATGAAAATAATTCTTTTTTTTTTGTCACAAAAAAAACAAAAAAAAAGTTTGTAAATACATTTCTCTGTTCAATTTAACAGATGTATTTTTTTTTATAACTTGTATGTATAGTATAAAATCGACAAGCGTTCTTAATTCACAATCCTGAAGCCTGCAGAAGATTCATTACAATCGTCTAACTTATTTTGACTCTCCCAAAATTACATAGAACCACTGATGTTGTTATTTTCAACATACCGCACTTCAGATTCCAAGTACTGAAACACACTTTCCTACCTCTGTGGTTTACTTGTACATTTTTAATTCCATTATCCCAATACCCAAGATCCAATAGGGACCAAACCAAGGAAAAAAAAACTCACTACAGGTTACCTATAACTGAGTCAGTGAAGCCATGCCTGTAACATTTAATATATCTTATTGTCATGCAATTTAATGTCCAGACGCCACGCACATGTGCATGTATTTAAGAGCTCACGATGGGGATGCAGTAACAGCCACTTGGTCCCTTTCACTGCTGATACCACAGAGTCGGAGTCACGAGAATAAATGAAACAGAACTGTAACGCAGAGCAGAGAGCCGAGTTTCATCTGATTATTCAATAACCATGTTTGTGTCACAGCCGCATAATATAACCGTGCATACATTAGTATGTGTAATACAATTTGGATTTGCATAATAATAGCAAGTTAATAGATGCTTAAAGAGCCTCAGACCAACAACACTTTGAAATCAGACAAGCCCCTAGGCTGGTCTGCTTATACAGACCAGGGGCATTAGGGAATACCCAGGAAGGTTTAAACCATTTCAACACTAAAAAAATCCCAGTTGTTTAAGACTTTTAAATGATTTCCTTGGTGCTTTTGATTCTCACAGACATAATCACTTGAGAGCTCCAGAGAAACACTATCAATGGTGTGTTCAAATCGCACGCCATGTACTGTGTTTATTTGCTGACACAGAAAAGAGGCTTTTAGTAGGTCAGGTTATTCAGTTTAAATTGTAATATAGCAGCCAAGCACTTCAAGAATAGTCTGAGAGTATATGCGCTGTATATTCCTGATGACATCAGGACCTCTGTTGATGTTAACAGCGAGCTTTGGTGTGTTAGCACTCTCCGCTTCATACAAAGCAAGTACTAAAAAGCTTATTCTAACAAAACAGGTGATTTAGCTGCAGGGGAACACATTCTGAAGAAACGATTTTAAAAATTATATCAGTACACTTTTTTTTTTTATCTAATAAGCAGGACCAGTGTTTACTACAAACTCACAAAATATACATAAATATTCAAATAATCAGTTTTTGTAATTTAGAGCTTAAATTTGCAAACCCGTCATATTTGTTTGTAATATTTTTTTCCACCGTTTGGTTCTAATTTGTTTCCATTTCCAGAAAAGAAAAAAACCCGTTCCGTGTGATACTGTAAGATTTCATTGAGAGATTTGTGGAATGGATATTGTAACTATAGCAATATAACCCATATAGTAGGAGTGATAGATAGTCCACCCTAAGAGCACTGATGTATCCATTTTAAGCTGCTTCACACTTGAATTGGGAGGGGAAAAAAAATGATAAAGATGTAAATGAAGTAATAAAAATGGTTCAAACCGCTGCAAGTGATGCTGAATTTCAATTGAAAATCCTGGCTTTATTTGTATGTGGCTCCTACATTCACTATTGCTCCCCTGCACCTTCATACATAAGGATGAATGTCATGGTGGCAAAAAGACCGTAATGAAGAACCTTACCTGAGGATATGGAAACCTCCCCAGAGCGAGCTGCAGAGGGAGAGAATGTTTGTGTCATTAGAGATCTGCATGAGGAGCACATTCCAGGACAAAGACAGAGCCGGAGGAGCAGCGCTACATTCCACTGCAAGTCAAACAGGGAGGTTAACCCCTCTGCAACAGCCTTCAACTGGACTTAACAGCACTGTGCCTGGAGACATCCCATTTCAACTGGACTTACCAGCACTGTGCCTGGAGACATCCCAGTTCAACTGGACTTACCAGCACTGTGCCTGGAGACATCCCAGTTCAACTGGACTTACCAGCACTGTGCCTGGAGACATCCCAGTTCAACTGGACTTACCAGCACTGTGCCTGGAGACATCCCAGTTCAACTGGACTTACCAGCAATGTGCCTGGAGACGCCCCAGTTCAACTGGACTTACCAGCACTGTGCCTGGAGACATCCCAGTTCAACTGGACTTACCAGCACTGTGCCTGGAGACATCCCAGTTCAACTGGACTCTTAACCCCATTTGGAAACAGTTGAGATATTTAATGAATTAATTAAAGTTGTGAAACTCAGGGCCCAATAATACTGTGGCAGCTGGCTTCACAGACCCCCATTAGCTCTAATCTTGGACTCCCTAATCTTACCTTATACAAGGTAGCCCAAGATGAGTGCTTTGAAATCAGCTGTAAAAGTGATCATTTTTAATGTTGTAGGAAAGACATCAGAGAATGAACTCCTTTATATATTACCCCAGCACAGGCACAGCAGCAAACATCTCTGTACTGTGAAAAACAAACGCTCACAAGCATCAGTGAAACATTCGCTTTCCATTGTACAATAACGTATGCTGATTACCAAAGTACTAAGAATTAGTAAGAGGCAGCACTATTGCCCTTAATTTTACACCCTTAATTTCACAGGCATACTGTTGTTGTTATAATGCCTGCTGCTACATTACAATAATAGCCATTTCCTCCATAGATTTAGCTAAAGCTATTGCAAACTAGGAAGCTTAAAGAGAATGGTCTAATCTTGCACAAAAAAGCCTGCAGTTATCCCACTGTACTAAATGTGTTTCACATCTAATGAAGCTTTAATGTCCTTTCTAATTCCTCTTGTTTCTGTACCACCAGGGGTCATTCAAGGCAATTTCTACCCATAAGGGTTGTTTGGGTAAAACTCAAGAAGTACAGTTCAGCTTCAGATTATACATGAAAATTAATAATACCTGAATCAATGGCGTTGAAGCTACAGGGCCAATTTAAGGCTGAAATAAAGGTTTTAATTGACACATGTATACACCTGGATTTTTTTTTTTTTAAATGATCTGTTAAAATACGTTTACTTAAACACAAGCTAGCTCTGAAGTGGCTTCCTCAGACAGCAATAACATGCTCTTGCTGTTGAATATTTCCAGTTAGTGCAGCTGATTGATATACAGTGGAAGGGTCTAGCTCTGTATCACATTGCCATTATTCTTTGTCTGACAGGTGCAGCGCACGCCAGCAAAGCATGTTGGAACATATGGCAAAACCAAACTGTTTATAATGGGCATGAAGGACACAACTCCAGCCTGCTCCCTGCAGCACTGCATCATCTTACACACACGTACGGACCTTTAAATAATTACAAAAACAGGCCTGTATTCAAATCCGCTATCCCTAGAACTGCTGCCAACACCCAGCAATGAAGGCATGCAGCCAAAAGTTTAGCATCACCTAGAATTTTAGGATTGAGACAGAATTAAAAAAAAAAAAAAAAAAAATTATATGGACATAATTGAGATATTTTATTTTACATCATGTAAATCAAAGAAACTACAAAATGATATTGCAAAAGTCTCACCGGAAGCCATAATAGTAGTACAGTATTTCACATCAGATTCTATGGAAAACTACAACGTGGGATGTAATTCAATATGTTAATGTAACATTATTCAGCAGGTTTCACTCAACTTTAGGAAGCAACATGAGTTAATTCTATAGGGTGATGCAGAACCTTTGTCCAGAGCTGAACATTCACTAGCCTTCCTCACTATTCACGGCACAATAACAACTCCAATGTAAAACCAAAAAACATTTAAAAAGCACAGTTCTTCTAATCTTCTCCTTGTGCTATACATTTTTAAAAATTATCCCTATTTGCTCTATTAGCACTGCAGTAATTGTAGCATCTTTAGGCTTCATGCCAGCTATCACAACTCAACTGATCTGCCACTAATAAAAATAAGTGAGAAGTATCTGGCGAGTATCATTTCAAACTGGGGACTTTAGCACTTAGGTTCCTTGATGGCATATGTATGGCAAGTTTTTTGAAGAGTTATTGATATTGCTAAGAGGCATATAATGAGAAGCTAGTACATTTTTACGGTAGTGAGCAACAGGTGTGAGGGAGTATTCTGTAAAAAAACATCTGGCAAAAAACAACATTATAATAAAGCTGATGGGCATCTTCAACTTGTAAATCACTGCAGTGCTAATTCTCGTTATGCGTTATTAGTCAGATCAGAAATCATTGGGCACAATTAGGCAGACTGAGATGCACACTGAATGAACACGCTGCCGCAAGGCACTGGCTTTCCACGGCTCTGGATATGAGAGCCAAACAAACCAAACACAAACGCTTGATTTACTGGAAAAAGGAAACCACATATTTATTTTCATTTACATGTGCAGGGTGCATCTATTTTTAAAGTTTCAATGGGTTCTCAAGGTAAACTATGTAAGCCAATCGCCTTTAACTTTGTAGTAAGAATGCTGGTCACTGCTGAAGAATCAAATCAAAACGAAAGCGGCCTCTAACCATCACCGTGCAATCGAGGCATTTTAATAGACTGCACTATGGCACTGCTATGGCTGTAGTTCTGACCACAGCATTAGCTCACATACTGTATCAACTAATAGTTTCCACCAGCGTTTTGCATAGATTTCGGTACAATATGGATCACTATGGATATTACAATCTGATAGAGGATTTTCGAATGTTGTTTTCTGTATCATCCCTCCCCTTAAAAATCTTTCAATTCAATATTCATAGCAGCGACGGCAACTCTGATCGCTTGATGTAATATTTCCAGTCAAGAGCCTCAGATATTTCTTTTTTTTTTTCTATTTATCCTCAATCAATTCCGCAATCTTCTTGCCGTGTTGCAAAATATATCTAGAGGAAGCAACAGCTATTTGCAAACATGAAAACAAAGCGCTCGGGAGGTTAAACTGACAGCAAAAAGGCCGTGGCCTCTTCAAGTGCCGGGAGCACGGAGCCCGCTGGTGCGGCGGTGAGGGCGGCAGATCCTCCATTAAACAGGGAGGATTTACTAGAGCAGGACAAGAAGCATTACAAATGAATTAAATCTGCAGTCGATAGTTCACAGCTGCACTCCACACCGTCTGGAGCTTAAGAGCAAAGCCTTGAAAGGGGCTCAGAGCTGACCAAGCTTCAGTTTTTAATGCATAACAGCCATTAGCTGAGAACTTGTGGAGTTTTTGACCCCCTGCGGAAAGGGCAGCGTGCTGAAGTGACATATTAGTTCAAATCTGTAATCGCAGAGCAGAGGCAGGGCAGGTCTGATGTAATATTCTCCGATCATCTCGCAGAGACCTGGGCACATTTGTCTTTTCACGACACTTTCTGTTAACTTAATGAAGTAATAAGTAACTTCCCCATACGGGGTCTGTTAGATTCATTACCGTTATGTAACTGACACCTACATAGCGCAAATGGGAAAGGTGGAAGGACTTGTTTTGTCCTTCTTAAATCTCAACATGCTAACTATTTTGCTGTTCATCTGTGTGGATCCTGTTTGTATCTAGATGCGTCCCCTACCATCTTGTATTGTATCCAGCAAGCTTTTGGCATTGGGCTGCCCAGTTTCAATGCCCTGGTGATTCAGCATGAAATCCCCAGGAAGAATCCTCCTATGCTTTTCAAAGTATTAGTCAGAGCAATGTAATGGCTTCACTAGTTCTTGATATACCTGCTGCTTCAGTATTGACTTTGTCTGAACACTAACACCCCGAGTTCCTGTCATGACTCTTTCTGTGTCACAACAACACAGGTGGACAGCCTGGTGTTACTGCAGTTACTGCACATGGAAACTGAAGGAAGGAGTCCAAAGGAACACTTTATTACAGCTCCAGTCACTATAGGTATAGGATAAATCATGCCGGAATATTACTACGGCAAACTGGAGCACATGTGAGTCCGAGCCAGGGAAGCAAGTGACCATAAAATACACTAATTACTGGGAGTGATGGTCACGGAGTGATTGATAGTCCTCTGCAAGGCAACTTCCCTGTTTTTGGCTCCTCTGCCTCATCCTGAGAGTGGCAATTATGAAGACATCACCCTCCCCTTAGGGTGTGCTACCTTTAGCCCTGCTTATTCCAATGCCACCATCACAGCACTCTACAATTAATGACTGGACACATGCACTCCCTCTGTCTCGCCATCTATCTCTCGATCTCTCTATCTGCGCAAGTACAACACCACGGGCTGAGCAGCCCTGATTAAGAGGAGTGCAAGGTCTACACTCAATATCTGATGGGGTTTCAAATGTATTTATTTTATTTGTTTTTCGCTTAAAGAGCATTAGCTGTAATGCCGCTGCAATAATTTATGGACTTTTAGAGTTTAGATTTGCAACAAAGGGTATCCACACTCAGGATTTGTTCAGCAAAATATATGTAACTTTTAAATCATCAGTGTTTCGGTGCTATGCGCCTTCATCTGGTTTTACAAAACAGGACTTCTACCAGCACCATTTTGATAACCTAATCAAATATATCTACCAAGTTCTTATATATTTTACATTTTTAAACAATTGCTGCTATTGACTACTGAAAGGGATATACAAAGTCAGGATATAAGATATTACTATTCTATCCATAAGTTGCTGTGGATAAACTAAATCTCAGTATACAAAAGCAGAGGAAACCTCTAATTTCAATACCCTTGAGGTCACGTGGGCAAGCGAACCTAGGGGACACAGTTGTGACCCTAAAGCATCAGCAAGGGCCACCAGACCCCATTGTGACATGGCTCGATTATTAAAAGTTATTTTTCAAAGAGGACGGCTGCAGGTTGGGGCTCAATATTCTTTAGTGAAGACAGCGGAGGGTTTCAGTAGTGTCTGGAAAACTGTGTGTGTGTTTCATTTTGGCATCTGCAAGCTATTCAAAGCTTGCAGTTATCAAAAAGCAAAGTCTAAGACACTCATCTGAAGGGCCTGCAGTAGGCCTCATCTTCCATTTGTTAAAAGCAATTAAAGATGAGGCATAAAAGCCATCCACTCAGAAATGTAACAGGCATAACTCCCGTGGATGTAATCTGTTAGTGTCCTCTTTGATGGCATTAAGTAAAATAGAGAGACTCCCTGCTCCGCAGTGGAAGCAAGGGCTGCTTTGATAACACTGACCTTGCCTCAGTGGTGTGCTTTGTATCTTCCTCACATATCTCACATATTTCTAAAGCCACTGTCCTTGCCTTTTCTGCTTACCACATCACTCAAACAGCTGCGATCGCGCTGAAGAGGAGACAGTGACATGCCAATTAACAAAACTCAGAAATCCTTGAAGTGTTTAAAATGAGGTCTTTAGAAGCTGGATTTTAATATCAGTATTTTCTTTAACACGCAACAACCGTTCTTGGTTTAAGAAAATAAAAGGTTTATAATCGTAACAGAACAGCGATGGTCTAAGGCATTATAAGCTTTCAAATATATTTCAAAGAGGAAGCCTGTGACTCAACCGGTCTCAGAGATATGGGGCTTGCACTGCTGTATACTGCAGAATTTCTCAACATGTTCAAACCCAAATGGAAAGGTGCTTCCAGTTAGTGTAATTCGTCCCTAGTCCCCTATTACCTGTACAGTTACCACTCCACTCAAGAGCCGTCTTTAAATTGTGAGGCAGCTGACAAGACTAATGTGGGCAGCAGCAGCTGGAGGGTACGTGGCTGCCAAACTGTGTTCCACCCCAGGCTATGATCAAAGATCTCTACAACACCCCCTTCTTCAGACTGCGCTTGCAGGAAAGGAGTGTGGCTTCTTCAAACAGGAACATGAGTATTATTGTTTTTCAGCCTCTCTGAATTGAAAGAAAACCAATGGTGAGCTGCTTCTCTCTGTTTCACAGCCAAGACAAACAGCTTATATCAAAAACTATCCTTTAAAATCAGCTAAACAGCGCTGGAACGAAGTATTGTCGCTCTTCCAACTCTGTATATTGGTGGCTACCTTCAGGGGTGATTGAGGACCCACAGGAATACAGATCCAGTGAAACAGAGCTTTAGAACTCTTAGGGTGCTGTTACCAAGATCCCCTTCTGTCTACATCAACTCCTGGGCCATTCCATAAAGACGTAATGGACATTGAATAATCAGCAATGTGAGACTAATGATAAGACCAAGATTTCTGGGTAGTAGGACTGATCCATCACCACACAAAGCTTGAGCTTGCAACTAGTCTGACATCGATGAATTCAGTCTAACAAAAGCAGTTTCATGGTACCGCCAAGGTCATCTCGACAAACCTTTTCTGGCCATTTTTTCACAGCCGATTAGAGGGGCTTTCATCGATACAGTACAACAGCCAAGAGCGTCAGCAACGAAAGCAACAGCACCTCCTGCATCGGACAGTAGTTAACGTTGATGGTTTTAGTTTCTAATAAACCCACAGCACAGAGAACATCCCTGCACCCTCAATTACCTGCTTAGGTAATTAATAGTTTCAGCGAGCTATTTTTAACATGAGTAAGTGATGGAAGAGAGGGCTTGCTTTGGGGGCACAAACAAGTGCAACGTTACACTGAAATTGCAATGGCTTCCTGAGCATGATGGAAACATTGCTGAAGGTGAACTTCTGGTTCTTTCCAGCCCAGAAATTGTAATTAATCTGAAAGTCTGTCTGAGAAACTGTAATTATAACTGGGAATTACAATCAGCTCGTTAACATACGCTGAGTATGTACTGCACAGAAAATACTCAAGTACTTTACATTGCTTTCTTACCGTTTATTGAGCTTGTCGGAAATTGGAAGTGAAGCCGTAAAAGGTAAGCTAAACAATTAAATGTAATATTTATTTTGGATAGCAGACATGCACACATTTATTTATTTATTCACCTAAATTAAAATCTTACTGCAATACGACGTATTTCGTATTATAGTACCAGGCTATACCAAGTTTACTTGATGTAGTGAGTAGGTTCTGCAGTGATCATAGCTACTGTATCTGCATTGTGAAACTATAACCATCGACATGTGTCAATCCATCACCTTCCACTGCCTTCAAAACACAACATTTAAAGTGATACGAATGAAAAACAAAAAGTCACAGAAAACAACAACTAGGCCAATAAAACTATAAACAGGGGGGTCAAATATTTTCAGACTCATTTGTCAACTAGTTATGGCACACAGTCGTTTTGGTGTGTTTGCTACCCATGGTGATCATGTTAAAGTAATTCACTGCAGCAAAATCCTTAATACATTAGATACATGGGGATGACAGATGTCAACACAAAAGCCATTTAAGGTGGTATTGCTTGGTTGGAGTTGAAGCCTGTGCTGGTACTGCAATTCATTTTTTGGGGGGGAGGGGTGTCCACAAAAGAAAGAGAACGAAGCAGCACACACATCAAAACAATATCTAAACAAGCATTGTTATGTTTAAAGTTGTTTCTTTATTATAAAGCTGAGAGAACCATCGAAATATGACACGTAGTAGTCAGAATGCAGTCTAAATAAGAAGCAACAACTACCATTCCAATTAGAACCCAACAATGCCACCTTAAACCCCCTCTGTGTCGACACCTGGCCTCGCTGTCCTCAGGAAGGCCAGACTTTAATTTAAGTGGTCTTGGTTTTTCATCTCAGACCCAGGTACTGTATTTGATGCCCTGCTTATAATTGAGTTTTTCTACTAATGGGTTTTCCTCATTTTTCCCCAGAGGCTATTTCTAAGGAACACCTCTCAATAAAGCCTCTTTGTATAATTACCTCCATAAATGAAATTCCTAAACTCCACATATCCGAATGGATTCCATACTGTTCACCTGATATTCGCTCAGGCTGCAAAAAAAATAAAAAAAATAAATAAATTTAAAACAATTACTATATATTCACACACATACCTCCCGATAACTACAGTAGATTGAAACAAACTTGCTTACATTGATTCATGATTCAATAGGAACACAGACATTTCCCAATAAATAAACAGACTCTGCACCCCTGCTCCTAATACAGATACAGGACGGCATTCCTGTTCTTCTTCGTAAAAAGCACTAGCATGAGAAGAGGCGGACGATGCTTTCAGACGGTTCTAAGCTCATACTTTCAAACAGTCAAAACACAAAAGCAATTATAAGAGAATTGGAATATGAAAAAAAAAAAACTGATTAATTTCACAGATTAATTTCACAGTTTAATTTCTACAATTCAATCTGCAATATTCAAACCTCTGCAATCACGTCTCATGCACCACATTTAAAAAGGGCTTATGAAATCTTTCTCTTTCATCCGCTGTTCCAATTCCTCCAAAGAACCTGCATCAGGCTCTAGCCCGGCAGAGTGCTCGCTTCATCAGTAGAAACAAAAACCCATCAATGGTGCAGCCTTTGTGATCTTCATGAAAGAGGAACCCCAGACCTATTGTTTGACTTGGTTTAAATCGCTATACTTTCAATGAAAGAGCGGAGGGATCTACTCAGTGTATCAGAAGGAGAAAAGTCATTTCTCTAATGTACACATGGGAAAGGAAAATACAATCGGATTTGGTGCATTTAAAAAAAAAAAAGTAATTCAATTTAATAAAGAAGCGCCAGCAGAGAGGACTGGATAAAGTGTGCTGTGTGTGATGTACAAAGCTGCTGTTTGATCTTTCGTTATGAACAACCACACCAGCAGCAAGCTATTCAATTTGAATGGATACATACAACACACTCTGTTCAATCAAGGTTTCAGGGATGTTTCCGTCACTACTTACCGCCATATATGCATTTGTTCCAACGTAAGTTTTCGCTATGGAATTGACTAACTGTAAAAGCAAAAAAAATAAATACAGTCAGTGAATCAATACATCCTTCATGTAGAAATGATTGCTAGACTTGCAGTTTTATTTTCCTCTGTGCTCTGAGCAATGATTTTCTATACATTTTTAATACACTTCTTCCTAAATTTGCATTTTTTTTTTTTCCGCCTCTATTCCTCTGGCGGGCTTCGTCTGACAAAGAGGCCTGGGACTCGCAGGGTCTCAGCTCGTCTATTACTGTGATCAGCTGACCTGGGTGTCCCCTCGGAGGACAGGACAATACTATTCTGTTTGACTTTGACCTGAGTGAGGGGGCCACCCTTTACACACAGTACAGCAGCTCCCCAGCAGCATAGAATGGACTGGACTGAACATGGCACAGACATGCTGAGACTCCAGCCAATGCAATGGCATGGTAATTGAGATTTTGATACGCTGTCAGGGTGATGGAGACTTTTTTTTATTTTATTAAAGAAACTAAAAGGCTATATAACTTAACACAGTCATATGAGAGGTGCTCATCCGGTTCCTAACAGCTGGTTGATCTCAGAACTTCCTTCTCTCAAAGGTCGTAAAGTTTACTGCATTCAAATCTATAAATGTATAACTAGCTGCACTTTAAACCACTGCAACTGGAGATTTTTTTAAAAATATATTTTTAAAACTTGCTTGAGGAGCGAAGCTTAACACCACAATAACAACAAAGTCAATCGCAGCGGGATCACGAGGGGGTCTGTTTTTGAAAAGACGTCCCACGGCAGGAGAGAACGCAGCGATGGCCCATATATTTAAATAAACGCAGCAGCAAGCGAATACACTGTGGGGACAACAGTGCTTGACAACATCGAATACGCTGCTGACCTTCCATTTCGGAGAGCAGAGGCGCCTGCAATTCAAACGGGTCACTGTCGGAGGGGGTCTCAGGAGGGCGCCCGAAATGGAAATTAATTAAAATGTGTGTCGCACGTCGTCAATGCCCGCCGCTATTGTTGCCCTCCGCATTCATTTTTATCGCAGGCCTGTTGGACTCCCTCAGCACGGATCCCTCCATGCCCTGCCTATTGTCTCGCTGAGATCGCTTTCATATCAAAGCCGCATATCAATGAAGTGCACTATTTGTGAGTGGTAATTACAATATCAGCAATTTTTTTTCCCTGTCATTAAACAATGAACAATCATATTCTGAAGAAGAAAAGTAACTCGGAGAATAGAGATGAATAGGAGCCATCCCTGAGAGGGTCTCGCTGCTTCTGACTCTCTGCCAGGCTGTTAGCATGAAGACACGGAGACAAGGCAGTGGTACACAACCCCCATCCCCCCCCCCCCCCAGTGAACAATCAGGAAGCAACCCTCCCCCCCCACTCCCGTCCCTCTCCCCTGCACACCTACCTGGGTGCTGACTCCAAAATCACACAGCTTGACCTGGCCCCTTGTGTTCACCAGCATATTAGAGGGTTTGACATCTGAAAACACAGGCGAAACAGAGAAAGACAGTGGAAAGAATTCCTTAAAAGAAGCCCTGAAATGAATGGTTCTGTAATTACAGAGGAGGAGGATGAAAGAGACTAGAAAGGCTGCAGTCATCAGCTCTCCATTTAAGCTTTGCACCTGCTGCACACGTTTCACAAAAGGACAGCGTTGTAATTAAATGTACAAACCCCCCTCTTACAAAGTGTAAGATTATCTAATCGAGATGCAAGGGAATATCAAGTATAAACATTGGAAATGCACAGGTCGAGCAGCACTGATTTTAGTGGAGGGTTCACACTATACTCGTTTACAAAGACCTTCTACAGCTTTAGCCGTGTGCCGGTGCTTGAGCAAAATGATTTTGTTTTTCAATCAGGGTTTAATTTCCAGTATGCTGCAGGCTGTAGCAAAGTCCTGGTGGAGCTCAAGGTAAACCCCTGTACTGACGCTTTCTGAGGCAAAGCATCTTGTTTCAAGGGAGGTCCTGTGTTTTTTGGCTTTGCTGATTTATTTTATCAAAGCAATACAAATAAGTGTATAGAATCATACGGTACAGTTGCATGAAAATGACAGCACTTACCTCGATGCAAAATCTTTAAACTCCACAAGTAGGTGAGACCTTTAACAACCTGCAATAGATTTATTAAAAATATATATTGTTAACAGAACTGGAGAACACGTAACTTCTTGGATTATTTGAATCGTTTGAGTCTTTTTCTGTATCTAACTTTTTAAAGGGTTAAATGAACTTGTCAGCGGACTTCAAAAGGGGGTTTAAAGGAAAGCCGGGAAACCATGTAAATGCTGCAGACGTTACTCACACTTCCATGCTTGAGAAAACATGCTGCTTCAGAAATGCTTTTTGATATGATGTTATTAAGAGAGTCCCATTTGAAACGGAGCGGAGGGTGCAACAATCTGCCCCTAAAAGCTGTGATTTTAATGTAGACGGGAGAGTAGCCTGTCCCAGAGTACACATCAGGACGTTCACACAGAAATGGAACGACAGGACTTTAAGAGAAAGGTCAAACCTTCCAGGGCTTTGCACTAAAACAAGCCAGAAAGAGAAAGTGTACTGTAGTGCTTGGAATATAACATGCACCTTTTGTATACTGCGCATGACTGAGCAACCCAGGGTTACATTCTTTGTATAGCACGCAATTCATGAGCACTTCCATAGAAAATACATCATAGTATAATAACTTGAACAGACCATGCACCTTGTATAGAACACACAGCTGGTCTTAAATCATCGGCTTATTGCCAGTCTCTTTAAAGGGTTGGTCTGCATAGTGTAAATGGATTTGAGATTTTTCAGATCAGAGTTATGGAAAGAAAGCAAGATGAGATGGGCTAGCTTGTCACAGTCTCTTTAAATTGTCTTTACATCCTTAAGAGCTAATTGCTTTTTATTACTTCAATGGGGAAATGAATTAGTACCAATCAAATATGCTTTACATAAAATATATCACATGTTTAATGTGGGAGCTTACCTAAGGTCTTGAATGTAATCTTCAACTCATTTAATAGCTAAATCATTTGATAGTTCATAATTAGTTCTTTCAATTTGAAGATGTAAAATACTCTATGCCTAAAGTTAAAACAACTTGTAGAATAGCTACTATACATGAAGGCTGGTTTCTACAGAACTGACAATGGTAAATGAGAAGCCTCCATTACCCTGGGCACTTTGCACAGATAATTAGAAGTCTTTGTAAAAAGAGAGAAGTTGTGAATTAAAATGAACTGAGACTAAATAGCTGTCAATGTTTGATTACGGGGAATTAAAATGATTGTCACTGCAAGGGATAATGAAGTTCAAATGGATGCAGCACAGAAGCAACACACTTAATGAAATGGTATCAGGAGTGTCACTTTCATCTTCAAATCTATCAGCACACTGTATACCGAGCACGATTCAAACCAAACTGTTTCAAAGGTGGCTCGGTTTGGACAGACTGCATGAACTGAAAGAGGGAAACCTGTCATCTTGAATCTCAAATTCATTCATTGTACAATATCAAAAACAAAAGCCAATAAATATTTTTAAATGTTTTTAAAGCTCGTGTGTCCCCAGGTTGCACCAATTTATTTAGGTGATAAAGGTGCAGGATACAAAAACAATACTTACTGCAACAGCTATTCTCCCCAGTACATGTTCTGGGATTTTTCTATATACATCCAAAGAGCCCCCTAAAGGTGTAATAAAGAGAGAAAGACAGAACACAAGTAAAAATCTCCCTCTATAAAACAAATCACGGTCAGACCTTATTTTTCTTTATTTACACTTGATTTCTTAGCTCTGATGAACCACTGATAGCTTTGTTATGATTAATGTACCTTCATCAGAGGGCTTGAGTTTGAAACCAAACAGTGGCCACATACATAAGGACATACAAATCACTAACTGCAGCACTGAAAAGGTACAGTGGAACGTAGCTGTACCTTCGGGAATGGAAAGGTAATGATAAAGCATGCTTCCTTGTCAACATAACATATAACTAAACTGAAACATTCTCCCTCATTTGTGAAGCTACAGTCCTGTAGATCTGCTCTGCCAGTGTTACGAATGAATATCACCTGATTACAGGAGTTACCATGTATGGAGTTGTTATTATTAATGGCTGCTACAGATGATCTATGCCAGTGGTCCTCATTATATAGTCCGTGGGCCACACGGGGCTCCTTGAGACCCAAGCTGCAACCCCCCCTTGCTACCTTTAGGTAGATTGTCATTTTATGTCTAGTTTGCCAGAGCAGCAGCCACTTTAGCCATCATACAAACCTCAATTATTTGGGATCTTCATGGCTGAATATTGTACAGTGACAAATGTGGCCCTAAAGGACAGGTAATTCTACCCAAGTATGAAGGGGCTCTTTCCTGTACGTGCCTAACAACGAGGGGGAACAGCTCTCAATCCCGCCAAAACAAAGCTGTCATCTGTCCATGTAGCTTTTAACACAGACAGACTAACAGGGAACATCTTCATAGTGGACTACAACTAAAATGTTTCAGCTTTGGCTTACAAGTGTAAATGGATCTGATAAAGTATTTGGTGGACAGACAGAGTGGGGCACCTATATTTAGCTTGTAGTCGGTCAGCCCGTAAAGTGAAGCGAATGGCTTCACGTGTCCTGCATGCTGAGGCACAGAACTGTCCACAGACAGACAAGACCCTGAAGAAAGCAGATTGTCACTCCTTCAGTAACTCCACATTTACACTCTGCATCAACAATAAAAACACATATAGGACTCCTGTGAAACTTACCATCCATGAATTCTGTACATATTGATATTCTGTTTTCTACAAAAAATGCACCATAAAATCCTATTATATAGGATGAATCGCACTGTAAAGTAAGGAGAAAGGTTATCAATGACAGGTTTCAGAAAACAACTACAAAATGCCTGCTTCGGGAAATCTTCTGTTGCCAAATAACCCTGGGTTAGATTACAATTATTTTGCAAACAATGTGCAGATTATCACTGTTGTGCAGTTACAGTTGCAAGATAATACATACATACATATATACATACATACATACATACATACATAATTATTAAAGAAAATACAGACATACCTTATAAAGAATTTCTAGCTCTGACATAATTTGTTTTTGAAGCTCTAGAGTAATATCTAAAGGAATAACCTAAAACAAAAACAAAATAAATACACAGTTAAACCCGGAAATCATGTTAAAGACCTTTACGAATGGCATTAACTTTTCACAATGACATACATTCATAAATACACACACACATTATCATGTAAAAAACTGCTTGAAGTTAAAACTGCTTGAAATGTATTGAGATTTTTGTGGAGGAAGGTTGCATCTTTCACAAGTCCTGGGTTTGAATTAAGCTTGGGTGAGTTTGGGCAGTCTCTGTATAATTCTTCTTACATTACGTAACTTCCACACAACTCGACACAAACTATAGCGGAGATGGGTGGTTCTGGATTGAGGTGCCTCTTTAGCTCTCAAAGAGACCCCAGCAGCACCGTGCCTGACTCCCTCACCTTCCCAAAGCACTACAAACACTTCACACAAGCCTGCCAAGCAATCAATTAGCCATGCATCCATTGCTATACATTTAACAAAGCTGCATAGGAGAAGTGATCACCTACTGCAAAGAAATGCAGCGTTTCAGTTATTTCAATTCCACCGGGGATTGCATGGCTCAAGTACACAGATTCAGATGATGTAATAACTAGTATTTGAGTATGATCACAACAAGAATGTAATGAAGAGCTATGGGGATCCAGAAGCCAGTTGCATTGTGAGTATTTGTGCCTCAGCCTAATAGAGGGCTTAGCACTTCAGAGGTTACAGGAGACTATGGGAAAGTGGAATAGCAGAGTGTGGTTTCAGAGTATACATTCTGTTTATTGTCCTGACATGAACTTTGAAACATACACAGCCTTTCTCCAATGAAGAGCGTGCTTTAGGGCACTTTATAAAAGCCCTTCGCTAAATTGGCTTGTACTTGTAATACACAACTGCCAACAGAAATTTAAAACACACTTCAAAAAGATCAATACTCATTTGCCAATAATTTTCGCTTACATTTTTCCTCTAGTTGAAATTGAGAGCAATTCCCCGAAATACAATTGTGTTTTAACACTGTGCTGGCCACTCCACACAGCA
This sequence comes from Acipenser ruthenus, assembly GCF_902713425.1. Lineage (NCBI taxonomy): Eukaryota > Metazoa > Chordata > Actinopteri > Acipenseriformes > Acipenseridae > Acipenser > Acipenser ruthenus. Next base: position 28,939,320 of record NC_081209.1, on the reverse strand, counting down.
AAAAAAAAAAAAAAAAGCAGATTAACCACATGCGTTCTGAAATAAAATCTTCACCATCCACCAAGCTATCAGCATATGCAATGTAAACACCGCTGTACAATTTAAATGCAACTTTTTTAATTCATTAGATTTGCTAACAGGGGGGAAAAAGAAAACTGCATTTGAACTGGAAGCACCAAGGACTGTCCTGACAAGGGGCCACAAAGGGTTAATTCCGGGAAAGATGAACCTGAGAACATTTCCTCTGCTCTCCCAATACACCTCCAGGACAAACAAGGATGAGTTGTCAAGTTAAATACAAGCAGTCAAGTGACGGAATTATAATGTACTCTTTGAGCTCTGCCTAAATGAGTGCAAGGCTATTAAAATATACAGAAGAAATAAGGCAATTCATCACGGTCTGTCATGGATGACTTCCTCTATTTGCTGGAGCGGCACTCGTTCCACTTAAGGGAAAGGGGATCAGAATTACAGGTCAAATTAAGCTACTACTGTTTTAATTTACCTATTAAATCTGCAGCAACTTAATTGTCTTTTACAGTATGTGCAACTAAAAAGGAAATTTGGGAGCAGTAAAAATCTCTATACAAATTATTAATCAAATGGTCTATTTAAATAGTGAATTAGGCACTGCAGCAGGCACACGGAGTTGACAATCAGTGTAAAACATGCTATTTACAGCAGGATCACGGGATTAAGAAAGGGGTATTAGTCCACTGACGGCTCCTTTTAAACTCCTTTAATGCGGACCACAAGCCTACTACTGCATGCAACACATTGTTAATTGAAAATAAAAATAAAAATACCTTTTTTTAACCTTTTGGGTAAAGTAGTATATAAACTAGCATATACATTGATGCAGTAAAGAGCCGATTTGTGTTATCTTTAATAAAACGCCTTACCTTAACTGCTAAAATCTTCGAACTTGGGACATGGTGTGCTCTGTATGGATAAGAAAAAGTGCATGTTAAGAACGTTAGCCTGAACATCATGCAAAAAAAAGGGACATAAATAGATAATTATGATATAGTATTAAACAAGCAACTTTTTGTTACTCAGAATACATACAAAAGTACCTCACATCAAATAGAAAACAACTACTGACAGATGAAAAATGTAAAGCAGAAATCTGGATATGACGCACCACCGTAACCATATTGTAACCTTGCATAAACAACAGCTACTTTAATGATCTTAAAAGGCGTTCTAAAAAGCTCTTTTCATTGTATTTGGTGTGTTTAGTGAAGTTAATAAGATAGGGGTCAATAAATGCCCCCTAGGGGTTAGCACCAGCCGGACTGAAATTAAAGAGAGACGGTGTTTCGATCATTAAAACAGACCCTGTGGTTTCAATATTGCTTGTGTTTATGAGTCACAAGCTAGACATGGAAGCGCCGCGCTGTAAATAAGGACGATCCATCAGTAACTAAACATTCTGGCATTCAGATCCGCAGGAAAGATACCAAAATGAATGGGGTAAGGTGGTGCACTGAAAGTCCATCAGTTTTAAATGCACTTTACTGGACATTTCAGATGGCTAATTAACTTGTCAAGAGAGCAGATCCTGTTTTCCGAAGGACTGGTTTCGTATTCCAAGTGAATTAAAAGAGAAGAGCTGATCATTTAATTATGAGGCCCGTTAATTCATCTGTAGAGTCCCGGGTCAGGTTTCTTGCAGAGACCAAGGGCCCGGTTTAGTTTACGCAGCTCTGACAGCACCAAGTTAACATTTCATTATCATGGAGAATGGGACCACAATGATACTGCCACACAGGCCACTACAGTGTCCCCTGGCTTTAACAAACAGAAGGCTACCTGTGAGAAGAGTCATTTGTTTACTTTAGATAAATACGGCATCTCGATTGTCTTGACCTTCTTCAACACAGCTCTAGAGTGATTAATGCGGTTTGGATAGTGGATGCGGTTACACCTAAAGACAATTCTAAACCTCTGAGCTGCTTTAATTAACAGCGAACACCTCCAAGTGCTCCAGGAATTGCCTGGTTAAGACAGAAAAATAATATTTCACGTGCTCTGAACGTATTCTCAAAGACGTTTTCACTATGCGTATACATATTTTATAAAGCTCCATGGTATTTATTGTCAGGAAGAACCTAACATAGATTCAGAAGTCTTTTAAAGTGTGTAAACAGCCAATTTATAACTTTCTATTGCAAAGAGGCAGTCATTTCAATACAATTTCATTCATTTTTTTTTTTTTTTTTTTTTTTTTTAAAGAATCAGCAGCATTTTTCTGAACTTAATTTAGATTTCCATCCTATATAAAGATATATTGTATCTAAATTTGTTTTGAAACTAGCCTGGCAAGGCTGACAAGGACATAGCCCGATCATCACTTTGAGACAGAGCTCTCTAATTTCAGAATAAAACTGATTCTGATGTCGTCAGGTTTACACTCCCTGAGCTTACTTAAAGACACACTAAGATGAACAAACGCGCCAGACTTAGATACCACAACGTATCAAAAGCTAATCTAATTGGCTAACTTGGAAGATTAATTAATTGTGGCTGCCTCTACAGACAATCGCAGCCTTACTTATTTATGGCGTAATTCTGACCCCCGTAAACGTGTCCCGGTCACCTGTATCTTATTTACATTGCAGCTGTGTGAAATGAAAGCCTGGCTATGCAGTATTCATGCGCTCCTTTAATACTGGGAATCAGCTGATAATCATGGCTACACACTAGGAGGAAGCTTTGGTTACGCTTTTGTTTATTTTATTTTTTAAACGCGCGGCATTAAATGATTGATCTAAAACACTCTGCTGTATCCTTTTACATAGCAGTGGTTTATGAGCGCTTTCTAGCTTATAACATATGCAGCCTTAAAGAAACTTAGCCAATCTAATTGAGGGAAAGAACACCCACTGATGTGTAAAAACACTCCCCCCCCTACCCCCTCCCCAAAAGAAAAAGGTTCACACCGGCAGTCGCTCGACTGTGAATATACTCCTGCATAAATCATGCAATGTTCTGCTCCAGCCACAGATACCCTTTTACTGTTTCATTTCAACACTTCCCAAAAGCTGTGGTGCATTACAATAATTAGCTGTTACGCTGCTTTGCTCGTGTTAAACAGAGCAGTTTGTTAGTATAGAAACATTTACAGGTTTGTTTTGTTACAGGTTTATTTATTCATTTAGTTTTACTCCTATTTATAAGACATTTCAAAGTCTACTCTCAATTTTTATCATCCAATGAAAAAAAAAAAAAAAACATTGGGAACCCTTACTGCAACTCTCTGGGGAGGTACTTCACAAAGACACTTCTTTACACACAAACATTCCTATATTATTATTATTAAAGACAGGACGTATCCCTGGAGATCTCCATTCAGGGATTGAAGATGTAGAGCAGTAGTACTCCCTGCTTTCAATCCATACACACCCAGAACCTTGCTCTGAGCAGCCCAGAGCCAGGAGCCTTCTTCCACAGACTCTTCAACTGTTTAATTGAACCTGGGGCCTGGTTGGAAGAAAAAAGTGTACAAGGAGCAGATGGGGGAGCTGCCGCTGTAGAAGACTACCACTGAGGTAAAGGAATGAAAGACGTGTTGGAGAAGGAACCAGGAGAGCAGGGGTTAACACGCAGGACCTTTAAGAACAGTCTCTATTAAGTTGACAGAACCTGTGTTGAGATCTCATTGGGAAGAACAGCACCCCTGAAAGCACAATGCTCCCAACAAAAGGTGGAGCCCCTTGCAGACTGGCAGACTACAGTGCACTGCAGCACCTGGCATTCTCTGCTGATTCGAGTAATGACCAGTCCTGTTTTTATAAACAGAACAACCCCAAAACATTAACAACATCGTCAACCTCCATGAAAATCTATGCAATTATAAAATACCAGTAATGTAATTATAAATAATCCAAATGCTTCTTAAATCAGTGTACAGCAGCTTTAAACATACATTTACGCCCAGGAAACAGCTTGAGACCCAGACTGGGTATAAGAACAACGCAAGCCGCTTTAAATAACTGTTCTAATCGCAAGCCAAATGCACACTTCAATACTGCTGTATAAAGGCGGCTGCTAAATTACTGTAACTAACAAGCAGGAATGTATCAGGTTCAGCTGAAAATCAATGGCAAAATCAATCGGAACACGGTTCACATCTTAGGAGCCCAATGGCAATTTAGGGAAATTACAGCATGTAAATGCATGCTCTTTAATTGAACAGTTTCATCTAGCAGGCTGTGAAGGCTGCCCATACAGGAGTTCTTCACTTTCTCCACGGAGTAGGCTCTGTGCAGCGTAAACGGTTTGGACAGACTTTGCTGTTGATGCTTAAAAAAAAAAAAAAAAGGTAATTACTATTGTAAGTTTAATTATACTGGATATACGACATTCAATCAAAAAAATACAGCGCCTGTGTTATTTCCCTGTTCTATGGCAACATTCCATCAAACTGTCCAGAGGCTCCATATACTGTACAGCAGAACCTCAGTTACAAGCATCTTGGGAAAGGAGGCTGTTCGTAACTCTGAAAATGAGTTTTCAATGGTTTTAATAAATGTGTACACCTGCTATCTACAGACGTAATCTGCCTAACACAAGGATACAGCACAGTCATGCAATACTCATATTGTTAGGGTTTGGAAGGCTTTAAAACCATGTTATACATTGGAAAATGCAACATTTGACTTACTATTCAGATCGTAGCTGTAGTAAAAACACAGATTTAAGCATCCAGGAAAACCTGGGTTAACGCAGTGCTTGTTTTTATTGTTGTTATTTTAAAAACAAAAAGCATTCGTGCAGCTTTCTCAGTCATTCACACTCATCTGGCTTGGAAAAAAAACAAACAAACCAAAAAAAAAAACGTTGCTTTGTTTAAAACTAAAATGTTTGCCCGTACTTGCTTTGAAATCTGCCTCACCTCTGTCTGGATGCATTTGTTTTGTCTTCTCCAAGACCAGCAAGGTGTTTATGGTGTGCTTTATCAAAATCATCAGCAGCAGCTTCGTGTACGCTACGTATGTTTTTACTGCTCTGTTGTCTTTCGTCTCCTTTGCTAATTGTTTGATTTTTTTCTTGGTCTTTTTTATTTATTTATTTATTTTTTTTAATATTGCTAGCAATCTAGGCATTGTAGGCATGGTTGAGTGATTGCATACTTCCAGCTAAAAGTGTGGTGCTGGGCTGAGCGGTCAGTTTGGAAGTTTGGTGTTTGTAACTGTATTCTACTGTATGTGTATTAAAAGAAGGTCTTCTAGAATGTGAACACTCGTTTTTGATTGATAAAGCAAGGCATGTGTTTTTAATAGTGCCAACAACACAGGTTAACTGAATGAACCTCTCTGCAAAGAAGAAGCAATAGTCCACTATTTTTAGGGTTTAAAATGAATGGTTCACACTGTAGATTCCAAGCCCAATTGTTCCTCAATGACTGTACAAGACACAAGGGTAGAAACACTGTTTCTCACAACTTCTACAACAATATCATCCCCCAACTTTTAAAACTGTTCAATCTGGCTAGGATATACAGTAGATGTTTTATTTCCAGATACAACAGATCATACATATGATAAAGCTGCTGAATCTGTCGTGTTGCGTTGTGCATGTCCTGTATCCTTTAACAGTGTGCAGCTATAACTCTGAGGACTGAAAAAAGCGCATGATGGAAAGCCACAAAGGTAAAATCCCTGCGGCCCTCCCTCTGAATTATTTTTCAGAAAGCAATTTAAGTAAATACCCAAGGTGCTGCACTATACAAATACTTCCTCCAGTGTTGAACGCTTAACATTTTGTGTTTTACATTATAGGAACTGTTTAAAATAGCGATAGAGAGAGAGAGCATGGGTAAGCTGTTCTTGAAAATACACAACAGCACAGAGTGGCTGCAACATTGTATCGCTATTATTTAGAACCTATGTGAAGGTCCTATTAAAGATGCATGTCGCAGTGTTCTGTAGTGTAGTGTTGTTACGCTATGCACAGATCTTCAGAAGCTAACCAGCTTCATAGACTTCACTGGCTTAGTAAGCAGGTTATTACATTACATTACATTATATATACACACACAGTATAAAACAAGAACAGTAAACCTTGTGTACTTTTGTGAACATATTTGGTTTCCATATCTATTACCATTGCTCTGTCTATTACGTGACAGAAGATTCTCAGAATATATATAATACATAATAATTCTGAAAACAGTGTGATATATGAATTCTAAAGAAACCCGTAACAGCAATTCACCCCAATCCAGGAACACTTCATTACACTGCGCTTGTTAAAAGAGTGTATTTTTGGGTTTTGTATTATTAGTTTGATGAGCTGTATAATCTCTACTCTTGGCATGTGATGGTTATTAAGGTCAAGCACGATGGGTGTGTTTCTCTGCAGTCTAATTAAAGCCTATTTATAAAACATGTGGCTGGCGTGCACAAACAAAACTGCCACTGACATTGTACACAACATACGAAAGGTTAAATATAAACCCAAACACGGTCTAAAACCACAAACAGTATACAGCAGGTATTTTCCTTTAAACAAACACAAAAAAAAAAACCATCAGTTTGAATTCAGCAGCTTTTTACTCACTACCATAAAACATATATTGTTGAAGCATATTGATTTTTACCAGACTCAATTGGCTGAAAAGTTGTTTGTGTAGCAATATTGGCTTTGCCAGTATGGTGGAACAGTTTTACAGCCAAGAAAGCATAATTATTTTGTCATAAAAGAGAAAGGCCATTAAGGTAACCCTGTCTCTCCAGTAAAAGGCTGTAAAACTGAAATAAATAGGATTCATTTTTTAATGAAATTTAGTGTCGCCCTAAGAAGACAGCTTCTGTTAAGCCAAGGTTAGCCTGTGAAGTGATCAATACTTCAATCTCAATAAACTATTTCAATAATAGTTGATTCAGGTGGAAATGGGACTTGGAAAATTCCAGCCCAGCGACCTGTGACACCCTGTCATGTTTGCTGAACAGTGATAATACATCATTGCTGTAATGGAAATGACTAAGTGCGAAGCTGTACAGAGGAACGCACACAAAATCACTTTCATTCCTCAACTTCAAAATCAATATCATATACATTGCCAACCTTCAGATGATAAAAAAGCACACACAAACCTCGCTGATGGATGTCACAGCAACATTATAGATTTACAGTCAACTTTATTTAGCAAATGCTAGATTAGTAAATAGAAACATGATAAATATATTTTTAATACTATCAATTTAACAACCCTTATTTGGTTTCATTGTTTTTTTAATTGAGTGGGTGTCTCAAGATTCTTTTATGCCTAAGAGGCCAGGGGTGGAAGGGGGCTGGAATTTAAATGAATACTAAGATAAAATCCCAGGACAGTCCCAACAGTACAGATCAGAAAACTCATTTTAAGATACAGAAATACATGTGAAGCTAATGTTAACCGACACAGCATTTTCTGAATATATACAGCCCTGAGGGTTCAAACAGTATTGAATAGGGATTCTGCAATTGCTACCTGCTCTTAGTTTTTGCAATCTACATGGATAGATGTTCTACAGTAAACCAAAAGTAAACCACTAAATACTACGTCTGTTAAAAACCAATCCTAAGATACGAGTCGATTCCTTACCTTTGCAAACCATATACACGTGTTGTACAACTTACACTGAGAACAGAGACGAGCGCTGTTGTATTCAAATAGTTTCGCATAAGAAAAGGCTGTCAGCATCATGTACTGTGCTTAAATGACACTAGAAACCGAACACATACAAAAGGATCATATGCTTTTTGAAAGGAAAAAAAAACATATGCTTTTGAGATTTTGAATTAGATTACTTCATAAGTAAGCGCTTTGAAATATCATCCCCATAGCTGCAGTCCCGAAAGCACAGCTGAGTAAAGCACTCACTTGTACACTGTGCCTCCATTGCCATGACCAAGGAGCTCTCGATTTTCTATGTCTTGTTCATTCATCTGCACAAATAAAAAGAAAGAAGGAGATGTCATGAGGAGGAGAGAAATGTCAAGGAAAAGCAACTCAAGGCCATAAACAATACGCAGCCCAGGTCATTTCAAGTTCAGCTGCAAGTAAAGAAAGATCAATACAACATTTGCCGTCCAATTTATAAAAGACAATACCAGGGGACAAAGTGATGGAAAGTTTAATGACAATTTGTTTGCCTGGGTCGTTTCATTAAAGTTTGATAAAAGGTGTCAGAAATGGAATGATATAACGCAGCTGTGCTGCAGGGAGGCTGTCGAAACTTTTAAAAGGAAAGCAGGCTGAATTCCACCGTGTGCAAACTAGCACAGACACAAAGAGGCCATCTGACCCTCTTTAATATCACATTTTCAACATGCTTTGAGAAAAGCCCCCTGATTTAAAACATGCCCCGGTTTACTGTATTTACTAAACATTAAACTGGAGTTGAATAGCAGGTACAGCAGTGTGCACATGTATTACAACACCCCATTGCTTCTGTAGCTTTGACTTGTGCATAGAAAATCAAACCACTGGAACTGAAAATCTTGTTAAATTAGTGATTGCCTAATTTAATGACTTTAGTGAATCATACATGCAATTCATTTTAAATAGTAAGAGAAAGGAAACACATAGCCACAAATGGTAAAATGTATGAGACTAGAATGTGACTACTGACTACAATGTTTAATTCTCACACCCAGAGGTTTTCATGCAGGTAACTATATAAAGGATATAAATTACAAATCTTGAGGTGTTGCAATACATTTCCACACTACTGTATATGTTGATATTTTGTTCTGTATCAACTCATTACTCAATTGACTTTAACTGTAAATCTGCAAACGTATTTTGTTACCGATGATACAACAATTGTTTTACCACATTTTGCTTTTTTTTTTTTTTTTTTTTTCTTGTTTAAAGTAAACTCGTTTAGTTCCTGTTTCCAAAGATTCAGCTGCAATGCATAATCTGGATGTCTGTCTCAGCCTTTATCAACGGTATTTTGTTATACAGTAAACTGTTAATAAAGTTGGCATGACAACACATTTTCACAAGTGGAGTTTAAAGAAAACACCCAAACCCCAAACCCAGGTATAAAAAGATGTGCCTCCCTGAACTTGTTTGTAACGTACAGGTTCTGTAGCTCGTCGTGTGATCATCATGTAACACGCATCTACACTGTGCTTCTCAGACTTGCCAGGAGCTCCTTGTAAATAAAACATTCGAGCCTGATTTTGAAGCGAGGGCAACGTTTTCTTTTCTGAAGCTTGTGACTGAATGAGGTGGATTCAAACCCCGGTCCGAACTGGAAAATGTCAAAACCTTTCGAGTGTGTGTGTGCACTCAACCTTCCAAATGAACTGTGCTGGTTGTTTTTCATTGCCTCTGCACAGTGTAATGCAAGCTTCAAATGACACAAACCCAGCACGCTGAAAACAACACAGCAATATCATTCAGTCTCCGCAACAAAACAAAACAAAAAAGCATTTCAGCAGGCAGTCACACTCCACAAGCAGGCAAGCAAGGAGATTTACTAAATCCCACTTTATAGAGCAAAGACTAAATCCAAAAAACCCACACGCACAGCCCGGGCCAAATGTGTCTTATGAGCTACTGACACTTCATCAATTCTGAGCCAATGGGTGGCATTTAAGCTGAGTGACAGATATTAAATAAATATTTATATCACATAACCTGTATCAATAAAGCCGAGTGGGAAAGCTATTTTGGAGCTGTCAATATCTGATTTTCCTGAAGGATCATATTATTTTTTTTTTTTGCTTTTCTCATACAGTCTAATATAAAGTCAATACTTTACTGTCAGGGCTAATTGTGCTTAAGCAGTGGCAAGGCTGCACATTTTTAATGTTTGGGTATATTACGTCTTCAGATAGTACCCAATTGATTCAGTTACAAACCGATGGGAGTAAAGACAGCCACCACTGCTGTCAAGCGTCAAGGGGATGTAACTCCATTAGGCCAGTGTGTTACAGGTGACACCGAGGGACAGCCGTAAAGAGCACGCTGTTAATTGTCTTCTTGACATGCTTCGTCTCAACCATTTGATTCATGACGCGCCAATGAGGCCTGGAGAGGTCGTGACAGAGGGACAATGAATCTACATCGCGGATGATAAAGATTTCAGCCTAAGAAGCGTGAAGGGGAAGTGAGCAGCAGTTAAGAAAATCAATAGGAATCTTTCATTTGGGACGACACACGTGTCTCAGTCAATAGAAGCTAATAGGCAAGCCTGATTGCCCAGGACAGGGCCCTGCCTTGGAGACTAGAGCAGGGCTCACAGCCTCTTGCACAGTACAGCCCTTTCACTGGGGCTATTGGAAACGAGAAGAGCAATGTCACTGCACAGGTCGGGAGGCTTCGCTTTACCAATCTCTTTATTCATGGCTACACCAATAATATTTCAATTAAAAGCACTGAACATGCCAAAAATGAGGGTCCCCTTCCTTTTGTTCCCTATCCATTGTCCTCTCTTCGACTGTTGCACCCTGACACATACATGTCAGCCCTCATATATACCGTAACATCAATGGCTTTATTGATCAACCACTAATTAGAGGACAATGTAAGTGTATGTATGAAACAAGCATAAATAAATTGCTGGGGCAGAATAGACTGTCAGGTATTCATTTTGTAATGACCTAAACTAAGAATGAATCCATTAATATTGCCTTGTGTTACCGGGACTAAACATATCATGGGCTTGTATCCAGTCGTTGTTAAAACACAATCTGTGTCATCCCTATTATAAGGTACTAGAATAGAGCACTTGAAACACGATTTTATCAAAACAGCAAAACATGCACTTGAAATGTTTTTGCGTGCACTCCCCTAATGGGGGCTTCAAACAGATCCCTCTGTGGATGCATGTAAGAAATGCCTCTAAAATGAAAAGGAACTGGCAAGTCAGCTGACTAGCTCAATCCATAAAGCACTGCATTAAGAATCTTTCAGGAATAGAGCTGCATGCAACACTCCTTACCTGTCCATTAGCTAAGATCTTCTTCAGCTCCGCAGAAGACTTCTTTAAACTAAGAGGGGAAAAAACAGCAAAACAGCCTTTCAACAACAAAAGAAAACTGAATTAATGCAATGAAATACTGTAGTGTTGGTAATATATTGTGTGTTGAATATAATTCTGCACAGCATATGAATATAGAAGCTATCAGAAAATAAATCATTTAATATGCAATCATATGTTTTTTTTCACCTGTGCTTGTTGTGGGCTAACAGCATTACAATATTGTTTGCTGAAATGATTTTCAATCAAAACTTATCTATAGTTGTAGAGGCATAAATTATATCCTATGTCAGCGTAATCTTTAATGTAGTTTTTCCCTAGGCAGGAATACAATTTCACAGCAGATAATATATACCCCTTGAAAAAAACAAAACAAAAAAAAACAAACAAGAAATGTAAAAAAGAACCACCCAACTGCACTGTCATTACACTAATTAATTGTACAATTAATTCAGCTATTCCAAAAACGGCCTTCTAACTGTTCTTTGTAATTAACGTACAAATTACTGGGAATGAGCACAAATTTCTTCAGCTGTATCTTCCAATACTCCAAGCTGAGCTTTTCAGGGATGCTAATTAATTACAAATAACAAATGAATCTCTGGTGACATCTCGCTAAAAAAGTACCTTGCAAATGAATTCACTTTATTCTGCCTGACTGTTAAACTGGTTTTCATTCACAGTGATCATTATATATTATAAATCTTGGGTAAGAAATAAATCACGGTTTTGAATTTTATTTTCAATGCACCATATCCTCTGCGTGGAGCACAGAATTAGAAAGTTAAGCAAAATAAAAATCTGCGGTCGAAGCTGCATGTGTGCCAGGCTCATGTTTTCAGACGTTGCCCTGGTTTCTGCCGAGGGTTGATGTTCTGGAGATCCTTGACCACAACGACTGCTGTAGTTCAGCTTGCAAGAGCTGTCCTTCGGTGTAAGCTTTGTCCATTCACAGCAGGCTCAATGTCAGTGTTGGATACAAGCAGTGCTTTAATCCTTGCAGTGCTCCCAGAACAGGCCCCTATCTTCTCCTGTGAGCTTCCTGTGCTGCCCTAATCATAGACAGTAGGCTGGGCTGGGCAAATTGTCCCGGCTTAGGCTGCAAGGAAAGCTACTTCTGCTCTTGCTTATTGAAACTATGCAGTGGCTTCTTAAGCAATGTAGGCATTTCTTAGCATCTATTTATCACGGTTTCATTTATTAAACCCATTTATAACTTCATTTAAACAGACTTTGGAAAACAAAAATATGAACAAATCTTTAACTCAGGAGTTTATGAATAGGGTCCTATATTTAGAAGCCTTTGCAGTGATTCTCAGATTTATTCAGCCTGATCCCGGTGACAGCAGACCCTGCCACGCTTCGGGTACAGATTGTACAACAACAGAAGGATAACAATGATGACAATCCAGTCGTATCACAAGACCCATTCTTCAGTGCAAATCTCAGCGGCAAGGCTGCTAAAATGATCTCCCACTTGTAAATCATCTATCATTAGTTAGCATGCAGCGTACATATCTGGTAAGCCATTGCAGTTCCTTTGCTCCTGACTCTTACCTATTGTTCTGCAGTGAATCCGAGACCGCTGAGCTGCTATTATTAGAGGGCCCTGTGCGAGTATTTACCTGCGGGCACAAAGACATTCTTCAGCAGCCGGCTGAGGACTGAGGACACTCTTCTAATTAACCTGTAACTTGCCATGAAATTCCTCAGTTCAATGTAAAGGTTAATTGGCTTTGTGCGAGGGGTACAGTGCCAGACGACCAAATTGCAAACTGCTTTTTAAGAAAACAAACTAACAATATTCAAGACCTGATTGACCTCCCCCCACCCCTCTCCCTCCCGGTTAAGGATCTAGACATCCGTAATTCGTTACAGGAATTACAGATTCATGTTTAGCCCGTCAGGAAAAAAAAGAAGGAGCCATTTGTCTAAAAATAACACTTTAATTGAGGTCTGCGGGTCGCATCCTCTAGTCCAGCCAAAGGAGTGCAGCTCGGTTTAATTAGTGGTGTTACAGGACTAATTATTATTTTATTTTATTTTTCAAGCCAATTAATTTTAAATTGAAAGGAATGTCAGGGATTTAACAGCGGCTACAAAATCACAAAATAATAAAAAGTAATTAATTTTTAAACAAATCCAATCAAGCACATTAAAAGCTATCAAAACAGCAGATGAATTCTGATTAGGTTAAGTAAACGTTTTTTTTTTTTGTGATTCACTCAACGACTGAAAGGGTTAACATAGCAGTTTCAGCTCTGGTCTGTGGCCGGTGCATCTTTAAAAAGTTGAAGGCACAGAGCCCAGGCAGAGGTGAGGTTTCTCCACTTTGTAAAACAAGGGCCCCCCTGCCTGTCAGAGCCGGAGAGCCACGGCTTCATTTGACATTTCAATAAGTGGAACACAGCATTACCAATCCATTCCCAACTTTACTGAAACAATTATTGAAATTCGTACCTTCAGGCCATGTATGTTCCGTTTCCCAGGAGGCTTGCAGGCTGAAACAGTAATTGACTAAATTGTAGAACACATCAGGGCCATTTACAAATTTGTTCAAAATGAATCGTTTAAAAAGAAATGAGGGTGAGACCGAAATTAGCAGCGAAAATGATTGAGAAGCGGCTCCAGAGACCAGGGCTGGGAATTATGAAACGAGATTTTTAAACTTGCAGAATGGAGCCTTTATAAAACGCGGCTGGAGTTTTACCCACTGCAAGTGTGAATTGTATTTATATAGTATACACAGAATAAGGATCGCAAGTAGAGTAGGAAGAAACTAAACTACAGTTACCTTGTTGACGTTGCACGACTGGGTATTCAGCAAGAAACCGTTCAATGCAGGACACTTCAACTCATACCTGTAATACTGGTTTTTATTTTTTTAATTCCCACATGGTGCAATATATATTTTTAAATACTTAACAGAGTAACCAGATGCAATCTCTCGCACTCTAGCATGTTAAATATACAGTAGTTGGTTACTGATACTTTAATAATGGTATGCCTAATCAATCAGAAACATGTCTCAAGAATTTTAACAATTCGTTTTTATACAACTTTATTTATGGCCAGCTTAAAAGAAAACCCAACAGAGGCATTAGAAAGTGTGATTCATATCACTGCCTCTCACTGTATCGGGATATTTCCAGAAATAATAACTAAAGACAACAGGATTTTAATGTTTAGGAAATGTCAGTGCGAGATGTTTTTGGAAATAAAAAAGGATTTTGGCTCCGTGTTGCAGCTTGTTCTCATTTCCAAAGTACAATCCCCAGCAAATTATATGTTAAAGGGCCTGTCAATTTTGATTGATTGTCTGGGAGTGATGGATTTGATTTTCTTTCTCCCAGATGCACAATGTACTTCACCCCCTGTGGAGTCACACTCTTACCTACCCAACAATCCCGGACAGCGGCTTGTAATTATTAAATACATCAAGTGTGTTCAATTCTTGTGGTTTGCAAATTTACATTTAATGAGCAGTTTAATGATCTATTTCTGTCACTGACACTCCATGTGCACCTTGCAGTTTCAACAGACCTTGATTCTGCAGTTTCAGAGCTCCTTCCCTTAGCTCTATACCGAGTCACAATTCACTATACAAGTCTTTGCATTGCAAGCGTTTCTAAAGTATTATTTTATTCTAACGAGCCTGTAAATTAGACTGTAAATTAGACGATTTTGCAGTATGTGCCATTATTAAAGAAATATATATGGTTTCAAAACTGCTTATTTTATATTATTATTATTCCTCAGCATTGCATCATAGGGATTTTTTTTAACTAATAATAATAACAAAAGCATACACATTAAACAAGTATCTAACATTATAAAAGGGGAAAGCTACTGAGTTCTAAATGAATCCAGATCACTATCCTACACCATGTGTTTGAGCAGTCAGGACGTTTCCATAACTTATTATTATTACTACTGTTATTACTATTACTTTTATTAATACCAGTTTATGGAATATGTTCATGTGATCTGTCATTGACTGACCTGCAGAGAAAACATGGTGCTAAATGGTGCTGTAGCTGCTAGATTTAACAATGCTTTGTTTAAAAGCGATAGACCTAGCATACATCTTCTATGAGGGACACACGATGCAGAGAGCTGTGATAAAAGGTGAGGAAAGCTGCCTAGTGGTGCATGCTGCTTAAACCACACTGATTTGAGGAACCACCTGGGATGGAATAGCGCCCCAAAGCATTGAATAACCTTTTGGGGAAAGAAAAAAGAATGAAAGAAAGAAATATATCTATATTTCTCCAAAGACTGATAAAAGGCCATCTGAAATATGAACGACACACAGTGTATCATTTTGAGAGGGTATATTTCTTACAGCACAGTTAACACTGACTTGTCTTCTATGCGTTGCTTGTTATACAGAAAGAGTATGGTTACCTCTTGGATAAATTTGCAGAGGCTCCACCAGCTGCCCGTTCACCTGCTGTTCCATTACAGTGTTGTAATACTGCAGAGAGATGGATTGAACACACAATTAATACAAAGAAAGAAACCTACACAGACATCATCCATATAGAATATGGTATAGGGTGCTGAACGATACAAGCTGATATCAGAGTGGGTACCCACGGGTGAGCTTCCTGGGGGCGAGAATCAGCTGGTATCTTACACAGCTCCCTACACTAATCATATATATATATATATATATATATATATATATATATATATATATATATATATATATATATATATATATATAAATTTTATGGCTAAACAAGAATATAATAACAACTTAATTGGAATTTTAATGTGACATCATTTCCATCTCATACAAACTATCCGATAGAAAGACATTTCAGATGGCTTTATCATATCGATATCTGAGTTTACTATAAATTATAACGGTATACTTCAAAAGAAACGCCTGATATAGATTAGCTCTGACCCTAGTGCTACTGCAGCCAGCAACGTCCTTTTAAAAGCAAAGCAGTTCATACTGACACTTTCAGAAGCAATCGGACAGCAGGCAATGCAAACTGAAATGGGGGTTCCCATTAAATCACTTACAAGTATATTGTGTTCACTGATATATCAAGGCTATAATTGGAGATGGCTATACAGTTGAAATGTGGGATAGTAACCATTTGTTCTTTCCAGATATTTAGCAAGGTGAGTTACCTTTGTTCCTGTTGCAGTGCCCATGCTAAAGCAGCCCTATACCTTTCCAGCACCAGCAATGCTATGCACTGACACATAAGCGGTTTGAATTCAAATGTAAGAAATTCGATTTGCAAATTCTAATATAATATAGCGAGTAACCCGAGACCAGGAGCATTAGGATCTTTATTAAATCTGAGTGTGTGGCGATTATTATTACAATGCAAACTCGTGGTTAAATCACAGCATTCCTTAACTGCGTCTGCTTTCTGAAACAACAATGATTGTGAATAAGTAGTCTGGAAAAAAACAATGCTACTTTTAAACTGACGCGTCCCCAGCGTTTGGGTGTTCAAGGCTTCTATGGAAAATTGAGATGCCACTGGCTATTTGGAACATTGTCCAGGTAATCTTTCTTTAATGGAAAATTTGCCAGCTATTGATCCGCAGCTTGTAATGCCTGCCAGCAACTTTCCAATCACTAGCTGTCAAAAATATTAAAGCCCCTTTTGGACTGATGCAATACAATATGCAGCAGCTGCATTATGCTGACCTGCTGCTTTTAATAATAATTATACTGCACATTACATTAAATCATTAAACATTAGAAGCATGAGTGACTAAGCAACCAGGCCAGTGTGTACAGGTCCTGATTCTGTCCTGTCAAACACACGATCCTTTCCATGCCTGCAAAATACAAGCTTGGAAACGTTTTCTGCAGACACAGAAACTCTTCATCCCATACACATCCAGTGAACTACTTCAAAGTAATATTAAGTAGTATTACATCTATGGCCTATTTTTAAAACGCATACTTTGAAGATTAGCTTGTAGACTGGGCTCTGCTGGTCTGGCGGCTCTGTATAAAGGCTCTGTTCAATAGGGTTGGAAAATCCATAACGTAAGCAATCCAATACAGTAACTCACTCACCACTTTGGGGGGCCATTTGCTACAGTAACACATCTTCTGTATGAATGGCTGTTTGGAGGTTGTTTTTTTCCTCCAGTGTTACAGAGCCCATTTCTACCTGCCGTCCATCTATTTATTGAGACGTACACACCTGTACCACTGGATGCATGCATGTGAGGTGTAGTAACTTTTGGATTACTTGTACAAGTTATTATCTCCACAATAAGGAAACAAGAACAACTGGCCTATTTTTACATTTACACCATCATTAATTGTTGTGGACAATACCATCTATATATTGTTTCTGTCAATACAGTATATACATTGTATATTTTAAATGCGGTGCCAAACATTTGTTTGTGGTTGCTGACTACTTTCTTCTACATATCTATTCCAATCAAACAGTGAGACATTCTAAGCCTGACATATAGAAAGAATACATGTAATTGCTGATCTCCGTTATTGTTATTACCCTCCTAGTCCCTGTTATTGTAAGAGTTTTGATTATTGAAGCAGGTCACAGGTCAGAACACTGAAACGATCCGTCACACGTGGCCCATTGCGAGTGACAGATCCGTGTGTCCTGGAGGCCCTTGTGTGACACATACAAGACAAACGTGACACCAGGGCTTTTCTTTCTTTCTTTTGCATTTTTTTTTTTAAATGCATGTGGTCCAATTGCAGTGGGAGGATGGAACCCTGTCCTGGTGCAGGGGTGAAGGTGGAGGTGGAGGTTAAGGTGCTGGGGGAAGGTGGTGACCCGGGTCAGTCTTTTGTACTGGGAGCGAATGGGAGCTCTGTTCCCAATGCTGTGCGCGCGTGTGTGTGTGTGAGAACCTCTTCATGGTTTGCAGGTTCTAACAGCTGCAGCTGCTCAGAGGGCAAGATCACTTCCTGCAATTCTGTTACAGAACCTTGACATTCCAGATGGGTCACAGTATATACTGTGGCATACACAACCTGAGTCACAATTAAAATGCTGTTTCATTCTTTATGACCTACATTGCAAATAAGGCTTGTAATACATTAAATAGGAAATAGACATAGAAAAGCAGGTAAGAGATAACCTGGAGGATTTCAGCTCCTTGTTAAATGTGTTGGAAACCAAGAGATATTTCAATAGCTTTTTATTTTCCATGGCTTAAATGAGTATTTAATTCATATGCAATAACCCTTTTATTGAAATGCAGTAATATGTTAATAAAAAAGTCCAAAGATATGAATTGAGGTAAAGTAACTTTAATGCAAAGATATCCGCATTATTCCAGAACGAAATAACCAATAGCTGTGTTTAATTGTTTAATCTTACCAATGAAACCCAAGTCTTAATTAACTTGCTCAATATACAGATATGAGTACAAAATTGCAATGGCAGTCCAATGGTGGGTGCACACAAGCCCCCGCTTATTATACATCCATCGACTCTTTAACTTCAATAAGCAGGTCTTTGCATTCGAGTTAATACCGAATCATGCCATGCAAAATCAAAACTTTCAACAGGAATGAAGACGTCATTTGCAGTATAAAGGAAGCTCATCTTCAGGGTCACAGGCAGGGCTACCGTTTCACTGTGGTGTTCGCTTTATACCACCAATTGAAAAGGTTCTCCACTAAGACCTTTCCTGAATCCTGTTTTCCGAGCATTAGAAGTAAATGTGCTTGCCGGTGACTGGCAATCCAACTGGGGCAGCTGTTATTACGGCCGCTATTTATCTCTGTCATCTCTTGTCAAGTTTATCGAGACCTGCCTGGACGCTCTATTATGAAACCTCAGTGGAACAATAAGATTGTTCCTGGATCCCTCAAGGTACACCCCAATTGATTCATTTTACACTTGGCTACTTTATTGATTATCACTGCAATTACTAACTAATCTGCTATAGTATATTATAGGGATACACCTTTGCTGGACAATAACTAAATATAAAAAAGATCAAGCACCACATTAATCAGCCTTGGGGTAAATAGTGCGAGAAAAGAATTACCTGTGTTATTGTTATTGTTACAGATGTGTTTATTTATTTATTTGTACCGCTATTTATAAGACATTTCAAAGTCTACTCTCAATTTTTATCATACTAAGGAAAATAAAAAAATTACAGAACACATTTATTGATAATGTACTGCAACTCTCTGCAGAGATACTCCACAGACATTTATTTTCACATTAACTTTAATTTAAAATGTCAGAATCTGTTATAAATCTAGTGTATTGTCGATGCATTATGACTTCAACAGGATCATTTATTCTGTGTTCTCTTTGGTTCTCTATTCATGTCTGCATCTACCATTATTTAAATGCTTGATTACTAATCGAGAAAAAATATTCAACACCTGGGTCTGTTTCTGAATAAGCTGGTTTGAAACATGACAAGTAGGGGTGTGCTGCTTTAATTCCTGCCCCTACTTTCTGTAGAGATTTTCTATTTGGTGCAGAGGGGGACAGAAATTACTGTTGCACACCACTAACCTAGATTTGTAAAACCACCTCTTCAATGAAGGAATACAGCTTTTAGGAGTCTTCTCAGAAGCAGCCCCCAATGCACTCATAGCATGATATTAAACAGGTCAGAAATGTAATATTCTGAACATGCATATGGTAAAGGGGTATATAAATGACCCCTTCAAGGTGAACAAGCCCACATGACTGGGAATGTAAACAATGCAAAGGGGAGAACATCGTGCACCTTGTGTTTTCTATTCCGATAGGGAATGACTTGGACACAATACAGGTCGCTGTTGACATCATCCTCCAATTGCACACTTTATATAAATTGATTTCTAAGGGCACAGATCGCAAGTCAGATGAATTGCTTGCTTAACTTTTCCATAGCACCCCTTTTCTTTTAATTTATTTAACATAATAGGTATCCACTCAGCTGGAATTAACAGTAGCACAGCATAAGCTCCAGTCTCAATGGATTGTGAATAGCAACACAAGCGAAATCCATATGCTTTGAATATGAATATAATAATTGCTAAATGCATAACCCTTGCATAAGACCCCATCACTTCTACTCCACACCTGTATTACATTTTTTTCCTTTATTCAGCACGTTTTGCAGACATAGTGATCCCACAAGGAGTAGAAACTATTAATGAGAATTGCAACTCATTTGCCAAAAGGCAGGCGATTACAGCAGCCAAAGATGTAGACATAGCATTTACTATGCAAAGGATTTTCATTTTTATTTTGTGCCGTATTGCTTTTGAAAAGCAAACTAAGAAAAAGGAATGTTATGTTTTTTAATTTTTTTTTTTAATGCATGGATAAACAAGCAGCTGCTTCTAATCTTTTGCCGTTTGTTAAAGATGCATTTCTTTTTGTAGTGCGTCTGTCCGTTGCACAGTATAAAGTGTCTACATCTCAAGTGTACATTCTGGTAGCGGTTTAGGGTGTGATCCAGTCATGGGGCTGTAATGAAAAAGGAGGAAACCTCAGGCACTCCATCTGCTGCAAGTTGCCAACTTAACCACCCAATCACTTATCTTAATGCTGCTCATTTTCTTCAGGCAGGAACTGTGAAGAACGATCTCCAAACGCATACTGTACTGCTATGCAGAAAGTAAAACTGCAGATAGCTAAAGTGTACGGATAAATAACCAATGAGAAAATACAACTTTTTGGTTGCTTAGTTCTCTTAGTTTAACTTGTTAACATGTTGTTATGCAAGAGAAGCAATCAAACTCAGAGACACACAACCCGAAGCAAGGCAGCTGAAATCCTGGAACTCATTGCACATTCTATCCAGATGTTTCAAGGAGATATTTAGCAAAGCAGTGTAATGTCATCGAAGTCTGCTAGCCCTTCCAGTGTAACATTGTCTTACAAAGGAAAAAATAACAGCAAGTTTAAAAGATAAAATAAATACCCCTCCCCAGAAAAAAAACTAAACAAATCTTTAAATCCGCTCATGTTGAGCCCGTGGCTATGATATCATTCAGGTCTGATAGGGGGTTAAAGACATCCCCAGATGAAAGAAGATTTTGAAAAATTTTGGAGCCCACGGGGTCCATTTTTAATGAGCCGTAACTTTAAGTACTGTGTAATAAATAATAAAAATTGATAGTTTATTTGGCCTACACTGTACCTAATGGAAAAAACATTACAATCTATTATTGTTAATGTCTGTGAAGTGAACAGTAAGTATGGAAGTATATATATAATATATATATATATATATATATATATATATATATATATATATATATATATATATATATATATATATATATATATTAAAAACCAAGCCCCCATCTTTATTTAGCACTGCTGAAAATGACTCTCCACACCCACATGTTTGTGATTACAGGACGCGTTAGCCGATAGCAGCATTTAGCATCTGCAAGAATACCAAGCTATCTGTGCAAGAATACCAAGCTATCTGTGCAAGAATACCAAGCTATCTGTGCAAGAATACCAAGCTATCTGTGCAAGAATACCAAGCTATCTGTGCAAGAATACCAAGCTATCCGTGCAAGAATACCAAGCTATCTGTGCAAGAATACCAAGCTATCTGTGCAAGAATACCAAGCTATCTGTGCAAGAATACCAAGCTATCTGTGCAAGAATACCAAGCTATCTGTGCAAGAATACCAAGCTATCTGTGCAAGAATACCAAGCTATCTGTGCGACGCAGACTTTCTGTGTGCAGTGCATAAACAAAAACAACTAACATGTGCCTGTTGATGAATTGCTGATCTACATGTTTACTATGATGATGACAATAAAGTCAGTGAAGAGCCTAAAACAGCATGCTTCATCCTTTCACTTCCCCCCAAAAAGCAGTGCTTTCCAATGCACATCAACGGCAGAACAGGGGTAGGTAATAGTAATTATTACATGCAGATTAAGCTCCAGTTTAAAAAAATTAAGTATTTAGCTACAGTAACATAATTCCCAAAGAGCACTGAGAGACTGAAAAGTGTGTCCCATCTTATTGTGAAATGGGCTGGAAGATCAGCCCTCAATTACACAGTGGGCGGGGACACAACCTGTCAGTGGGAGGGGTGAAGCAGTGCTCAGCCCGCCCCCTGAGGCCACCCACAACCAATCCTTTAGTGACAGTGATTGGCACAGAGAGGCAGTGGTCTTGTGCAGTCCTGTCCCTCAAAAAAAAGAAAAAAAATGCTGCCAGTTGTCAACCACAGCAATCTGCTTAGCAATGAGAACATTTTACCCTTGGGTGAAAAGATCTTGTATAATACATTTTTAATAGCTTTTTCTTTTCCTGAAAAAAATACTTCCAGCACTTAATGGCTGCATGAAAAAAAGTGGTTATACCAGCTTCAATGGTATAAGGTCAGCAATTATAATTCACCTAAATTGCTATAAAAAAAATAAAAAAGTCATCCATTTTAGTGCTAAATCTATCCCTAACAGGTTTTTTCTTCAGCATCTTATGTACACGTTTCAAACGTCTCAATTGACTGACCCTTTTTATTTCAAGCCTTCACTACACTGCGAATGCAAAGTAGTGCGAGTATGGTATAAAGAGGAATACGGGATTCAAATAAAGTAAAAGGCTGCAGCAAACTTACCAAAGCAACACAGAGAAAATAGATCAAGTTGCTGCTTCACACTGTGATCAGGTGATGCTGTACTGAGATCCAGCTAACTGGATCTCAGTACAGCATAACGGAGAACAGCTAACTATCCAGCTTTTTTTTTGTTTGTTTTTTGTTTTAATTGCATGACAACTCAATTTAATTTTTCAAACTGCATTCTTTCTTTTACAAAGAGTTATGCTGACCATTAAGTAGTGTATTTTTGTGGGAGCCTAGCAAGCACCAAAAGAACTACATTTCCAAACAATAGTATACAGCCGTCACAAAGGTGCAATATAAGTCCAGATCCCGAGCTGAGATGTTAAGATACCTAAAGACCTGCTGGAGTCCTGCAGGAGCAACAGCAGCTTGAAAACAGGAAGCCAGTAAATTACCTTACAACAGGTAATAAAAACCCATGACATCACTGAGCCCCTTCAAACCAGCACAAGCGGATGCATGCTCACTGGTGAGGAAGAGTTAAAGACTACAGAAGAATGCACAATGCATCTGGAACAGGGAAATAAGTGTTTACATTCTGTATACCATTTGGGGCAGGACAGAAAACTTCAGCTAACAATCCTCTCTCCTGAATCCTTTAACCCCTCCACCTGTTGCTTTGTATGTCTGTCCAGACCCCCCCCCCCCCCCCTAGTTTTTTTATGGTTCTGGTTTAGATTGATGACAGCACTGGCTCCAGTGCTTTAGATTCCCTATGCAGGGGGATACTTAACACTTTAAGAAAGAATTAAGTCAGCAGCACTCTTTGCAGAAGACATTACTCGTGGCTTTTGAATGTACATATTGACAGATATATCTTCCAGATTTCTTTACAGACAATAAAATGTTACCTACATATGACAGCATGGCTTTCATTTCTTCATCACTTCTCACTGTGATTCGATCTCCATCCTCATCCTCATCTGTTATGAAGACAGCGCACACATACTGTTATTGGACTGTTTTCTTGTTTGGATGTTTTACTGTTTCTGTGACTCTATAAACAAGCACTTCTGTAGAATGTTATTATTATTATTATTAGCAAACTGGCCATTTACTATACAATATCAGAAGCCTGGTGATGTGATGCTGTTCTCCTAACTATATTAAATTACAGTCTACAGGTAATTTGAACATCTTATTGGTGCAGGCACTTCTAACCGCTCTTAAGACTGTACTCACATTCAAAAGCTGTGGTTGTTGCGTCAGGTAAGACCTGGCTAATCACATCCTAAAAGTAAAAAAAAATAAAAAGTTATATCAAGCACACTGCTGACTGTAAAAGTCCTGCCATTTCATGGTGTAGCCATTTAGCCTATTTGACAAGGTACACATTTCTAACATTACAGGGTTACTATTGCTGTTTTAAAACGAAGGACATTTTAAATTACAGCATGCATGGCACTTGCACATACTGGATGGATGATTTCACAGCGCCTCTTTCAGTACAGCTCCATTAGCAAATATTTATACTCGCACTGGAACCCTTGGAGAGGATGAAGATGCGCCACTAATTGTGAAACTGGCATGTCCGTCAATAATGGAGTAACAAAACTCTGTTTCTATAACATACGCATATTTCTAATACTGATAACCTGTAGCATTTTGTTTGGACGTTTTGTTAATAAGTGCTAGCGACTCTGTTTAATTTACAGTGTGTGTTTAGTTGTGTTTTACTCACCAGGACGTCTCGGAACATGAGCTGTGAAACGCAGTGCACAGTCCAATCCACGTCGCCGCCGTCTGGGATTCTAATTCGAATGACTAACACCTGGTTTGCCATTTCATTAAAATTATCAAAAACGAGCAAAATCATAACAACCAGATCTCATCGTTACTGCGACTTTTAATATTAATAACAGATACGACTAGTGTCCATTATTATTACCACATGCATCCTCTTTTATTTTCCCTTTCCCATTAGGAGACCTGGAATAAGCTGGCAAACTTTTTAGCGAAGCAAACAGATTTCGCACATCAATCTTAAACCGAATTTGTTTTTGTTTAGTTTTCTCTATTTCTTTCGTCCAAACATATATTACTTCGATTTCTAACTGTTTCACTGTAAAAATATACAGGAAGTATACAGGAAGTTTTTAATCACAACCCGGAAACAAAATTTACAAGGATGACATCAGAGAGAAAACGGCGCAGTGGAAGCCATATTGGTGAGGGGCACGCAGGTTGTTACCACATATTTCCCTCCACTAGAGTAATACTAGCCTTGTCAAGTTTAACTCATTTGGCGTGAAACTGTTTCAGTTTAGGAACTTGTTGACGTCAATTTTAGCAGTCTCACACCTCAGAGAAAGAGCATGACAATGCATCTGAATATATAAATCTCATTCATTTAGATGTTCTGACCTTGGCATTTAAATAGACATTCTCATGTATGCACGACGGATGATATTAATAAATCACTTTTATTAAGCAAGTTTATTTAATTAACCTCGCTGGAACCCTGTGTTTTGTTTTTTTGTGTTTTTTTGCTGGTGACCAATTATAGATTTAAATAAACTAGTATAGTACTAGGTTTAGCTACCAGGTTTAACCAGCATAACCAGCTGAACTAGTACGAAACATGCATCACCCAGCACTGTGTACGACCAATTAAAAAATAGCTAAATTATAACCCAAAATAGACTTGTTACTGGTATTACTTACTGTGATGGAAGCTTCTACATTCAATCTGTGTTATCGTTAAGTAAGCAACACAGAAATAAAAAGGAGAACGTTTTACAGAAGACACCCAGAGAGCTTAGACATCTTACTTGCTTCAAAGCTGTGTGCAACTGCCCAGCAGTGCACTAATAATCAATAATCAATAATCAGTAGCCTAAAACAACCCTTTTATACAGACTGTAGGCTTCCCAGTATTGCTTTCCACATCAGTATTAAGACTAAGGCACATGGTCTGGTCTGTGTAATATTAATGATGAATCTTACCCTAACAGCTTCAGGGGTGATGTACAGTAATTGTTTCGGCCAGCCTATACATTTCTGAGTTACAACAAAATTAATATGATTTTTCTCACTAAATAATTGATTATTTGCAAGGACTACGGCACTCGGCTCGTGAATCACTGACTATAAAATGGCTCGGTTGTATGTACATTTATCTTATAAATATGCTTCCAGAAATGATATTTTTATTTTTCGATCACATATGCAAACTAGCAATTTATGGTCTTACAGGGGATGAAAGGTTCATAGAAATCAAATTCAGTAACGGGAAGCAGCCACAAGCATCACAGCTGTAACGGTGCGTTGAGCTTTTTGTTTAATAATTCAAGTGTCTTTGCAGAAACAATCAGAAGCAGTTTCCTTCTGTGGAGGCTGGGGTACAATTTCCAGGTCATGAAATAATAGCAGAATAGAAGAAGAAGAAGAAGAAGAAGAAGAAGAAGAAGAAGAAGAAGAAGAAGAAGACAAAAACAACACCACCACCAATAATAATAATAATAATAATAATAATAATAATAATAATAATAATAATAATAATAATAATATCAACAATAACTGCAGGTATTCTCATGGGAACTTCTCTGTAAAGAATCCAAAAATGCAGTATCATTCATAGTTACCTTTCTGGGGACCTTCGCAAACATGACCGGGGACTGGGTCAGGGTGCATTGTTTGGGTTAGTGCTCATTTAGGCAGGATATTTCCCACCTCCCCATATAACCTTTAATTACTCTTTAAAATTATTTGTTTTATCCATGTGACTAGAGGCAGATCATCAAGTTGAAGGTGTTCATCTTCTGATCCAAGAGCTGATATTCTGTCAGACCCAGCTATTGACCTGATCATCCTGTAACCATCTCCCCCCGGGCTTCACGTTACCAGCGTGTGACGGGACTCACCTCCGCAGGGGGGTTTACCTGCAACGCCTCCAACCATTTAGGCAGGCAATCAGAGTTTAAGAAAAGTCATTACAAACTGCAAAATCCAATACCCTCCCAATAATTAAAAAGAGGTAGTAAAGCAGAATACGCAAACCACAAGTCAAATGTATGATCATCCATACCTAGCTCAGAAGAATTCTTAAGAAATATGCAGAAACCATGTGTAGTTAATTCATAGAAAAATCCCAAATCATAGTAAATCCAGAACCATATTTTATATTGAAAACCACGTGTCCCTGAAAAAGAAATGTTGCATCTTGCATTGGGATAAAATGCATAGAAAAGAAATAGACAACAGAACTATTCTTGTTTCTTCTTTATAAGTTTAAAAGAAACCAATGAATTAAAGTCTACAATGAAAGGGGCCTTTGCAGTATTATTGTGCCAATCCCATATCGCCTACAGTACATACATTTATCAAAATGTGGAATTAGAAAAACAAATCAATAGGAGGCAACAGGTTAATTATAATATTCATTGTTTTAAAGCACCTACACTCTCTGGTGAAATTCATCAGTGGTATAAAAGTAAAAAGTAGTGATTAAGGTCTGGGTTCTATGGATTGAAGGGCTATTTTTCATTACTTCCATAAGATTTAAACAGTATTAGTATTTAAAGATTCCTGCTTGGCACAGGCCATTAGCATGTAATTGAACTTGCAAGAAAGAGCACTTAAACCTATGTTGATTACCACCTTGTCTTTGAAAGGCAATTAAGAGCCTCAATCACTGCGACAAGGTTTGATTGTATGGACCTTAAAGGACATTGATCCTTCAGCAAAGTGCAGTTACATTTTCCGTTAATTTACAGTAGCATGTTTTCAGCTCTGATACCCTAGACTGTTGACCGGGGTTATGTGTAATGCTAAGCAGCTGTTTAGGCTAATGTGCTCCTAACAGTCAATACCGCTTGCATGGAGAGTGCTGATAAAATGTGCAACGTGATCATCTCGGTTTAGGGTAGGATTTCACTTATTTGCATCAGCCTTTAATTGACATTAAACAAAGCTGCCGGCCGTGCCTGCCCTGTGCTATTCTCTGGGCATACTTCACTCTCAGTATATATCAGAAAGCATGCCAGTGGATAATTAAGCAGTGACTACCTGGATAATAATTGTATTATTGTGCCCGACATAAAGGACAGCTGAACACAGCTTAAATATGAAACCAAACATCAATACACACATACCAGTAGTGGCTTAAGTTTCACAAATGATTTATCTACATCTCTGAGTCGGACATTGTACCTTTCAGCCACATAGGATGAGGTGACATAACAGAATACCATTAACTTCTTAACCTCAAAAAATCAAAAGGAAGCATTTCATCATACCTGCGTGCGGATTGTTTTGTCTGAGATTCAGCAATTGAACACAGGCCTTGACTAATTTCACCACTAACTCAGCACATACCCTACATGCACAGCTAATTTACTTGATGAAGGAAACAAATTCACATTCAGCTATTTAATGAGCCAATTCGCACACCGTTTCGTTGCAGTTTGTATCGCTCTTTTTGTTTTTTATTCTGTTCATGTAAAATGAAAACTCCTGATGCTCGCTTAATTGTTCTGTAAGTTTTGTCAATGGCAAACAAGTGCACTTGAGCACAGGCTCAGCATTGCTGGTCCCTTGACGACCCGATCTTGCAGAGCTGTTGACCACCATTAAACTTATTTGCTTACCTGCTCCTTTGCAGTAAAGCCCCAGGGGGCCACTAACAATCCATTTTTCCTTTTGACCTGAACCTTGCCGCTGTGTTTATTTTAAAGCTATACAGCTTTCCAATGACAGTGTTGCAAGGTTTTTCTGTGTACTGTGACTGTAGGTCATTGTGACTGGTGAATGCTAATTGGCAGAGCTAACAAAGACTATGCCAAGGCTAACTGGATGCCTGCTGAGCAACATTCCTATATACAATGCAATGAATTTTGTGCATGTGTCGAATACCATGGAGATAATAGAGATGGGCGAGTAGTGAAATACCTTGCTATTGTGATCTGCCTGCTGATAATAATATCCAGATCTCTCTGCTCAGTGAGATTGAACAGCACTGTTTGCAGTGGGTTTTCTTTGATTTTAATGAGCTGTAATTAATGTGCTAATTGTTGTTTGTACTGTACAGTTTCATACTGTAACCTACTTAAGACACTCTGGGAAACAAGGTGTGTCATCTCAAACCATTCTTACCTGGTCACATGTTTTTAATTACAAACATACCTAAAGTGTCCAGCAGGAGGTGTTAGTGTATATATTGAAAGTACCAATGTCTTCAGGACTGATTTTTCACAGGCATATTCTGTCCTATTAAACCTGTTTGGCTTCAAAAAAAAATCCCACCACCAGAAGCATATCATTGTGGTAATACTGTACACCTTTTGATTTACAAAAATTATGGTGTGGCACAATTAACCAAAACTGGTTTAAAATATCCTTCTAATTCTCTAGTATTGTCTAGAGTCTAGTATTGCATTACTTTAAATCCAGGCCAAAACAAACTAATCCAACAAGAGCCTAACTCATCAATCAGGGCACTTTTAATAAGCGCTCGTTAATCTCAGCCCCATTGAAAAATGATTTGCACTTGTCTTGTCCTCCCCTTCCTGTTTTGCGCGTGAAGCAAACAATCTCATCAGCAATTAACTTACATGGCCCAGGGAGACTGTCGACACCTCCTATTAAAAACAACCCACTTTATCACAGCCAGTCTGCTGCTGCTTCCCCGGAGCCGGGTGACAACAAATCCAGTTTTCAATACTAATCCTGTGAATAATATCATTACATTTCAACCCTTGACCTTGCCTAGGCCCTGGCCCATCCCTCACCATGATCAACTCCAGAGGAGCAAGAGGTCCATTGATTTCCATGTAATACAAGAAATTATTACTTTTGCTTAATTGTTACACAGAGCGAAATCAAGACCCCGATTAATGCTTTGAGCAGCACAGCACTGCAGTGATCAATAGAGTAGTTTGTCAAAGACGCTCTCCAAGGATGCTAGTACATCATGCTATGGTCAGGGGGCCCCGACTGTCTGTTTGTATTGAGTAACAGGTAAGCAAAGTCAGCAGTGTGCATTATCAGAAATCAAACGCACGGGTTGACTGGAGGTGTGCTCCCAGTAAAAGGCTACATTCACTGTCTGGTAATTAAAAACCATTTTATCAGCCTTGTGTTCAGGCCAGACCTCCAGTGCAATATTGACAGAGACGCTTGGCAGTGAATGAGCACTATTTGACTTTTAAATATATGAGCTGCAGTTATTTAACTTCATACGTTACCCGGGGGGTGGGGGGGGGGTGGTGGTGGTGGTGGTGGTGGTGGGGGTAACGTATGAACAATTATTTAATGTGTAAGTCAATTAGTATTGACTTACACATTAAATAATTGTGAAATATGGAAATCAGTGAATTGGTGAAGGGCTCCTTTACAGTGAAGTATATAGAAGCACATGTACCGTCAACATCGCCAAACTGGAAATTAAGCAAACTTGTGAATTATGGAACTGTGAAAAAACGAAGGAGCACATTATATTATATTATATTAACTAGAACAAGACGGTAAAAAAAAACCCAAACAACACAGAAATATCTGAAACATTTGTAATTTATTGCAAATTCAATAAATACATCAGGATCATGTACATTATAACATGTACAACAATAGCAGATACCTTTTCTATTATGCCTAGTTAAAACATAGCACCTTCATCCTCTTTATAGGCAAAATACACAGTGACAGGGCCTGAACTTGTGTGCACAGTCTCGGGCACTGTTGCGACAAACCAAGAGCCGATGCCATATGCTAACGTAGGGATACCTGAAAGAAAAAGCACAGTAGGGATTCAGGGTGTTGGGTTCTGTATTAAACGCATTTAAACATTAACATATTGGGAATGCCTGTAACCAATCAGAAAAGCCTTATATAAACACACGATACCGGAACTGTACACAGAGTTATGAAACTTATGATATTAAAGATGCCAGTTGCTTCTAACCTCTTGCCCTGAAAACAGAAGAAAAACAAAAACTCTGGGTTCAAGTCCTGAAGCATCACCTGGAATATTCAGCGAGAAACCCCAGGTGACTGTATTCAAGAAGGTCATGAAAAAGGGCCTGGCAGGGTAATCAAGAACTGCCCATAGTATGACATTACCTACCCAAGTTACATTTTATCATGTCACCTCAATTCTGTACTGTAGAAAGTGTACCAAGTTTCACTTCCTGGCTGTGACTGATCTATTTAATTGCTCTTCCGTAAATTATTACCTGAGACAGCAAGAAACACGCAGACACACACTTCTGAAGTAATGGAATGGGAATTGCGCTACACTAGACATACGCATTTTATAAAGAGAATTTACTACAGGATAGATTTCCTTTTTGGTTTGGAATGTAACTGTCAGGGCCACAGTTTATTTTGACATGCTCTGGAATTTGGCCAGGGTTAATGCTCCTTCTCAACTTTAAATTGGGCCACGGGGTCATGCTTACTGTCCTCAGAATACACAGGGCCATGGGTAATAAGTACTGATTGGAGTGCAATAATACAAAGGGACTGAACTCAACAAAATCAATGCACATGATATGACATTGATGTACGCAAAAAACTGGAAGTCATTTCTTGTAATTAAAAAGGTACTATTTACTTCAGATTTTGTGTAGATAAAACACCTTTTATAAGACCATCATTTTAAAAATTTTACTGTAAAAATGTTTACCAAAAAATGGTTTTACCCCCAGGACAGATACTCACCTAAATTAATAACTTTTAAAGCTGTAAAGAACTTGTTTTCAAATTCTAAGTCCTGCCAGGGTGCTTTGGAGCAGTGGTACTTGATGAAAGGGAAGCACCCGGTCCTCAGTATGTGATAGTTGGCCCCCTGCACCGGCCAGTTAAAATGTGACAGTCCAAACTGGTCATTCTCCACGGCGCTGTAGCTGACGCAAAACGAGGTCCAGAAGGGAAGCCGCCTCTGCTGCAGGTGTTGCGTTAGTACCTCGGACGCCCTGGGTTTGGGCACATTGTTGTTCGGTCCGATTGGAAAAAGAATAACTTTTAAAAAGATTCCATGAATCCTTTTCATCAAAGCGGTCATTGCTTAAAAACAAAACATTATAATACATTATGCGAAATGAATTCTGTTTAGAACCCACTTCCCTATGTGTCCAAGACGCGGTATTCGTTGAGGGCTGATCATTCTCCGTCCTGAACAATGTAACCCCCTTGCAAACATGTCAGGGCGGCGATGGACGCTTTTTATCTATTTCATGTATGTAAAGCAATATGGGATTTTTTTTTTTTTGTCATGTGTTTATGTAAGTCTTGGACAACTGCAAATAATCTCCGTAAAAAGCAGTTATTTGTCTTACCCTTACACAACGTTTTTGTTTCAGACTAACTTCCATTAAAAAAACAAACAATCGAGCTCTACAATTTAATCAGTTTATAACGCATCAAACAAAGAGAATATTAGAAAGCTAGAACTTCTCTATTTGTATCAATAGATATGTTTTGCCTTTTTAACTTTACAACATCGATTCCGGTTAAAAATCTTTTGTAGCAAGTACAAAATACAGAAATATATAGTTTATAGAGATTGTACTATGCATATCAGGTCTTTAACTAGCGATGTATTTATTTAATTTCATGTTTCAGATGTCATTTCTATACCATTTCACTCACCTTTAAACTGCAGATGCCGTCCTGCATTTATAATTCCGGAGAGAAACATTCTTGTAAGTCATTTTAGTTCCTAGTTGAATATGTCTTTTAAAACACTAACGCAATTCTGGTTTTTAATAGTAAACCAACCTTTAGCTCGACGGAGTACAGTATAGTACTACCAACCAGTATCACAGAACACCTAAGTATGAAACGCTGAGTGCTGTTGCAGTAATGTACTTTCGCTAAGAAGCAGCCAGTTTCTCCCACAGCATATGAAACCTTTGGGACAGTTTGTATAGCCTTAGCCTTCTTCGTGAAACGAACAGTAACCGACAGTATTTCTCAGTCTCAGACTGAACTATAATTCCTAGGTGTCTGTTTCTTGTATTGTAGAGTTTTTGCGCACTCTAGCAGAAAGGCGACAGTCCCCAGATGTAGTTTAGCAGTCGGGACCCAAGCTTCTTGTGCTCCTAACCCGACTTGCCTTCCCCTGGCACAGATGAGTTTTGAAAAACATATTCCAGTTCTAAAAAGCAGATTAAAATATTGATCCCCCCCCCCCCTTTTTTTTTCTTTTTTACCAAAACGGTTTCTCAAGGTATCATAACAAAGTGCAAGTTTTTTTTTTTTTACACAGCCTTCTAATATATTTCAGTCACTTTATTAAATTGTAATAAATACAGAGACCACATTTGAACATGTATTTTTTTTATTCACCAGTACATTTTAAACTATACATATTTACCTAAAGTTAGTCACTTCTTTATCTGTTTGTTTGTTTGTGTGTTTATATATATATATATATATATATATATATATATATATATATATATATATATATATATATATATATATATATATATATATATTATACACACACACACACACACACAATTGTTGATCTGTTATTAGTATAAAGATTTGAATCAGAAGTTTTAATTTTATTTTATGGTTAAAGTTCTGTTGTTACACACACTCATACAAACTTTTTTTTGTTTTTTCTGGTGAACTCATGTAGCCGTTCGTCTGCAGACCTGGCCTGGTTTTCAATTGTAACTCCCAGGATTCCTTCAATGTCATTGATTATACCCTGCGATGCAGATACACAGAAACATTATTCAACATTTAACTGTAACAATTCAAATCTTTTCACTTTAAAATAAATCCATTTTTGTATGTCTTCTTCAGAGAAGTAACACACAGCTAATGAAGAAATATTATTTATGACCCCCGTTCACACCAATTGGTTATTTATTCATGGAC
Organism: Acipenser ruthenus; assembly: GCF_902713425.1. Lineage (NCBI taxonomy): Eukaryota > Metazoa > Chordata > Actinopteri > Acipenseriformes > Acipenseridae > Acipenser > Acipenser ruthenus. Next base: position 28,905,915 of record NC_081209.1, on the reverse strand, counting down.
CCTAGAATTAGAAAGAGGTTAGATCCCTTGACATGCATGCTGTTTATACTCACCATTCAATAATTAAAACGAAAACAATACGAAAATTGGTGCTCAGAATGCTTCTATATTTAGTGGAAAAAAAAAGATCTCATAATAGATTTGATCAATGGACAATGAGATTCAAATCAACCCAAAAGTGAACAATTCACTACAGAAGTTCCATAATAGTAAAGAAAAGTAGTCAAAAATATATTAAACAAACAAAAAAAAGAAATCTTGAGTTATACTTAACCCTAATTATAATGCCTTAACAAAATTGTTTAACAAATGACATATCGGTAATCCAGTTATTGTGTATTATAGAAAATTGACTGGGATCGTTAGTTAATTAACACCTTACCTTAAAATTGGTCTCGCCTTGCATATTAGGCGCTGATATTTCTTGATGAATGATGGAGAGATTGCGAGCAAAGGTCATGAGGGCCCCCTGGAGATCCTCCCCAATTGTTCTGTTAATGATATCCAAACAAATGAGTTTACTAATGATTCCCCTTGCATGCTTAAAAAACAATCACCCTCTCATTCGGGAAAGATGTGCTGAAGGAATTTAATGAGTATTTCCAACCTTACACGGCAGCAATCTTCAGGGGAAAATGAAAGATGAGGTACTATTTTAACTTGTCAACACAAGGATTTGTGTAATAAATATCTTTTATTAATCAAATCACCGCAGCATACCAATGGGTTTATTCGTCAGGCCCCACGGTCCATTGCTGTGGTAGGACAATGCTTCTCATTTTATTATCCTTCCTTTCAAAGGAAGTTTGTGGTTTTTGTTGAGTGTCACACACCATATAAAGTTTAGACACAATAAGACATTAAAACCTTGCATCATGCAGCCTGCTCTGAGACTTCTCCAGTTCTGGTTGCTCTGCACAGACAATCTGGCAACGCTGCCCAAACAGTCCTGGAAGACTTATTGATATGTGTGAATCAGCTTAAGTTCATGAAGTTACCCACACAGTGCTGCAAGTCCCCTGGCACACTGAATACATTGTCCTGTTTACAATCAAGATTGACAATATGCATACAGAATAACTGGTACCCTTTGCACTGAGCATGGGCTAGCAGACTTTCTAAAATCTGCTTTTTGATTCAAAGTTAGAGCAACATGACCCTTTATCAAGCACTTCAAATATGTGAAGTCATATAGGCTTGTATGCGATTTGTACACCAATTAAGAACCAGTGTTCTCCTCTGACACGTTTCTAATCTATGGCTGGGTTGCACATCTGAGTTGGAAAGAAGCCACTCAGGAGCCTGGCCTGAGCTAATCGCTCAAAAGAAGATACCGGATCTGCTCCACACAATCAGCTGTGCACGGGCTCACAAATAACCACACAACGTCTACACAAACATCGGCACACAAAGTGTTTAGAAACTACTTCAATAATTTAACAACCAAGTTTAGTTTTATTCCTCTCAGAAAACCTGCCTTTGCCTTGGCACCTGCTTCCAGAAGTTATTACAGAGCAGATCAGTGGTAAAAGATGGAATTAGCTCATTGCTATGCTATAAATCAGATTTGGGGTGCTGCCTGACTGGGACAGTATTTTGTTTGTTACAAAATAAATACAGTCTGCAACACTGCCAACTATCATTAACTTTACTGAAGGCTCACATTCATCATCCTGGATGAGGAAACATTTGATTGGGCAATCTCTCTACTTACATCATCCCCAGGCTCTGTCTTTTGTGGCTGTCGTGGAGTATAAACAGTGTCCCTTGCCTTTCCTGGAAACAACAAAATAAAAGGAAAATCCTGAAATCAGACGTCCTGTAGAACCAAATGCATTTATTCTTGATTAGGTTGTATTGCTCTCTGTTGGCTGCCACAGTGTTCTATTGGTAAAATTCTACTGATACATTTGGAATCCACTCCACAGTGATATATCATATATATTTCTAGGGATTTAACTGCAGTATTTTGTGCTTTGACATATTTGTTCAGCTTTTGTTTGCAAAACACTGTTTTTGCTCTTTTTGGTGGCTAGTCTTACTCTCCTAAAGCAAGTGCTACCTGAGTGTGAAAAAAAACAACAACAAAAAAATAAACATCAACTGGGGTCAGTCTGAGCATTGGCATCAATGTGCACAGCATTAGATCAACTCAAATAGTTTACAGAAACAAGTATTTTATTTCACAGAACTCCATGTCATATTGTTCCTCAACATACTGGTAGCATTAACCTTAAAATGCTCCCATGATACTGTTAAAGGCTTCTTGCCTGCAGAGTGTGGTAAGAGCAGTTACATGACCTTTGTTTGCTAGCTCCTGTTTATCACTGTGACATAGATGTCTGGGGTGTCTGAAGCTATGGCGCACAGTGTCAGATATCGTGTTTATTTAATGAAATATTCATAAAACAAATAAAAGAACGCGGGACTGCGCGGCTGAGCTTTTTAAATATACATCTGGCTCAATAATTGATCAGGTAAAGGTAGTTTTTGTTTATGCAGTGGTAGAATAGCTTATGACATCACGTTGATGATCATGGAAATGTTCCCTTCTCTGTTACCTTGATATCAAACCCCACTCCTTGTGCCTTGCACATCTGAAAGAACACACTGTAGTGCACCATGGCCAGGTTGGTGTGCCTCAGCTGGGTGCTCATCACGGCATAGTGGCTTGTGACTGTCGGAGGCTGGCAACGACAACACAAGCACCATTACAGTTACTGGTAGTCAAAAAAAAGAAGCATATTTATAACCAAATGTTATATTTTTCATGTAAAAGCAAACAGAAAACAAAAAAGTCTGAAAAGCTCTATAAATAATTCCTCATTTAGATACATTTACAGTTTTTTTTTTGTTTGTTTGTTTTTACTCAATGGGGAGTTTTCAGATTTTTCTGTACTTTTAGTGGTAGTCCAATTTGAAGTATATTATGTATGTGCTATTGTGGAAATTGATTAATCAAAGTCTTTACTACAACATGCAATTGAAAAAAAATAGATCAACATAGTAACAAACACCTCACAAAAATGGATTAAATTGCAGAGGTCTCTATTAAGAATAAAAACGCTTTCTATTATTAATATTGTTATTATTGCATTCAATGAAGTGCTGTATATTTACAGTAACAGAACAGCATTACTTGAACAGTCTGTAATTCATTTTATTGGTGACACATTTAAGTTGGCATACTTGAAATTCTTGCATAACAATAAAAACAAGTCTGCCTGAGATTTAATCATGTTTGTAATATTGATAGTTAATAACACCCACTGCTAAAACCATTAACTTTAAAAAAGAGGAGCCTGTGAAATCTGTTGTATTGAGCACGAGGCTGAAACGAAATGAATGTTTGATAAAATAATACAAGTAGCAGCTTAACAAGCGTAAACTTGAGTTCGCCACTAATAATGGAGTACTATTGTTTAAGGACTGGCCTCAGGTTGATGAGGTGCTTATTTCAGCTGCAAAGTCTGCATACACATGCATAATGAATTGCTGTATGAATTATTAATGTGTTGATTATTTAGTTCCATCTATCAGAATGATAATGTATTCTGCATCCACTGGCTGATTGGGTTGGTACATAATTACAGTAGTAATAGTATTTAACGAAACAGATGTTTTTTTGTTAATGTTTTTATTATAGGGGGTACATTTTTGAAATGTTAAGTGACATAGAAGGGTGGGTAAGATCAATTGCATTTCTAAGACCAGAATATTCGAATTTGCAGTGCTTAGTACAGTAGACATGTAGGGACTGATGATTGACAAGATGTTTTGATAACGATGAACCTTTCAAGACAGACCCGTCTCTCGATTGATATTAATACAGTAGCTAACCCACAGCTGCATGTTATTTTAATGCAGTTTAAAAAGAAGGATTCTGTTTTCCCTGCTTAACAAGGTAAACAAGTGTTCTGCTCCCCTCTTAACAACATGCCGTAGAGACTGCTGTTATGGCTGAACCGAGGCCAGCTCATTAAATTGTTTAGTTTAGAGGTTTTCTATTGGCAGTAAGCCAAACACTTTATTCTTTGAGACCATGGTAGCTTGTAAACAATATTTAAAGGAGCAGACATGTGTGAATATGTTATACAGTATATGAGATTAATAGTCTCTTACAGTCACATGAGCATCGTTTTCTTTCTATTCCACCTGGGGTCTCATATACACAAAGACTGGCAACTTTGCCAAGTCAATACCAATTGGAGCCAGTTTTAAGCAGCCCAGTCATGGAAGCTGGGATAAGGCTGTATGCATCTACTGAATATAAAGTCCAGATATAAAAAGCAACAAAAACCCTGCTATAATAATCATTTAAAGAAAAAGCCGTTCCTTAATACTTCTTTGGGATATCCATAACAAGCATTAATTATGCCATCCATATTTAACCTCGGCGACATACAGAGGAATATAACAGCTCTGTAATGACTTGTAATTAATTTGTGATTGTAATGAGAAACTGGGTTCTGAAACATTCTTCATGGCTGAGGTAACCCGAGCTGCAGTTAATGCACACGTACCATCGCTGCCTCCTCTCCGAGCCGGCGAGGCTGTTTCACATCCCTGGCGGGCGCTGGGACCTCCAGCTGACTGGAGCGGCAGTCCAGCCTCCCCCTCGTCATCAGCAGCATCAGCTGGGTCATGGACAGCTGGTCACTGTAGCACAAGTCCAGATCAGTGGCCCACACCTGGAGGATTGAACAAGTGTAAACACTGCACTGGAATGCAAATTCACACATGCAGCGACTCTTAGTGTACTGGGAGACCACCGAAGCCGAAATATGAATGTCAGAATTAAGAAAATGTATTATTAAGAAACAAACCTTTTTTTAAAATTTATATTTCATTTGCAGCTTATTTTAAAGTTTTTATTACAATAAAAGGCTGCAAAAGGAATCATTTCATATTTATATTTTACTCATTTCAAATGCAGATCTTTAACACAATAGCGTTGGAATGGGAGACTACAAGCGTGTTGAAAGCATATATACATGTCTTAAAGGTAATAATAGAAATGCCAGCTGGAGCAATTTTACATTGAGAAGATGGGCTGACATCTTGTATATTTAACACACAGCATTTTATTAGTGACATTCTGCAACCAAAAATACACCTCAGAGAACAAAAGAATCCCTGTTTTATTACTGTTAAGAGAAGTGTTTCACTGTGTGCCTGGTCTTTAAAATGGTACCTTCGCTTACGTTTAATCTGGAAGTATCCTCCGTGGATCTGCCCTAGTGCTTAGCACTCTAAAACAAACCTTGCGTTGAGTGACTTCAGATCTGAATGGTAAATGGCATCATTATAAGGATATTAAGGGGTCACGCTGTCAAGGCCTTATTCTAAAACAGGGCTAATTTCAGAATAATATTTTAATAGCAGTGCCCTCTTTAAAGTAGGGAATAAATCACAATTGAAAGAGTTCTTAATAACTAACTGCCAGGTGGCTGCAGTGCCTTCCTGGGTTCCTATTTGTCAACTTAAATGCTCCTGCCATCAAATGCAAATCATCCTCCTAGCGAACGCCTGCCGACCTTTACTCCTCACATTTAATGAGCGTTTAGCCGTATTTCTTCTGCTAAATTTCAGGATCTGTCACAGCTATTTACTGCAATCAGTTACAGCACGTCTGATCTGAAGGGTTTGTTTTTTGCGTCCCTGCTTATTTGTGCTGCTAAGACTGACACCCTTGAGCTCCTATTATTACGGCACATTACATTAAGAGCTTTGTTTTGTGTTGCACAAGATTGCTCACTGTTAGCTGAACTAAGCAGCACCTAAAGAGGTGATCCTTATCGTTTTACTCAAGATTATCTAGATATATCTTGAAAGGCTTACTGATAGTATCCTATAACGTAACAAAACGCATCCCTGAAAGTGCTGTAATAGAGATTCTTTAAGGTTGTCTGCTGGTGGATTGCATTTCAATTTTCTTTATTGCATTTAAAAAGTATAAAAATCTGATTAAAGTATACAATATGTGTAAAAAAAAAAAAAAAAAAAAGCTAGCTTTGGTTTAAATTGCCAAGATGAATAAACTATATTCACAATCTTCCAGATTTCCTAAGCTTTTGCTCCAGACTAAGACACACACACACAACAGATATACCTATACTGTAACTCTTGCATTGAACGCTCACACAATGTAATAAACTACCACAAAATGGGACAAGATTCAAAATAGCACATCTAGGTGGGCTGGGGAGTGTGTCACACTGCGTGCATCCGTGCACATTACTGCTTCTGAATCAAGAAAGAAAAATAAAACACTTCAATGAATAACCTTATAGGTGATAGATCCAAGTAATATCAACTACTGTACACTGAAATAAACCACACTGATCGTCAGACCTAATGCTAATAGTAACTGCGTGTCGAAACTGTAACTTTAACTTGGAATCAACTAAAATAACAAAAAAATACAAAATCAGAGCCAAGCTGATTTATTAAGATATATTGATCCTGTTTTCTCTATTCTAGTTAATACCCATCACAGGCTGATGGACAGACTCCAGAGAGCCCTTTACAAAGTCTGTAAGAATCAAACAGTCCCGCCTCATTGTCAGACACAACAAAGACTGCTGAAATACGACCCTGGATCGTACCTGTTTGCATTGTCTTCTTTTTCATTAAAAGCTGCAATCCAGCAGCTGATGCTCCATTACTCCACAATGTGCTGCAGGACTACAAGGGCAAACATATGCGACCCGCTTTACTCCTTAAAAAAAGACTGCTTTTAGCAACAGGTTTCAATGCAAATGGAGGTTCAAATCCAGACTTGTTTGTACACAGATATCTGTGGCGTCTGCTTTGCCTTTTAGATTTGGTTTGTAATATATATCCTTCTGCTAATGGCTTGTTAATTCAGTATCATTTCAAAGGAGCTGAAACAGACTAGGATTATAAATAAGCAGTGAAATTACATATCGAATTGGTATTTAGATACTAAACAAACATCCCTTTTATATTTTTAACTGATATAACATATACAGGCTATTTCTTGGTGGATATGTCCCAGAGCAATATTTAAACTTTAAACTAAAAAAACAAACAAAACAAAACAAAGTCTGAATGCTGTTCAGGATAACCACACCACAGTGCCGACCTGAAACCCCCCTTCGAAAAATAATCTATAGCATACATCATCAGCCAGATGAGACAAAGAGCAAACATGCAGCTTACTGAACAGGAAACCATTTTAATTAGATCTCAGCATTACGGGCACTAATTCTAACTTTCAATGAATCCCCAGAATGAATGACCTACAGCTCATTTGCACTCACCTCGTTCTACACTGTACCCAGCAACAGGCATGCAGCACAGCCAAGCTGAATGTGGAGACTGAAAGGTGATTACATACAGAGCCTTTCTGCTATTACTACAAACTGCAAGCCAGCAATTAGAACAGAACTGGCTCTGATTAATGTGCATAACAAAATCAAAATCAATAATAAGTTAAACATGCATTTTTAATGGTCTGCTCATAAGCGCTATTCTATTGCTGTGTATAAAACTACTATTATATATACTTAAGGTGATTTTGGCAAACTTTCTCCTGTGTTTATTACAGTGTGCTTTACAGCATGATTCATTCTATCTTATAATGCTGCCCTCTAGTGGAAAATAATTTGAGCGCAGCTTTTTAAAACACTGAAGGCTAAATGCAATTAAAATAATAATATGAGGTTACAATACTGTTCCAGGTTACCTCAATTGTGACTGTAGAGGGAACTGCGTGTCTAAAAACATTAAGTTGCTTATTGATTTCTCCTACATATGAACAAAGCTAAAATGTGCATTTGGCACAGAGTGTGTCAATGAAAACAATCGTGCACACAAACAGCCCCTTTGAGTCTGTCCAGTCATAGCACCTCAGTTAGACACCCACTGCTCAACCGAAACGGCTTGTTTAAGAAAGGGGGCACATATTCAAAGTGTTTATTACACTATATTTCTTCATTATTTGGTTCTAGCTTGACTTGAGCAAACACTTTTGAACTGTGCCTCATTTCACGCAGTGCAATGCAATGCACATGTTTATATACAGTATGGAATGGTATGCAAGTTTCTATACAGGATGGCATTTTAAACACTAACAGCATCGGAATACATTAGCACTTTATGTTTCATTTCACTTCATTCTATACCAGATGAAAAGACCTACAACATATATCCGGCGATAGCAGCTGGAATCCAGGTCTTGATGTTCTCAAAATCAGTTCTGACTTGCATTTCAACAGTTTCCTTAATAGCTGCCAATTCATTAATTCAATTGGTTTCTAGTGTTTATTGTCACCGGGGAGCCATCGTGTTCTACATATCTGCTCCTGACAGGAAATCTGTCTTACATACAGGGACTTTGGGATGGTGTTTTCTCTGAATCAGACCTCACTAAGGAGCACATAATCACACTTTGCAATTACTTCATTGTATGCTTCACAGCAAAGACACAGAGCACCATTGGAACACTGCAGGAGACCCACAACACATGCAGGAGTTATGAGCCATGGCTGGTAGGAAATCACATTTGTGGTTCACCTTGTTTCCAACTTAAATATCCACTACAAACCACTTTGTAATGCAGACTTCAAGCAAAATGTAACAATGCAAAGCGTGTATTGGTAACTGTACTGTGACAGAGTTGTGACTGGCAAAGAGAATATATAGACATTTTGTGTCCGTCGATTTTTTTGAACAACATTTTTTGCATTTGCGTTTTAGTGAAGTTTATGTTTTAGTTACAATTCTGAACAATTTTTTTTTACTTGGTATGCATTTAAAAAGAATATGCACATCATAAAACACAATGAATAAAAATGCAATGATTCATTAGAGGCTTCTTCCAAAGCCCAGCATGGCCATACTGTAAAGCTCAAAAAGAAAAGTGTACTGTTATATACTGTCAGCACTGGTTATTAATACATTTGTAAAGAAGACTTTGAAAAAATGTAACATTATGCGTGTAAATTGCCTGCCTCTAACTACAATAGAAAAAGCTGAGGGAGTCCATCTAAAACAGACCTGCAAACACCCAGAAAGAAACACCAACATATACTCCCTATTGCCTCCGTGTCAAAGGGTAACCCTTAAAATGAGGATTAGTTTATTGACACAATAAGAGGTGGCAGTTTATTTGATAGCATTTCTGCATTATTTTCGCCTCTCTCTTGTTTACAGCCCCCGGGGGGAGAGCAATCTTTATTACCCCGCTGATATATGAAGGGGCTTTCTGCTGTCCATCTCACCTGCTGCTCCAGCGTGTGGGGATGGATAAAGGTCACGAGGTCGATGGAGAGGTAACCCATCACTCCGCGTGATTTACAGGCCGCTGTGATCTGCATGCACGTGGAGTGCAGGATGTCAGGGTCGACCGAGGATTGGGGTACGGACGTGCCGCAGCATTCTAATGGGGTGCCAGCGTGGATCTGGTCTCCACACGACACCATCGACATCTCCCCATTGGGCTCGATCAGCATGTCCACTGTTAGGTTGGTAATGCTTTCTGAAGGTGGGCAGGCCTCCACTACACCACCTAGAATTGAGAAGGGCATGGGCAGGGAGTATAAAGAGGCCGTTCACACATCTGCAGTAACTGACAGAGAAGCCCATCTTCATATATATTGTTCTCAGTATTCTTTAAGAAAAACAAGTCTGGGGGAAAGCGTGGTACTGTAAATGGGTCCTGCAGTTCCTTACACTGTAATCTTATCCCAAACAACCTCCAGAACTAAAGCTCCTGGAGTACAGTAAATGTATCTGAGTGACAGGTTCTTTTGATGGAAGGTTAACATTGATTACCGCCGTGTTTGAACTCATTCTAGAGGCTGCGATAAATTGAACAGAGATTTTACACTGACTCAGATTGTTTATTTCCCTGTATTCTAATGAATACGCTGACTAATGAAATGACCAGTCATCACAGGGAAGGGGTGGTACTGTAAGTGGGTTGACTAATGAAATGACCAGTCATCACAGGGAAGGGGTGGTACTGTAAATGGGTTGACTAATGAAATGACCAGTCATCACAGGGAAGGGGTGGTACTGTAAATGGGTTGACTAATGAAATGACCAGTCATCACAGGGAAGGGGTGGTACTGTAAGTGGGTTGACTAATGAAATGACCAGTCATCTCAGGGAAGGGGTGATACTGTAAATGGGTTGGCTAATGAAATGACCAGTCATCTCAGGGAAGGGGTGGTACTGTAAATGGGTTGGCTAATGAAATGACCAGTCATCTCAGGGAAGGGGTGGTACTGTAAATGGGTTGACTAATGAAATGACCAGTCATCACAGGGAAGGGGTGGTACTGTAAATGGGTTGGCTAATGAAATGACCAGTCATCACGGTAAGTACACAAGATTCCTCTGCCGCCCCTCACCTTCTTGAACTGAATTTCTTTTTCAATAATTCAAGGTTAATGCTGAGATGTGCTGTAGAGCTTGCTTGCTGGTTACTTACCTTGACTGAGGAATGTTTCCAGGAACTTTTTCCATGATGGGAATCTTTTCTTATTGACCAGCTTGCCATGCTGTGATAGATACTCTGGCAGCTCTTCCAAGATCTTCAACAGAGCCGGCTCCTACCACATAAGAAAATAAATACAATAGAAAGTGTTTATACAAAAAAAAAAAAAAAGAGCGCGTCTTTTATTTGTACACTAGAAACTTTTAAAAAATATTACTAAATATTTCTGGGGTAGGTTTTGTAAATACTAACTAAGAGTACTGTACTATACCTCTTTGGAATAAGCAGAGAGACTTTTTTGGTAGATGAAAAAATATATGGTAGCGAATGTCTGTTAGAATGATAGAATGTAGTTTGTACGCTGGTTAGACTACCATACTCGTCTTAGCTCTAACATACAAATACTGTATAACACTGTGTAGATGGCTACTTTGAGACTGAACACTGCACCACCTGTTCTAAATTCCCTGACCCTTTTGTGTTCAAGATGAACATGTGTGCAAATCAATCAATCAATCAGCCTTTCAATCAACCAATCAATGCAAAAACAAGTCCGCACTTAATTACAATTGTAATGGCTAAATTACAGTTTTTGCTAAATCCTTTAAGAACTGGTGTCAGCCCTGTTTGGGTGGGGGTGATAGGTTCATCTAGGCTAACCTTTATCATTCTAGTGTTTAACTGTGTCTAACTGCGTCCATGATAAATGTGCAGAAAGTGTTTAGCATTTTTGCTCAGAAAGCTCGGTGTCTGTGCTTAAGAAAAGCCGCTCACTGTTGGAATTCAAGTCATGAAATCACTATCATGTTGTAAGGTAATATTGTAGAGCCAAGGTCAAATACTATATGGTGATTTCACTTTTTATATATGCTATAAAGCAGACAATGATGCAAGAAGAGTGTAAGAAGACTGGTGCCTTTGTTATGGAACAGTGGCCACATTACCCATTTGAGGCCTGGAGGACATCAAGGGAAGCACTGGACTCTACACCAGCACTGCACAGCTCTCAGCTGACTCTGCTCAACCTACATGTTTGTGTCAGCCCTGTTCTATTAACTGCAGAATATCTAGCCTAGGTATCAATCAGTTAACTTCAATGCACTTACTAATATCGTACAGTATATAATTATAATATGTTTTGGCACACACTTTCTTGAATATTCAGACTGTTTTAACAACCTGGATAATTGGTTATTCCATTCCAGCATTTACCCCCTCATATACAAGGCTGTAACCAGGAGGGCTTGTAGCCATGAGGTCCCCGGTTCAAATCCCGGTTCACTCACTGACTCACTGCGTGACCCTGAGCAAGTCACTTAATCTCCTTGTGCTCTGTATTATGGGTGAGACGCTGTTGTAAGTGATTTTGCAGCTGATGCATAGTTCACATACCTTAGTCTCAGTAAATCGCCTTGGATAAAGGCGTCTGCTAAACAAACAGATAATAATAGTACTGTATATGTTGGCATATTGGGTTTCATAACGACAGTGTAACAAACTGTTAATCTGACACAGAATAAATATAAAGATTAAAAGCATTTGTCAAGGCATTTTATATCTAGAGACTATTACAGAAAAATATATACAGCAAGGCTATTCAGTTTGTGTTACCATCAATGTAAATGCTGTTTTTTTTATTTTATAAACAGCATTTATATAAATAACCCTGGAAACATGAAATAACTAACCCTTATACACTACCACCTCCACACACACACACACACACACACTCCTGTTTGTTTTGCTTGTATGTGAAAATGATTTGTAACATCTTTGTTCCATCTGTTGATACTATTAGGCTCAATTTTCTCTTGTACCTAATGATCCACTGTGCCGGTTGTGTGTGAGATAGGAATGGCAGTGGTTTGGGCTGCATGCATTAAGTGGAGGGAGACGAGCAGCTCCTGCCTCCCTGCCTGTGTTTATGTAGCATTATCTACTCACTGCTCCTTGAGAAGCCCTGGCCCTCATTATGCGGGCCTCAATTCTACACATAGGCCCGGGGGTCGCTTTGACTGCCTGCCTTTCACTGCAACACTCAACATGGGCGCGTATGCCATCCTGCAGCACACAAGTACCAAATAGCCACTTTGCTGGGCTGGCTGGAACAAGAGGCTTACAAAAACATTTTCCCCTCTGCAGTTTTACTGCTGTTAAGCAACTGTGTTTTTTTTAAGGCCACATGGGGCCCACATTCTTCTCTTTCAGCCTCCAGTAGCGCTCTTCATGCTGAGTCAAAATACAGTCAATAATTAAAACAATATGCACACAGACTGCTGAATAGCAGGGGCACCTTTTGTACTGGGTAACAGTCTGGGGTTATCGAGCATTCACTTCCCAAGTAAAGATGTGCTAGCAGCCCTCCATATTAAAACAAAAGATCCAGATGGACTAATGAAGTCAGAAAAAAAGGTATGGAAATATTGTTTTAAAAAGCGAAAATGTTTCATTTCTTATTCTTGAAACCCCTTAAATGAAACAGTGTAATCATGCATATACGACAAAGTCAACACAAAACAACGTTTATGTAAAGTTAAATGTTATGGATTTGGGATTAAATCATTTCCATAACAAGCATTTCATCCTTTAAAAACTTTAAAATGATACAGCACAAGAAATAATATAAAATAAAAAAACATACTTGACCCTTTTCTTATTAAGAATATTAGTTCCACAAGTATGCCCTTATACAGGCTTGCCATTGATTAAAAAAGCCTAGATATAGAATAAAGTCTATGCAAAGTACTGAATCCATATGGTCTGCAAGCCCTGAGGGCCTGGGCTCCTAATACTGCCTTGCTGCTGTTGTATCTAACATTTGCCTCTCTTAATGTCCCCAGATGGTGAAAACCCCATTTAAACCCCTCTGCCTGTGCTCCCAACAATGGGCCCTGGCACCATTTCAACCGTTTACTCCAGTAATTAACAGCACCAATACCACTACAATTACAGCCATAATCTTAACACAATAATGCTATGAATTAGCGAGAGCTAATAGCTGGAAGGTATAGTGGCTCCAGACTGCAAGATCTGCACATTTCACATTCAAATAAAAGGTACAAACAGTGATCTCGCGGTACACAATGATTACCTTGTAATTAGTTTGCACAAAGCTCCCTATTTAATGGCAAAACACTGTAATTAACGCGTGACAGAAAATCAAAGGCTACTTTGTAAGCATATGAAAAATTAACACGGCAGGCCTGAAGCTTTATGTACTGATTACAAGCATATTAAATCAATGGAAAGCTAACTGCTTGTGTATATGGTTTCATTTCAGGAAGGGATAATGATGAGAGTATGAAAGGGATGTCCCTGTGCTTGCAAACACCATTTAAATAAGGCATGTGACAACAGTTTAACATTGTGCATTGGACAGCAAAGTCATCGGCAGGGTCAAGCTATTGTCCCACGCTTATCTATTTCTAAGTGTTTTGTAAAATACTGTCTGACAGCCTTATCCACAAGCGCACAGCATTTTCTTTTTTCATTTCTCCTCGACCCCCACACCCCTCCCTCTGGTGGGAACATGCTTGCTATGTTTTATGCAATACTGGTTATATTTCACCCAAGACATGTTTTCAAATCTTTAGCTTGGTGCAACAGTATCTTTCAAAGCAGTAAACAGACCATCAACTCTAGATAAAATACACAACGATATGCAGTCTTTATTTCTACACAGTAAAATATAGACATAATCCCAGCAGCTGTTTTATTTTATTGCAAGCAGTCCTCCACCATAAAACTTTACTGCTCCTGTTATGATAATCTTTGTCTTTTATATGCAATAGACAGCTATCTCAATCATGAATCCTAACACGGGTCCCCTTCATCCTTATAAAAACTCCAGCACAGGATCTGCACCATAGACTATGCAAATATCGCTATAAATATGAATTAAAATAATGCTACGCTTACAGTCATATTCTCATCTAATTTCAGGAGAATAGATTCTTAGCCCGAAGGAGTCTCTTTCATCAGGGAGCTGATATTTTTAATAACCTGTCACTGTATGTTTTGTGTGTGGATGCCTATGGTGATGTCACAATGCAGTCACTATTGAAAGAATCATGTCTAGATAATACAATACTCACAAACAAATGTGGAGTGAGTCCCCCTACTGCATTTTGTATTGACGGAGAATGATTTTCCCAGCTAGAACTCATTGATATGACTAATAAGTAAATGTAATTCCCTTGAACACAATACAGAAGTATTGGCAATTAATGATATGGCCGATACGTCAGGATATATGCAGCTCGATCACCAGTCCAGTAAACTGTAAAAACGCGGCCAGTGAATAAATATTTTCAAGTACTTTTCAACCCCACCATGGAAAAAGGTGCCTTGCAATGCTGGTTTAAATAAACATATATAAACAGACAAACTTGAATTGTCATGTGCTGAAGCATACAGCAACAAAGAGGCTTTGATGAATCCTTGTGTTGGGTGTTATTGCTAAAGTTTACAGCTTTGATAAAGAAAGTGCTAAAAACCCTTGTCAGTACACAGTACTTTCTTTAGGAATAGTATAATTAAAATACATATTCATTATATTCTCACCTTTTCCAAGAGCTTGACTCCCCATCCCAAGGCTCAAGTTCAGTTAACCCTTTATACAACACAGTTCTGCTGCTCTATATACAGGTGCATTTAAACCCACCTGAGCCCATTTTTTCCTCCATTCTTCAGGTCCATAGCGTCTGTACTCTTTCAGCATCCAGCTGTAACACTTCATATGAGAAATGTCAAAGTGCGCCGTGCCTCTTCCTCCAAATTCACAGTCCATTTTCAACAGCCAACGCCTGATATTTAGGTTATCAATGATTAATTGGCTAACAACCTCGTGCATCTGTAATACAGAAACAACACCACCAAGGGCCTCACTGTCAGCAGTTAACAGCAGTTAATGATTTTCATTATAACTTTGCTCAATGTCATTTTCTTTTGTCTTCTAAAATGCTTTATGACTATATTTCATGCATCTTGACATCTAG
Source organism: Acipenser ruthenus (assembly GCF_902713425.1). Lineage (NCBI taxonomy): Eukaryota > Metazoa > Chordata > Actinopteri > Acipenseriformes > Acipenseridae > Acipenser > Acipenser ruthenus. The sequence goes on along the minus strand of NC_081209.1, from coordinate 28,890,451 downwards.
TTGCTGCAGGGCTAGTTAGCATCCAGCAAAGAGCACCAATGTATACAATGTACCAGCTTTAAACTGAGTTCCTCAGTGAACCAGTGTTTATAAATCTGATTACTTAGAATCAAAGTCTAGGTCCAATACTGAAATGTTTGGAAGATATTGCCGGTAAACACTTCCATTGTAACAGTGAGGTAACACTGCCTCATGTGGCTGACAAAATATAAATGCATATACAGGACTGCGGTGTCACATAAAAAGATATTAAGTGAAACAGAAAATAAATTGCAGTTTGATGTCAAGGTAATTTAGGCAGTTGAGTGGGCTGTGAAACTGAGCGAGTACAGAACACCTTCTGTAGGCTTTCTCACTCAGAAACACAGCACTGCGTGGAACACTTCAGTAAAGGGCTGATTCAGGGAGCTGTAAGGCATCTTGTTCACCTACTTGGACAGGCTCACAGTGCACAAGAAGAACACAGAAACAGCACATTTAACCTGCACAATCTGACCTACCTGCTGTAAATTGTAAATGTCATATTCCCCTGGTGGGGTTGGCACTCCCGCGCTGGCAAATATTCTTTTGTTCCCAGATTTGGTACTGTACAGATGGGCCACTTCGGGCTCTGACCCTAAGATTGGCACGTTGAGTATATCAGCAACCGCTAGATCATCTTTATGCAGGACACCTCCAACGACATAGGCATGTTTCCCTTTGATAAGGTTTTTAATACGCTTGATGGTCTGAGGACTGTATTTGAGCAGAGTGGATAGGCACATGTTATGGGTCTGTAAAAAAATAAAAAAGATACCATTATTTGCTGTCCCTTTCAACATCCAGGGCCTTATTTATTGCGGTGTACACAACAAATCCATTATTAATAGCCGGCGAGGTGGTGACCTATGCTGTAGTTTAGCAGTTTAAATTGATAAAAGCTGCTGGTGTGAGCCGGCACAATCTTTCACATCTTTAGCGTGTCGGAAATGGGCTCCTTGGGAATACGACTAATTACTTCACATCTGTATTTATTTGATCCACGCGGAATTATCCTTCTGTCACTCGCAAAAGAGGCTGGTAGCCTTGGATAACAGTGATTCATCTAAGTGACACTTCTGGCATAGTTTAACATTAAAGCATCTAGAAAATCAATAGGAAAAATGAAGAACAAAATCAGCTGCCGAACATCAGCTCTCAGGAAATGCCATACATAAAACACACTGCAATAAATAATGCAATTTCTCCAAGCTGAATCAGTAAGGATAGCTATCAAAATATTGATATACTGTAATGTTAATAAACTGCTTAGCTTAAAGGAAAGCGTTCTGTTTTTGCTTTCTTAAAAATCTTTTACTGCATCTTGTAAGCAGTATAGAAATTGGGTAACACAAGTTGCCTGTTTACCCCCAAGCTTAATTTTAAATCAACAAAAAAAAAAAATATATTTTTATATACTGCTTTTCAAAATGCAAAGTCATGAAGAGAACAATTAAAAAAAAAGGCTACAATTTACAGTACAGTATACAAAAAAAAAAAGAAAAGCAACTTGGAAAATATTTAAATGCAATTAAAATAAAAAAAAACAAAAAACGATTTGTTTAGTTTAAATAAGCCTTTTAATGTTATCTAAACTCTTCCAAAAATATACACAAGTTTTAAACACCACAAAAAGCTAATGTGATTCCCATCACAATGGACTTGCAGTGGGTAATAATGAGGCTAAGCCTGTTTAGGTTTAATTGTCTTAATCTCTTGCAAATTAACCGAATTGCCATTAGCAGGCACTCTGTGCGGCCATGACCCCAGCGATGGTGGTCGTGAATTACTAGCATAGTACATGTCTTCTCTTTACCATGGTTAACAGCACAGCAAAGGGATATCCTTAAACGAGACTCAACACACAAAGCAGATCAGCTTCTTCTCAAGACAGCGCAGCATCCAAACGCAAGGACTGAGATCACAGTCTACCATGACTGCAGATACTGGGCTGGGAAGTCAACCTTCCAGCAGGTTTGTGGATTCGAGCAACAAACCAGCAAACACACACACTGATTATTTACAAGGCTGGCACCTTTCAGAACAGCACAGAACAGCGCCACAAATAGCAACTTCTCACCTGGACAAACAAGAACAACGGCCTATCTCGCAGCATTTAGAAAGCATAGTGGATTAGCCACCTCAGTCTGCTGTCTGGGGAGGTACAGAAAATTAAGATTGGGCTTTCCCTTCCAAACACTGAAATCCTATTAAAAAAGTTACCACACAAGTTACCACACAAGTAGACCCAGTTTTCAGCTGTGTTTAGTCATAATGCTGATTTAGGTGTTAGCTGCATTAGTCTGCTTGCTTGCTGTTGTCGCTGATAGTTTCAAGTCAGAATTTTTGCTTGAGTGTTTGAAGTGTGTGGAGGAGATCCTTTTACAAATGATGCCTGATTGTTTGTGTCCCCTCGCCCCTCACCTGGAAGCTGTCCATGGCCTCTGGAGTGAGGATTTTGAACCTGTCCTGCATGTCGGCTGCGTCCTCCAGCAGCCCCGAGTCCACCACTTTGTGCAGCCCCAGGAGGCGGGAGTAATACTGCTGCACCTCCACACTCTGCTTCACAGGGCACACGTAGATCACATCCACGCTTGGATCTGAAACAGAGCACAGGGCACTGGAAATGACAGCCTATTGCACAGGACCCTCACTTACCCCTTACTGGCATCGCCAACCATGCAGGATTGCATTTTATTATGGTCCTGCTATCCTTACAGCAGCTTTCAAAAAGTACACATATTATGGTACTGTGTGTCTCTGATACCAAAAACATCAGTCACCTTTATCGCAGTTATTGCTGTGCTTTGTTAATTGGTACTTTTTTAAGTAGGCTAGTTCACTAAAAAGCTACAGCAGAAAGATGTTTCTGTTAGTGTTAGATGTGTAAGGACTGTAACTGTGGTGGTCCCTTATAAACATTTCCCTTAGTAAAAGCCTGGCAAAGTGTAATAAAGCATAGTGAAAGCATGGTAAAAAACAGGGAAGCACTGTTAAGAATAGCGAGGTATGGTAAAGCATATTAATAAACATGGCAAGCCTGGGTAAACCATGGGAAATGCATTGTATAACCATGGGTGTCCGCTACAGTTTAGTCTGGTCTTTTTCTTGAACAAAACGCTAAAATCTGTTTCTTTAGGTCAATGAAACAAGAAAAAATTAGCGTTCAAAATAATCTGTGGACAGCTATCGCACATCATGGAATACATCCTATCAACTTAAAAAAAAATCCTATCAGCCCAAACATATGAAAATATGGCTTTCAGCCTGGAAAACCACACAATATTTGAAGAGGGCTTTTACACTTGCTGCAGTGTGCGTTTCTTCAAGGGGGGATCGGTAGCTATACATGCCAATAGGTAACAGCAACACAAACAAATGGTATTGTTGATATACAATACCTACAGCTCCGAATTAAAAGATATACAGCTGCTATCTGTAATGTTTATTTCATTTTCTGTGGAGTAATACAAAGTACAATTACATTTCTATAAAAAGTGTACAACAACAGACATAAGGTACTCTATCAGAAAAGCTATCAGGATCAATAGGTAATCAATATTCAATCAGGGTGCTTGTCAGTTACTGTAACTTTAATTGGACTGAACGACAATCATATTCAAACAGTGCTTCCCTTCCAAAGAAACACATTTACTTACTTACTGTTACGTGCACAAAATAGTTACTAATTCTAATTGCTAAATTGAATATATATTTTATACCCCCCTTGCTAGTTTTGTATTAGTATTTTACTGCCGGCCTAAGCTTCTTATTTAAGATATTATACAATGTTGATCTCAATGGCACCTACCTTGGATGTCACACAGTCTACCCATTTGAAGATTCTGCTGAATATCAAGATCATTCACACTGAACCGCAGAGGCTGGGAATACCCTGACAGCAAAATACACACACATAAAAAAAAAAATGTGTTGGCTGTTAGTTGTGTATTATTTACACAGGAAGAAAATAAGATCTGATCAATCTAGTGTAATCACGTTCATCAAATATGCAGAATGCCAGAAGGAAAACCATTGACATATGCTAATTGTGTCAGTTAACACAGTCCCTGTGTGGTGTTGTTAAAAGCAGTATAATCATAACACTCAGTTGTCTAACATTGTTTAGTTGCCTGCATTGTAAGCTGAAGAAATAAAACTGGGTTCACAGTTTTAAACATCTACAAATTATTATTCTGAAAATGCATCAATCATAAAAAACAATGTTACTGAGATTCATAAATAACTCTATGATAATAAAAAAAAGAAGCCGTCAAAGTTTAATTAAGTCTATTAGGTCTGAATGCATCAAACAGGAGTGCAGTCTCTATTTGATCATGATAGAAAAAGTCATGTCAGGTTCTGCCCTTTACACTCTGCTATAGTTAAAAAATAATTCTGTGTCATTTCAGAAGCTCGCCATGTTGAGCTGCTACTGCTTACAATTCATAAATGTAATAAAATAATTCAGTTACTGCTAATTAGCATGAACGTGTAAATTATTTAAGCACAAAAAACACCACTATACATTCAACCTCTTAATTATTCCTGTTCACACAGCATTTCCTTTCGCTCAGGCACCCTAAGTGCAAATAAAGCATCCCATCTGCTTGTAATTAGAACTAAATAATATCAGACAATGTAGCTTATCATTTTGACTGCACGTTTGATTAAAACCAGCATACAAACCGCAGCCATATCCCCTGCTTAATGCTGTAACAGCACTACAGATGCCTGAGCCCTGGCGTTCTCAAATCATTAAGGGAGATACAAAACATTATTAGTTTATTTCAAGCTGAAAAAAAAACAAAAACTTTTTAGTTCATTTCATATAAATGAAAGTGAATTACAGCAAATCACCACTGTCTCTGAATAAGCGGGCCCATGTAATGACTTTTATTTGCTTAATCTCTAAATTAAATGGTGTTTCAGGCGAAGGCCCCTCTGTATTATTACTCTCATCATCTAAAGAACATTCTCCTGCCGAGACCAATTTGAATAAGACAAGGGGCCCTTTCTGAACTCAATAAACGTGCTGTAATGTGGTGGGTAATAGAGGTTGCTGATGGATCTGCAAGCAGAGAGGAGAGATACCTAATGATGGGATGTGGATAATAGTCCTCCTGGAAGTCCTGATGTGATTCCAGTTGGCTGCCAGATGCTAGAAATCAAGACAAACATTGATCAGTGACAGGACCGGAGATAGATTCATCAAGTCAACAACAAAAAAAAAATCAGCTTGCCTTTACTTGCTTTAACAGAAGCAAACCAGGCATAAATTATATTAATTAATTTAATTACATACTTAGAACATCTTCCCCAATTAATTCAATTAGACGGCTACATGATGCTACTGGCAGGGGAAGATTAGAGGCTGCTTGCTTAATTAACAGAATATGAATGTTTAAAGCGCAAAAAAAAGAGTGAAAGCAAACATAAATGAAATTGTGAGCACTAATTAAAAGGCTGCCTGCATATATAAAGATGTTACCACCAAATGTTGACAGTGCCTTAGACAAGAGAAAGAGGGAGATTTTTTGAACAAATTGGAAATGCCAGAAGGTATAGAAACAGAGAGAGAGAGAGAGAGAGAGAGAGAGAGAGAGAGAGAGAGAGAGAGAGAGACAAGCAAGCAAGCAGAGAGAGCTCAAAGGTAGGAATGTTTGAAATTGATTTTCTGACAGATCTAGAAAACACTAAATGTTGAGGCCATTCTTTATGGGAAAATCTGTGACAGGCTTCTTCCGCAGCCACAGAGGCTGAATCTCTGATGAGGAATGAAATATGACACTCGGACAAGTGCAGAGATACGGGTAGGCAGAGTGTCTGTGTGTTGGAAACAGCTTTGTGGAAGCACTGAGGCGGAGATGCTTGAGAAGGAAGCGCTGGCGTAGCAGCTGGTGACTATGCACACCTTGGCCCTGCTGCGGAAATTCTCCAGGTGTCTCTGATGCGATCCCTTCAGGGCCTTCTTCATCCGCACCATCTGAGCGTGCAGGAGCCAAGAGATTGCAATCGCACCTGCTGCCCACTTCTGCCGCCGGTACTCGAGGTAGGCCGCTCTTACACGATGCCGCCTCCAGGAGGACTGGATCTTTACTGCAGCCATCCCCACCCCTCCCACCCCCTTGTACCGCTGGCCAGGTCGATGCATGAGCTCCCACACATCTACGTAGTTCTCCAGCACAGACACCAAGTGCTCTGGAGCGGGCGGGATGTCCAGCTCCGAGCCCATGGCCAGCTCTGCCAGCCTCTGGCCATGCACAATCGCCACGGGCACAGCATACTCCTTCAGGAGCTCTGTGAGGCTTTCCAAGAGCGAGAGGATCCCCCCCCAGGACAGGCAGTAATGCTGCTTGAAAGCCAACAAGTCTGGAGCCCTGTAGTCTATCAGACCGTCGCAAAGAGTGAAGCAGTAATCTGGGCCATGAAGGGACGGCGTCACAGACGGGGGCTGTGAAAAGAAAGACAGAAAGCACTCTCGTCTTAGATAACCAGCAATTACTATGTATTTCAGAAGAGCAATAATCCATATGAACTATCAAATCATCATTTACCGCATGACTGTGGAGATTTATTGATTTCATAATGCACACATAAAAAGTCATATAAGCTCTGCACTTAAACAAAATACCATTACTAGGAAAGAAGTACCTTGGGGGTCATTGAAGCTTTTCAGTCTTTTCATAAAGTGTGCATGAATTACTTTGGCAAATGAAAAAAAAAATGTAAAAAGTCTTAACCTGTTCACATCTACTGAACGTATTTGTATAAACACAAATCTCTTCTACTATGCATTTCACTACTACTCTTACAAGGACTAGCGGCTTAGGCCCACATTGGGAAGGGGCAGGGCTTGCATTGAGCACTAACAGTTGCATGGATCAAGGTCACTATTGTAAACTGCAGGACGCCATTGATTTTTAATCAAGCACAATTTAAAAAGCAGCAACAGAAATTCAGATGTTGAGTGACAGAAAGAGATCAGTGCACTTGCCTAAGCACACTGACCTTTAACCTCTGGAGCTCCTTTGTTTTGAGTACCAATGCGTCTCAGACACGTAACTGACCAAGAGCCACTTTCTATGATCTACAGTAATGGTGGAAAGTCACGAGTCAAAAGACTTCAGGAGATTGTAGAAGACAATGATTGATATCAGTCTAGCACTAATAGTAGTTTGAAAAACAAACCCCTAAAGTAGACATTAAGTGCACACTGTGACTGCGTGTCAAACAGTGCTGTACAGTGTGCATGTCTGTATAATTACCTGAGGATTGTACGGTACCATTTCGGTGGTTGGCTGTATTGGGGGTCTCCTGTGTTTACCAGCTGATTTCTTTGAGACGACTGAAGGTGGTGGTGTATGAATTCCTTTTTGAGCGAGTCGTGTAGATATCAGTATAGGATCTATGCTGTTTGGTTCTGCACTAGAGGACAAATACAGATGAACTCCTGCGAAGTTACCAGAAATACCACCTAGAAAAAAAAACATCCCAGAAAAATGTACAAATGACTGAGTAGAAATTGTGCAGTCAGTGTTTTAGATCTATATTCAGGATAATGCTAGGTCCAATTGGCAGTGAAATTGCTCTTGCACAGGACACTGGCTGCCTCAAGGACAGATTTAAATCCAACAACTAGCATTGAAATGAATTGGCACAACATTCTACATGTTCTTAAGTACCTTTGTAGAAATGTACTGTAGTATAAACACAGACAAGTGTAGTAAAAAGTAGTAAAAGCACAGTAAAACAAATCACAGAAAAAATCACTGGAAAAGCATGGGAAAAACCACAGTAGTCCTTGATAGGATGCAAGGCATAAGCATAGCATCCCTTAAAAAAGTTTACCACAGTAAAAGCTAAGCAAAATGTAATAAAGCATAGTGAAAGCATGGTAAAACACAGGTCAGCATTGCAAAGAATAGCAAAGTATGGTAAAGCATGTTAATAAACATGGCAAACCAGGGTAAACTATGGTAAATGCATAGGATAACTACAGAAAAAGCATGGGAACACAGTGCAAAATGACCTTGGTAAACTTGTATAAGGGATGAGCACTGGGAAAGTGGAGCTCCTGTGCTAATGTAGCATGGTCTAGTTCTGTTAGGGTACTCTTGTGTGTTGCTCCCTTACCTGTGGGTGCAGTGGCGTGCTTCTCGTCCCGGCTGTGGAGAGGCATGGTTCGGAGTCTCACTGGAGGAGGCACGATGCTCATATGTGCTGCTGAAGGGACCAGCCCTCGCTCAAGGAGGCTCGCCATACCTACACAAGAATCAAGATATCAACTGAAACCTTCTGTTTCATCAACACCGCTGTTTTCACATTATATAACTTATTCCCAATTGTAAAAATCTGTACATTTTTATCTTCTGACCTTTTTTCCCTTCATTCACAGGCACAGGGGGGACCAGGTAAGGATTGTTGTGAAAAGCTGCAGGCACCACTGAAAGATTACCCACTGTGGGACCGCGGCTGATCTTCTGAAGATGTGCCTAGAGAAATCACAATTTAGCATCAGAAACAACAGACAGCAGTCTGTCTGATAGTGTGCATCGAAATGTAGTTCTGGGTTGTTTTTTTCAAATTAATCCAATTTTCATCCTGTTTCATCATCACCTAACTGATCATATAAATAATAAATTTTTAATGCAAACATGTATTAAAACAATTTATACTGGATTTAGCTGGAATAGCAGTGTAATGCATGACCTTGCTTGATTGTATATTCAGATTTTCTTTTATATATATATATTTTAATTCGTGGAAACTAAATGACTTTAATAAAATACAATTCCATTGCCATATATAATATTATTAAAATGCTGGGCTGCGCTATCCTGAAATAAAAATCACCTCAACCTAATAGCTCGCTAAAGTAGAGAGTGATTAGTTCTGTTTCGCAAAGTAAAATTCATCATCAAACTTTTAAAAGGCGTACGAAGAACCCTGTCCATTAATCAGTACAGTGACAGCTTGTGGATGTCAGTAAATATGGCACTTTTGCAGTTAACAACTAACAGATTTGCAATATTCATAAAAAAAAAAAAAAAAAAACCATGAAATTAAAATGCAGCAGCTAATGACATTGTAAACTGGCCAATAAGATTCATCCCTAAAGCTATCAATCAAAAGTTGGCAGTGTTTTTGTCAGCAGTTGGTGGAGGCTACATTCTGTCCATTCAATCTCACATCTGCAAATGTTTGTAAGAATTCCAGCAATATTCACACACTATTCACACAATAGCGAATAAAAAGAATTTGTCTTTTCTGCATACTAGGCAAATCTTTGCAGTGTACTTTAGTTATTATCTTGCATGTTTTAATAGAAATTAATGTATTTATCAGTGTACAGTAGTCACTTCTCACGCTATGTTGCAATTCTCAAACATCATCTTGTAGAAAAACACAAAGATATTAATCAATGCCAGTAAACAATTTATGCAAACTGAAAAAAAACCTTTGTTAGCTGCTTGTGTACTATTTTGCATCAGTTTTAACATTGCAACACAAAGTGCCAACATGTGAAAAAGCAAACAGGAAACAATGTTGTGCAATTTACAACTAACACAGGAAGGAACAAAGGACAGCATATCTGATACCCTACAGAAAATACTTCAGAATAAAACATGTGTATTCACAGGCAGAATCATATGGTTTGCTGAGTCCAGTCCAGTACATTAGCAAACTACTGTTAAAAATTGCTAACGTCCGTCTGAATTGAATAAGGAACACTGCAATTTGAAACTTGGAAATTGCAAGCGTTGGCTTACTGCAGTTTTTGCTAATATTCCACCACTAGCAGGATGTGCCATAGCAGGTGTGCAAAGAATAAACGCACAACTTTTGCAATCTCACATCTGTTTTTGGAAGGATGATAAAAAAATAAAAAAATCTAAATCCTGCAAAAATGAACAGAAGGAAGTGCAGGAGATGTGCGTTGGCTCAGCCTGAGGTATATTTCACTTGCAGGCAGAGGGCCAGCGTGTGCCAGTTGGGAAAGTGTGGACCCATCTTATTGGAATTCAGGGCCCGCTTCTACTCTTGTCCAGAGACAGCTGTAAACCAGCAGCCCATAGCAGAACAATCAGGTGCTGGGCTTCTTCAAAGAATGCTGATATGTAGCAATGTGTAGCAACTTTGACCGAACAGCCTGCTCGTACTGCACCCCTGCCTAGCAGAATGACAGACACTCGCTTATTCCAGATGACAAGTACTGGATAAAGAGAGAACAAAAAAAAATCTTAAAACAAATGGTGACCTTTCGAAAGATTAATTTGTTTACCAACAAATGTTCTCTCTGTCATCGGAGATTGGTCTGACCTTCACATTCCCATTTCTAGGTTGAGAGGATGCTGACTGTAGTCATCTGTTAACTTAAACTTCAGCTCGGCAATCATTTTCTGCTTTGTTTTTTTTCATGGCAGCGATGGTGTATTAATTTGCTAAGTTTCGGGTAATGGATGAAGGAGGAATCTTGGAACTTGCTGCGGTGCAACGGCAGTCTGTCTCGATTACTGTGATAATCCCTAATCAAATTCTCTATGTAAGACAAGGACGATGGTAAAATGGAAAGAACAAGATGTCAATACACTGCACGTTGAAATAAATATTACAGCAAGCTAGACCCAGGGGATTGTCCCAGCTTGTTTGGCACAGCACAGCCTGTAGAGACTGGACCAATAAACTTTAAGCACGGGAGGATAGCTTGCCACAGATATATCAACAATTGAAATAACAAAATTAAATGGACAGAACTAAAAGATCTATGGGAGAATGATTTGTATGTATTTGTGCTTTTGAGAAATATAAATAGGGGATACTGGTTTTACTCCAACTTTGTAAGGAGCTCTTTGTAGCTCATATGGCTTTTCCAGTGAATACCATTTTAAATGATTTTTAAATAAATATTTCGGCTGCTCATTATCAAGACGTGAATGAACTGCAGTATACACAGAATGACCCCCATGACACTCACTGGCTCTTCTTTTCTCCTGTTTAAACGTGGCATCTGAACCCCATATTTCTCATTCAGAAGAGCTCTGTTGCTTGGGTTTGAAGCATCATACATTATCTTCATGTTTGTTGAATGCTTGTGCTGTGATAACAGAAATCAGTGCTATATGAATCTGTTCAGCAGTGTCATTAATGATACAAACCTTTAACTTTTACATGTAACAAACATAAAAAAATATACATACTATTATATTACAGATCACCATCATTTTGTCTTTTTTGCTTTGTAATACAAACACTTGTACAAAAGTGTACTTCAAGATACTTTAAAGGAAACCGCAGCAAAAGGAGAAATTGTTTAAAAAATGTCAGTTCATAAACAGAAAATGAATTCTAATCTCATTAAAGACAAATCCATAAACACAGCAAAATCTGTACAAAATTACTGAAGAAGCAGTTGAATGTAATGACTTCTTTTGATTGTACAGTAATTAGAAAAAAAATGATATGGTAAGCCTGAATCTCGATTATACTTTGGCCTAGAAGAACAAAAAACGTATTATAAAAGACAATTACTGTATTAGCTACCTGGCTGCACAGAGGCTTAACGTGGTTCAGTGGCTGCATCATGACTAATTTTAGTTTTTATTATTAACAGATGATATGTTATGCTTTAGTGTGTGATTGGGGCTGGGTGGGGGTGTATAATTTCTTTTTATTACTGATGGGACAGTTCTGAGTACATTATTATTATAATCTATAAAAAGCTATAACATCAAGTGATGTATTCTATGAGAAATGTGAGGCAGTCCTGTTACATTTGTTCAGTTGTTATTCATAATTTAATCCAGTTAAACCACGCATGCTCTGTTTGTTGCATGAAGTTATAATTTACTATTAAAAAAAGCAACAATCCTATGAAAATACTTTACTGTACTTATCATTGTATTTTTGTTTTTTACCTTTGGACTGCCAGTAAACATATTAGCTTTTTTAGAAAATATAAATTACATCTCCAAGCTACTAAGATTTTTAAGTAAATGTTTGACCCTGTTGTTTTCCCCCACTGTTCATAAACTGCACAAGGTTTACACATACAAGTTTAATACAAGAATATCTCTTGAGAGTTACACACCTGTTCCCCAGGTGAGAGGTGGGCAGCAGCAGCCAACGGCCATCGATCACGCACAGCTTCAGACTTAGGCTTCCTAACAAATCAGAAAAATATCATGTTTAATATTACAAATACAGTCAAACACATTTAATACCACGCCAACTAATGTCACCTATTATCCCCACATTAAAATGCCCCGACCAGAATGACCAGCTCCTGACAATATCATTTTGGTTTTTATAATACTCTGGTTAATATCAATAACATGTACATGCCATACAACTGATTTCCAAATCCAATTAATATCCTTACAAGACTGTACAGTTTACATCTTTTTAAAGATGTTGTGCAGTATTGAAATGTTCTTACATATGCAGTAAAGAAACACAATACAGCATGCAGTACAGTAACCAATGCTTATTGCATAGTCTTGTATGCAGCTTTCACAAAACAGGCACGTTGCATCTATGTTCTTTTGGTTTTGAACTGGATTAAATTACACCTATTGTCACCATTTTTGTTTATTCTCTTTCCAGTAGATTTCAGCATACTGTACATGGTTTGACTTTTCATTCCCATTTGTAACAGTATTTTATTTAAGCTATTGAATTCTAATTTACAGAATATTAACAGTTTAAAAGCACACAGTACATTTCGTCCAAAAACAAAATCAGTGAATGCATGCAGTCTGAAGAATGTTAGGAGTGCTGTCTCAGTACAACTTACCATTTTCCAGGCTGATCAGTGCGCCCAGCATTTTCACCAATAGACGGAAGTGTCAGAATCTGATTGTTAACTGTATTTAAATATTCTTCTGCATGTTTCTGCCAAAAAACACGTTGGTAAAGAAGAATTTACTTCATGCATTTGAGGAACACAGTAACCTTTATCTTTAAATATCATTCTAAAGTCATATAAGTTCCAAATAAAATAAAAATACAAAAATCTGTCAATGGATAGTTGCTATTATCAAATGCTATTTTTAATTGTTTTACTATACTGTACATATCAATATACCTATTTCTTTTAGAATGTGCATGATACAACATCTGTTATAGCATTTTGTTTAAAAATATTAAAATGAATTGTTTGACCAATGTCTGGATTAAATCAAAATGATGGTGGTGCCATATCCATTATAAAAGACTACATAATGGCATGGATGTATAAATCATTAGCTGAACTTGTCTATTCAGCCACACATATTTTCCCAAATAAATGATTTGAAAATGAAAAGACATATATTGCATAAAGTACAAACCCTTAAGCCATTTTCAGTTCTCTGGATTGCTGTCTCAAGAGCCTGGATATCAATAACCTCTCCACTGCGCTGGATTGTGATGCGACTGATATTTTCCTTTAAATGGCACAGATCTTCTTGAACCTACAGTAAACGCGTTAAAATAAACAAGCAAACTTTAGTACTGTATGAGTATCAGAAGGGGTAAGCTGATATTCGACTGCCTGCACTTACTGGTGAATAAAAAAAACATGCGCACAAATTTTTAAAAAAAAAATGTTCTACTGATAATGATTTCTACTTTTTAGAAAACATGTTGAAACACAAGTGTAGGCTGCAGCACTAGGGTTACCAGACCTCCCGGGAAGACTGGGGCTGTCCTAGGTTTCAGCCTGGATTTTTAGTCTTGGTCAGAAACAATACCATTGCTAAATCATTCCGTTGTTGCTATTTTGTATTCAATTTTTTTAATAAGTACTGTGGCAATGTGCTCAGCAAGTTGACAGCACGGTAATTTATTATTTAAAAAGCGTATGGATTACTTGTTTAATAATTCTGATTATGTGTTTAATAATTCATATTCTGTTTAACTTCCTGGACCACAGCTAGTTTTATATTTATTTTATTTTCCAATGTATCTAAGTGCCACCAGTCAAGTTAACATTTTATGTTGTGATTTGATTAATGATTTATAAATAAGTATATCATAACACAATCATAAGATATATACCCAATGTTTAATTTTTAAATTCTGATCGTGTTATTAATTACATACTTATTTTAATTGCTTCAGTTGCTACAGCTTCAATGAACAGAAGAAAATAAAAGTCCCAGCTTTTCACTCTGGAAACCTGGCGGTAACCCTGTTTCGCAAGCAGGCCCACTTGTCTTACAGAACTTACTGTACATTTGATGGGTTCTAGGGATCAATCTACTGTAATTATGAAACGAAATGCATTCACATGAACTGTCACCGGGTCTTCCCTGAGTGCGATACAATGACGATGTGCATGCCATGCAAATAAAGAGTCAGTGAAAAGTTATAAAGCACCGATTTTATTAATAGTAAAAACAACAATCATTTTCTTTAGCTTTTACCTTGATTATTATGTTCCCTAAATCGTCCTTTTTCCTTATTATATCAGCCATTCTTGCAGTCCGTATTCCTGTTTTAAATACAATCCATAATGTTAACTATTCATGCCCTGTCTGTCAATGGTCCTGAGAGCCATGTTGTCACTTTGCAATAAGACACACACGAAGGTCTCCACAGCAACAAAGCACACGTGACCATCCCTATAGCAACCAGACGCCGAATCTTCCATTTTTCACTTACCGGGGTCACGTAGTATTTAATAATTTTAAATGTCCAGATTTAAAACATATAAATCAATCTGCACGGTTAGAGTCGACATTTACGTCATTTAAAAATAACAAACATTGATTTTTATTTTTTGCGTATAACTTATGTGCATTGGTTTGAGATTTAAAGGTGTTTATTTAGATCGTTGGTTATTGTCAATCTATAAACAAATATATTCCGTACAAACCGCCTAATATTCAACTAACTTACTCTTGGTAACGCTGTTGTTATGTAAGATAACTCCTCCTCCCTGTGGCTGGGAATGGGTTAGTCTTCAGTTGTTGTCGGAAGTGACGCTCTGCTTCCCCGCCGGGTCAGAGTGGAGTGGTTCTGTTTTAGGGAATCAGCTGTTTGTGTGTGGACGGAATATCAATCTGACAGGAAGAAATGGCTTCAGCTCCTTGCGCGCTTATTACGAGCTGCGATCCGGGCTTTGTGGAGGAGGAACTCGTTAAGCGTGAGTACCGAGCTCTCTGAGGAACGTGTCAGATAAACAAGACGTGTTAATGTTCTGTTTACACGGGCCCCCCTACCTGCTGCAGAGACCACAGAGCCTGTACTACAATACACAGTCACTGTGCTCGCTTCCCCGGACCAGGCTTGCAGTTCCTCAATACAGTTATTTATTTGATGTAATATTAATAAGTCAATGTTCTGTTAAAGAAAATACTTCCTTTTTTCTGTTCATGTAGAATTGAACCCCTGCCGACGTAGCATATGAAGTAATATAGGAAACGAGGCCTTGTCATCGCTGGTAAAATGTACCAACACCGACTGGATCATTAAGATTTTTTTATAATCTCTTTATTTTGTTGGTATGTTCACTATCATTATGCATTTAAAACAGCAGGACAAATGCCATTAAGTTTAGTCAAACAAGGGAAGGTGGGATCGCCTCATTGAATGCATGGGGGCAAAATGTATGAGCTTATTCCCAATAGAGTGCATTCAATGTGTGTTCAGATTATCTGAGTATAACGGAATAGGGAAATGCATAAGGGTGTAGTGCTGTTAATACGATGGTGGTCCATTCCTTGGTCTATCCCCTCCCCTAAAAGACTCATATGTGACTATAGAGAGTCAAATGACTAGTTTGGTTGTATTGATCATCTGTTACATTGATTCGGTTTAGGTGTTATTGATGCGTGTTCACGTGTAATATTTAGATTTTTCATTGAAACAGTGATCTTACTGTTTCAGTAAGATATACACAGTTCAGGGCTAGAGGCAGATTTGAAAATAATTAATATCAGGGATGGAAATAGGACTCCCGTTGCATTGCAGTTTGATCTATTTCTGGTTTTTCTATGCATTTAATAAGACACATCTGAGCTTGTTACTTCTACAATGTGGCTAATCAAGCTCGTAGTAAAATCTGGAATGGGCAAAACTGCTCTGCAATAGGAGTCGTTTTTCCATTCTTGAATGACTTGAAATAACCTTTCATTTGTTCTGAACGCGTACTCCTATTATTATTATTATTATTATTATTATTATTATTATTATTATTATTATTATTATTATTATTATTATTTATTTCTTAGCAGACGCCCTTATCCAGGGCGACTTACAATTGTTACAAGATACCACATTATTTTTACATACAATTACCCATTTATACAGTTGGGTTTTTACTGGAGCAATCTAGGTAAAGTTCCTTGCTCAAGGGTACAGCAGCAGTGTCCCCCACCTGGGATTGAACCCACGACCCTACGGTCAAGAGTCCAGAGCACCACTACTCCACACTGCTGTCCTTTACATGAAATTCTTTCAGATTTTGTCAGTGTTTGCCTGCTTTAATTATACCTCAGTTCCACCAGGTGGCTGTCAAGGTCTTGAAATCATCAGTTGCTTGAATCAAGAAATAATTTAAGAGGCAGGAAAGTCAAAGGCAGGATAGGATAGTTATCTGCTTTTCAGTCACAGAACTGTATTAATAAGTGCATCAGTTTCCATAATGCTGTAGAATTTAAAAAAAAAATACTGTTTGTGCCTGATGCTGAGCAACTATTAATGTAGCTGCATTTCCTATCACCCCATTGAAATGTCACAGCCAGATTATAATGGGAGTACATGGGAACAGGCTCCTGGTCATATCATTCTGGTTATAACCACACTCCGGTTAGCATCAGTCATCAGTCACGACCCAAAAGATTAACATGGGGAAGGTTTACATGTGCGTAAGTTACTGTACAGTATTGAAGTGTAATGTAAAGCATTGCAGTGGAATGTAGAACACAGAACAGCTCAGCATCTCTGTTAAAAGATTACAGTAGGATGTTCTAAAGAAATTCCATTCCTGTGCACTGTGTCAATGCAGTGCATAGTATCATGTTTCAAGTTCCACATCAAAGCGGTGATATTAAAGGGGTCAATGAACTGTTTCTAAAATCTCTATGTACAATATCAATTGGGGTTATAGGGTCACTTTGCACAGTAAATATATTTTAATCGAGAACCAATTTATTTGAAGTTACATAGTGTTCTGTTCTCAATTTCAGGAATGCGTTATTTCTAGGCAGGGATGAAAGCAAACCAAGGATGAAGACTGCAGCCCTCCTACACTTTATTATGTACTGCATTCGCTCTAAGTGAATGCGTCAGCTCAACCGTTTGAACCCTGTGGATTTCAAGCTGCTGACCTTTCCAGAGTTTATTAAAAAAAACAGGACCGAGGGATGTAATTATTCACTCTTAACGAGATGAATTTGCTGGCAAAAAAAAACGATTTCAAGGAGGGTTTTGCTTTTTTACATTGTGTGCTTAATCACAGTGTCTAATTAACCAGTAAGAGTAACTGCAAAATATACACCCTGTCGCAGGTACCCTAGTGGACTTGGCAGTACCTTTAGTTTTGAACACCTGAGTTAATTCTTACTAATAACCAGATTTCAGTGTCTGGTTGTTAAACAAAAAAAAGGGTTGTCCATGACTTTACAATGAAGACAACCTGAAAAGGTTGGCCCCACAGTGACCTGTCATTTAATACAAATTTATAAACAGACCAAAAAAAAAAAAAAACTAGCAGTGATCTACATGTATCAGATGTTAATTGTTCATTCAATTGACAACGTAATGCTAGTTTATACAGTTGCTTGAGTCCTGTTACCGTATATTGAAAGATAAACGTATCCTCTACTGTTACCTTCTAAATGACTCAGAATGGTTGCTGTTGTTTGTTTTCCCTCCAGATCATTCTTTTGATAATGGGTTTTAAAGAAATACCGCATCCCCCAGTAATGTCACACAGCCAAACCATAGCGGCTGACAAAGGCAGGGAGGGTGACATCATCACTGGTCTCTGTGACACTCGGCGCTCCCTCTTTCCTCTCTGCCTCTGAACCAGAGCCCTTTTACTTCGCTGTGGTCTTTGAAGTCGGTGTAAATGTGAAGTGAATATGCGTCAGCAGGAGGTTCTCTGTTTGTGTGTCAACGCAACCTCCCCAAAACCAGAGTCAGAAATAGAATGTATGCTTTCAAAAACACAGCTTCACAGCTTTGGAGGCAGTGGGTTTTTCCTTTGGCTTAAGAGTTATGATGCTTCATTACATAGTCTGATTAAAAACAAAGAATAGACTCAATATTACAAAAGTTGTGCACTCCTCTCTGATGTCCATGGCTGTGATACAAATCCACATGTTCTCATTTCTGTTAGTGTAACACTTTTTTTTGTCCTGAAATGAAGAAGATTCATTATCAATTGAGTTGTTGGCAGAAACATGTCCGATTTCAATTAGACCCCATTAAAACAGGGTGGATCTACGTGTTGGGGGTTTCCTGTAGGAATGATGTTTAAAGTGGAATATTTATTATATGACAGTTCCAAGGGGAAACATTTGCTATATGCAGTAAAAGTCAAGTAGACAAATGTTCCAGCTAATGCCTTCATCATTGTTGGAGAGACGGGTTTGAAAACATGACAAATGTGGCTTAGCAATACTTTCCAAACTTTTACTGCTCAGTGCTAAAATAAGAATTTTTTTAAGGGAACTCTGGTAACAAAATTTGCGAGATGCACCACCGATGGATGCACTGAGTAACCTGGTTCGGAGGTCAAAACTGTCAAAAACATTAAGGAATCCACTGAAGTCATCTTCCTGCATTTTGTCAACATTTCCAAACACGGAAACACTGAAACAGTTTCACCCGAAGTTCTGTCCACCAGAAAACAAGCATTTTAAATTTGACATTCATCATGAAGTTAATCTTAATTGTCTTTCTTAATGTCCAAACTACAGAGCTCAAACCATCGACAACCCTTCTCTTCTAGCGTTCTGCACAACACAGTATGATGCGTCTCTATTTGTTTGACCCTTTTTTTTTTCTTGCCTTTGTTTATGCAGTTTAAAATGTTGCTTTTTTTGTTCGCCAGAAATCTTTGCTGGTGATGGTCTTTTAGGACCCTCCTCCCAGACTGGAGAAGTCAGATGGTACCCCTGGACGATAAACAACAAATATTACACGGCAGACATCTGCCTGTGCGCCGTACCGAACAGATTCCTCGTCACGTCTGAGATCGCTGAGGGCGTGCAGGCTTTCATTGTGTATTTCGACAGCAATACAGTGAGGAAACCTTCTTTACTTCCTAATGCTTCATTCCTCTGTACAGTAATACACACTGTCTGCTTTGGGTTGAGGAGATTGCTCGTATGCTCAGCATTTGTATTCATATATACATTTTGTTCTTTGATGCTGAGTGATGCAGATGAGGCTTGATTGCTGAAACAGTCGCTTCTCGTTCCCAGCATTATGTAATTATGTAATACGATGGTAACGCTTTTGTAATATCTCTGTGCACTTTGTGATTTCAGAAATCTGGCCTGGACAATGTGTCTTTATGGCTTCCCCTGGCAGAAGACTGGTCCCCCGAGGTGCTGATCCTGGTCTGTGATCGCGTGTCAGAGAATGGTGAGATCTAGACACAGGTCAGACATACGTGGTCACAGATTCATAGAGTTTTCCACCACTGAGGTCCGATTGAACAGCGCGTGGCCATTTTAATACGAACAGTTAGGGATATAAAAGGTCGTCACTTCCACGTTCCTCAAAGGGACTGAGCCTTGCAGCTTGTCTTCCCCAGGTGTGAACAGACAGACAGCCCAGGAGTGGTGTATCGCACATGGCTTTGAACTGGTGGAGCTCGACCCAGAAGAGGTCCCCGATGAAGACGGTATTTCATTACATTTTTATTACAGCTAACAGAAGTGTACTGTCTGTGTGTGTTTAAATAGTGTTACATAATATCTGCTTTTCAGTTATAGTTGGAGTTACAACTTCATTCATAACAACGAAGCTTGTTTTCCTAGTCCTAACCTCATCGTTTTAGTGTTTATAATCATTCTGAATAGTCCCCATTTCTATTGCTCTAATAAAATTTGTATCACTTTTCTCTATTGCTTAGTCTAACTTTTCTCTATTGCTTAGTCTAATTGGCCGATATTTTGCTTGCTGGCCTTGTGTTGTTTTGCCTATTTTCTTTGCTTCCTGGTTGTGAGAAGTCATGTGATAGTGTGACCTTTCAACTCTTAACTCCACCCACTTCTATACCATACCTGGAAACGGAAAGGATTCAGGATAAAAGAAGGGTTCACAAAGGTCTATCTAGGGACCTTGACCTGTTGGCTTAGTTCTGAATGCAGTATTGATTCATTCTTTTCTGAATTTCAACAGATGACTTTCCAGAGTCCACAGGGATAAAGAGGATCGTTCAAGCCCTGAACGCAAACGTGTGGTCCAACATGGAGATGAAAGACGGTATGTTCACAGACTAACAGTTATTCCAGGTATTGCAGGCAGAAAATTGAATGTTTGGGGTAGAAAAGAAACAGGCAAGATATATGATCATTTATCAGTCGTTTTGATTTCGCTTTTAAGTATTTTTTTCTTTTTTAATAACCGTTTCCATATGTTAAATGTATGTTGTAATCTGTTCCCCTGAAACTATTATTCCAGAGAAAAATGAGATGGAATTGACTAATATAATGACTTAAGAAAAAGTCTGCTCCAACTATTATTTTAAAAGCATGCCTTTGGGTCAGGGTTAAGAGCACTCTGCTGAGATGTATTATTTAATCCCATTGTGTTAAAGTCAGTAGTTGCTATTTCTACTTTGCTATACTCGATGAACCTTAAAACGTTTGTAATATTTCACCTTCAGCCTGGCACATGTTAAATGATTTCTAGTGAGACGTAGCCTTTATAAATAACAATGAGTAAGCCATCTGATACAGAGACTCTTTCCGTCAGACATCTTGATGAGTTAAAAGAATAAATGAAATAATAAATGAAGGGGTTTCTTTTGGATATTTAGTTAACTGTTTAACTGCAACCAGAGAGCGCATTCTTTAGAAATGCCAGCTGTTCCCAGTTACTTAACAGCAAAGCACCATTTGAGACATCAACAAGACCAGATCGCAGGTTCAGTGGTTATTCTTCGTGGCACGGTTGCTAAGCTTACTGTTCTGTACAAGTTGTTTTAATAGCTGTTCGGTTTCAAGTACCCATTTCCATCCAGTACAAAAAAAAACAAACACATACAAGCTATGCAGATTATGCAATTTAGCGATATTCACAGGGAAAGTAATTTACAGCACGTACTGGTGGTAATCCCTGGCACATGCTGTACTTCCAATAGTCTCTAGTTGGTCTTCTCTGAAGTGTCAATGGAAATGTGAGCTTGAAGCCGATGTGCAGTAAAAGCAAGAGTAGCAGTGTAGCGGTATGCTTTGTAAGCTGTATTTCTGGAACGCGCCTAGATGAATGTAGATCACCTCAGATGAATGTGAACGCGGTGCTAGAGATTAAATACATTAAATGAATATGTTTCAGACAGTTTAAAAAAAACTAAAACGTTTTGAATTCATGCATAAAACTGGTCTTTTCAACTGATCTAAACAATGGTGGAAATGGTTCAAATTGAACCCATCATTTCTGTTTTTCCATTTTTGTAAATGGTTTGTGGACTGTACCACAACTGTGCACCACAAAAGTCCTATGGTACACCATTTGTCACTCAGGGGGAACTGACAGTAAAGCGCATTTCCTTCACTTGTGCCCTGGCTTTTTGCTGAAGTGAAGGGTGGTAAACGCTTCTAAAAGTAAAAACCTTGTCAATGAAACTAGGAGCCGTCTAAGCTTACATAGGAATGAGTGTGCCAGCCCTTTGGAAGAGAGAGTGCTCTGAGCAGCGTGCTTCATTTCCTGTTTTCATCCCTGGTGTAAACACAGAGGTAGCAGGGGCCCAATGTACAGTATGCGTGGATCAGGAAATAACTCTTACTGGTCCCGAGCAGAACTTTATAACCTTGCATGTAACGATCAAATGAGCCTGTTCTTGTCTCAGCGATTTTCTTTCAAGAACTGTAACAGAAATGCAGAAATGACAGTTGGGTTAGGCGGACAACATTAAAATACAGAACAGAAACTTCTCATCACAACTTCCTGTGCTTAATCGAATACGAATCTCTAACTGTTAAACTGAATTGTTATTCTAGGCCAGAGCATGGCAATTCACAGATAAGTATGGTAAAGCAGGAATTTAAAAAAAAAAAAAAAAAAAAAAAAAAAACATGACATGAGCACTTTATAAAACTTGTATAACTGTGCATAAATACTTCATAATCGCTTTAAAAACCGAACACATGTACATTACTGGAATTTTAAAATCTCCTCTGTGACTCATAGCTATTAACACCTTGACTTTCATTCTTGAGATTAAAAAAATAATAATGACATTTTTTGCACCGTTGTAGTAACAAATGCAGAGATGCTTAAATGCATGTTCCTGCATGACAGCTTTCACTGTGAACGATTCTACATGTACTGTAGTTCTGGTGCTAGTTAGCCTTCAAGAAAGGGTTATGAATACTACGTAGTGTGAGATTCAAAGAACTGCAAAGTTTTAGAACGGAATGTATACGGGTGGAATTATGTGAAGTCTGTTTGTTCTGAATGAATTGTTTCTGTATTGTAATGGAATGGATACTTGGCTGTGTTGTTTTCATAATGGCTGTTTGGCTGCTTTGCTTTCAGCGGTTGTTGTCTGAATGGTGTTCTCTCTCAACACTGATGAATCTCTTTCAGAAAGAAACCAGGGCTTCGGCCTCATGAGCAGCCTGGTGGGTTCACGTCAAAGCAGTGGAGCTGCGCACAGCCACGAGCCACATGTTGGTGATATATTCCCTCTCATACATTCATACAGTCATTAGGAACTGACCCTATATACCTCAATGGACAGCGGTCCAAAAATCAACATGCAGCTAGTCACTATTCAGACACGACAGAAAATGACATTACGTCTTGATAGGTTTTTATCCTGGTAAAACATTTGCATGAATGAATGAATGAATACATAAATAAATAACAATCTGACAGCACTATTTGACTGTACCTTGAGAACCACATTGAGAGATAAAAAAGCCTATTAAATGTAAGGCCATTATTAATGACTTTGTTTAAATGAACTACGTCTTGATTTTTAACATTGACCCCACGTTGCAACAGAACAGTCAGCTCTAAATACTGCAGTCTGTTAAAGCACAGCAGTCCATGCTCATCCATGTGCTGTGTCTTGCAGTCACACAGGTCTGCAGATGGTGGCTCTGAAACTAGTTCAGAGGACAGCAGGAGAAATGCTGCTCCAGACCCTGACACTCAGATCGACACGCTTGTAGGTACGGAAGCACCATGTTATTTCATTAACCCATCAATTAGGAGTTTTTGATGTTTCCATATATATCTGGGGATATATGAACATGCTTGTCCAATGTTACATCCATGGTTTGTTATTATTAACACACGACTGTACATTACTTCTTTGGGTCCTACAGGTGTAATTTGTATTTTCTTCCAGTCTAGCCCAAGCACTTTGAAATGTTTGTAATCCACTATAAAAATCTAAGTGAGGTGGGGCAGACCCCATTAACATTGCCCAAATACATTAAAATAGTTTCAGGTAATTAGACTGTTAAGGTTATTAAGTTGGTGGACAAAATACTGTACATCCCTATAAACAGTTCCTGTGAATACTGCAGAGTTGCACAGGACAAGGAGGGATTGAAATGACCCTTGCTCATCTCTCAGATCCCATGCTGGATATGGATATCCAGGAACTGGCCAGTCTAACCACAGGGGATGCAGACGTGGAGAACTTTGAAAGATTGTTTTCTAAGTTAAAAGAAATGAAAGGTAAGCTGTTTATCTTTCCTCATTTATATTTAAATGCATGGACATTTAAAAGAAATCTGCAATGCAATAAGTGTTCTGCTCACGTGTGTATTATATTGGTGGTTAATATCTTTAAAGTTACAGTATTCACAGTGCAGGAAGACTGAGTCACATGGTGCAGTTTTACAACACTTTTTGTTTTTCATAGATAAGGCAGTAACACTACCTCATGATCAAAGAAAGCTGCATGCTGAAAAGGTAGGAGCCTGCATCTGTATAGCAGTTCATTCGTCATCATTGTATGACTGTGAGAAAGCCTTTTATATATTGTATTTCATTGATAAGCATGTTTCTTTTTACTATACCTCATTCCAGAGAATACATATTAATATTACAATTCCACACCTCGCTGTGGTTTACAGACCTTGTGTGTCATCAATAAACAAAGAAATCAGAATCTCTTTATATTATTATTTGTTTATTTAGCAGACACCTTTATCCAAGGCGACTTACAGAGACTAGGGTGTGTGAACTATGCATCAGCTGCAGAGTCACTTACAACTACGTCTCACCCGAAAGAGGTTAAGTGACTTGATCTGGGTCACACAATGAGTCAGTGAGTGAGCCTGGATTTGAACCGGGGACCTCCTGGTTATAAGCCTTTTTCTTTAACCACAGGACCACACAGCCTTCTCCTCATATTGCTAAACCATGAGTGTAAACATCATCTATGTGTTAGTAAGATCACTCTGTTCCCTTCCACAGGTAGCCAAGGCATTCTGGATGGCGATTGGTGGAGACGAGGATGAAATTCAAGGGCTGTCATCAGAAGACGACAATTAAAAAGCTGCTGTGAGATTTTCAAACTGAGATTTCATTGTGGAACATCTCCAACTCCAGCACCTATTTACCACCATAAACGCCCTGATCTAAAAGTAAAGAACAAGAACAACAGTTTCATTTTAGTGTCTGACAGTATAGAGTTAATGCTCACCTGGATCAACTAACTGTGTCAAAGCAAACCAGTACCAAAGTGTTCCTGTCAAGGACACATGCCTCCCGCCTCCCGCCAACCACCTGTCAAGTCTTACCAAACTCAAAACTGGAACCGTGTTGCTCACCTGGCCCCTCTTCTCAATCATTCCTGTGTTTAAATGTTGTTTTTTAAAATGTAGAAATAGATGAATAAACATGTAAAACCAGTGTAAAGAAATCATTGGATTATTTGTGGGGCTGGAGAATGAAACAAAATAAATTAAGCATTTACACAGACCAAAGAAGAGGGAATCCTTCATGACACAAATGGTGGAGGAGAAGTTTGATTCTAACTGCTGTAGGAAGTTTCATCAAGAACGACTGACCTCCAGGGAATTAAGTAACAAAACACATTGAAGATGAACAAAAATCAGATTTGTTAATATGATGAAATGTAGATCATAAAACACGACTGCAGTGAATGGTTTTGGTGTTCCTGTGAAATAAATGTTGCTGTTTGTTTGCCTGCTGTGTGTGGCTCAGCAGTTGCAGCTGAGGGCAGGAGAAAGCGAAACTGCATGGGGATTGGATAACAGTCAACCAATGAGATTTAAACAAAAATGTTTTAGCTGCATGGTTATTGGTTGAAACCACCTGTCCTGTTTGCTTGTGTGTACACAATGCTATGACTTACTTTTTTATTTGAGTGCCCCGGCCTCTTTCTGCTTGTATTGAGATAATCAGGCAAGAACAGAGGAAGAATCGTTCACATTTTTGTACGCTACCTGATCTTCAATGCATTGTATCCTGAGGACTGCCGTATAAAAGAAGAGAGAACTCACCAATATACAGCAGAAGAAAACTTTCTGCGTGGTCTATAAGGGTGGAGTAAAACATTCACAACTAAAACCGGGTTTCTTGGAATTTGTTACGTTAATGTCTTGGTGAAAAGTTTCAGTTGCTTTCTGGAACCCATCGCCTTATAACAACCTATTGTAGGAAGCATGACTTTGTGAAAATATGAAGGTTACCTTTTTATTGTTGATTTAGAAAATGGATTGATTGATTGTGAACTTTGCTGTCTTTACCTGTGCAGTTCATTACCCCAGGAGATGATGTCTATCTCATTGCTGGGTTTTGTTTTCCTGGTAAAGAATTTAAAAGAAATGGATCTGACAGTTGCTGCCCAGGTATACTGCATATGATATGATATGTAAATCTACCGTACAGCGAGTCATGACTAGAAACACTTTGCATTGTGATTAGACTAGAATATTGAAATGAAACATGTGTAACTAAATTGACCCCACAATGTTGTCTCATTAAAAGGATTGCTTACCCTTTGCTGGAAAACAACAATGGCTTTTTAATTATTATTATGATTTTTTTAACGTTAGGACTGTAGCTTTACATAAACCAAGATCAGTTTGTGATTTCATTAAATACCTTGTAAGAGAGACACTGCTGCTTGAATGCCTGTCAAAGCTGTTTACCAATTATATAAAAAATATTATTCTAGAACATTACTTTAACAAACTCGTATCGTAACACAAACCAAAAAGTTGTGAATAGGATAATTCTATACGCATTCGCTGTGGGGTGGTGAATCCCCCCCCCCCCTGTAAGCGAACACACAAAGGCACCCTTTATATCAGAACAACAAGCCGCTACAAAGAGATGATCGCAAACTGGATGTGCCGAGAGGTTTTATATTAATGGTATCCTAGCAACACAGAAAATACTTGAGTGTAAACACTTCATTAGATTGCGGAGGCCTGTAACTATGTGACTGATGCAGTCTGCCTAGGAGAAGACATTGAATTCTAGACGAGTTTAACTGATACAGACGCAAGAGCAAACACAACTCTACTAGCATGGATTTCACATGTGACTCATGTCCCTTTCTAAACGGCTGTAGTGAAGGAATGACTCCCATTGTGGTTGGAGAGATGACACGTTTCAATTCCTTTGCCTGGTTTCTGAACCCGCTTCATAGTGCAGACTCAGCTGAAAAAATGTATTTCTTTTGTAACTGTACCAGATAGAACCCTCTAAACCAGATCTCAATGTGAAGTCTCTCTTAAAGGAGTGCTACATAAGGTTTACAAATCCACTTAAGTTCCTCTTATTAGCTCTTGCAGTAGTAGTCCTGGTCCCTCTTGGTTTGTTGCTTAGATTTTATACTTCCATTTCCAGTTTGGTGATTTGTGAAAGACAACACTGTAGTTGAAAAGTTGCAGCTGCTTCCTGGTACCCAATACCTTAATGTTTTGTAGCTCAATCTCACTGGAATGGACTAACTGCAGTCAGACCATGAAACCTACAACAAATGTACCAGAAATAATATTAATAGAGGTCATGGATTGTAAAGCATTGGTTAGCAGTGTGCGCCTTTAATTTGTATTGCATTGTAACAGACTTCCTTAATCTAAAACAGACACAAAGAAATGAAAATGACAAAACGAAGTAATAAGGGACTGTGATTTGACATAAGGGGGGAAAAATAGGTTCTAGGTTTTTGAAAATGACATTTAAATGATGTTGAAATCACAGAGAATTTCCTATCCAAACATTGCTCATTACTCAAGTTGCAAGGATATAAAGTTACAGATATTGAGGTAACTGAAGCGAGCAGTCGCACAGTAACTTCGGCTGGTTGTCTGAGAAAAATTTCCAAATAGGAATAAAGTTGAATTTTTTCTTTTCTATGTACACAAAATAGAAACGTTTGGCAAACCACAACAAAAACTTCACCCAGTACAGTAGTTATTACAGCAGTGTAGTCCTGTTTCATAAGGATTATAGCAGGACAGTAAAACATACATGAGCTGGTCCCCAAAGGGACTGTATTAATCCCTGCGTCTCCACTGACCAATTCTCTTTCCATCGTTGAACCTTTTGGTTAAATAAACTTTATTAGTGTTTAAGGTTGTGTTTTCTCTGTCAGCAAATAAGAAATCCAAAGGCATGCTTTAAGAGGTATAAATCATTCTTATTTATTTATTATTATTACTTTACAACCAGCAGCAACCAGTTACTTCGTTCTGCACGTTATCTTGAAGGGAAGCACTTTATAGGGAGTGTTCAGTATTTCACAAAACGGTTAGGAAGAACTGCAACACTCCCTTGTGGGATCCCCAGCCCAGATCGGCAAACCTGCACAGCCAGGGTCCAAACCTACACTCCCCAAATTAATTTGCTTAATTAGACCTTTTTAATTGTTCTCAGCTCTTAAAAAGTTGTAGAGTTCAAGTTACTAATACACGGTTATAGCTAATGAAATCTGCAATTGTTTAAGAGCTGAAAACAAGTAAAAAGCAAATTATTAGTTCAATTAAGGGTTTAGTTAAGTAATGGAGAGCTCAGTTGGAATGAAAACCAGAAGACACATGGGGTCCCCAGGACCAGGATTGGGAAGTCCTGGTATATATCCTTCAGCACTAGGGCTACCATTGTTGGTACCCTAGTGGCAGCCACCTGCAACTGCAACTATTTGTCAACTACAAACCCTCTGTGTCTCTCAGTGGATACCCACTACAGTAACAGTAAGGTATTAGGAAAATGTATTACGGAATGTATTGTCTGCTTTTTATTGCGTTCAGACTAATCACTGTTGGATTTCTGGACTGAAATTTTCAACCAGGAACAAATGGTTTTGATTAGCCCCCATTACCGCACCCTGCTGACTAACCCTCTGCATGCCTCTGCTTCAGCCCCCACAGCGAGTTTGGATCTCATTTACACAGCTTGATTACTTCTTAAACGTTTAACAAGTGCCGGTACAAGTACAAAGACAGTAAAAAAAAAAAAAAAAAGATTTATTAAAAAAGGAGAACAAATACATATTATTTTTAAACAGAAATTTCATATACAGGAAAAAAAAAAAAATCAGTCATTATAAAAACTAACTGTGAAATGCAGTATAAGCCAAAGCATAAAGTACAAAACTAAGCACCTTTATAAAAAAAAAATATTAAAATTTAAACTAATCAAACGCTATCTGCAAATATACATGAATCTACATGAAGGCAAAACATTTTCCTTTAACTGTGAACTGTGATAGCTTAATATACATGTCAGAATACCCTCTATGATGGGTGTAGAGGGACCCAGCATTTCTTCACTGATTCTCTCAGGAGGTTTTCAAAGTCTTGGTTATTTCCCTCTGTAACGGAGAGCCTTGCAATGGGTAGAACTGAGCGAATGTTTTATAGGAGCTAGCCTGTGAAATGGAGTCTGTTACCTACATTGCACACCCCTCCCCACTCCAACGGCAATGAACACCTGTACCAGTTCTCCTGAGCTCCGAATGACACCCACTGGCTCAGAGGAGTTGCATGTGAATAGTATTGCCAGCACTGCAGATTCCTCACTCCTCCCCCTCCCAGGTCTTGTGCATTAGCAGAGAGACTGGCAGGATTCAAAGCCCTGCAGGTAATCTGGGCTCCTATTAGGAGCATTTCATAAGGATTCCTGCAGCACCTTGCTCACCCACTACAGCCACTTCATTTTAATAACTTCAAACCTGTAGGATTTGCTGTACTGTTGCACTGGGGAGGAGAGAGGCGGTACAATGCTGGAGTGTACAAATCTAGCATTAAAAAAAATAACAAATTATACATGCATATAATATTCAATCATTTCCCTTTTATTAAAACATTTACACTTTTTGTGCTGTACAAAAAAAAAAAAAAGCACAAGGGCATCCCTCACCCCCTCCCCCTTTATTATTATTTTGTACCAAAATCTCCAACCATTTCTACAAACTACAAATAACGGCTAACAAAATACAATGTATAAATGCTCGAAGTCTCTGTCAGACTTGCAGACGCTACGTCTTTTTCTTTCTTTCTTTAAAACACAAGAGAATTCAGCGCGGGTCTGGTAAAATGCCCAATCCTGCTACAGCACACAGATAATCTGCTGTGATTTTAGACAGACAGATAACAGTATAATTTCATAATACTGCCAGCTCCGAGCAATGAGCTCAACATGGATACCTGATCTTCTCTCATCATTCCCAAGCCTATTCCAATGGGGTGGGGAATTCCACTTGCCCGGCCCTCACTACCCTGTTTCAATGTGTCGCTCGAAGCTCAAGAACCACCTCAGTTTGATGGTTGCTTGCATCTCCTCTAGCAGGCTATCAATTTAAGACCTGCTGTACTGTACACACCTGTAGCAAGGCTGTGGATTTCTCCATTCTGTACTGGAAAGTGGGTTTGTATGAAGGATAGAAATGTGGAGAGGGTGGAGGGGGAGTGACAAGAGGAGAGCCAATCCTCATTCCCTTTCTGTAGTGTTAATACAGTACAAATTCAAAACAAAGCCATTCCACACTGCACAGTCTTTACAAAAATACTATAGGGGAACAAGCTCAGGAAACACATCACTTTATATATTTAGATTAACCAATTCTAGAACTTGCTTTGTAAAGCGAGATTGTAAAATTATTAAAAGGGTACTAAAACACATTAATGGTTTGATCTTTATTAATAAATAAGGTTAATTGGGTTAATAAGTTTTCCTTTGATCTGGATATGTTCTTTTGTTTAGTTTAAGAATTTGTATATATTTAAAAAGGATCCAAACCTCTACAGTGAATTTGCTTAATTAAATATCATACAACGTATCTTTTAATTCAATTTCAACTATTGCTTTGTGACGGTGAAATCCCAAATGCCACCTCCATTTCAAATGTAATGAAAAAATAATCATTCAGTGTGTGTCTATATACAGTATTTACAGGTTCCTTTACAACTGTCAATAAAAGAAACCATTGCTGAAACAGATTGCTTTATTAAAGCATTTGGAGAAATTACTGCTCAGTAATAAATTAATTCAATACAGAACTACATTTCAACAACACTACTGCATACAGTAGTTGTATTCATGCTTGTATTGTTACACAGTTGCTGATTCACCAGCACTTTACTTCTGGTCAAGTTCAGTTCTTTTGAGATGCATTCGGTACGCATCGGATAATGTAGTTAGTTAATGACTGAATGCTCTGGGGCGACCTTGTGATTTGTGGCTTGTGTCCCACAGTAAAGCTGTAGCCCTGAAGCCCAGGAACAATGCCCTGTGACATCACATGGGCGGGTGAAACTGAGCTTCTAACATCCACCACCTTCACACTGCAGCAAGTTACCAAGCTGAAACACACAATGTCCAGCGCAGCGTCATCATAAGAGACTGCAGGGACAGAAGCGAGACTCCTGCTGCATAGCAGTTTAACCCATTCCAGGTTTTAATACAAGCTTGATTAGCCACAGTGTGTCGGTAACAAGCTCAGGTGTGTCTGATTAAAATCAATAGTGGAACGTGGAATGGATCACACTGCTATGCAATGGGAGTCTTATTCCCACCCCTCCCTGGATTGAGCTTGCAATGCCTCACTGCCAGGACGAAATCTCAGCACTATCAATCATTATAAAAGAAAGGTACTTTTTTAATCTGTTCCCCTTTTGCACATTGTGTGAATGTAAAAATGCAGTGTACTCTTTCAGATGAAAGCAATGGTTTGTTTGATATGATTAAGATAAACAAATGTGAGCTTTTTCATTTCTTTTTTTGCTCCATCTAAAAAATAATAAATGGATTAAACCTTTTACTCAAGGTGTTAAATCTTCAATGTTTTTTTTTTCTTTTAATACAAAGAAACAAGCATTATTGCAAACGGCTCCTGTTATAAACTATTCCCTAAAAGGCTCTACCTGTACAATTCAAAGAGGAAAAGCAGAAATCCTGCTATTTCAGGAATATTACTCCCATGCTACTGCTTCTGGCACCACCTGCCAAAACATATATCAAACAAAACAACTAACAGACAAATAAAACCAGACAAAATAATCATGTGATACCGGCCCCAGGAAACAATACTAACCTGTACTGTCTCCCATGCACTCTGCCCTTGGCTTTTGCCACAGAAAGTGCTAACAAGTCTTTGAGAAGTGGCAGAAGTGGCATTGAAAAGTGAATGAAGCCAGCAATGTTGTGATTCTTCAGACCCCACGCGGGATCCATCTTGCAGGTGTTCCGGTCTGGGGCGGGGGAGGGATTTTCTTACGACACACTGGAGCAGCGGATGCTGGGGGAGCCCATTTGCGTGAGCACCTTGTCGAGCCACTGCAGTGGGCCGTTGAGGTGCAGCTCGATCCAGCAGGGGGTGCTGGTCACAGTCTGCCGCCTGCATGAGACAAACAAAACATGGGAGCTGTAAAATAAAAAAATAAAAAAACACAGCGCGCAGCCTGTCCGACCAGCAATGCATTCCTCCCTGCTTAGATGATGCCCTGGCCCTGCAGATTCACTCTGAGGAATGCCTTAAATGACCCCAATCATGTTTACAGCAGCATGTTTTAAAAAGCACCAAAAACATCAAGTCTTTGTTTCACTTTGAATTCACTGAGACACTTCAAAACAAGCGCAAAGCCCCCCTTTTCTCCAGCAGAGAATTGCTGATCTTAATAAGACTGGAGTCTGCTCAATTGAGCTAAAATCAGTGGCTGACCGACATACCCCAGTCCTTTATCCCACTAAAGAAGATGCTTCCCTGCCGATTTCAGTGTTTTTACATGTTTGATTTTCATAACCATGGTTGGAGATCAATTAGATCAACGATCCCATCAGTTCTGAGAAAAGCTACCTTTAGATAGATATACACACACACACAAGCCTGGTAGTCATTACTGATAGGATACATAGTTTTGTTTGAAACTATATCAGTGAACGGCACTGAAAAGATTTACAAATGAAAACAATGAGACCAGCGTGTCTCAGTTGACCTGTATCCTACTGCAGTGGGACTCGGTTGATTGAATTGAGTCATTTTCTTTCTTTTTTCTGGTCCTGGTTTGCTTGGCCGTGCTGTCGTATTTTTACAATGAGTCGGCTGCTGCAAATGAGTCAACCCCACTCAAAGAACGCACCAGTCTCATGCAACCTTTTGACCTGAACACTCAGAGCAAGAAAACAACTCGAGCATACTCATTAACACGGATACAAACATCCAGCAGGCCAAGGAATCAACACCATTTCAATCGCCAAAGTAATAAATGTCACAACTCAAATATTTATTGAAAAAACTATAAACAAACACACAACACACCTCATTACCAAGTGATTCCAGTGGCATCCACTCCACAGCATAACGCCACAGGTGGGAAAGTAGCTTCCTGGGAGAGGCTCACTGTGAACTAACTGACCTGAAACCTTCAGCTGGGGTAAAGAGGCTGCCATTTTAAAATGAACACTCATCCACAGAATACAAGTGACAATAATGAAGAGTCTGAGCACTTGAAAAGCTAGTAAGTATATACTTACTGTAGCTTTATTGTACCAACTGGGAATTCAAACTCAATTATTGATATTATTATTATTATTTCCAAATGAATTCCAATGCAGTAAACTCAACAGCACACGTCTCGGATTGGATCATTCCTCTCTGCTCTAATGCCATTTGTTTTCCTGCCCAGCTCCGAGTTGTAATCACAGGCTGTCTATAATGAGCCCCTAGCTCACTCAGCCACGCACATCTGGAGTATGTTAGGTGCCCTGGCTGTGAGCCCGCCGTGGGATAATGGCTCGGTTTATATGAGAGGCCTCGGTAGCATCTGGAGGGCTTACAAGGAAGGGGCGTTCCTAATGACAGCCCTGTGAGACTGCACCTCCCTGCCTGCCAGGGGACCAAGAGAGGGAGAGAGAGAGAGAAAAAAAACAACAACAAAAACACAAACGCTCTTTCAAGTTTGAACATTTACCTCTGTGTTCAGTTCAGAGTTTTTCTGATGTATTAATAAAAGCCGGCGCTGTTGCAACGCTAACCAGTAGAGTACGGAGCTAGTGGGCATCATTCTCTCTTTCTTCTTATTTTTAATGTTCCATTTTTTTCAGTTTCAAAGTGATGCCCCGTTTAGCCCATTAGATATGTTTATCTTAAAGTTTCCCAGCAGGCAGCTCACCGGATACCTTTCTGAATATCTGTATGCAGTATATGCAACTGCACTTCACACGGAAAATGAAAAATGAGAAAAAATTACCTAACCACTCGATATGCTGCAATTCTGTTTGTTTCTAGGCAAAGACCGCTGGGAGAGATTACTTGGTACACCCATACTAATTATCCTGATATCAGACTTCCCACTGCATTTAAACTGCCAACGTTCGCCAACAAGCAGTCATTACATTTTCATTTGGATCCGATTACAGCGTTTAGAATCCACAATATCACCGCTTTCTAAATTAGCTGTTAGAACAATTGCGTTAAAACTTTTCTTTTTCTAAGCTACGGCAGCCATTTTAAAAAGAGGAACATAAACTAGAATAAATCAAAAACAGCAACAAAATGGTGTCTCCCTTCAGTGACCTTCAGTAACCCCTGGAAGTGAAGCTGTGGTTACATATCCCAGTATACACACAAATATATCTTCAATATGTTCCCTTTTTGTGTACCAAGGTGACACAAACTAACACTGCCAGAGGTTCAGAGGAGGGCACTGCATTACTCATTGAGACGTGGGTTTCCTGGGCACCTGTACTGAACGTGGCTCTAGCATCCGAGCGGCTAGATGGGAACCTATTTGCAGCGCAGTCGTACCTGTACTCTGCCCCCCAGCCCTTGACGAAGCTCATGCGGATCGTACACATCCTGGTCAGCTGGTACACCGCCTCGAAGCCCTGGTTCACTGACTGCGCCAGCAGAGCGGCAAACTCCTGGTTATTGAAGATTTTCAGATTGCACCCTGCGATCAGACAGGAAAACAATGAGGTGTGAGACTCATCTGTGCGGAGTATAAGCAAAAAAAAGACTCTATTCCCATAAACAGTGCATCTACAGACATGCCAGCGTGGCTCCATTGATCAGCAGATCTTGTTCAGTACATGCTGTGTATGCTACAGAGGTGAAATCATTTGATTATGTTTCTGCACTGTGTAATGCATGGAAACCTGGTTGGGTCAAGGCTCTTGCACTGTAGAGTAAGAGTGCCCCATGCTTACCTGGAGGGATCTTACAGACTGTTGCTGGGTGCCAGCCGTAGCGCTGATTGCAGTTCGGACTCTGAACAAAGATGGCGCTGTCGCTCAGGCACTCTGCAAACACCTCTCCCCCGATGTAGTACAAGCGGACACCCCTGCCTGAGACAGACAGACAGACAGACAGACCACCACACAGTCACAATGTGCACACATAATGAAAAAACAAAACATTACCTGTTCATTTTACTAAACTAGAAGTAATCTAGCACTCTAATATAATTCTAACATTAACGTGTCATTTTATTCTTTAGAATAAAAAAATAGGAGTGAATTAAAGGCGCGCTATGAAAACATGTCCCCGAGTGCTGAACTCAACCGACTGAACCCCCTTCCTGCCACTGTAAGCTGCACTGTGCTCATGGCTGGTGCAGGGTGAGTCAGCACTGTGAATGGAACAACAGGAAGCTTCAACTGCAGCAGTGAAACCACCGTGAACTCCAGCAAAACCACGCTGTTAGTCTGAGAGGGGCCTGAGCTGGGTTTGTGTGGAAAGGTGACCGCCACCGCTACAGAAACTTAACCACGCTGTACCACCCAGCCTGGCTCACTGCAGCCATAGAAAAACAAACTAAATAATCTTCTGTGCTTCAAATAAACATGATAAAAGCTACTCTATTCACAACATTAAATAAACAAAACACTGACGCTTTGACAGAAATCTAAATAGAGCGTTCTTTACCGATGTGTCTCCGGGTGAGTTCCACGGCTGCGTTTCTGTTCACATTGGAGAGCAGGCCCAGGCAGAAGCGCTCAGAGTTGGAGGGGTCGGTGAACCCGTCCACGGTGAGCGAGGGCTGGGACGCGTGGAAAGTCTCCCCCACCCGCTGGTTCAGCTCGTAGTACGATATGGAGCACCAGAACGCTGGCTCACAGTATGTGACTGGCTGCAGGTCTGCTGGGGACAGAACCAGGAACACAATCAGAACAACTTCATAGCGTTTATTAATACTGAAAACAAGGGGCGGCCATGGTGAGGAATACACCTAGTGATGGTATTGTTATCAATATGCAAGCCTTCATTAATACTGAAAACAAGGGGCAGGCCATGGTGAGGAATACACCTAGTGATGGCATCGTCATCAATATGCAAGCCTTCATTAATACTTTAAAGGTTTTAAAATCTATTTTTCTTAACCTCAATAAGCTTCTGTATTTTTTTCAGTGGCGTCTTTTATTGATCCTTTCAACCAAAAAAAAAAAAAGTTTTCTGTCAGATTCAGTAGATCCAAATAAAATGAACAGGCAACTTTGAACTGGGCTTGTAGCCACTGAAAACCCAGTGACCTCCCCCTGAACCTCAGCTCATCTTACTGACTAAAGAGTTCATACTCCACGTTCATGCGTAAAAAAAAATGACTAAGAAAAACTAACATTTCATTTGATTACTAATAACGTACATGCCATTCCTTCACAGAAGGTTGTTTTGCTTTAATGCTTACCCAAACTGCTGTGTGCAGGTGAAACTGGATTAGGTGACAAATTCGGAGAACCTGAAAATTGAAAGATGAGGAATTGAAATTAAGAATCAGATCACAGTCACGTCACGCTCTCAGTTCAAGGCATAACTCATTGTATCATGAGTGCTCCTGTGAACCTTTGCTGCCAGCGGCTATTGCAAAAGGTGCACGGTGTGTCTAATTAAAACGGATTTTACAGGACTCCAATACAAGACAGACAGTGCCTGGTCAGGTTTAACTAGTTTAGCTGCAATCCAGGGATCTGTGTATTAAAACAATGAACCAGAGAGCGTGGTCTCATTCAATCCACCCTCAAACTTAAAAGCAGACAAGCTTTGGCACATGCCTGTAATACCTAGTTGTCTATAATCTGCATGCATTTAAATTCCTGGGGTTTCATGATTGCTATTAAAAAGAGAAAGCGACCAGTCCCTGGCGAAACTGCGTCCGGGCTTGCCACACCCTGGGGTCTACCTGTACCAATCCTTCTGCTCCACAATGACAGGAGAGCAGTGAAGGGCCAGGCTCTCCCCCTGCGCTGCTTACCTGCGTCCATGCTGTGGTTCATCTGGTGGTCGCTCGTCTCCCCATCCTCACTGAGGTAGCCTGGCGGTGGGGTTTCTGAAACGCCCAGAAACATCACACTGTCACCTCTCTGATACAATGAAACAATTGTAACACAGCAAAGCCTTCCATAGCGGCTTTACAATTAAGAAAAGAAAAGTGATCTAACTGGCACACGCTTCAAGACAGCTTCGGCGCAGCTCAGATCAGTTCTCCAGACCCAGTATTGTCTATACGTTTGTCCCCTTGGCGATCTTTGAGTTTTCTAATGAGATTCAAGCACCCTGCCCTGTGTACCTGGAATGTAGTTGCTCTGGGGCTCAATGCCCGCGGGGAAGTTGGTGTTCTCGGGGATGGAATGGCTGTAGTCGTCGAGAGGAGGGTACTCATTGGGGATCTCGGTGTGTCTCGGCACCAGCACAGGAGGCAACACTGTCGCAAAACAAACCGCTGCGTTAGGAGACGTTCATTCTGGGAGGGAGGTATTGTTCAGTCACTTGGATCTTTTCATACAATACCAGGACTTTGCTTCTTTGCTGTCCCTCCTTTAGCTCTGGAGGATGACTCTGTGTGCTGGTTTACCTGGCGTCTCCACCCGCTGGTAATGGTAGGGGTTGACGCAGACCTCGTCCTTCTTGGTGTGAAAGGCGTACTCGCACATCTCGACGGCCCGCAGCTCGTGGTGGCTGTGCAGGTCCGGCCAGCGCCACAGCCGGCAGTAGATGACATGCGGCAGGCCCTTCCGGTGAGACACCTGCAACCGGCCGTCCAGAGACCTGCAAGGAGGGACACAGTTTGAATCTGCAGTCAGGAACAACGGCAAGCACTGGACTGAATCACCTCGTTTACAAGGGCGTCCTGCGGGAAGAGACACAATCCTACCTAAACACGCACATGACCGAATATCTCAGCAAACATGTTCCGAGTAGAGCGCTCATTATCTGTGCTTTACCGTTCAGACACATTATGCAAGCCCATGTGATAACCATCTCTCCCTCCTTTAAACACGAAAAGACCACATTCAATAAGCTTGATTCACCATTCTGTCTGTTAAATGATCAACAACCTGCCAGTGTTTTCAGAATCAACTTGCTGATATACAGGCTTCTTTCTACAAGATGATTAAGGACATCTGGTTATTTGAGTTTGCTTTTACTTTTCACCACAGCTTAATCTTAATAAATCCTACTAAAAGAAAACAGAACAAACTGCAGAACAATCACCATGGGGGCTTTTCTCATTCTGATCCTGAAATAAAAAGAATAGCAGGTCCTCGTTCTTAATCCGGGGACTCTGGACGAGACTGGACCATTCAGAATCAGATCCAGATTGAATTCATTTTCCAGACCAAAAAAAAAAACCTTAAACTATAAACAGCCCCCCGTTTGTGATTCAAGCCTCCACCCACTTTCGTGTCACGTCTCAATAAATAACAAGTCACTTCCTGTGAGAATGCCTTGTGTGTGCTTTTAGAAAACAGGCAGCCTTTCTGATCCCCGGCCATATATCCAGCAGGAAGGATTGCTTAATACCACCTCTCACTAATAAAGAGCCTCCAGCAATGACATCCACCAGAAACAAGAGTGGGAGAGGAGATGCTGTACAGAATCCCCCTCTCCATTAACAAGATACTGACTCTACCCCCTTCTCAAACAACTCTCGACACAAAAAAAAATTGAAAAATCGCCCTGGTTATGCAGTTACACTACAATGCTTTGTGGAAAGACTTGCCTTGGCATGAGCTCAACACTATAACCAATTTGTAATACAGTCCATGCCAGCTCCAAGACCTCTGTATTTCCTTCTTCATTTTCCTAATTATTAAAACTTTCAAGGAGAGGGGAGGAAGGTCTCGTTAAACAAAAGCCAGAGCAAATAAAAGAACACGAACAGAGAGTCAAACAGCGTGCCATTTCCTAACACTTTACACATCAATGAACAGGCAGCCATCGTAAAGAATTAGGTTAGCAGCCCTGTGTGTGTGTGTGTGTGTGTGTGTGTGTGTGTGTGAATCAGCAGATCTAAGCGCTGCCAGGTGAAGGTTGAGGCACAAAGCCCTTGTTTACAGAGGAGTGTTTTTACCAAGCTGCATCATGTCAGTCGAGCGCATTCAATCAGCTAGTCGAGAAGCATATTCTTTCTTTCTTTCTTTCTTTCTTGCTTATATTAGGGCTGGGATATTTAATTATTGATTACCAAATAAAAATTATAAGGATAACCACGGTTATCTTAACTCATGTTTGAACTATTACTAATTGTGACTTTCTCCAGTTAGTAGGTTTGATTTTTTTGTCTGCTTTTTTGCTTGTTGACTTTTTAAATAAAGCTATACCCCTGTTCTCTCCCATACAGAGGGGAGAGCTGAACTGAAGTTGTTTTCCGAAGCTCAGTGTAAACTACATGGCACTGAACACACACCTGTATTTTTGCAAATAGGTCAGTTCAACAAAAATGGTTTTGACAAAAAAAAAAACACACACACACTTGTCATGGAGAACATTAACCAGACACTACTGCTGATTTTCATCAGTTCATATGTGAAGTAAGTGCAGAAAAGAAAATGATCTACTGATGTAGGTGGGCACTGGTTAACTGAAACCAGCTGTATTATGGGAAGCACAGGGTTAACCCTCCTGACTCCCACAGCCACCCTGAAACCACAGCCTCGCACAGAGCACAGGAAGCAGCCGCTCACACCTCTCCCTGCTCATAAACACAGGTTTACTGAGGGCCCTGCTTCCTGCACTGCTGTCAATGACGAACACGCTGTCTGAGAGACGATTATCCAGGTAACTG
Organism: Acipenser ruthenus; assembly: GCF_902713425.1. NCBI lineage: Eukaryota > Metazoa > Chordata > Actinopteri > Acipenseriformes > Acipenseridae > Acipenser > Acipenser ruthenus. Next base: position 28,850,765 of record NC_081209.1, on the reverse strand, counting down.
AAGCCTGCCCTTGTTAAAGGTTATCTATAGTATGTGACAGACAGGGTTATCAATTAATGACTGGGGGCGGACCGCCCTTTTCACAAGCTTCAGGTCAGACAGCAGAGCATAATGCTACAGTAACTGAACACAGCTGTCTCTTAGAATAAGCAAGAGGGGGACAATGACCTCTGTGGACTGTTCTTTTAAATGCACAGTTCGATTAAAGTAAAATCTGAAATGGGTGCAACTGCTGTGCAAAATGTTTTATTTTAATCCCTGATCGTTTGCAGACTAAGGCATGCTTTTTATTATCCTCTGGATGAAAACAAGTGCCTCCTAACTTCCAATCTGAATACACACATATTATATATACACACACACACACACATACCCATAGCAGTGCTCTCAGTGCAGGGTTTCAAGCAGTCATCTACATTCACACAGAGCTGGACCTTCTTACAATTCACTGACGCATCATTCTAAAGATCAAAAGCACCAGACAGAAATGAACAGTGAGCTTCCTGTCCTGCGACTCTGGCTACAGCAGATGGGCCCTGCAGACAATGAAAGGCATACCAGCACAGGGAGGATCACTCTCTAATCCTCCACAAATACCTTGCAGGTATGGGGACCTAAACACTTCCTCCTGTCTCTCTCGAAACATTACGAGTCTGCTCCCTGCACGTTTGTGATTGCACTTTCTTTCTGCCTGCCCAGTAGATCAAAGTGAATTCCTCTGCTCTCAATAAAATACTCTGGCTAGGAGCAGTCTGCAGATCAACAAGTGCTTTGCCAGCTTGTAGCTGCTTCCTGTGCTCTGGCACACTGCCCTTGCTGGCCCCCAGCGTAGGGGTAACAGGCTGATTCAGTACAAGCACATTTTCTTCCTAAAAGAAACTAAATCTGGTACCAAGCGGTGCCCTGCAAGCCTGCAGTCCCCCCATCGACCCAGCAGGGTAGCAGAATGTCCACAATCTTCAGGGCTGTGCGCTCAGTACACAGGGCAGCCACAGAGTGACCAGGGCTACTCCGCACTGCTGCTGCTGTGGAAATAATCATTCAAAACGGCAGCATGTCATTTCGATGCCATAGTGGTGCTGGGTACCCAGAATCCTGCTGCCACTTGACTGCAGCCTCCGCCTCCCATACACAGAAGAACAATCAGCTCCTGTAGACTGCAGTGTCGTACTGTTAACAGCTCTGCCTCCTAACACGAGCACACATTTACAACCCTAATTCACTAATAAAGGCAGTCTAACAAAACTACAATGCAGGTCTTGGTTTAGACGGCACAGCACACGGTACCTGCACGGTTTCAATTTTTTTTCGAAACCACATCCACTTTAGTACAAAAGTCTTATGCAACACGGTGGTTTTGTTTTCCAACAATAATCTTCACGGTCATCTCCTCACGCAGTGTAATTTTGTTGCAGTTCGGATTTAAAATTAAACTAAGTTGAGGCCCTCTACAGTATAGTGTGAGATCCTCTCAGTATCTGTCTGCCCCCCTGCGGGGTTTTCCTGCTGTAGTGAGGGTGGAACACAAGGTTGCCACTAATCTGAGCGCTCCAGCTCTGTGCTGTTAGTTTAGATGTTTTGTAATCATTCGCTGTGAAGTTATACACAGCATTGACAGTTCTCAGTAACAGGGAGTACAATTTCTTCTTTTGCATTCTGTGTGTGTGTGAGCGAGTGTGGAAAGGGGTTTTGAAACCACAGGCAGCCTCCTTGTCCACCACAACCACCTTCCTCTGTGGCTTCAGACTCCTTTGTTTCACAGCCTCTCTCAACCGCTCCCTTCACTTTTTACTCCAAATCTTTCAAGGAAAAAAAAAAAAAAAAAAAAACACCATTTACAAGAGCTGTTTATTTCTGGTAACAGCAACTTCATGGGGTTTTTCATGTCTGAAAGAGAACTTGAAATCAAGCCTTTTAAAAGTAGCCTCTACATACTGTTGTACAATCCAAATGAAGCACTCCAGTACAGTATCTACCATCTATACAGGCTTGGAATGAACTAGAGGCTGTGTGCAGACTGTACACCTGACATTAATACAACGGGCTGGGTTCCCAGTTTTTGAAAACCTCATTACTGTAGCGTGATTTTTTCAGGTACACACAATCACATACACACAATTTTAAAAATAAACTGCAGCGATAGTAAGTGGTGCACGCGGATGACTGTTCTGTTTTAGCTGCGATGCACTTACAATTCTTTTAAGTAAACCAAGTGGCTGTGAAATCACCTGCCACAGATGAATGGGAGCACAGTTCTGTGCATAAAGCACTGTGCGATAAACACTGTGACAGCGTGTGTTTGGGTTAGCTGTAAGGCACACTGTAGAAGCACATCTGGGGGGAAAAAAAAAAAAAGTTCCTTTTCAGGGGCTGAAATAAATAATACAGCATTTGCTATTAAAAGGATCCACTGCAGGATTTCTTAAATACCGTTTGCACGCTTTCTATTAAAAACAAAAAGCTTACAGTATTATTACCACATTGAAATGAGGACAGATTACACTGGGATTCAAAAGGGAAATGCTACTGATTATATCACACTGGTTAATATGAATCTCTGCTTAATACAAATGCATTTATCATTCACTGAAACAATGTCTTACACACACACCCTGAAACAAACATTCCAATACAGTCTTCTTAAAATTCCACTGTATTCCCACCATTAGCTTCACACGATCCTTGCAGCATACACCACATGTTGATGATTTTGTCTGTTCAGCAGGATGGGGCAGAATGCTTTTGGGGGTTGAATTCGTGTTGATGAATGGACTATATGGCTGGCTTCACAGACCCCTGATTAGCACTAATCTTGACCTGCCTTACCTAAAGGAACATTAGTCTGAGATTAATAAGAATCAGGGTCTAAGCAACCAGCTGATCGTGCTAATGAAAAAGGCAGGGGCCTGACAGCGCTGGTGGGAGCCAGACCTGTTTTAAAGTAGGCATTATGCTAGACAACTTTGACAATTTCCTTTATACAGGTAAAGAAAATGTATGCCCTTGTAACCAAGTTGCTGGGCTAGTAATTATTTTAAACAATGCTTTCTACTTCAGCTTTTAACAATGCTCTCTATTTAGAAAGTCTGTCACGATTGAAGTTTGCTCAAGAAAAACAATTTTCTTTGCTACAGCAAAAAAAAAAAACACAGACACACACACACATTGTACATAAAACATCCATTATCCAAGCAAATGCAAAATCAGAGATTACTAACTAAATCACCCACCCCCAAGCAAGACCCACAAACCAAACAAACGCCTACACCCACACTGCAGCAAGTCTGTGCATTCCTAAGCTCTGAATAACACAAGAGATCCCATTGACTCCACGGCTCTCCGTTTCCAGAGCCCTATTCGGAGAATCCCAGCTCCACCACACATGAACACAGAAGAGACACTTTGTGGTCTCAGGATTGTCTTGCTTGAGCTCCATGCTGAATACCCACAGAGGCTGACTGAGCTCAGCAAAGAATAAATGGATAATTTCATCAGCATCTCAGAGAATCAACTGAAGTGCGCACACTGGACTGGGACAGGATCCTTAAAATAGCACTTTCTTTCCAGTTCAGCACTCTACTTTAACATCTAAAAAACAACTGCAGATCATTACTGAGCTTCACAAAGCCTGCTAGGTTATGGACACTGCTGCCATTGTATTGCTATCTGGTTCAACCAAAGTCAAAAATAGTTGGAGGTTCTAAAAGATTAAGAGCTTCTCTTTCCTCAAAATACAGGGCTGACGAAGCAGGGCACGGCACTGGAGATACAGCGCAGGCCAGGGGAGACTGCTGGCTTCTTGTCGTTTTTGATAAATCCCTTGACAAGCATCGTTTATTATAATAAAGCAACAGATCACAGAGGGCTCTCTTCTGGAGCTGCTGCGGCTGCTCCTTCTCAGGGCTGTGTCTGGGCCTGTGTGAGCACTTGAAGAGGGCCTCAGTTAAACCGAACGCCTGCAACAGGAGGTTGCTGTAGAACTCCCACTGCTGCAGTGACAGATTACAGCAACACCAAGGACGTACTAAAACATCTGTGAATTATGAAATCCTTTCTATAACATATATATGAAACCCTGAATAAAACTGAAAGTATTATTATATTTAGTTTTACACACAAGTACTGCAAGGTTGCTGTGCTACTACTTTATTAAAAACACAGAAACAACTGAAAAGATTCATTTCAATGCATTCACACAAGAGCCTCATTCTACAGCAAGAGAAGTAAAAACCTTAATGCTCCATGACTCAGGGATGCTGGATCCCATTTAATTTCCTATTCGTTGAAATATTTAACATAGTTTAACACATTTGGAACCAATTGAAAACAACTTGTATGTGGATGCATGGTGACATGGTTTGAAGAGTATGCAAAGTTCCAAACTTTAACACATGTTCAAATGCAAAAACAAGATCCTGCGCTCTCCTGTTTAAAGATATCTCAGTGAATACTGATCTTGTATTAGTGACGCGAGGTTCGAGCGACAACATGACCTGTGTCAGCCAGCTGGGCCGTCTACCCTCACTCTCTTGAGCCCAGGAGCCCCAAGGTGTCGGTTTGCTGATGCGCTGAATGAACACCCTGCATCACATGGGGGTCATGACACTATAGACTGACACACAACACAAGTTCATGTGCAAGAGCAGAAGGACTAGCTAGCCAGCTTGCAGGGAAACTAGCGCTTGGATCCAATTTGGTAAGCCTACACTTTTTATTTTGCGAAATAAAAAAAAAAAAAAAGGATGTACTGGACGGCAAAAATATTGACACAGTTCGAGGAAAGGTCACAGTGAAGCAACGTGTTTTAATTCATCTACTGTCAATCACCTTTCCAAACAAAGGAAGAATTCTGAATCCATGTTGACAGAAGCACTGGGTTTTGTTTATTTCGTACAGCGATGCAGTCACTCCTGAAAATGACATTCATGAGTAAAATATCGTTATCAGAACACCTGAAGATGCAACCACTTCTAACATGAGAAACTGAATAGTGCAAAACTAATAGGCAACATACTGTATAGTCCTCGTACCTGATTTATACATTGCATAAATCCACAGTTACACAGCACACATCATCTCAAATGTAAACCGCAATTAGTGAGGAACACCCTTTTGTAATGTGACGCTCTCTCCACCCATAACACCACACAGCATGCTGAAACCAAACCAAATAAATGACAGCACTGCAATGTGTATTCAGCTATGGCATTTCATACACAACTCTTTCTAACACAATGCTTGTCCACACAAGCCCTGGTTAGAGGAATGTAATCACTGCCTCCCTGTCTCACCCAGCCAGCCCCCAGGGCAGCCATTTCACAATGAAGGCAAGAGCGGCTGTGAACAAGAAAGAGCGCTGGTGATCCTAATCCGAGCAGACACCTCACACTTTCAAAGTACACTCTTAGCATTGGAATACACCAGCCCTTTACTGCAGAACGCTTTGATGTGATCTCCATTATAGTCCAGCCTCCTCTTTCTGAACAATAAATCACAACAGGCCAATGAGAAAGTGTGTGTTTCAGAAGGTATAGGGTTAACAGAGCTGTATAAACAGTGGTTACAAAGAATCCGTGGTGCATAACTATCATAGAGAAAAGAGAAATGTGAAGAGTCCCCATCGGATAATAGCAATACTGTTACGACATTCAGAAGAAAGTGATAGTGGTGTTAAAAACAGACGGGAGAGTTTTGTTGGTTTACACAACTTAACCCTTCAATTCCGGAATCCTCTATTTTCCAATAATGTAACCTCATATTCTTTGCTGTGTTTCCCCATGTTGCACTCTCTGGTCCCTTTAAACCATAACTAATGCATGCTGCCATGAATGTGCAAAGGCAAAGGCATGTATGGCTGGGAAGAGCTTGGCTTTGCAGAACGTAGAGTTTTTTTGTTGTTTTGGTTCCAGGTGAAAAACTACTGACAAAATGGAGGTGAAGCAGCATTAGTAATGACCGCCTTCAAGAGCGGCACGCGATGATTTCCTCAAGAAGAACAACATTTAAAACATCAGTTTGGGAAAAATCCACTGTGTGAGATCACACCATGCTGAAACTCCCACCTCGTACTGTACAATGACCAATGAAACCATTACTTTTTTTTTTTTTTATCCAATCACTTTCTTCATATCAAATTCCAGCTACCTGCATTCTATTATTAGACCCTCTGGGAACAAACAAAGACTAAACATGAGGCCGAACTGCACCAATGACTCACTTGTCTTGCATTTGAAAAAAACTAAACCGTACGTGCAGGATGCAGATTTCTGTCCCTCTGCCAAACACCACAAAAGCAAGCAAACAATAAATGAATACAAAACGGATGGTCTCAGACCAGAGGTACTGTTAGAGGACTGCCTGGTCCATTTAAAAGCAGCCTGTTCCGAGTGCCACTCCAGATGATTCGACATCTCCTTTTACATAACGTGAGGGCCAGACACCAGACAAAGCCTCACTGAGCACTTCGCTTTTCCACCACATTAAATGAATACAACCTTATCTAAGCAACCGGAAAGGTATAAGAAAGCATGTAGGCAGAACAGAAATAAATGATGAAAAATGATGGGCTTTAGTTTCATGTCAACCGAGGAGGTCTGACAGCACACCGGTATAGTCACTTTAAAGCTAAAATGCCTTCAAGCTAAATGACAAACTCCAGCGGGAAGTGCTGGATTGGTCTGTTACTGTAACAATAAACTGTTATTATAAAAGAAAGGGGTGTAGCCTGGGCTGTGTGGGAAAGCTGGCACAAAACTGACGGCAGGTTCATGAAAGGCATGGATGTGTGTGACTCAGAATAACAATTCAGAATATATTCTCTTTAAATCCCAGTGGTCCGAACTGACCTGCAGTCCATACCATGCTCTCATACAGCATGCACGCTGCTGATTGCAGCTGCAGAAAGCAAATGAAAGTTTCATACAAACTGTGCACATTACTGCTCATTTTGAGTTGGTATTTATATTAGACAAAGACTAGCCTCAAGGCATTTTAGCACAAGTTGCCATAAATTGTCCAGAAGTCACTGGACAAGCGGACAGGTTTTGGTCCAGTGACTTCCGAATCACCCCGGCTGCAGAGGATCCTTGTTCTCTGAGGTTGCTGGCACATACCGATCCAGAGTCAAGTAAAAAAAGGTTTGGAAATGAGAGGAGCTCTTCCTGTCCTCCCAGTGCTACAGCAGCTCTCTCTTCAGCTCAGTGGTGACTCAGTGACTGGAGCGATTCAGGGGGAGGGGTGGGCGTGTGTGTCAGCTGAAACAAACATCACACTGTGTCGTTTCTGATGAAGAGAAGTGCACAGCAGACTCAGCTTTTACCTGTGCCCTCACACCCCACTCTTTTGGATTAACCATGTAGGACATCACTTTGCACTGTACTCTGTGAACAGTCAGCACATTGTAGGCACTGTAAGGCTTCGATAAGCTTGGAGGTGAATGCAAGTGGTAATGCTGACCACGCCACCACAGCCACAGCTGTTTCACACAGAACCTTTGAAATGTGCCCAGGAGGAATGATTTCAGTAAGTTAATGAATAAAGACATAGATGTTTCCGCTGTGACCACAGAGGAATCGCAATTGAACCGAGCGAGACCTCTGTCATTAGAATCACGCCACGATACGCTTTTGAATATTAAACCTTCATATAAACTAATCTAGATGTATAAAGGTCACAGCAGGTAGCAGAAGCTGACAGGTGCCCGAGACACGACTGGCTGCACTGTGACCGACACACACTCCTCATCATCAATGACATCATCATTCAGCACTGCCCTGACATCACACCTCACCTGGAGCTATTGCTAGGTCAGATTTCATGCAGAAGGCATTGATTTGAATCGTGTTTATACAGATCAGACATCAGTTAATTCTCACTGCCACTACAGCACTGTACCCTCCTCTGCATTCCTCACTAGTGCCTCTCCTTCAGTCCTGATACCCTTTTCTGCATGCAGAGAAAACCTGAGGCTACCACAGAGTTAAAGCTTCTAGAACATCTTATTTAATGAAATGCTAAAACTCAAATGACACTTTTACCATCTCGTAATGCTGAGTTTAATATGAACCACTCAGCTTGCAGTTACAGCAGCCCACAGTCTGCAACAGCCTATTAATAGCACAGGCTTTCATAACTGGAGACCAGGGCCTAGGGGAGCTAACGTCACTAAGATCAATGACTAGAACCTGAAAAAAGAAACCAATCACCCCCACGAACCACAGCATACTGTACACACCAATACCTGAAATCAGCAAATGTCTAAAAATGCACAGAAATCTTCTGACCATCTTTCGCTGTTTACACATTCAAATCTCACTAGCCTAACAATATCCATAACATGTTTACTTGCTATACATATGGAATATGAGATTAGTGGCAAGCCCAGGATGTGTCTCTCCTCACACACATACAGATGGGTCTATCCTCATACACATAACTTTGATCATTAAAAAGTCTTGGTATTGCCAAAGGCTGCGTTTTTATGGAGTGTCCCTACATCCAAAGATATGTTGCTCTCTCCCAGTAGAATGGCTCTTTGCATTGTGATCCATACAGAGTGTACATTCAGACATCATTAGGTCACACTGCACTGCACTAGTCTAATCTTAGGAGAGCTGAAAAGGAGTGTCTGTCCCCTGGACTGAGACACTGCAAGTACACAGCACCCCAGACCTTCCACCACTGCTTTACTGGTAAAACCAGAATGATTAATGAGCCTGGGTTCAAGTACAAGAGGTCTACATGGTGAAACACTGACTATGAAACGATGTTACACAACACGTCCCGTCATAACCACAGTGGTTCAAATAAAATGACCCATACAGAATGACCCAAGCTCCCTGGTTGCTCCCAGTTCAAGACATCCCAAGTGGTTCACAATGGACCATTGTGTATTAGAAATGTTCTAATTGGTTCTCCCGCACCTGGGATCCCAGACACACCTGGTAGCTATTATTCACATGTTTTATGTTGTTTTTTTATAACTATGGTGATGTCAAATATTTGACTGAACTACAGCGCTCTGGAACATCTGCCACAAGACATGGGAACTGCATGCTGTTTTATTAAAAGCTTTTTACACCAATTCCAAACCCAGCTTTACACGCAGCAAGTGCAAAACACATGCAGCTTCTTACAGTACAGTGCAGTCACAGAGACACAGCACTCAATACACTCCACCTGCATTGCAACACCACCATGGAATAATGCCTTAGATTTGACTAGACTGGAGCATGGTACAGTATATGCTTGTGTGTTTTTTTCGCCATGCCCAAACCAGCACATTTGCACAGTAATAAGACCACACACAGGTGACTTTACAAATCAGCTCCACGTTCTCAAGTCCTACAAGCCAGCAGAACTCCATTAACAGGCTCTTGAGGAGGAGGTGTGAGCTTTAGGGGTACCAGCTGATCTCAGGAGTCTGGACAGGGCCTTTATCATCAGGAAACCCTTTCCTACCTGCCAATCAACAGCTGTCACCAGACACTGGAACCCATCCACACTGCTACTGCACAAACAAGACAATGACTTAAATCAAACATGGGTCACACATGTTTCAATAAACAACAGCTAACAGTCTCCAAAATGCATTTTGCATAGTTATTCCACATCTAGTGTAATGACCATTGTGCACGCTACTTTCAACTTCACAAAAGAAAGAAAAAAACATATTCATGTGTTTACATTAAAAAAAATATCAAGCTATACACAGGCCTTGCAAACATTAACAAGACAGGTTTACTTAAAAGTGAAAAATAAAATAAAAAACACTACACAACAAAAACAGCGCTACTGCTGGCGTTCATACTGTAATATTAAGTATCCCTTGGGGTATGTTAACAGCATTCTATGACTACTAGTATCAATGCTACTTTGCAGTAGTGTCGGTGTTTGCACATCAAGCTGTTTCAAACGAACACAATCGTTATCGCTGTGTTTATGTGTTTTCAATCAAGTGCAGTGGAAAAGGTGCGATCGAACCGTGCCCTCTTTTTGTTAGTCCAATGGCATGGTAACAATGTACATTAGGACTAGGAGAGCCATCTGTCTGCGCGATGGACACAGTGTCTATGAAAAGTGGTCTACGGGATCAAATGAATTACCTTATTGTAACTTAGTTTCACTCACAGCCATAAAATATGAACGTGTAACTATAACTAACTGTGTGTAGCAATATCCCGTGCTAGTAACATCAAAGCTAAAGTAGAATTGTTTTTATTTTTTGTTCCTGTTACTGTAGTTGGTTATCGTGATTTTTTTTTACGTTGGCTACTGAAGAAAACAAACACTCTACAGAACTCAACGACGTGGGTAAGCACGATATTACTATTCCTCCCCACGTATGCCCACTACAGCCTAAGCACTTCTGAAATATGTTAGTACTGTACAATCATACCACGCTAGCAGCAGAAAGCAAATGTTTACCCACTCGAGTCTGCTGCAAAGAAACTAGCTGTCAAAAGCTACAAAATAACTCCCGTTTCCTTCTTCGATTAGAATCCCACCCGTGTCAGCGTGTTTAAATATGACCTGTACCTGGGGATGGTGATGCATTTCGTATTAATATTCTGAGTTGTGATCGCTTTTTCCAGTTCGTCCAGTTGCCCCGTCTTTTTCAACTTCTTCACCAGACTTTTCACCGCTTTCTCGCACCATTTCTCTTCCTGTCCGTTTTGCTCGCCTTTTTTCCAGCCTAGAAGCCTTTTAACAATCGGGGGAGTAAAAGGCAAAATAGAAGACATGTTCTAAAACCTTTTCCGAGCCCCTGCGCGCAGCTCAATCTCAGATTTTATTTATGAAAAAAAAAATACTCGGCAAAAAAAAAAAAAGTTTTGATTGTCAAAGACCGACTCTAGACAACTCGGCAGCACTCAAAACCCACTGCTCTGCAACCCCAAGCAGGAGCCAGTAACAATCCGCCTCGAAACGTAGTCCTAGCTTTATTAATCACTCGGTTTTTAGACTTTTCTTGCTGCTTTTGTCCGGGATACCCAGCTGAACACACGCCGCCTTTGGGACAGATTGGTTTTTATTAGTGGACGATGTTGCGCAAAGTTTGTGTTTCTGGTGTACTTTGAAGTGAAGATTCATCCGCTCTCCCCCATTTCTATGCAGAGAAGCGCCCACTCACTCACTCGCTCACTCAGGTCCATTTAGGAGTCTGCCTTTCATGCAAATTTAGAACTACTCTCCCACCCCCCTACTTTTGAGACTAAATCAAAACTGTTTAGAGGGCACGACACTGTATCGGCGAGCCAAATTAGCTGCCGTGGCTGAGAGACACGGGTCTTTCCGTCTCATTTCATCAAAGGTGGCTCACGTTTTATTTTATATAATACGTGCTTCCTGACATCGTAACGGTGGTTGAGACCATAAATAAATAATAATCAGAATTTATAAACAACTAAAAAAAAAAAAAAACAGCAAGTACAGTAAGCCTGCACGTCTACACCCAATTAAGTTTTGATTACTGTTTATATATATGTAATGATATGCAACAATACAAAATAACAAAAATAAAACGACAATAAAATATATATTTTTAAATAGACTGAAAAGAATGGTTAGGAAGCTTAGGAAATCTGTTGCAATGCAATCTGACTCGGAACGAGGTCCTAGTCAGTCTATCTGGTGGGTAGATGTGTTTCTATGGTACGGTTTTCATAAGATAACAGAAAGTGTGTCTGGGTCTGGTAGCTGCTTGATTGCTGTGATGTCACAGTCAGGGGTGTGGTGAGTGCGTGGAATGGCATGACTTACTGGTTAGTAATCCGCCTGGTACCTGGCAGCCTACTCACCTGAGATAAGACTAGCTACAGTGAGAGGAGGGGAGACGGGAGAGCAACTGGAGTTCAGAATGAAGGAATTGTTCTTCACGGCTAATAGGTTCTGGAAAACAGGGGGGTTGAGGTACCAAAAAAAAACAAAAAAAACACCTGATATCTGAATGGTAGGGCAGTTGTTAAAAGTTTAAACTCTCTAGAAATCCTGTAGTCATCCAATAGGTAACATTGATGATATTACTAATATAGTATTGACAACCACTTAATATTGTGCGCCTATTGCAGTAATATTGTATCTGGATGTATCTACAACTTGTGCTCAACATACTGACCTGGCAGTGGTGTAGTAATCTACATGGATGTGGAAGCATAAGATTAAAAACAGGATAATATTAAAAACCAGGATCCTTTAGTGTCCCGGGAAGGCATATTGAAATTCCTCAAAACCAGGACTCTCCAGGGAAAACAGAGACAGGTGGCAACCCTAGCAGACAGTCCTGTAAAGACAGCACTTGTCTCCCACAGTGCCAGTACCGAACAAGTGAAGTCTTCTTATTTGAAATGTGTAAATAAAATCAGGGTTAGAATAATCTAGTATACAGTGTATAGTGGTCCCATATATAGGAGTCTTCATATGCCAGACTGCTTCTTCATTTCTTAATGGGAAAGTTTTGTTATCCTAAATTGCAACGTAATGTTCCTGACCTGAAGGTCAACCCGTGCTGCAGTCTGAGTTCTCCAGCAGCGATACACACCAGCTGCTCAAGACTGCCTGGTTTCAGTGTCATTGAGCTAATGAGGGAGGTGACAAGCCAGTTAACTCAATGGACACTCTTGTAAAAGCTTAGCCAAGTGTGGTGATAGCATGGTAAAGCATTGTAAAGAATAGCGAGGGATGGGAAAGCATATTCAGTCAGGACAATCTTGCGTTTTATAACCACTTTTATTAGAATACAAAGTCTTATATGTATCAAAAACATTGACCCGACAATGGGGAAAGATAAATAAAGCAGATTAAAAAGAGTTAGAGCACAGCCTCATCCTTCAGAGCATCCCAGTGCCACCTGCTAAAAAACAAACAATCAAATAATAAATCTATGAGGCGTGTTCATCCCGGGGAACAAAAACATCAGGCAGAATTGTGTACCTCCCCTGGACGAGGCTGGGGGTGAGGTGGAGGTGGTTGGGGGGGGGGGGGGGGGGTAATTTGCATGGCAAAACAGGATAAACTATCTAAAAACTGTCAGCTAAAATACCATGGTAAACGTTTATAAGAGCAGGTGCATGCAATAGTCTAGAAATGTTTGATAAAGAGTTTTAAAAAAATAATGGTATTCCTCTATTTGTTTCGTTGCTCCACAACAGTGAAATCTCTCGATCATGCTCACCTAATGTTTTGCAGCTCCTCATAGGCAGAGATTGCCTCTGAACTGTAAAGGCCCTGACAGACAGAGAGAGAGAGGAGCTGGGGCCTCACATGGCACTTGCTCAAGTCGACTAAATGAATTATCCTGACATCGTCTCCCCCGTAGTGGGGTGGGGGCCACATTCTTGTGTGCAGGCTGGGCGTGTGTGAGCTTGCTTGGGTCTGTGCAGAAGCCTGCCCGCCAGCTCTGGGAATGTCCTGCATGCTCTCTGCTCTACTGCAGCACCTATCTTCAATCAGCCTGTCAGAGAATAAACTCCCTGTGTGAGTCCCTCTGCTCCTTCTGCAAAGGGGCCAGCCGCGGGGAGGGCCTGCCTCCATCCAGCCTCCCAGATGTTGCTGTGAGAGCAGAGAGCAGACCCCTTTGTTTATGCACTGTGGTCACTGAGACTTCAGAATGAGGTACTAACAGAGGGATCATATTATCCGCTGGTCCAAATGCAACACAGTCCAGTGTGTTTTGAAGGATCCTAGTCCAGTGTGTTTTGAAGGATCCCTCCATGGTGTTTGAGTTTCAGAGTTATTTGTAGTCATGCTTTATATAAAACAATAAAACCTTAGGCTATTCATGAGTAATATATATAATTCTGCTCTGTTGAAAACCAGCTTCTATAAAAGCAAACAGTGAGTTTCAGTAAAAAACAAAAAAACAGAATCTTATAAATAAACTTCTTATCTGCAAGAAACTTGAAGTAGAGTGTTGAGATGAAGGCTCAGCCTGCCTTCTCATATTTTGATGGTAAATTTCGCAGTTTGTTTTTGACATGCTTATAGCGTGTATTTAACATGCTATACCACGGCTAAGCACAGTTTTTACAAAGCTTTACCTTACTTGTAATTTATCTGAGCAGCAGTACACTTTTCTAAGGGTATGTTAACACATGTATCCCTCATAGCTCCTAATGCAGTGTACATTTAATGGGGCTATTGTTACTATTTGTATGTGTTATTGACGCCTATGAAAAAAACATGACTATAAATAAGTCAAAAGTCTGCTATTACTATCCAGCTTTGTGGCTTGTGAAGGTTTTTACTTTCATCTATTTTAAACAGCTCACTCATGTTTATCTTAATGATCTGAGACTGCGGTCCCACTCCTCTTTGTCTGTTAAATGTCACTGATGATGATGCATCCTGACTCATATTTATAACCAGCCTGTAAACATGGATCTACCTAGCAAGCTGTCGCATGACAATCGTGGCCAACAGAATAAAACAAACAACATGTGTGCTTTATGAGAGATCGAAAGACATTGATTTGGATCTCAAATAGTTTTTGTACTGTATCATTTTGCAGGAACTGCGTTCTGGTTATTTCTAAACACTTCCACCCGATTCAGGATGTGAGCAGAAAACGCGAGCAGCGTATGATTGTTTGCATAGGCCGTGCACCTGTCATTAACATTATAGATGCACTGGACAGGACAGCTAGTCTGGGGAGGATAACAGATGGACATGAGTTTATACAGCACAGTGCTCTGGGTCTGGAGGAAGGAATGGCGCAGGACAATAGGCGTGATGGAGCGCTGAATGGGCAATGTTCGTAACAATCTGAGGGAGGACAATGGCATTGGGCTGGAGTGCACTGTGTCTGTCTGGAGGGGCTTTCTCTCAGCTGTGCAGCCACAATAGCCAGTAGAAGGCTGGGGGGGTTGAGAATGATGAGGGTGACTTTACTGTTCTGCTCGTGACGTCAGCATTGAAATGCTTGTTTTAGTTGCTTTGGGAAGGCACCTTGCTTCAGTATGTCATCACTTCAAGGGTTGTGAACATGCATGCCTCTACTGTGTTATTAAAAAGATGAAATGCATAGAGCACCCATCCCATTATTACCTGCAGTTTGTAGCCCCTGAAACGTATAATTGCCACTGCAACAGACTGAAACATGTTGGGGCCACTCTGTTGTAATAAGAATCCTGCAGGCTCTTGTTAAACTGCTAATGTGTGGGAGGGGTTTGTCCAGGAATTGTTACTGCACTGAGGGGAGTTCACTTTGCCAGCCTCCGGCTATGACTGGCAACGACTGGGTGTGTTGGCAGTTTAAAAGCAACACAAGGACAACCCTACTGTATGTAAGCATGTATCTCTCTAGCAAGCTGTCACATCACTAGTATTCATGGCTGGCATCACAGCACCATGGTACCACAGTTAGGTACAGAGGGCACCATCAATGTCAATCAGAAAGGGAGAACAATACTGTTTAAGTCACTATTAGAAAGAAGCAGGTAGGAACCCTCAACATAGTTTTATTGTTTTAAATGAATGTTCGTCTATAACAAGGAAAAGCGCAAATGGATGACACAAGTTACAGCCCTCCCTTTCAGAATCAGACCTGAAGATTCTGTGACAGAGCAAACACACAGTAAATCCCGGGCCTCGGACCGCTCTCCCTTTCAGAATCAGACCTGAAGATTCTGTGACAGAGCAAACACACAGTAAATCCTGGGCCTCGGACCGCTCTCCCTTTCAGAATCAGACCTGAAGACTCTGCGACAGAGCAAACACACAGTAAATCCCGGGCATCGGACCGCTCTCCCTTTCAGAATCAGACCTGAAGACTCTGCGACAGAGCAAACACACAGTAAATCCTGGGCCCTGGACCGCTCCATGCTTATTTGTTGATTGCTTCCCCCTGTCCGTCGGTCCCTCTCTCTTTCTGTTTGTTTCCTCTCCCTGGCCGGACTCATCAATCTCTCAGCAGCCAGTGGCAGCTTGAAATCTGCTGCAGCACATGCTCCTTCGCGTTGTCTCAGTAAAACCCAGGCATGGCTCCAAGTGTGTCTCCAGGGCTTTACTCCCCCTGAACAAGCGGAATCCCCCGGGCAGATAATCCCTCCACAAATGACTATTATTTCCTCCCACCCATGGCAGAAGCCTTCATGACAGGGCTGCCATTGAAAATGTTGCACCGGCTCCTAGTTTACTGCACGTAGGATCCTTCTGCAAACAGGGACCAGTGTGCAAAATCACCCAGCCAGTGTGTGCTTCTCCTTCTTTAGCAAGAGCTCAAAGGCATTTATCTGTGAACCTTCTTTTACTCAATGGGGGGAAACTGAATGTAACGTGCCAAAGCAACTGCAGTATATTGCCAAGCATGCAGAATATTGTATACAACTACGCAAACACCCCATCCAGTCAATGCACAATATATTCAGCAAAGCCAACTTTTCAGTCCAAGATGTTAACCCACCTCCAACCCCCCCTTTTTTTTTAAATTCCCTTGAATTGTATATTGGTTTCTGCTGTGTGTGTGCCCAGTCCTTCAGTATGACTATTGAGTGGTTGTTTTGTGAGAATCAGTTTCTCCCTGCACCTCCTTCTTATCCACATGTTTAATATCTTAACAGACGTCATTCCCGCTTCCTGTTTGGATGAGCGGATTCCTCGTGAATACGTGGTTTGAACTACAACAAAAAAGTTTCAACACAGTTTGTTATTTTTTCCCCAGTGGCACTCTGAGAATGAGTGTCTTAATGCCAAAATGCAAACTGCAGAATACACCAAACAAAGACGTTTCAATCGAGTGCGAAATGTCATCTTAAACTACTGTAGCTTCAGCACTGAGTGTGTTCCCAGGATACACACTATACAGACAAATATAATAATATGCTGTTTCCTTTGACTCAAACAATGAAAGGCTGTTGCAGGTTGCTTTAGTGCCTTTGAAAGAAAATATTTTTATATGACAGTGCCACACACACACAAAGGAATAAAAAGGACTAACAGATTCATATTTGTCAGATTAAGTAAGAGTAAAATACTCCCATGGAAATCTAGCAGTCAGCAGGGTATGGAATGCAGCTCTACCCCTGAGGAGAAATTCTTGTGTGCCAGAACCTGATACAGTAATTCCACAAACGCCTGCTTCTCAGTCCTACAGGGGATGAGTGCTGGCCCGGGTTCAATTACGAGGTTTAGAATTACCTCTATCTCATAAACTTTACAGTGGCGATTAAACAGTCACCCTCTCTCTGTAGTTGTGTGACCAAAATGCTTGGCCTCACTTCTGTTTTGTAGCAGTTCGCTGTGGTTGCTGCAGTCATACGGCCACAAATGCAATATAGATCTGGGGGTGCCTTTCCTTGCACCGCACCACACACTTATCCAACTTCTACATCAAATGCTTTCAATTAGCAGGCTTGTGTAAAAGACACAGCAAAGTAAAATCATCTGTGTGACGCGATGTGTAACACAGCCACTGTGTTCTCCTCACCACTCACCGAGGTGGGGTGAGTCACAGGTGGAGCATTTTGAAAGTCAATTCAAACAAAGTCTGCAGAGTGTCTGATTGTAACTCAGTGAGCTCTGGGGTTCTGCGTTAGTCATCACGGAGAACACAATCAGAGAATGAATGCCACTTGTGTTAAAGCACTGTGTACTGTTGGCAGTGTTAATGAATCACCTAGGAGCTTCTCACTGCTCTCCGGGCGTCTCCTTTACCTTACACACGCATCCTTTTATGGTAACTGCAGTCCTCTTGTTTGTGTTCTGAGGATTAGGCTGGCTGTGGCGGTGTCAGTATTTACTGCATAATTACCATCTCAAGAATTTATTTTAAAAAAATGTTATGCTTTATTTTTTATTCTTGGAGAAACTTTTCTCAGGGCCGAAATTATTCAGCATGTTATTAATCGTGATACTGCCAGTCACTCATGGCATATCAGTTTTACCTCACAAAAGCTCTGTGCTAACCAAGTTCACACTTCTAGATAAACTACTGGTATCTGACCAGTACTGTGTTACAAAGAGCGTACGGAATTAGTGACGTCCTCCAGACTGCTGGCATGGAATCTTGTGTTGTCTGGCTCCCTCCAGTGGAGATTTTGGGGTATTGCTAAAACAGTTCCATAAAAAGGGCCTAATTTCCTAAAGAGGTGCTATCTCACGTATCTCAAAGCCAGCAAGAGCCGTAAGAATTTGTTTCAGACTTTTATACAGGCAAAATTGTGTTTTTTTTCTGTCTATCAATTGCTTCTAATCATAAATGGTTATTTCCTGAGATTGGGATTTTTGGATCCAGAGATACTAGCTTTCTGCATTTATGAGAAAGTATATATATATATATATATATAAACATTGTCTACCTAGCTATTTCTACCATGCTATCTGATGATGGAGGGAGCTGAAATGTTGTTCTAATTATTAAAATAGTTTTCAATGCCTTTTCTTCTTCATTATACTGTGTATAAATATGTAATCTTTAACCGCAATTGATGGGAAGATAATCTTGATAGAACCGCGCTCATGTTGTAGTTTGTATCATTTTAGAAAGCAGTCAACCCTTTTATTTTAATGTTTGTAATATTCTCTCATTATGTTTTTACATCTCGTTTGAAATTCACACTCAAAGTGGAAACAGAAAAACAAACAAACATATTCTCTAGCTTTAGCGTGATCTCCCAGGGTGTCTGAATGGTTTCTGTGTGAAAGATTGTTCATTTGTTCAGCTTCTTTCCGCTCTGAACTCCGATGAAAATTCCAAGACCCCCCCCCCCCCTTTTCTACAGTGTCGCATTAGGCAGAATGCATTTTAAAAGAGACGTCGCATGGAAGAAATTGCGGTAAAAACAGACAGTGGATAATACAATCCTCTAAAGGAGGAGGTTTTAGAGTTGAGGCCCTGAGCAGCTGTTAGGCAGAGCTACCGACTTTGTTAGCACCTCTCCCAGTTTACACTATGAAACATGAACACAGATTGATCATGTCTGCTTCCACATGGGGGATGTTTACACAGGGGCTGGGAAAATGAGGCGGACAGTGAGAATGATGTCATTACTTGATATAATGGCTTGGACAATCTGAGCACCCTGATTGGCTGAGAGCCATGTGAAAAGCCTGCCACAAGCACATGAGGTGGGATCTCATCACCTGCTTTCATTTATTGTGCCTCTCATAGGCTGCCATAGAATTGGTTTTAAAGCTCAGTACAACTTTTCGGGCTGTGTGTCAGATCCCGAATGTATTGGAAGCTCTCAGCTTTGCCTAGTTGCTGTGTACGGGTTTTTAATAAGCACCATTAAAAACACAAATGCCTTCACTTTCAAAGTCAGCAGCGCAGTGTAAGTCCCTTCTAAGGAAAAGTAATGTGCAGTAATCAGAAATGTGCTCACTAATCAATGAAAACAAACCATTTCATCGACGAGGATGTACTGAATAGTGGGATCTGGTGGCCGGCGATTTAGTTTTTTTCCCTTTGTTGAAATTGCTTGCATTCATCTTGGGTATTAAATATTTGATTTATTCTGCGGTGTATTAATGGCTGCAATCTGTGCAGTTTCTGCCGGTGACGTATTACAAACCAAACATCTTTAGTGCAGCCTTTTAATTGAACGACCTGCTGAAAAACAAAGCAGAGATATTGGAACTGTACCTCTGCTTCACTGGCTGTTTATCTGACCGTTTTCATTAATGACTGTAATGAACTCTTAGACGAAAGAAAGTGCTTGTACTCCACACTTCACTGATACGTGTAAGAGTCAGAACAACATGACTGCAGCATGAACTGTGGGGGAGTAGTGATAGATGGACAGGGTAATATATCGAGTCGGATATGGGGTGCGAGTCCTGATTGCTCAGATAGCCGAATTCAGATAATTCTGCTGTGTGGAGCAGATAGTCAACGGGATGGGACGGCCAGATGGCACACCCTAATCAGAAGTCTCTAATCAGCTTGAAATATATTGCTGCTTATAATGCCTGACTTAGGGACACGCATTATTACAAACTTAGACTCCGCTTTTATTGGTACGGGTATGTGTGTGTTTGTAATGCATCACTTTAATATTTGCATGTACTGTATTGGTATGGTGTAATTTGCTCCAGGGACAGTTAGCTCTGAAAACACAAAAGAATCACTTGTGTTGAAGCAGTGTACTGTTGGCAGTGTTAATGAATCACCTAGGAGCTTCTCACCCCTCCCCTTGCCCCCCCCCCCCCCCCCCCCTTTACCTTACACACGCATCCTTTTATGGTAACTGCAGTCCCCTTGTTTGTTAAAGACTTTGGGTGTATTTTAATGAGCTAATAAAGTGATGCATCTAAACTCTATTGAAACCCACTTGTGTTTCCCCAGGTTAACCGATTCACCTCTTTATAAAAACAATAAACCACAATAGAATTGCAGTTGAAATATGGTCTGTGTTTTAGACGGTGGTATTATGACTCGCGCAGTTTGGATCTTTTTCAGTTTGGAAAGGGAACATGAGCGTTTTGGGTAAGTGCCCACAGGACTTGGAAGCAGGGCAGCCTAGTCTTCAAGCTTTCCTTCCTCTCCCAGCTGGTATATTGTAGACCTGTAGTAACTCACCGCTGTACTAACAGACTGACACAGTCCTTTTGAGCCTCATTAAGACTTTGAACTCCTTTCACAACTTCATGTTCTCACAAATCTTCAAACAGCGTCTCACTTAGGTAGCACAAGGCTCTCCCTTTCCTTTAACCTTTCCCACAGTTTTAGCTGAATTGAAGTTTGCTTTGGGTTGGGATAAAGCAAATGTAATTCTTGAAATTATGAAAATGAATTACACATGTTCACAGAAACGAAACCCTAACCGTTTGGAATTCCACAGAAATCCACTGTGTTCGACCCCAAATTGGAAGCCGGATTTTAAGACGTTATTTTCCTAAAAACAGGCATTCTTAGAAAATTGCTCATGGACTTGGATACTGTTGTTGAACTTGTTTCTTCTTCAGGGTGATGTTTACTTTGATTCAAATGAGAGTTTAATTTAGCACTCCGCCTGGTGGCCTAATTTTGTAATTGCAGTATTTTATTTGTTTCTCAAGAGTTTGAATGTTTCACTTAAAGGGAAGGGCACATGTACACTATCTGCACCTTCTCTCCAATGAGGAGGTCTCCCATTCCCCTTAATTAAAATGTAGCCATATATCTTGAAAGAAGCTGACAGCCTATGCTTCTCGTCTGTGATTTAATATCAATGCAGGTGTGAAATGCAACAAAGAGTCTCTCTCAAGCAACGATGCCTGTTTAGTTTTCCAATTAAAATAATTTTGCACTTCTTGTAAGTAATTGGGAGCCCCTATACAGGGTGTAAAAGAGAGCAATCACAAGGAAGTGACAGTTTCTCTTAGGTTTAACTTGCTCTGGAAGGAACAGCCAGGGGTGCCACACAAACGAATGCAAGATAATGTAATCATTTACACAAGACTAGAGCTAAATGAATGTTTGGCCCCCGTCCAGAAGGACAGCCTGAGCTCATTACTTTTCAGAAGATTGTGTGCAAAGCTTGCAGTGGCCTCTGTTTGTCTTTCATTTCTTCTCATGTCTGACCCCCTCACCCTGAAAGAGTTTTCTTTACACTGACCGGATTTGAGTTTTGTTAAACGCAATTTCTAAATGACAACATTGTAACCCACCCCCCCTCACCTTTACCAAGTGCAGAGTCGGGAGTGGTGCTTAACCCCTTCTAGACCGGGCTCGCAAAAAAAGTGTTTTTGTAAAGCTTCACAATAAATGCTTACCCACTGATGTGTGTTTAAACACAAGGGGAACTTTAACGCTGAAACACTGTTATACAAAACCGCCTGATAGATTTTATTATATTGCCTAAATAAACCCCTTAAACAAGCTTACCACTATATTTTTGTTGTTTTATCATGCTTGTTCCATCTATGCATCTACCACAGTTAGCCCTGGTTTGCCAGGTTTATTCATATGCTTTACCATACCTCGCTATTCTTTACAATGCTTGTCTATGCTTTACCATGCTTTCACTCTGCTTTATACACTTTGCTATGCTTTTACTATGGTACACTTTCATAAGGGACCAGGCCGCCCACAATATTATAAAAGGAAAACTGTAAAACCTAAAGGGCCTGTGGTTTCAAGGCAAAACTTTATGTTGCAATGTATTTTCATTTTTTTGTTTTGCATTGGGAAAAAATTACAAGTTTGCATTAGCCTGGGGTAATGCAGCAGTCTTAAACTGGCAGTTAAAATTCTTCATACAGCTAACATTTAGGATTTGAGAAAAGGCCAGCCCCTTTTTTTTTTTCCTTCAAAGTGAATACACATGTTCTGGAACATACTGTAGTGGGAAAGAGATATAAGAGGATCCACTGGCGAATTGGTAATCCATATGCCCTTATTAAGTCCCCACATGACTTTAAAAATTTGGCGGGCCACTGCCAAAACTTCAGCGCCTTTCTCCAGAGTGGAGAATGATCAGGGTCTGATTTCTCATTCATTTAAAATATTTACATTCCTCACAGAATCAGCTCTATGCAGGCTTTGTGGAGGTTACCACATCAATGTCGCACTAGGAACTAAATGATGGCTTTACCTTCTTTCATATCCTGAAGTGGGTGTGAACTTCCCAGAGTAGTAAATTAGTCTGCTTAGCAGGGTTAACCCTCACAAGGCCGGGTCCCGCAGTAACAAAGGGGCCGGCCTGCCCTCTCCAGGCCAGGATTAGGAACCTCGCGGATATTTCATTATCAGCCTGTGCTGTGCGTGACAGGAAGTCGAGCTCAGAGCATGCCAAGGACTCTCTGTTCACTCTTTAATGCACTCTCTATGAGACACCTCAGGCCCAAGTGGTAAGCGCTTTTGTTTTGAAGAGATGCTGTTCAAAAGTTTCTCTAACTTCTTCCTTAAGTTGTCCAGTCTCTTTGGGCCACATTCATCCAAACACCGAAGTGTGATTCGCTCAATTTTGTCGTAATAGAAAAAAAAAAAAAATGTTGCAAAACTAGTAACAAACAAAAACACCCAACACCCAATCAGATACACAAATGAGCTGCTCATTAACCCCTTCAGGTACACAAGGAATCAAGCAGTTTCTTCTTTGAGAGTGACTCAAGTATCACGCGCGGGAAACTGACAATCTGGACGACCAGATCCAGCCTGTCACGTTAAACACGGGTTCATGCACCTCATTACAAAAATAAGAACGTTAGCATCATTGTATTTCTGGGTCCCTTGTACCTTAAAGGGTTAACACCAGGCCCTGTGCTGAAAGTGTAAAGATGGCAAGGATAAAGAAACACTGAGGATTTGGTTTAGAAAAAAAAAGACTGTGCTTCTTACAGGGTTATAAATGTTAAAGACGGGGAAAGGATTGCTGCACATTGATTTCTCTTCTTAATAACGGGATCAGGAAATATTTGCTTTGGTTTTAATTAATATATACAGTGAGGTGCCGGCGTGGTTTCATTAGCAGTGGTAATTTTCTGAGCAGCGGCATAACTAAAACACCGCCGTGACTCTGCAGCGGAGCGCCAGGAATGTTAATGTGTTGCAATCACATAAAAAGCAATAAAAGTCTGCGTGCATCACTTTAGATCAAAGACCCCGAACGCAGCCTAAACGCAATTGGAATGTTTATTTTGTACAATGGTCCATAACTGCATTTATGTGATTTAAAAGCTTTGCTGAAGCCTGGATAATATTACAGGCGTATAGAATTCTGTGTTTGCTATGGCTCATTACTTTCCTCTGAGAGCAAAAATCATTTGATATTCACTTCCTACCTAAACTATTTCCCATTATACACAAACATGGTCTGCCTTGAAATGGTTTCTGTATGTTAATTCTGTGGAGCTGAGAGCGGAGGCAGGGTGTGGCTCTGGGTTCATGCTTGTTTTACTTTCCCTTTCTAATGTTTCTTTGCATTTCTGTTCTAGTGTGTCCTTAATAAAGAGCCAGGGATGTAAAACATTGACTATAGGACTTGGATAATAGGATTTGTACATAGCACACAGTGCCACCACTGGTCATAATAGAAACTTTCTTTAATTGGGATTTGTAACTTTAGTGTAAAAAATATGAAGTGCAGAAGAGAGGAACAAGGTTCCTACCTCACTGAAAATCAGGACATGAGTTAGTAGTTAATATTGTCGCTATTTTGCCTTCTCATTAAAATCAGGGAGGGGGCTCAGTTAGCTGATATGTGACGTGTGTCTGAAAGGAAAGAGAATCGGAGCTGTTGTGTTTGGGGGTTGGATTAGGTCCACCGCATTGTCAGTGTTACAGGTGAGCCAGTCAGGCTGAAGAGTGAAATATCAGCTTGTAATTGGCTTGTAATTGTGTCTTGTGATTATGTCAGTAATTGTGAAGACAGCTGCTAGGTTAGTGAGTATGAACAGTGGAAATGTCAAACAGTGATGGTCATGATTTGATGGTAACCACTGAGATCTTTCACTATGCAGCGTGACTGACTCAACCTCAGTAAGCTGATGCAACCTCAGGAAGGAGAAAGAGACAGGATGCCAACAAAAGCTGTTCAGTTATGTTGACACCAAGTATTATGCTGTAAAGTCAAAATACGTGTTTGGCATTGAGGTGTCGGTGCACTGCAGAGTAAGATTGATGGAGGCCATTGAGAGGTTCCCACAGTACAGGTTCCTGCCCTAGGTTTGCATGAACCTACTTCAGTCCTCTGTGCTTGTGTGCTGAAGGAAGTGTCTTTAAATGCGACAGCTTCCTAAATGGATGGGGAAGGGGAGCTCCAGTGACGGCAGATGGCCGATAAGCAGGAATAGTAAATAGTTTTAATTACTGCGTAATGCAAAGCACTACAATGGGAGAGGGGGAGAGTGCTAGCAAGCTGCCATTTTGGCCCCCGGATTGGAGCTGCCGGAGTCCAATTTGTCTGGAAGGCAGCATGTGTCGCTCCGACGCTCAGGGGAGCTTTTAAAAGAAAAACTGAAAAATATTAATTGCTTTCCTCATCTGCCCCGTCCGTCTTTACCACTGTCTCTTCAGCTTTTTTTCTTCAAATTCCAAGGGAATCGTTTTAAAATGGGAATCATGCAAATGAGTATTTTAGCTATTCATTTGTTTTACGGCGAGCACTTGGTGCACAAACAGCCTGCAGCTTTGAATGAATTAAAGCCAGGAGACACAGGGGAGCAGCTTGCCTGATGCACACTTGTCTCGCCACACCGAGATGACCTGCCCAGCAACATGGAAACACTAGAATAGAGGCGCACATTTCTATGCAAATAGGCGTCGACACCAATCATATCAATGCAATATTTCCCCCCTGAACTAATCATCATGAAATGAGTTTTAGTACATTCAGGAGCCCTGCTATAATGCAGTATATCCATATGCATGAAATTGCCTGAGTTAATGCAGGCTAGGAAATGCCTGGGTTACAATGAATGGTTCGAATTGCACGCAGTAATGTTATTTTCCATTAAATTGGGATTGTTTTTACATTACTGAGGAGTCTGGCCCCACAGCAATATGTTGTAAATTGCAATGTATGGATAATTAAGCAGTAATCCTGACCATTAAAACATGCTTATTTTTGTTGCCTGGCTGGCTATCCTCTTTTATGTGGAGCGAGAAACAACATCACTAAGACTGGAACGCAGGAGCCCTGACAGCATTAGTAGCATTTGGGATGGGAACGAATGCACCAATTACTGTGTTTCTGTTAATTGACCGTGCTGGAGATGGAGAGTCGGTAGCACCTTCCATACACGCAACTTAGCAAACCTTATTCAGGACCATTCTGCTGTGCCTGTCCCTGCTCTAGCAAACCAAAAGTATCCCATGAATCCACTCTCAAGTTCAGCGCAAGTAGATCAGAGACCAGTGAAAACAGAACACTTCCCAGTGCAATAACAACGTTACTTTTGTAATTACACAATTATTGGAAAACCAATAATGGAATGTAGCAAAGCGAATGTTAATATCCTGCTTTGAATTTTAAAACTGCATTATCCATAATTAGTTATTAAAGCAAATGCATCTTCTGTGCACACTGTGTCATTAATTTTACACAGAAGCAAATTTCATGCTAATGACACAATACCATTTTAAATACTTCTTTCACTAACAACACCTTGTTTCATTTTACAGCTTAATAAACATAATAGATTTGTTGTCTCCATTTAGGCCGGCTAAATATTATATTGATTAGTCTCATTACATTGCATATGCTACTTGAATTCATATTTTATCCCCCTGCTGTTATTAAGAAGAAATTAGTTGCCTCAATAAAGTCTAAAGGTCCGTCTTTAGCCCTGAATAACTTATCCGCATAATTGTTTCACAGTTTGAGTCTTTTTTTTAATTTTGTAAATGAATCTGTAAGAGTCTAATTTATTGTTGTTTGCATGAAAAACACCGGCAGTACATTTGAAATTATTTGAAAGGAACATTACTATTTCAATTTAGAATTAGAATTATTATTGTTTCATGAGCACGTGGGTTGTGTATTTTAGAAGAAATGATTTGGCAGAGATTTGTCTTCTGTATAAGAGATTACTGTGGTGTGCTATCATAGTAAAAGCATAGCAAAGTGTGGAGAAGACATCACTGTATGGATAGCTATAGAATGACTGTCTGTCTCTTGGGGTACACGATTAGTGCATTAGCATACAGTTCCATTGAATTCAGTTGTTTCACTTTGTATTGCAATCACTCTACTGTGAAGTGTACTTTTCTTATTACATATATATATATATATATATATATATATATATATATATATATATATATATATATATATATATATATATATATATATATATATATATATATATATATCAGGACTCTAATAGTTTATTAGCATTATTCCCCAATAATCTCTATGGAATGGATTGCAAGTAGATGTAAGGAATTTAAAATATAAGAGGGGTTCTTGTCCAGCCTTGCAGGGTTTTGCAATACAAATGAAAGGGTGATCTGGGTCTAGTGGCTACAATCACTTTTGTTTCATTTTAATTGGGCAGTATATCAGTCTGCCAAATGAAAAGCTGTAATATAATGATTTAACATGCATCTGCGTTTCATATAACTTGAAGGGCTTATGTGACTCTTAGAGGGTCCCAGAACATTCTATATGGAACCATGCCATATTGAGGTACAGTTTCCAGGATTCTCGATTCTAGATTCTCTACTGAGAATGTACAGATCATCCAACAGACAGAACAGCCAGACAGGTGCTACTGGAAGTGCAAGCAGAACAAACCGACCTTCTCGGTGTGTATCTATAAACCTGGTTAACCCCTGGTCCTAGTTAGCCTCTTAGCCAGATATAATCAATGAGATTCCATTGGCATTCTCTCATGTACTTTTAACAAGGGCTGTACCATAAGGAACTAAGCGGGTTTCTGCTCACATAAGAGGGTGTTGGTCTGCTAGTGGAGAACGCAACATTTATACAACACTTCACACACCCTGGGTTAATTGCAAAAGATCGCATGTTAAATATATCATTACGGAGAGGCAGGACAAGAAATAATTTGGGATCATGAAAAGGTGATTCCATGGGTAGTGGAATGTAAACAAACACATTCTACCTTAATAAACATGCTAATTTAAGGCTCCAATATTCTAGAGGAGAGTATCTGTCACGCAGGCCCTGTTTGGGTAATACTGCGGGCCTCATCCGTCACTGGAGCCGTCTCCTGACAGTGCTCTGCAGGGGGCAAATAGCACAACTTAACGTGCTTGATGATGCCCTCAGGGCGAAGACACCCGCTCATGAAATGAGCTTGGGAAATGTGATAAAAGGATAATCTTGCATAAATGAGCCAATATCATCATAACCTACATAGAGAGCAAAGAGACTCTTGATTATTTGAAAGTTATTTGCGCTTGCGGTAAAGCTGGAGAGGCTAAGGACAGCAGTGACCCTTCTCCTGATTGAGTCTCTGCTATGACCATTGTTCTGGACTGTGCGCTTCCCTCCTGGTATTCAAATATATTCTCGGTATAAATATTCAGAATATGGGAGACAGCCTTGGTAGGATGTCAGAGTTCATTTCTTAGAGTAACATATTAGCAGTTAAGGCCTGCATGTTCTTCTTTATCCTGTGTTTAATGAAGCGCAGTGATTTACAGACGCATGCCCCCCTCATCCACATTTCCCTTCACACAGGCTCAGGTTGTGAACAAGATATTTTTTTCCTTACCCTTGACTCACACATGCCAAGCAGTATGTGTTTTCTCTGCTTTACTATCATAAATGACAGCCACGTTCTTTTGTACCAACAGGAATTGTTACGTTAGTAATTGTTACTCGATTGTCTTGCTTTCAATGAAACTAGCATTGCCCCCTTGACAGTGTTTATTTATAAGCTGCGTGTGTACCGCACCATGGTCCATTGGGACTTCTTTTAAGAGCAAGCCAATGTGTGCGTTTAAGTAGTTCATCATATTGAAATGGAATGCAGTGCCGTCTGTGTGCGTTTCAAATGTAAAGCTGGCCCTCGTAAGGGTGACATCACTGAGGAGAAATGCTGAGCATTGCCAAGTGCCCGCCTTACCCACAGTCCCTCGCTCTTCAGGAAAGGTCAGAGGTCAGACATATTGCTGACAGCTTTTCTGGAGGATGCTTGTTTACAGTTGCAGAGGATTTACTTTGCATTTCAAACCCATTCAAGCGACCCTGACCTGATTTCTTCCATTTCAAAGTTTGCACTAGTCGTTTAAAAAGGAGCAAAAAATATATATATATATACAGCAAAAGCAAATCTGCTGAGCTAGTTTCTTGAGATTTAAGATGGTCAATTCGGCTGCAACACTTCTTTAATAATGGGACATTCCCTGGCTTATACAAGCGGGCAGGTGCACAGCTGGGCAGGAGCAAACAGACAGCGCTGAGGTGAGGTGGAGCATGAAATGCACTTCAGTCATTGTACAGACAAACACGTATTTTCTTTCTTTCCTTTTTAAAGACAGTCCTCTGTCATGCTGTTACAGTAAACATCAGACGAACAACAAAGCAGCAGTTGTACATGACCCTTTAAGAAAAGCAATGAACCCTCAATGCAAGAGAGAGCATGCGGCTGGGATTGCTATCCGCATCATTACATGCATAACATTCTTTTGATGGCAATGCTCTGAAAAGCCATATGTAACCCACTTCCGAGCCCTTTAAACCTCAGGCTCATTAGTACTGTTTTACGACATGTTACTACCTAACGCTATTGATTTTTCCATCCTATTACTCCCGTTCAATGACACTGATCCATAAACAAGGAAATTGTCATCAGGGCTATTGGAATTCCCTGACTGCGCCGGGCAGATTATCATGGGGATCAGCTCGTGCATCCTACACGTTGAGTATTGAGGGGGTGGGTTTAGCACAAAAAACACATTATTGGTTTTCAGGGGCTCAGACTCCTTTGAAACCCCCCAGATATGCAGATAGGATCTGCTTGCACTGGGAATGTAGTTCTGTGTGCTGAGTGCATCAGTTTGGGAACCACCGTCTGCAAGGTTCACAGAGCGACTCTTCAAACGGGAAGGGCTGGATTCTATTTACTCCGATTTGTCATTAGCACAGTTTGTATCTGGAAGGAAAAAAAAAATCACCATTACAATTCTAAAACAACTTAAGACTACTTACAAGTTCCTGGGTTAAAAGCCTTAGTTGTTTATATATGGTTTGACTGTGTTTGTTCTTTCTGAAAAATAATGTGCTAATGACGATTTGGAGAAAATAGCTTTGAGAATTTGGCCCGAAATGTGCTTGAAAATCTCAGAGGGAGTATTTTGTTGTAATGAGGCTTAAGCTTTCATAGCATGCAACTTGTGTGTTTCAGAATGCAATATCTTAAAGAAGTCTATAACTAAGGCAGCCAGATGACTTTTCATTAAATATCATTGCAAACACAAATGCAACATAATTGGTCAGCTTGGTTTAATTATGCAAATTCAGTCACTCCTTCATAATTTCAAAATCTTAAATGGCATGCAAATTGAAACTGGATTCCAAGAAATAATGTTTTTTTTATAGAGGGCAAGTTTGATTCCAAAAGGATTTGGATGTTTTTATGGATTTTGTCGGATGGTCAGACCAAAAGCATAGAAAACCGAGTCTGGAGACAGCCATACTTTCCTCTCTG
This sequence comes from Acipenser ruthenus, assembly GCF_902713425.1. Taxonomy (NCBI): domain Eukaryota; kingdom Metazoa; phylum Chordata; class Actinopteri; order Acipenseriformes; family Acipenseridae; genus Acipenser; species Acipenser ruthenus. The sequence goes on along the minus strand of NC_081209.1, from coordinate 28,820,726 downwards.
TTTTTGTGAAGGGATAACTATTTCCAAGAAACCATCAAGTCTTAAGTAATGCAGGGGACTGGTAAACAGTGAGTGAGACTGGGCTGACTGCAGGAAACGTGAAGGGCTTGTTACTGCAGATCTAGAAACTGAGACTGATTGGAATTACGAAAGCTGCCCCCTAGCTCACCCGTAATGATAATTGTTTAATTGCTCTTTAATGGTTTTCACATTAGCTGTGACAGTATTTTATGGAAGCTAGGGATTTGGAAAGGCTGTTTTGTCCAACGAAAGGCCCGGTGTTTTAACTCTGGAAAGATGCAAGACACATCGCTTCTTCTTTTTTTCTTTTATGACTTGTAAATAAAGAATGTAATTCCACCCAAGAATGGGTTTCCAGGCAGTTGACTTCACAAAAGGGTGTGTCTTGTTCTGTAAAAAAGCCATTTCTGAAATTGCTTCTGCGAGTGGATCTTTTTATGTTTGTTGAGCATGTTAACGATGGCTGCATGTCACACGCATGTGGCGGTGGTTGTCCTCCGTGCACCTCAGTCACTTATTGAGGAGTGATATCCCCCGTCAGCACACTACTGTAGATTTCATTCTAAAATAGGAATGCCTTTGCTTTGATGCTTTGAGAGACAGTTTGAGATTTCAGGACAACGCTGCTTTACCCAGATCTAGACATTCTGAATTATTCACAATACAATTAGACTGGGGATTAGCACTGTGGGCTGCTACCCTGTTGTAATCATTGCAGCTCTTTAAAACACAGAGACATTCACCAAAGATGAACCATTTAAAACACTGAGACATACACCAGTCTGCAAAGATGAACCATTTACACTGGCAGTTAACAGCGCTTGCATTCCAATGTATTTTCTCACCTGCAGAGAGCAGCATTATCCTTAACATGTTGCATTAGTAATGCAAATAATACGTGGGGTTCAATCTGAATCTAAACACTTACAGTACATTTCTCACAGCAAGCAATTGAAGAGCAGTGACTACAGTTGCCTGGTAGTAAAACAAATTAACCGAACCAACATAGAAACCCTAATCATATTAATATCTGCTATTTCTATATGAGCAGCAGTTTTAATGATGCCAGTCCTGGGGTCCGGGTGTTCAGTTATGGCGCAGATGAAAAAACGAAAGAGCACAAGAGAAGAAAAGAAAAGAACAAGCTCATGTCTTCTTGAGCGTCCGTGTCCTGGGCCTGGGGGTGAAACGCAGATCACCAGTGGGGTTTTTAGGAAGAATATGACATGTGCTATTCGGAGGAACCGGGAGGTCCTGATTTGAACTTTGGAAGGACGCCAATTCCAGCCAATCTAAAACAAAGGAAGTAACCTAATGAATCCCCCCTGACCTGAACCAGTCCGTATTGTCCCTAATAAACAGCTCTTGTGTTGTTTAAACATTCTCCTGTCAAAACAGAATGATTCTGAATCAGAAATGACCTTGCAGAGAGATTTGGCTGGAGCGCTTCGTGTAATTAATGGTTCGGTTTCCAGAGTGAGACAATGATGGATCTCTGTGAGCCAGGCTCCATGGGCTACCCTAATTCAACAACCCAGTCACACTTGTCACCCGCACTTCGGGCTGAATCAACAAGCCTGCAGGACTAACGAGAAAGTGAGCTCATAGGGGACAGGACCCCAGCCATGAATTTGTTCTTTGTATTCTTTTCAGCAGTCTTTCTGTGACACACACACACACTCACACACACACACACACACACACACACACACACAGACACACACACACACAGACACACACACATGCAGACACACACACACAGACAGACACACACACATGCAGACACACACATACACACACACACAGACACACAGACACTCACACACAGACACACACACACAGACACACACACACACAGACACATACGCACACACACACACAGACACACACACACTTGCAGGACAGGCTACACTGTTAACATTTCGAGTAGGTGTAACCATGCTTGCCAAGGTGATAAGAAGCTAAATGTAAGTAGTTAATTTATATCTAAGTGTATTTAAACTTTAAAATGTGGACTTAGATAAACTAATGAATTTCGCGTTTTGTAAATGTTGGGGAACAGTTTTAGGTCACAGGGATTCTGCCCAATAAAAAGACAGTATAAGCTATTAAATTCTAATATATAATTATATTGAAGATGAGAATGTCCCGTAGGACTGTCATTACCTGGGTCTTTGTCAATGGGGTTTTTGTTCCCTATAACCCTGCTCTATAAACATAGATTCATACTGGAGGATACTGTTTTCTTCATTGGAAAAGCTCAGGGTGTATAACCACAGCAGTTATATTTCCTGTTAAACAAGCAGGAATTGTACTTTTGTTCTTGTTCCCCTGCGCGGCAGCAGCAGCTCAGCCTCTCTGTCTTGTCCATGCCCAGTCCAGAGATCATCCAGGGTGATAATCAAGTCAAGCAAGATCCGCACTTCAAAGAGGGCTGACGGGGGGAGCAACAGGCAGACCACCCTTCCTGTGGGATTCAGCCCAGACACAAAAACAAAGGGTTGTCATGAATATGAGATCTTCTGAAGAGCTTTCGTCGACTCCACCAGCCCTGGAAGGAAAGATACGGGGCAGAAGCCTGCCCCTCAGACACATGCAGTACAATGGCGGGCTGTCATCCGATCCTGTCAGCAGGTATCCAGATCATGGGAAGGTCTTCAGCAGGGCTCAGATCAGATTACAAGGAACGACTTTGAAGAAGGTCCCACAATTGCCATCAAGTACGTGGCTGAACACTGACTGATGATACTGAATCAAGACTAAATAGATACTTTTTTTCTGATCTGGCAATGAAAACAAATGATACGATTGATGGCTGGATAGTCAAAGCCATTTACTCCAAATATCGTCATTAGCACCATTTTTTTTCCGAAAGGAAAGAAAAGCCAATTAAATGTCTAAAACAAACAAGAAATGACTTAATACTTAATTCGAGCTTCATTTCAGGTTTGGTCATTTTATTGGGTGCGTTTCTCCTTTCTGAAAAACAATGTGCTAACGACGAATTGGATAAATAGCTTTGAGAATCTAACCCCATGAGTGAAATTCTCAAAGTCCTTTTCTCCAAAGTGCCATAAGCAACATGGTATCTGAAAGACAAGAAGCAGTGCTGCCCACTGTTACAACGGTTACCAAACTTCAAATAAACACCTTGGAAATGTATTTCAAGGCATCTTGAGGTTTTATTAAGCTCAACAGGAGTTTTTCTTTTTTCAAAATAAATGGTTCTTATGACACTTCAGGGTCCAATGCTTTGTGAATTAATAGTGCAGTAATAGAGGTTCGTCAGTGGCACGTCATTAGAGACCTTATTAAGTTTCAATATTGTGAAATTATTAAATTCTGAAACCACTGGCAACTGAGAATCCCACGGTGTCTCATGCAGAGTGATTGGACACCTTCCAGCCTCCAGCCACAGGGTTCATCCAGTGCACAGCAACAACAATCTGCATAGCTTGCATAGTTACATGTAATAACCTAATAAATGACTTACAATGAATTGCACTACTCAGCTTTAGCAGGCACTCCATCAAGTGACCCCCCCCCCACCTTAAAATACAGCTTGAAAATTCTTTCTTTTTTCCTCCTGCACTTTCTCTTGCATAATGTTTCCAGCGCAGAGTAAATATAACAGGAGCCTGGGCTGTGTACCTGCTCTGCAGCCCAGGGTTCTCTCTTTCAACAGCCTCTTACTCACCCTGAGAATGACATCAATTACAGCTCAGTGATGCAGGAGGCACGGCATTCTTCATGCTGCCTCCAGACTGATGGGGAATGGATTATATGTGATGTATAAATAACAGTGCTGGTCTCAGCTCTGTGAGAACAATGCAGCGTGCTTAAGGAGATGTTTGTTCTGTTTCTCACATGCACTCTGCCAAACTGGACCAGGCCTGGGAACATTTATTCACAGAGCCGTGAGGGGCGAGGCTATATTGCTAATAAAGAATTAGTGGGGGTGAAACAAGATAGTTAAACAATGCAATATAAGCCCTAAGATACTATTATATGATGATATTGCATCAGGGTAAAAATGTATAGGAATTTGAGCTGTTCTTGTGTAATTGGTCCCAGATATACACCAGCACAGTCTTTTGAGTTTTGGGATCTCTGGTGATAAAAGACTTTACATTGTTGGGTCAGTATTCAGTAGAATTGTACCCAGTGGTCAAAATAATTAGTTTTTATAGTTTTGCAGTTAAGAAAGTACCCTTAGAAGAGTAATAAAGCGCAGTGAGAGCATGGTAAAGAAACACAGGTAAGCACCGTAAAGCACAGAGAGGTATGGTAAGGCGTATTAAAAAACATGGCAAACCAGGGTGCACTCTGGGAAAGGCATAGTATAACCACAGGAAAAGAATGGGAAAAGTGCAAAAACAGCGTGTTAAACTTTTATAAGGGTAGCTTCGGCTGTGTTTCCTTCCCAAAAGATACAAGCTGTGTGTGGTCAATTTGTAAAGCCACCACGAGCCCCAGGAGCTCAAGACGGCCGCCCAGGTGACCAGAGGAAACAGCATGTATTCTAAAGTGTCCACAACCTTTTTTATTAACCCTATATTTATATTAGGACCTCTCGCATTGGAAAAATCTGTCACAATGAGACTGGACTAGCAAAGCAACAAACCACACAGGTTTCTCTGAGGAGGAGGATGTTGTGAGTCGCAGGCACGCACTTATCAGCTCGCAGGTGCAATTAAAGTATAACTGGAACAGACAGGTTTAAACAAGGAGATGAAGAATGTGCCTGCTCTTGTTGTGTGGGGGCTTATGCCTGCCGAAGTACTATGGGGCCCTGCTAATAAAACCTTTTCTTTTTTTCTTGCCTTCTGTTTCAAAACCCTCTCTGACCATAGCAAACGCTTATCAAAGCTATTAAAATAAAAAAGCAAGCAAAACGTTCTGTAATATGAACCTTAATCATACATAGCACACACACTTTCATGCAGTTTGAGCAGTTCAATTTACATTCCAAATTGTTTCCTGCTAGTTTTTTTTTTTTTTTTTTTGTGTGGAACTTTTGAGCCAAAAAAAAACAAACAACAAAAAAAAACCCTGCTGCTTATCTTTGATTGTAAAAGCTAGAAGGTTTAGGAGTAGGATAATATTAATTCCAAAAGGAATATATTCCCATTCCCTGTTTTAATTTTTTTAATGAACTATTTGGCCGTTACTCCGCTGCTTTCCAAGACCTCTATGTGATGTCATATCCCTACACTGCGGACCAGTTACTCAATTCTGGAAAGTGAAACACTTCTCCCTTTCAACCACTAGGTGGAGCCGGTCATTGAGAATTGGCTCCAAAAGAACCGAGCAAATGCAAAAAAATACTCCGCTTTTTTTCCTTCAAAGCATATGAGGTGATTGTTAAAAAAAACTCAAGGCACTTTGTACTGCCTGAGGGAAGTGTGTTAATAAAAGATGTGTATGCACCTATACACTTCATGTGCATTATATAGGAACTGTGAACCATCACTGTAGTGGGAAATTGGTTATCAAACTTAAATATGTTTTCTATATAATTTTGCTAAACATGTTTTTAGTACATTCATGAGTATTTACAAGGAGTTGTTTGTAAGTGTAAATATCATGTGGAGAATCCCACTACTTTATTATATCGTATTGTATCATTATATATTATCAACATGAAACAGCTCTGTCAGAGCCTGCCAAACACCTTAATGAGCCACAATGCAGTCAGCATTGCTCCCGTGTGTTCTTCTGCTCGTGAAGCATCCTTCCCATTCTACAAGCGTCTGGAACGGGGATAGAACTGGATGCACAAGCTTCTCAGACTAGCCGAGGCTCCCCTTCCTCCCTATAGACACACTGCATCGTGACATGCACGCTCTGCTGCTCACCTGCAGAATAAGAAGCGCAAATAAAGTCACGTATCAAATAATGAAGAAACATGGCAATAGGAGAGGGGTTTTCTAGACCATTCGCATGGAGGTCATATAAAGTGAACTTGTATTGACTTTCTGCACTTCTTATAATCAAACCAGGAATGGATCAAACTGCTATGCAACGGGAGTCTGATTTCCATCCCTGGTTATTTGTTGAATGCTGGATGTTGAGTTGATTTTCTTCTGAACCCAGGTATGTTGTTTTTATTCTGCGATCCTATTTATCTGCCCTGTGCGTGGAAGGCATGTGATGTTCCAGTAAGTTTAGTTAATAGTTTAGTAAGTCAGATACAAAGCCATGCGTAATAGACAGCAATTGCAATTAAACAGAAAGCAGAAAGAAAAATGTAATTTAAAACGTGAAAAAAGTACACAGAACGCAGTCTAGTCATAAAGTATTTATTACACTTCCTTTGGAAAGGATGACAGTCCTCCAGTGAATGTTTTTATTGTTATTCATCATCTTTCGAGAGAGTTAGCCAGCCCTGAAATACAACCTTAATAACAGTGCCAAATGAGAAAGTGTAGATTTAAAGAACCCCTTCCTGGGTCAGGTTTCACTCGCTGCCTGGGGTGCTCTCCGCATGTGTTTCTCATAGAAGCCTTTACTTTGTTGTAGCAAACTTTTAAAACCTCTGAAAAGGCACCGCGTTGAAGTTACTCAGAAAGAACATTCTAAAAAGATATCCGGGTCGCGGCGGCGCCTGTGTGCCTTTCCGAAGCACCTGAAACATCTTCTTAAATCAGCAATCTCTGTTGATTGGGTATAAAAACATATAAAGGCTATGCCCAGATGCAACTCAATGACAAACGTTTTTTTTCTAGAAGTCTTTTCCAGTCTTCAATAGTGAAATGAGTATCGATTCATATACTTCACTGGGTAGTCTGGTTAAAGTTAGGTGAACCAAAACTCATTTCAACATTGAAGACCTTGAGAAATGTTTCTCATTGAATTGACTGCGTTTCTTTTAATATTTCTGCATTTCTAAATATGTCATTTACAATGGGATAAAGAAGATCTGAAATTAAGTTTGACTGCATAGTTAGAATCTGTCATTAGAACTAAGAAATCTATGTAGGAGTTTTTTTTAAATTTTTTTTATTTATTTATAAGGAGTTCATAGCACCCCCTTGCTTCATTTCTAAAGAGCAGTTTGCATTGAAATAGGTTCTTCTGATTTACTGCAGGGACGGAAATAAGACTCCTATTGCATAGCAGTGTCATCCATTCCAGGTTTTAACATGTGCTTGATTAGCCCCCGTGTATAGGTAACATGCTAGGAATGGATCAAACTGCTGTGCTATGGGAGTTGTGTTTCCATCCCAGGTACTAGACACTAGTGCACTGGTTTCATTCCCAAGCAGATTTACTACGATAAACATCCCAACAGGGAGATGTGGTTCATTTCAGATTCTGACTGACTCATACAAGGGTTATTCCTCTTTGAGATCCAATGAGCATTTACTTGAGAGAGAGAGAGAGAGAGAGAGAGAGAGAGAGAGAGAGAGAGAGAGAGAGAGAGAGAGAGAGAGAGAGAGAGAGAGAGAGAGAGAGAAGTGTTGGGGGCAGCTTTCTCAGCTCTCTGTTGTGGTTTCCTGACTGCTGGAACCAAAGCAAATCTGAGCAGCTGCTTTTCACCTAGCCTGCCAGTAGGAGTCACTGCAGAGCAGGATTCAGAGACTCTTCAGGCTGCTTACCTTAAGAGAGGGAAACCAAAGAAGAAATGGAAATGAATCTCCCTCTGCATATCAGTGGTCACTGTCTTTGAGGTGAACCTACACATCCTTGTAATTGCTGCAGTCACTGCATAGGAATTGCAGTAGTTAGGTGCTGAGAACTGTGCCAATTAGTTTGCCGTGTCGCATTAGAACTGTGCTTTCCCAGCTTCATTGACCCACAAACTCCACGCGCTAGTTAACTGTATCTGTGCTGTATTTAAATGTGGGGTCGTAACAGAAGAACAGCTGAAGTTCTTCTAGCGGCCGTTCCTCAGTAATTCCAGGCAGGGTCTGAGAACATCGCCCCGGATCACACAAAGCTGAACCCGAGACCACAAGAAACCTCAGCTGTAAGGGGAATCGTGCCAGCAGAAAAAAGATCCTCTATATGAGGACATGACTGGTGTCATCATAAAATACTTTGAATTGCCAACTCATGTAGATGTTCTCACACCTTCCAGACTGCATTCCTCTGAATCAGTGGAGGATGCAAAAACTATTCCCAAGTTATCAGTACCAGGACAGCCCTGCAAGGTGTGGTTGCAGGGGGGGTGGGGGTGGGGGGGGGTAGGGTGTTTCAGGTAAGACTATAAGGAGCTACAATGAGTGGACAAACGTTACTGAAGAAGGCATTATGCTCAAGTATTCAAGAAAGGATCAAAACATCAGACTGATCCAATAGTCCAGGAAAGGAAACTCCACTCTGAACAGCAAACCAATAAACAAACCTAATATATTACTATGTAAATATATTCCTATTTGATATACATTTTTCAGTACTGAAACTGTTTAATTGCCCTTTCTGTAAAGTTATTTAGAGATGAAAGAGTTAAGACTACATTTTCCAATTGCTTTCTCTGTTCATTTAATTAAAAATAATATCTATCAAATAAACACAGGCCCAGAGCGCTCTCATTTGCAGCCATTATCATGCATTTCCGTAACCACACAGCCATGTCTTTACTTAGTGCGAGTCTAGATGGAATACACATGTGTGTAGCTGGGCTGTGGAATAATAAGCACACCACTTAATACACACCCTTCCAGTATCTGAAGCTGAATGTAATCCTTCATGGTTAATTTCCTTTCATCCTTCATAAATCATTATTAGACCTGTGCGGATGGACACAAAGTATAAGCACCTGTTCTTCATGGTGTCAGAGCTGCAGCACGAGTTATGAGTTATCTGCAGGGCACAAAAGGAACTGGAGCTTCCACCCTGCACACCGGACTGTGAAATCAGAAACAGCTTGCCGTGGCTTTGAAAGGGGGCTCATTTGGAGAAGTTATTTACAAATGTTACACTGTGCTCCCGAATGTGCAACTGTTTCAGCAAGAACCTGCCAGTCAGATCGCCAGTCAGGGTTGATATGATCGACTGGCTTTGTTCTGATGTGTGTGTGTGTGTGTGTGAGAGTGAAAATCACAAAATCACAAAATCAAGCAAATCAAAAAGTGAAAAAGGCTCTACAGTGCTGTGACGAACAGCCTTTATAAATGTAACATTCGGTCATTGTCGTGCAATGCTCTGTTTTGACTGAATATTAACTTTGACATGTTGTCAGTGCACCACACAGCTCCCTCAGACAACTGATATGCATTCTGCAATATATATATATATATATATATATATATATATATATATATACACATATATATACATATAAGCTGCATCTCCCTGTTGCAAGTCAGTCTGGGTCCCAGCTGCAGAACTGATCAAATCTATCTATCTATCTATCTATCTATCTATCTATCTATCTATCTATCTATGTTATTGAGCAGCTGTCAAACAATGTTGATGTTCTATTGCTTTCTTAAATATATATTTGATTATACTAAAACAACACAATTCATTCTCCTCTTTTGCCACCAATCTGAAGATTTCGACCCATGGCTACTACGACTACTCTGCACAGCATGCAGGGTGTCATCTGTGAGCGGCGCGTGGGAGCTGTGCTGCCGGGACAGGCTGCTGCAGGAGCTGGGTAGCCAGCTGACCCCGAGCGTGCTGTGCAGTGGCTCCAGGTATCCTACTGCATGTGAAGCACCGGCCCTGACAGAATCAGCAGCATGTTTGCTGTGCAGCTGAAGTCAATGTGAAGTGGCCTGGGGGGGTTGGAGGCTGACGTTGGCTTGTTTAGCTGACCCCAGTGAAAGCAAACCTCATGACAGAAGGTCTCGCCTCCCGTCTGGGCTGTAAGCTCCGAGTGGAGCCAGCCGGTCTGACTGCTGCAGGCTTTGCTTGCTTATAAATGCTGAGAACAGCAGATAATCCAGGGAGGTCAGGGGCGGCTGCTCTGCTGCTTTTTTTTTTTTCTTTTCTTGCCGTATCAGTAATGCATCAGAATAATAACAGGCATGAATATACTGGAGCACTTTGTTTGGGAAAGAGATTTGAGATTTTAAGGAGATTTCATGCGGCTGGTACAGCAGGTAGCACAAGGCTGCTGTTTTGCGGATCAATTCGGGATTCTAAAGCAAAGGAGGAAAATATTTTTGGACCTTGGCAAAATTATCCCCCTATGTAATTTGATGACAACATGCACCTTAACCTCAAAAGTTGGACGAGGGTCTCACTGGACTAAACTGGTCCATTGTTTGCCATCTGCATATTCTTATAGGGCTGGCTTCACAGTCAATGATATTATCCAAAATGTGCTCTGGTTGCATAACTAATTTGGCTGTTTTTCTTACTGTGTGGGGGAGGAAAGGACAGCCATTGTTAATGGCATTGCAGTGTGGAAAAAATGTACCTATCAATTAGGACAAAATTATGACACATTTACAATATTCAACCACCAGCTATGCACTACAAAAAAAAACAACAAAAAAAAACATGCAGAAATGCAAATCAAGATTAAAAGTCTTTCTATTTCAGTAAGAACACCCCAGTTTGCTAAAGAATAAGCGGTTCTCCATATCAGTACAAGTTACTACAGACAACATTGCTGTAAACAGTGCTGTAAGGAATTCATCATTTTGTGGGGTTTGTGAATGTTCAATCTAATCCAATACTGAATAGGAAATAAAATATGAAACCATATCATATTGTATCCTGTTCACAGTGGGAACGTCAGTTTTTTCATTTGCATGTGAACCAGATCAAAGGGTACACAGTCACTTTCATTTGAATCATTCCAGTTTGATTTAAGCACTAGAAATGCAGGGCATTACAAAAGTGTATGATGACTAAATCTGCCAAGTACAGTATTTCTGGTAATATGCCTTCCACATGTACACTAAAAACAGCCTCATGATGCATACATTGTGGAGCTGCAGAGTTTTTAACAGACACTTATGGGTTTCCTGTTGATCCCAGGAGCACTGAAGCAAAACTGTGTGAGCTATAATTGACAAATTAAGGGATCAAAAATGTTTCTCCTGTCAATAATAAGCAGCATATGTTTTTATCCTTATACAAATTTACCAGAGTATTTTTGCATGGTATTTGTGCAGTTTTCCCATGGTTATAGTATGCATTTACCCTACTTTACCCTGGTTTGCCATGTTTATTAATATGCTTTACCATACCTCGCTATTCCTTACAGTGCTTCTCTATGCTTTACTATGCTTTCACTCTGCTTTATTACACTTTGCTATGCTTTTACTATGGCAAACTTTTATAAGGGACCATGCACACTTCAAGCAACATTCAACTCATCTCCTTCCTTCAGAGCAGAACTAAGTTCAGGGACTGTGGGAAAATGCAACTCCCCCAGCCCCTTGGCCTGGAGGTATTAAGTGTAAAGCACACGTCTAGAGTTCTGCTGTATGTCAGCTATGCTTGTAGTCACCACCACCCCCACCCCCCCCCCCTCCACTATCACCTATTGATCCCTCTTTATTTTTCTAAACTGGTTGAGCCGCCTGGGAGGGAGTGCGTGGGGGAGTGTAGGAAGCAGTGCGCTCCCAGCTTCTCTAATATTTAACTCCTGCAGTTGCCGTGTAATGGATCTGCTTCTTAACTTCACCTGGCGCCTGGACTGCTTTGACGTCTCTATCTGGGAGAGAGTGTGTGCTCACAGCCCCAATTCCTGGCATAGCTTGCGCTGTGTACTGCAGTGTGTCCAGGGCAGGCTGCATGGGGGGCTACTTCAATCAGAGGGGTTTGTAATAAAACACTCACAGCACACTCCGACAAGCAACATCCTTATATAGCTCTTGTGCAAGAATCTGAGTTCATTAAAAGAAAATCTGAATTTGAAAGCAGACACTCAAAATGTCGATGGCTGACTTGTATGTACTGTAACTCTCTCTTGCCCCAGAGGAAAGACACTTACTGTATCACACATATTTTCAAGGCGTTTGCTCCAGTCCTAAATGTTTTTTTTTTTTTTTAAGTCAATATATATTCAACCTTAATTTTTATCAGATGAAAAGAAAAATCCGTATTCATGAAACGTACAGCAATGTTTAGCAACTTATCATTCTATTCTACTACTTTCAATTAGCTAGTTATCTCCAAAAGCTTTGGCTTAATACAGTACTAAAGATCATCAGTTCTCTAAGTCTATACCAATTCAGCTCTAGTTTTTGCGTTTGATAGACAGGGCAATAGAAATATAGCATGCTGCTCTAACTGCGCAGCGTAAACTGAAAACCCAAAGCAACCTGCTGCTCGGAATGGGAACTGTTCAGTGCAATTCTATTTGTATTATCAAACCAGTAAATACAATATTTAACATCTACTGTGTAAATAGAGTACAAAGTGTTTCGTTTTCACATGAAGTCAAACTGGACACATCACACCAGTCCTGGCTCATCTACTGTGGCTTCAATCGACTCTCAACTTCTCTTGTTGTAATGTAACACCCTGCAAAATGTTGGTCCAAGTTATCTCAGAACTACTAACCCACCACTACACCAAAGGCATCAGTTAGGGTTGCTCTAGGCAGGCATGCTGGCCACGGCACTATCTGAATTACTCATGTCAAGTTGCAGAGTGCACTGGGGTGGCTGTTCCTGAAAGGTACCATCTAAAGGAAATGCTGTGGGTATTACTGCTCACCCGGGAGGACTTGCTGCTGTGAGATATAAGAGCAGGTGCACACCCACGCTGCCTGTCTCCGGCCTCATTGTGTGACTGAAGGGGCTGAACAGAGGATGCAAGCTGTCTGCTTATTCTGAGCATCGGCTCAAAGGGTATCCCATCAGAGGTCACTGAACACGAAGATTGCTTTTCACAGCTTTCTTTTCTGGATGTAGAGAGGAAAGAGGAAAAGCTGTTCCTGTTACAACTGAAATAAACAAGCACCCAAGTTGCTTCTTGCTACTTTACTAACATGTTTTTCAGCCATGTCGAATTTAATTACACATCCACCGTTTTGAGAATTGAAACCTTAGGGGACTTCTTTATGAAGCACATCTTTTCTTTTAATTTATTCACCAGAGCAGATGTCCCAGCATCCCTTAAGACACTGTAGTAATCGTCTACTAACCTAAGACAATCTATTTAATCAATTTCTACAATACTGGGGAAAAGACATCTGCTTTAGTAAATGCCTTCATCATTTTTTAAGCCAATTTACCATTAAAAATTGACTTCAAAAAACATATATGCAGAAAAAAATGTCAGTACACTTTACGTTCACTAAGAGATGACAAAGTATGCTTTTTACGTTTTTTTCTTTTTCTACAAACTTGGCAAAACCTTGCTCGAGCCCTGGTGTTTGTGATTCTGAGAATAAGCACAATGTTAGACACATAATTAGATCCTGCAGATAGAAACTCAAGGAGCCTGAGTGAGGTATCCAGACGCGTGTCTGTCATGACCTGTCACTTCTGGAATGTAATCAGGTTTTTGTAATATTGTTGGCCTGGCTATCAACGTGGGATTGGTGTTGTTTTATTACCACTGCAGCTGATTGAGGTGGAGCCCAGCCAGCGATGTCCACTTGTTGGGTAAGAGGTGCAGTCAAGGGAAAGGCCGAACAGAGACTAACATCCCTGCAGCTCTTCCACTTAAAGGGGCAGCATCTAAGCCTGGTCTCTTAATCAGAACGTCACTGCGTTGGTCAGCAGCGTTCAAACTGACTTGGGGACGGTGGTCCTGCATGCATCTGGACTACCTGCTGGACTTCCCCCTTTTCCAGTCTGCAGTGGCTTCGAACAAAGATTCCTGCTGATGGTCGTCCACTGGAGTCGTTATACTGTGCTTGTGAGTGTCACCAGCCAGCAAAATGAAGATGGCTGATTGAGGGGTCAGGTGAATGTCCACATTATTATTTAAATAGGAACCCCATAAAGGACATAATATTAATATTACTGTTCACTGTTACTGAGACTCTGGAATGTTTCTTCTTTGTTTTTTTTTTACATTTTGAAATTTGCTACAACATTTCAGACATCTGTACAAGAGCGACACAGATTGCTTTAAGGCTATGGGGGGTTCAGTTAATGAAAGTAAAAAAAAAACTCAAAATGTGTTCTCCAGCCTCCAGACATTTCAAAAGAACAAGGAAAGTGAATGCAGTTTGATGAAATAGATTTCTATACAATGACCCCCCCCCCCACCCCCAACCCCACTCCCCACTCCCCGCCCCCCGCCCCACCCACACTGCTGTAATCGTCATAAGATAATTTACCTGTTTTTATCATCAGGTTTACTCAAGCTCATCGCCTTTTGAACGCTTGTTATCTGAGACACCGGAGCCTGTCCGTGTATATGGAATTCAATTTAGCTCAATTGAAAGTTAAACCTCATTAAACATCCACAGCGACCCTGTTTATATAGGGTTTCTGTTCCAACAGAAAGCATAGCACTTATTTACATGTACAATCCAGCCTTGATTTACCATTCCAGTGCTGTGTTTCCAAGCCCTCGCGTCACCGCGCTGGCTCCTGAGAAACCACAATTCCAGACTGCGTGTGTTTGGCTGGGACCAGCCGGTCCGATCCAGTCTCCGGCTCGGCTCAGCTCTCTCATAATGCAATTATCTCGCTAACATTTCACCCGATCGCTGCTTCATAAAATGACTCACTTTTTTTTTTTTTTAGATAAACAACACCGCAGCACACAGAGAAAAAAAATGATACATTCGGGTTAAAAGATTCCTGGAAGTAACAATGTTGGTGATACTGCCAGGCTCCGTCTGAGCAAGCGAGCAGCTGTATTGACTTCTGCACCAGGAAGAGACTGTGTCACTGGAGCACACAGTTTACCCTCCTGCCTGGCAGGAATAGGATCGCTGTGACAGTCTGATTGTCTGTCTTGTCTTAGCGCCGGAACAAAAGCTCCACCTCTGGCTGCTCTTCCTACACCCTTCTGCTGAAGAGCCACGCCAGCGTCGTGAACATGGATCAATACATGGAAATTCAAAACAGGAACCGGGCCAAGAAGCGTTGGAACAGATTGAGAACAAAGTGTCGTAGGCTGGTCAAAGCTGACACTTCAGGTCATCTGTATAATTATGTTGTAAACCATCTGCTCTGCAGAGCCCCTGAACTAATAACATGCTTTCAGGCATGACTTTACAAATGGTGACAAGCACAGAACAGCACACAACATCTGGGAGATTAGAAGAACAACACTCACCCCTCTGGCGATTTTTTTATTATGGACTCTTGTTTTGTTTTATGTACACGCTAAAACAAAACAGTACCTTGATATTTTCTTTTCTAGCACTGTGAAAAGATGCCTCTGCAGTGTTTGAAAAATAATATGCAAGCATGTCAGATACACTACGACAGACAGTTCCCGGAGACCCATTTAAAGAGGGGTATGGATGGAGACCAACCCCATTATTGAAATTGCAGGATGTCCACCTTGGTTCACCGTCTCTTCCAAAAGGTCCTGTATCTGTCCTCTTTAACTGGAATGGTGGAATCAAATGGGATACCATCAAATTACAAATGTTTCTACACTAATAAACTACAAACAAAAAAAGCATTTTAGTTTGTAATATATTTGTACTACACTTATTGACAGGAGTGTGTTGGGAGATACAGCGTGCTCTGAAAACCAAAGGGGCCAGTCAGGAGGGAACATAAAGCCTGTTTACTCTTTGAAACTAATCCTATGTTTAGACAGACTCCAGATAGACTGTACTGTGTCTATGGGGTACTGTGTTTGAAATTGATATTTGGAGTCTTGGTCGTCTAATGCTGACTGTCTGAACTGCTCATAACAATACAGACGACCAAGTCAAACCTTCAGTTCCATTGAAGCGCTCTCTCTTTTAAGTCATTGTGAGAGTTATCATGAAAAGCCTCAAGCTAAATGATGTTAGAGATGCCAATCTTGCCGAGTTCCACTTAACTTCAAAGCTCTCTCCTGTTCTTGACGTATGTTCTGTAAAGGGCTTCATCTTTTTTTATTAATGCAATGTTGTGAATATTTTCGCAGCTAGTGTGCTGAAAGTTCTGGGTCAGCCTGACTTTGCACGAGATGGAATTATTATCCTTTAACTTACTGAAACCTAGCTCTTATAGCACTATAGCACAATATCTATAGTTAGATATTTAAACTAGCTAGTGCTAATTCATAGTGGAAAGACATACCTTTGTAGTGTATCCTGTAGGTAGATTCAAAATGAACTCACTGTACTATGGCTAGATCAAATATTTGCACCAGTCATGACCCCTGGGAAGTTTATGGGGAGGTATGAAGTCAATTAAAAGCATGTTCTCTACAGAATAAAAGCCCTACTGTGGTTTCAGAAATGAACAGAAGATAAATAAATGAATGCAAGTAAGCAGCTGCAGTTTGGGGCTACCTGGATTTTTTTCTCTTACCATGAAGTATACGTTTTTTTTAACAATCAGGCCGCTGTTCAGGTCAGCAGGTGCAAATCATGTACAGTGAGGGCAATGAAGCTTGCTGTAAAAATGCACGTTAACTAGCAGATTATAGATGGTTTAGTCTTCTGGTGAAAATGGAAACAAAGGACATCCTTATGTAACCATTTCTTTTTTAGCAGTGTGGCACTCTGGGCTAAAGGTCACTTTTAAATGTTATTTTCAGTTGCGGATACTCTTTCTTCGTTAAATATCAGCTATAAAGAAAGCCGTTTGATTCAGCGTTGAGCAAACAGAGTGGGATCCTATATACAGCAGGCTGGCTCGTAACATTCTATTAAAACATATTGTTTATTGTTCATTCAGATGAGAGAGTGAGGCATCTCCTGCATTTCATGGCTCTTGACAGTTTCAATTGGGGTTATAATTTATTGTGCTGACACCAAGCCCTGGGGCTACATTCCTGATGCCTTTTGATATTGATGTAATCTCTCTCTCTCTCTCTCTCTCTCTCTCTCTCTCTCTCTCTCTCTCTCTCTCTCTCTCTCTCTCTCTCTCTCTCTCTCGCTCTCTCTACCAGCCAGTTGAGTGACTCTCTTACATCACCATGCATCTCTGCACTGGACCGACTCTACCCACATGTCCCGGCAGTGTCTGCAGACAGACCTACAGTCGCCAGGCTGTGACAGCACACCCACCACTGCTGCCGAGCGTGGGCACAGTCTAGCAAAGCAACGCACTGTGCTGTCCTTCCCAGGGCGCCAGCTGG
The DNA here is from genome assembly GCF_902713425.1 of Acipenser ruthenus. Classification (NCBI taxonomy): domain Eukaryota; kingdom Metazoa; phylum Chordata; class Actinopteri; order Acipenseriformes; family Acipenseridae; genus Acipenser; species Acipenser ruthenus. Next base: position 28,803,578 of record NC_081209.1, on the reverse strand, counting down.
GGAGTGCAATAGACATGGGAGAGCAATGAAACTGATAGGAAATAGATGCCCACAGGCTGGAGATTAACAGGCTTGCTGCTGCCTGGCACGACAAGCAGAGCAGCCCTCCCTGTCCTTATTGTTCCTTGATAAACAAGAACCATTCAGCAAAGAAAGAAAGAGAGGTTAGAAAGAAAGAAAGTACAGTAACATAAAGCCTCCCCGGCAGTTAGAGATTAAAGTATTTCACTTTGGTTCACTTTAGAGCCATTATGCTCAGAGATAAAGCAGGAGACAGTGGTCTGATAAAGTCTGTCTGGCTGGAGCGTTGTTCTCCCCATGGCTCTGTTCTGTATGGCTTCTTCCTCTTATTTTTCCTTTCTCTACTGTGCCCCATGGAGAACACAGCGACCGGTTTAAAGTGATTCGCTGACCCGCTGTGACGGGTTCATGTCTGCCTAAGGGGGCAAATAGGAGGTTTTGTGGTATTCTTCAAGTATACTTTGAACAGAGGAGACTGAATGTAATGTGCCGGGCATTGCTGATTGCACTAGAATAACGTTCTGATTAATTTCAACAGCATGCTTTATTGATTTAAGTAGATTCATGTTCAAGTCAGGCCATGCAACGAGTTTGAAAGTTCTTAGCTTCAGAAAGTATGAGTTGCATGCTACTGTACTAATGATTATAGCCTAGACAGATTGTTTAAATGGTTTATATTTTATATCTGTGTGCCTTTGTTTTCAGAACTCCTAGCACCAGTCTTCCGTCAAAGCCGATTCTGCCATCTTGCTCATCGGGATTGAAGACGGCCTGCAACAGGGAGATGCATTTTTTCTGTAGTACAGAATACAGGTCAGGGATTTGGATAATTAGCCAAACAATAAGTGAGAGGGGGCGGCCTGTTCGGGGCAGAGTTTGTGCTACATATCGTAGGCGTTTCTCTAGCTCTGTGTCTAGCCACTGTATGTTTAAACGCAGGCTCATTTAGGTCAGAGAAAAGTAAAGGTGCATCTTTAATGAAAACGCAGAGATCTTCCAAAGAGGGTCATTATTCCCGTCTCTGAAGCGTAACACCCTGGAGAGGGAGTGTATACCTCACTTTCCACACCTATTCTCCCTACACGTTCCTCACTGCCTGCTCGCCTTACCCGGCCCTCAGCGGCACCTTTGTAATCCTGCCAGTCTGGCTGGCTGACGCTCTCAAATGAAGCCTCTTTAGGAACAAGAGATGGTAATTTTAGGCAGGATACATCTTTAATCAAACGACGTAGCAGTGAATCCAGGCTGGGGCCATGAAAAGGCACTGTTCTTTTTTTTTTTTTTTTATCTCTAACCCCTTGATGAGGTGAAATTAAGTTATTGAGTTCCACCCCCCCCCCAAAAAAGAAAGTATTTTGTGTTTTGTGTGCTGCAGATGAGTATTTCCACCCCACCTTCTCTCCCCTGGATGACATTTTTTCATCTTCAGGCTCTCATTTCACAGAGACAGGCCTGATAGGCCTTGTTGGCCCAGGCTAGTGTATCAACAAAAGGAGGCTTGTCTGAGCCCTGCTTCTGTCAGTCACTGCACTTTGATATTAAAACTTTGGAAAGAGAAGGGAGACGAAAAAAAAAGATTAAACGGCTGAAAACAAACTTCTACTGTCTCTTGGCCAGTTTCTGTAGGTGTAACTCAAAGTCCGACAGGCTTGTTCCTTCAAAATATTATTCTGACAGATGAAAAAAAAGGGCTTGATTTCTCCGTCTTCGCACTTAGCTTAGCTTTGCAGTTTTTACTCGTATTGCGTCTGTGTCTGCTTGCTTTTGAAGAAATAAAAAAAAACCTGCAGTATTCAATTCTAACACAAATATGTTCTGCACTTGAATGAGCATCCGTACTGTATTGACCATTGGCATTAAGACATTTAGTCATTAGTCATTTTGTAATTTAAATTATTTAAATTGTCAAGTAACCATAGAAACCAGTGAGAACACAGTGTGCAGTTCTTTGTTATTCCGTGGGTATTTGCATTTTGTTGGCATGACAGGGTGTGTGTTGCAGTGGGATATTGTCATGTTACGGGTGCACTGCGAGGCACCAGGCGACACCCAAGATATCCCATAATGACACACACCATGGAGTGCCATTATTGTGAATATACAATGGCTATGAGGTCATTTGAAATAGCGATGAGGTTGTAGTCCTGAATCAATTTCCTGAGATATAGCCCATTGAAAGGGATAGGAGAACAATCCTTGCCATTGTATAATTCACAATATCCATCCTTGTTGTGATTTCGACAGTCATTCTGGATGATTCGTGGTGCTGTTTTCTCTCTCTTTTTTGTGTGTTCCCATGGTTACGAGATGACCCCTGACCTGAATATTTCTTTGCCTGCATAATAAAATTAAAAAGTGAGACAAAAGGTTAATAAAACTGCAGATATATTTTAGTGCTCCTTATTCTTCAATTACAGACCAGGAGCAGGGTATATATCTATACAGGAAAATGAGACTTCCAATGGAGGAAAAAACAAACAAAAAAAATGTATTCACATGTACGGTTTTCACCTTGGACCGGCGAGCGACTCAGAACAGGAATCCCAGAAAACAATCAATAGCAACCGTAGATTTAAGCAAGAAAACAAGTAGAAACCTGCTGAGCTCTCGGGAAGAATGCAGGGTCCAATATAATGGAGGGGTTTGAAAGAACACTGTTATTATGCTGTCTGGTGCAGCCTGCAGGGCTACTGCCATTGATATTAATGCATACTGTATATGGCTGCACTGAATGCATCTTCACAGAGTCTTGCAATTAACTGGATGTTGAACATAAAATAACAGAGTAGGAGGGATGTAGAGATACATAGAAAGATATACAGTACTCTCCGGCTAAGAAAACACCCCTCGGGAAGCAAGCAAAGTGTTCTTATAACCAAAGTGTTCTCCAAGAGCCACCAGACACAATATGAATCAATCAATAAATCAATACATATGTATCACTTGTCATGATGCACGTGCATCAATATGTGAAATTAACTGAAGTAAAAGCAAAACAATGAGCAGGTGTATGTAAATAAACTATAATAATAAAGTAACAGACAAACTAGCGTTAATAAAACTAAAGCAAAACAACACGGTCAAAAAGCTTAATCACCATGTACTATGAAATTAGCTGGCAGGTGTGTTTCGGTCTATCACAAAGGCAGAGAGAAAAATAATGGGTGTTACTTAGGGTGTAACTTAATGTTAATAAACTAACTGTCAAACTAAATGAACACAGCACCCCTCCACACGATACAAAACGCAGCAGCAATATACAAGACATGCACATTATTTAACAGAACGGAGAAGCAACTCACCAGAACACAATGATATGACAGCGGTTCGGGAATGATTTAATAAACCAATCAGTGACCCTCAAGACACTCTCGCGATGATAAGTCGCTTTTTTTTACAAAACAGTACTGTATCCATTGTGAACGAAGAAGGTGTGCCAAGAAGGTGTTCTTTTAAACGAAGTTCCTGTTCCTTTAGCCGGAGCATTTACAATGGGAAAAATCAGTTTCACCACAAGGGTGTTCCCTTAGGCGAAGTGTTCTCTTAGGAGGTGTTCCTATACACAGAGACTACTGTACTATACTATAACACAATTAGTATCCAAGCAATTTCATTATTAAACAATTCTATAGGCTACCATACTGTAATCCTTTGCTATAACACAGTTCCACAAGCCTGTAATGAGAAGTCTGCAAGAGGCTCCCTCTGGGGCTCGTACACACCGCCACAGACTCATTCCAACAGGAATTCTTTCACAATGTTAATTACTGTCGAACATCACAGACTCATCCTGACCCTGTCATGTTTGACAGGAGCCTCTTCTCTTACCTGCAGCAAAAAAGAAGTCAAGAAAAAGCTCTCAGTGCATGTTGATGTATGTGGATTATACAGGGAAGAAGTGAGTGCTGTGGATACTGAAGCTGGTATGTTACAAGTCTCTCTTCTTATTCTTGAAGCTAGTCATTCAGTATTTATCACTTAACCTTCATTCTTATCATAGCCCCCTATCCTCTTTAGGGATTGCTCCCAGGGCCTTTGACAAGAGCAGATGTTCTAAAAAAAAAATAGAGGTGTGCACAAAGACAAATACCTGTATCTCAAACATATATACAGGTATTTGTTGTTTTCGGGATGAACTTTATGAACTCCAGGCATAGGGGCTTCATTTACTAAAGATATGTCACGCCAGCCAATCCAATGGCACTGTATCCTCTAGTAACCTGCACCAATCACTAGGAGGCTAATGTTGAGGGGGGCGTGGCTAATAACCAGGAACCAGAACAAGGTCAGGCAAAGACTCTTTCAAAAGGTATCGCTCATTTGCTAGATATTGCAGATCATCCTAGCAGGTATGGACCAAGTTCCAACAGCTACACTTCTGGCAAAACTGAGCTTGAAGTTTCTGCTGTACTGCACCCTGTGCAGTATTTATGAAGTGGCTCACCTGAGGTGTTGAGTGCTATGAGTAAGCTTGCTGAATAAAAGCAATCCGTTCGTGCGACTGGGTCTGTGCTGCAGCTGCAGGATCTCACAGCCTGAAGGATTACCAGTTAGAAGTGCTGTCAGGTATGCCTTTAAGTTTCTGACTTTACCCCCCTAAATGTACATAACACTTTACATTTAGGTGTTGACAGCGCGGCGTGTTTCGAAACTATTAGGTGGGTTTACATGGGCAGGATGACAGACATCTCAGAGCTTAAACAAATTAAATGAGAGTTGTAACACTGCAGACCAAGAGCTTGGCGTAAACTAGGCTATAAGAGACATTGCAGCATAGTATCATTTTCCACTGTAAGTTGAAAAGTCTGCAGTCCATATCTGTTTCATTAAGACATTTTGTGGAAAATAGCGCCCCATCTTCCAGTGGTTTGGTCCCCCTATTTTTCAATATCTTATTGTTAGTTTTGTTCTACAGTACGTTGATGTCCGTAACTGAATGATTTCATAACATACTACACACATAGTACACCCACATAGATAGATAGATAGATAGATAGATAGATAGATAGATAGATAGATAGATAGATAGATAGACAAGATATGATGGTGATGATAAAATACAATCTATATTAAATCAACCTGTTTCTACAAGTTGCGTTACGGAAATATATAACAAACAAGAATACATTTCTTGATCGCTTGGATACAGCTAAACGTGTTGTAACATAAGAAGTAATCCAATACGAGGGTCTGCCTGTGTACATAACATACATGCATCCCATAGTATGCAAAGCAATATAAAAAAGAGGAGTGGTGGCCATACCATTCCAGCAGCAGACAGGACAAACAGACCCAATGGCCCACGTTTAAACTTTGCATATTGTATGTTTTTTGCAAAGAGCCTGATTTTTCATGTGTAAAACCTTAAACATAAATGCCCTTAGATTCCTCTACACATTACAGGAATCTCATCTAAAAATTGAATTTCATACTTACTGCTCTTGAGTTGAATAATCAATGGAAGGACGTGATAAACTCCAGGGCTTGGCAATGTTTTCATGCAGAATCGATTGAGTGCAGAGCGTGCCCTACTTGGAATGGGCTGCACTGTGAACTAGCCCTTTATTGACAATGGATCACAGGTATCAGGTTTGAGAATATGATAGCTCACAGTGTGGACTGGTCTCAACCAGAAATGCCCCCGTGTGTGAGGTGCAGAATGTTAAAGAAAAAAAAGATTAAAAACTCTCTTCTCATACTTGCAATACTGGATCTCATGGGGCTAATGCAGAGGGTTTTCTGGTACGTTTTTGTGCCACTGTTTTGATTTGAGCACGTTAGCTGGATCAAGGAGACTTGGGCGTGGATCCCAACTCAACCACTTGCTCTCTGTCTTACCAAGGTGAGATACAGTATAGCTGCCTAAGAGCTGTACAGTATCTAAGGGCTGTGTATCTCAAAGCCATTTACTCCAAATTGTCATTAGCACAATTAGTAGAAACACACTCCATAAACCCAGAAATAAACAAGTCATACATTCAATTTAGGGTCTGCATTAGTTTGTGGAAATATTTGTAGAAATTCGATCAATGCATTACCTATTATATGTGCTACTAGAAGTTCAGTATACAAATACTTATATGTGAATTTGTGTAATAATAATTGATTAAGAAAATCAATATTTTAGTGCCGTTCCGGTACCTTCAGATTTAGGACGATCGCTAGTGATCTGCCACTTTGCACTCCAGTTTCCTTGGCAACACACTTGTGTGCACTAGCTGGTGCTTATTAATATAAACATAATATAAACATAATTAAAAGGCAAGGTGTCATTTGAAGTTGTTCACCCTGTAATCTGTATTGCTTTGTTCACCTAGGCACAACTTTCTGTAATGCGAGTTATGGAAGCAACAGAGTTTTAGGTTATGGATTCAACTCCAAATGTTATTCTTGCAAGTAAAGCAAAGGATTATAGTGTGTGTGCTAACCAGTGTTATGAGGAATCATTCCATAAATAGGTCTGTGTAAACAATGCGTTATTGTCACCATAATGAAAAACACTGTCTGTGGTTTAAGGCAACAGAAGAATGCTTGCAGAATTTTCTCCACCCCCCATCCCCAACAAATAACAAAAATTAAAGATACAAGTCACTCTGGTTTAGTTGGGTTTCTCTCATGGAAGCAAAAGCTGCCCAACACAATCCAGTAGGCACCAGTAATACTTTAAAACCGTTCCAGTGGTTTTCTCGCTGGAGTTTTATAAGCACCAGCTTTTGGTGTAATTACAAAGAAATGCAGCTTTCGTGGTACGAGCAAGAGCTAGTTTATGCATTCAAAGCAGAGCAGTATAGCTTTTTTTTTCCAGCTGGAAATGATAACTAGCTGACAAAGTTCTCCCGTTTTTCAGCTGATTATTGGCCTGTTTTTTTTGTTTTTTTTAACTGTGAAATCTATTTGCAAAAATCTGTTCTAAGGGGAATCGTCAGTGAAAAATAACAAAGATATATTCTTAAAGGAATGTTGTTCTGTGCCATAAACCCTGTGATTGAAAAGGAGTTTAACACTTGGGTGCCAGAAGCGATCTAGTGCATTGAGCCTGAATAATTATAAAGCCCTGAGCACTTGTCACTGTGTGAGCTAAGGAGGAAACGCCACTGAAGGTGTCTAGAGGATTCCTAATGGATGGGATGTAGAACAAAGTAGAACAATGAGCTGGGAGATATGACATCTGCATGGCAATGGCACCTCTCCAGACCTCCACCATAGCCAACCAACATGTACCGTTACCCTGCCTGGCCACTTTATACATGTGCACACAGCCAAATCCTGAATCTGAAACATACCGAATATACCTGTGTTTGGGATAAACTGCATGAGATCCACGCATAGGGGCTTCATTTACTCAATATAAGTCATGCCAGCCAATCCAATGGCACGGTATCCTCTGGTAACCTGCACCGATCACTAAGCGGCTGATGTTGGGGTGTACCTACAACCACGTTGGACCATGGGGTTTGCTTTGATCACAGCCTTGACACAACAAGGCAGAGAAGCTTCCCTGGTCTGTATTCTGGCAGGAAAGGCTCTATTGAATCTTTGTCTGTGGAGATTTCTAGCCGGGTGAATCTGTGTTGGTTCCAGGACAGGCCAATGTGATAGTTTTTTAATGTGGGGGAATGGAAATGTTAACCCTTTGCTGCTCACACAGCCCCACTGGAAATTCCTGAAATTCCTGAAAGGGAAAGCACGCCGACACTTCATCGATGAGCACGCCGTGACCTCCACCTCAAACTAGAACGTGTCGCTCATTACTCTTCAGAACGTCTGCTGCTACTGTGTCAAGTTAAACGTTTTCTGCTTCCTCTTCTGATGACTCCATCACTCTCTTTATTTTGACAGATGTAATACAAGTTTTTTTTCTTCTGATAAATCATTAAACATGCTTAGCAGCTGTGGAGCAGTAGCTTCAAAACATTTTTTTTTTTAATGGAAACAATTAACAGTTGACAAACACAGTTAAAAAAAAAAAAAAAAAAAAGTGGTTTGCCTTAAATGGCTTTCAACATCTGGACACTACTGTGCTCTGGAGGTTTACTCTGGGTCATCTGAAATTTACAACCCAATTAGAGCTGCTACTTCAGAGTTCCTCTGTCATTACCTACAATTGTATAGCTCACGGCTGCATGGTTCCCATGTAATTGCCTCAAGATCTTAGCTAATAATGTCTGGAAACGGGTATGGTTTAACAGAATACAGACCCACGTAGTACACTGCCCTGAGCTATTCCTTATCTATGAGAGGGAGACGCACATCTGCACGTCTTAAAACTCGCCGCCACAGTGAAGACCAAGAGGATCATCTGCTCCAGCGCGGTACACTGAAATAGAAATCTATAATCACAGCTATTGATCCATCGTTCAATTTACATAACTATTTACCAGCTATCTATTATTAACTAGCAATTTACACTGGCTGGCACAGTGCCTAATCTCAGGTTGGCCCACCGTTTGCCTTGATCACACCCGTTAACACAATGTGGCAGACCACAAAGTGTCTTGAAGGACGTTAAAGAGGCGCTAATACATTTCTGTTTGTAGTATTACAATGCAGCATTATGAGGTGCCGCAGATCAGCCTTGAGTAGTGCTTTCAGAAGCTTGCCTTGCTGGAATACTCAGTAAGATAGCATGGCAAATAATGAACTAAACAGAAAAAGCAACAGAGGTAAAAAAAAAACACAGGACAGCAAGTAAAGCTGCTGGTTCAGTTGCTGTATAATGATAGAACTCTTGCTGCTAGAACCTTGGCTAGCTAGAGCACTAAATAGAAGGACGCAAGCTTGCATTGTGGTTTGGGTTGCAGGCAGGGCCTCCCAAAGTCACACAGCAGACAGGTATGCCTGAGATCAGCCGGGTCACCCCAGTTAGCCCAGGAATGTGAAACTTGACCTTGCGAATGAAACTCGACCCTTTTTGTTCAGTCAATACTAATACAGACCAAAGGAACTTGGAGACACTTGCATGTCTAGTGGTGCAGTTTCAGCACAGTTCATATTTAAATCTTGATAACATGAAGATAAGGTGTTGTTTTAATTACCTGGTATCAAACCTAACTGAGACCCTATTTCTATGAAGCTAACACAATTCATTCTTTTTAAGTGATATTTTACATTTGAAAACATACTGTGGGAGTTGAGGAATGGTGTTGTTGCCATGTAAATGATCTGATTATTACACTTGGGAGCAATTAGGTGAAATGTTGCACGTTTTAATCTATTTTTTTTTCCTTTTTTTTTTAAAAGAAAGAATATAAAATACATGTCCTACTGTACGATAAATAGGACATTATTCTCGTCACAAACTCCAGGGGATGCTTACCAAACCCCAAAGCTCAAAATGGTTTAGAAAACTAAAAACAAACGTGCTTTACCCAAAAACAGCCACCTTTTTGCAAGCGTTGAGTTCTTTCACGTGTCAAGCACATTCGAATCGAAAACAAGTCCCAAAGCAAACAAGGAAACGCAGTATTTAAGCATTTGCAGGACTTGTAATTACTGCTGCACAAGTAGGTCTGCTCGCCACCGATTCTGTAATTATGTCAGAGCTGCTTGGCTGTCCTCCCTTCTCTTGCCATCCCATAATGAGCCCGCGAGGCTGACATGAAAATGAAGAGAGTTCATGAAACCTTATGAAGTGTCTTCTGCATGCATAGCCCCCAATACCAGACTGAGGATGTAAACAAGCCCTGGTCCAAGTAGACCAACAGCCAGTGCCTTCTCCATTGTCTTTTAGTTATAACATACCATTCTGTTGAGCTTTTTGAAGTTATGGTAGAACTGTAACAAAACTGGCCAGCTCTCCAGGGACAGATCAGCAAATAGCCTTGGACCTGCAGCTCATGGTGCAGGCAGAGGCATTGCTGCATTGCTGGGCGATGGGAAGCCAGTCTCATAAAGCAGGCCCTGCAGCCATTTCGGTAAACAGAATGTCAAGAAACCTGACACTGGCTGGGTTAAAACGGCGAGTTCTAAGGAACGCTGTGTGCCGGAGCCAAACCTCAGCCTGGGAGTCTGGAAAGCAAGCAGTGTGACTGCATTTCCTGAGTCCACCCCATTTAAACTAAAAATGTGGAACACATTAGCAGCAAAAAAAAAAAAAAAAAAAAATCCACTTATTATACAGCCTTCTCTTTAAAGATCCTGGATTTATTATTTTGTGGCTCCTCTGTAAAACCTTCTTTCAGTTCCTTCAAATTACCGTCTCCTCTCCTGGATGCGACTGTTGGAGTCTAAATAGAGCTGCTGCTTCTTCATTTCTTCCTCTTGTTCTCACCGTCAGTCAGCTGCGCACAACCGGAGTGCAGTTTCTTCTGTTTGTTTTTCCCTTTAATAATCACATTCGCCAAGGGGAATGGAATGGGTTTTGTGTGTTTCAGAGAAGGGGTTTTGTATTTGGAGCTAATCACAAATGCATCATGAGCACTTGGGTAGGCAGGTGTGTTGCAAACTTCTTGCAAACAAATAATTTTTTGTTTTCTGCTATGGAATACCACTACATTGTGAGAAAGACAAATATTAGACTTCTACAGATTGCCTATTTATGATCGTATGTCTACATCAGATGTTGTCATGTGCAGTGAAAAGGCTTGCTTGCATGTGTCTATGCTTGTTCACATGCAGTCGAATGGTAAGGTCTTTGCTTCTAGTGTCCGAGACATCTCATTTCTGCTGTTCTAAGGCTTCAGAGGCGCCCTTAGAGAAGCTTTAACAGGGATGGGAATAAGATTTCTGTTGCAGAGCAGTTTCACCCATTCCAGGTTTTAATGTGCTTGATTAGCTATGGTGTATAGGCAACAAGCTCAAGTGTGTCATCTTAAACTCATAGTGAAACCAGGAGTGGATCAAACTGCTATGCAACGGGAGTCTCATCCCTGCTTCATAGAAGCTGTGAACCACCTTTATATGGGGCTTGGTGTTTTGGGGGTGGGGGTGGGGGGCAACTCATTTGTTTAGTGAATAGCAGGTGACTGTATTGGGTTTTAACATCTCTGGAAACCTACTCGTGCGGTCTTAAAAAATAATGTTGGGGGTCTAGATCTCACAACCCCCCTCCCACTGAAACTATCAGCCGTAAGTTCATTGAGTGCCTTCGTTTTCATATCAGAAATGGCATTTTAGAGCTGCCAGATCTCCTCCCTGTGCCAATAGAGCACCAGCGGTGGGCAGGGGAGGAAGGGATTGCAGTCACTTAGAGCCGTGTATCTCATCAGAGGGAAGCGATTACTATACCAACATTCCCCTTTCCCCACACAGAGTCTGGGAGTCTCACTGGTCTTTGTGACAGGGTGGAGCGCGGGGCAGGGAAAAACAAACTCGAAGGAGACGCCACGTTCAGTCTGCCTGCCAAGAGAAACTCCAGTCATCCCCGGCTCTCACAGCCTCATTTCTTCTCTTAATGAGAATGCAGGGTCATGCATGCTTACTTAAAATATTATTCCAACAGCTCCAACTGTACAGAACCGTGTCAGTAATTATCAGGGGGTTGTAGATAGAAAATGCAAAATGCTTTCTGTGTACAGCAGCACTCAGTATATGTCTCTGTACTGTTTGTACAAACACTTCAGTTATCTGGACAGCTCAGACAGCAACCTGTTACATTGTGTGCAATGCTCTCCTGCCCCCGAGTGCAACAGAGTTAATGGTCATTAACTATGCTAGTAGCACTTTCACAAACACCATTCCAGAAAAATATAGCTGTTCACATTTGGCTACGATAGTTGACCCTGATCTCTGGTTTAGCTCCGGTGAGATTGAGAATGGCTGTAATGCTGTTTATCAATTCCACTGTTCTTGCCACTGGATCTGTGGCATTACTTAAAATATTCCCGTTGAGCTGACATGAACATGCACCCCTCATTAATGAGCGTGTCATGTGTGCTGGAATGGACATTCAAAGATTAGAAGACTGGTTCAATTTAATGTCTGTGCCTCTTAGCCTGTTAACTGTAGTGGTATGAACATGTGACTAAGACATTTCATCAATTCAAGGACACACAAGGTTTCACTGTTACTGCTTGGCTTGGCTTTTATCAAAGATACTCCTCAGTTCAATAAAGAATAGTACTTCATTAACTCAGGAACAGGTAAGGTATAGCAGAGAGACCATAAATATTTTAGAACAGTGAGATTGGTGAGGCATGACAAATGTGTGTGCTCTTGGACATGCATTTATAAAAAAACACTGTTGTATCCATTCCATTTCATCTTCTTCTTTTAGAGAAACAGGTAGAGTTTGCACGCAAACTCTGTAACTGTTTCCCCTTTTTTGAGTTAGTGCTGAGAACATGGTGAGGACTGTGTTTATTCAAAATAGTATTGTTTTATAGCATGCCTTGATGCACTCTATTACAGAATGGGAAAAAAAACAAGCAAACACATATATGAGTAACTGTAGCCTGTAAAAGTATAAAGATTATGACTCTCTTACTTCCACCCTGGATTAAAGCCACAGCTATGTAGTGTGCATTTTCTTCAAGGATTCAGACAAAGCGACGATTAACAAATAGTTAGGTGCAGAAGTTTGAAAAAGAGAATCGGTATTTCTGTGATTGGTTTCTTCTTGTTTTTGACACAGAGAGGTATGGCAAACCGTGGTTAATTATGGTAAATGCATAGTGACCTTGGGAAAAAGTGCAAAAATACATTGGTAAACTTTTACAAGGGAGCCAACCCAATACACACGGCTACTGTACACAGTAGGGCAGCAGTGTGGAGTAGTGCTTAGGGCTCTGGACTCTTGACCGGAGGGTCGTGGGTTCAATCCCAGGTGGAGGACACTGCTGCTGTATCCTTGAGCAAGGTACTTTACCTAGATTGCTCCAGTAAAAACCCAACTGTATAAATGGGTAATTGTATGTAAAAAATTATGTAATTGTATGTAAACATAATGTGATATCTTGTAACAATTGTAAGTCGCCCTGGATAAGGGTGTCTGATAAGAAATAAATAATAATACATAGCTTTTCACATTCGCACTGCAGCCTGGTGTGGAAAATGAGCAATGAAACATTATGGAAAAAGTGAATTGAAAATAACTGACCTCTACAACCGCAGCTATAAAATTATATATATATATATATATATATATATATATATATATATATATATATATATATATATATATATATATTTACCAGAATTTAAAAAATGCCCATAACAGCAAGCATAACATCATTATAATAATAACACTGAAATGAAGAAGTCGATAGACCTAAAAGTAAGAATAATATATAAATAACCATTGGAAAATGCTGAGCTGGGTTGCCAGTGGCATCAGCCGGATTAGCACTCGTTTAAATGAAGTGCCGGCTCTTCTTCAGAGAGGATCGTAGTGAATGTGGCTTGTTTGAACATGCACATACCTGAGATGCTGATCGGTCCAATTCATAGAAAACAAAACAAAACAAAACAACCTGGCACAGATTGGAAAAGCTCTAAACCCGAAGCCTTTTATCTCTCTCTCTCTCTCTCTGCTCAATACTACAGAGCAAACGCAGTGAACACGAAAGCAAGTTACCTAAGGGCACAGCTTGTAGGATCCTGCCAGCCAAGTGCAGTTACCTCTTATCAACCAAACGAGGTACTGTGCAGAGTATTCAAATCAAACAAACTGGCTGTGACTATGTTACCAACTGTAGCTGTCCAGAACAATTGAATCAATAGCCTGCTCTATCTCTTAACAAGTTCAAAAGAAATTCGGATGAGTCAAACGTATATATGAGGCAAAAAGCATGCAAATGAAATGCGTGTTAAAGACTATATAACAGCAGCAGAAAACCACCCAGAGCACACTGTGAATGAGACAAAGAAGACACAATTAAACACCCAATGGGATATCAGTTTGTGTGCCTTTCCTGCTTCCCCAGATTGGCTTAAGACACACCCATGGGTCTCCAAGGTCTCTCCCAGCTTCACTCCCATGCCAAGTATAGATAAAGGTACAGAGGAAATTGAAAACCAGGCCGTCAACCACACTTATTTCTTAGTTTAACTTTGCGCTGGTGTGGACAAACCTGAAACCGGTGATTAAAGGGAGATCGTCCAGTAATCCCTACGAAGGAGGTCCCAGCTGTGAAATATGAAATGAATTATCCAGGCAGTCGGAGCAGATTTCTCAGGATAAACAACACAGAAACTCAGAACCTGGCAGTGAGCAGGGCTGAGCTGTGGGAGGTCTCAGGTTTAACCGTGTAGTGAATAGTGCACCCCCAGAGTGGGAGAGCAAGTGCTCGGGAGGTCCTACTGCGTTCATGATTGGAGTGAAGACACAGCTTCTCTTGCAGTGCCAGTACTGTGTACACAAAGTATATCATTTGTAGAGATAAAGAAATATGAGCACACTTCTATTTCACCTCCACACAACGTTGGGACACATTTACTTAGCTTTTGCTCCAGTAAAAAAGTTTACTTCTGAAAAAGTAACATACCATGATGTTAATTCAGAGTCTCACATGCAATGATTTGATTGATTTATTGTTTTGCTAGCACTGGAGGAAAAGTATATTTAAAAAAAAAAAACTAAGACTGTACTAGGGGGAAACAAAAATGCTGGAGTAATTATTTGACTGGAGCCAAATACCCTTTTAATTATGGAAACTATAACACTCTGGCATGCGGTGCCATGGAACACCAATAGTTGTTGTCATACAGACTTGAAGGTTAATTTGAGTTCACGGTGTGTTTGAGTATGATCCGCTGGCTGATTCTGCCACTTCTGGTATAACGGACAGATTAATTCATGGTCTCTTTCCCTCCGTCTGTCTGGAGAGCTGCATGTATGAGCAGGCCCTCGGTAAGTATATGTTTTAATCTATATAAATATCTTTTGTATGAGGGAGATCTGTAATTAAAGCCTTTGAGCAAGGTGACAGGAGGCTCCTATCTTTTAAAACTACACGCTCATCACAGAGAGACAACAGGAAACATTACATACTGTGTTTCTGTGTAATATATATATATATATTTTAAACATGCTATTACTTCATGGTGTTTGTATCAGGTCCAGATGTGCTTTATCCTTTCATCAAACGGCATGGTAGCTAGAGTTGTCAGCCAGCCGTTTCCAAATGTTGTTCTTCCCCGCGGTGCAATCCATCCTTCTGCTCTCACCGATCACGTCCTCCGCATTGTCCTCGCCCTGCGAGCTGACCCGATTCGACAGCGCTTTCATAAATCATACACCCACCTCTTCACATGATAAATCACCATTCGTCATAATCTGACAAACCCAGCATCTCTGACTTTAAATATGTTGCCCTCCTTTCAACAGCAACACTGCTAACTCAAACCCTTGCAGAATGTCCTTTAGTATAGTCTACTCTTGCATAGCATTATGTGGTGCTTTTGTGTGTGATTAACTTTATAGTAATCGTAATAAAATCACATTGAAAACTAGCGCTGAGCGCGTTGCTCAATTAAACAGAACACATTGCATGCTTAAAAAGCCATGCTAAACACTTAAAAAGTCAGAATCAACATGTTTGATTGGTACAGCAATGATGTTTTTAAATTGTAAATACTTACCAAAAATTGTGCAATTGTTTAAATTTAAGCTACAGCAAGTAGAAAAAAAGTCAGTTACTGCTGTGAATTCATTCATTTTATGTCACAGAAATAGATTCATGATAAAGAAAAGGTATAACTCATATCTAATTTCACATTGAAGGACTATTAGATATTTGAAACTGTTGTGTTGTATGTTGAACTATCAATTTAACTGGCATGTAAAGGGTCTGCTACATCAGAAAGCAGGGGCTAGTTTCACAAAGCAGTTCTGGGTAGCAGCCTGCTAAATCCAATTCACTGTAAGGCATGTATCCACGTGTATTGTTCTATCTTAAAATATTGCGTTTTTTAACAGGTAACAATCAGATAGATTGCTAGCTAACAGCCTGCTAAGTGCCAGCAGTGCTTTATGACATGAACCCCTCTGAGAAGCAGCCTTCTGAGAGACTATCTGGTCTTTTTTTCCCCACCTGTACCCTAAATTATATAAAACAATTTAACCGTTAACCTCATTACAGGTTTCAATCACCTAATTATTTAATTTTAGGTATAAAACCTAAGGGACAATGTTTTTCTTTCAGCTAGCGGTACTGTTATTTTATGTTGTATCAGATACACAAATATATATGCATTCTTGTTTTCCATGCCCCTCTCTGTGTGATTAAATGATTAAATTTGTTTGAACCAAGTGTTTGTGGTCTGGCTGTGTGTCCAATCTTCATATCTCCCCGACAAACGCACGCACGCACGTACATGAGGAGGCCTGCCTTACGCACACGCGCGTTCTTGTGGTGCAAGGAGTCTCTGCGCTGAAGTCAAAGTCATGATGAACTTGATTTCCATGGGAGTGTGACCTGTCAAGTCCCCCTACTGCAGCACCTTTGTTCATCTGCGTACTCGACACAACAATAAAGCTGCTGAATCCAGAATGCTCTCATCGCGGGACGGGCGTGGATCTGACCCTTTAAAGGGAGCACAGATCAAATGATGATCACGTTCTTATTTTTGTAATGCGTTGCGCGAAACAGGGTTTAAGATTTACTGACAGGTTTGATCTGGTCGGTCATCCAAATCGTCAGTTTCCTCCTTGTGATTCACTCTCAAATGTATTTCAAGAAGAAACCGTTTGAACAGCAACCCCACAATTCCTTGTGTGCATTAAGGGGTTCAAGACGCAGCGTCGCATTCTTCTGAAGCTTGTTTTTAAGAAAAATAGAAACAAAAAAAAAGGTTTTAGCTGAACATGCTTGATTGTTCAATAACCGCAGAAAGTTTTTGAGATGTTAAACAGAACCTACAATTAAAAACTTGCATGATCAGAGTGCGAGCCAGTTTCTTTAGGGCATTTCTTTATGAAAACAACTGGGTTAAAATCAACGGAACATAGACCCAGCGTGTTTTAGGTAGAAAAAAACAAACACAAAGAGGAGTTACATTTGTGCAACTGTAAAAAAAAAAAAATTACAATAATTGAGCAAAAACTGTTCTGAATTACTGAAAATGGATTCCACACGTTTCCAGCACTCAACTTGTGAAAGCTGAAAAGGGAGGAGAAACATGCATGAATCCCATGGCTCGCGAATACTTAGAGGCTTTGGCAGGAAAACCCTTTAATCACAAGGTTTTCATAATTCTAGCGATATATATATATATATATATATATATATATATAAACTAGCATCCAGAGACGCTTTGATCACTTCAATGAATGAAGAAAGTGAGAGTTTGCATACCATTGTCTTTCTATATTGTAATGAACAGTATTTGCAATAAATACAGCAATACAGCTGGGCAAGTTCTGCAGCTTTGCAGCAGCAATTCCAGTGGATTGTAAAGCCTTTGTTTTCACAGGTTTTTTGTTTTGTTTATTTCGCCCAGCTGTTTTCGCAGTTAAACGGGAGCCGCTCACACAGCAATCTGTTGTAGGAGCCATTTTATTAGGTGCCACCAATGCTAAACATGATTGCGCTGATGCACCCAAGATTGCATTCCGTTACCCAGGCATCATCCACTCTCTCTGCACTTACCATGTAACCTTCCAGACCCCGCGCAATAACAGCACGTGATTATGGTGGACGTCACTCGAAGGGGGCGCTGTTAACAGGGTCAAATCTGATTACAGGGGGAAAATGTCCTTCGAAAACCACTTCTCTTGCCTTTGGAATTGCAGCAAACAGGAAACACTTAATCAGCCCTGGGGCAAGAGATAAACCGGCCAATACTGTTTGGGTCGTTCCATAGTATCTGTTTGTAACAGTGTAGTGCTGTGCCATTTAAAAAGAGTACCGATGAAAGCACTGGACCAAACATTTGTCTAAATAACTCTTACCTTTTAATGGGGTGTTTTGAAGTTATGGTTCTATAACGAGAACACTGACGTGTAGAAGAGACAGGTACCAAACCCTTTTCAGTAGACAAAGTATGTGTCTTCTAGCTTCAGTTAACAAAGTCATGTGATAGGATCACCATTAAACAAAATGAACCCAATGCACAAAAACGCGAGTCCGCTCATGGATGCTTTTAAGATGAAATATTAAAAAACTATCCAAAAGTCACCTGATCAGATACTAATAAATGAAGAAGTAAACAAACTGGAACCACAACTAAAATACAAAGCTTTGCCATCATAACAACTGCCAGAATCCTACGCCCAGATCCATATATGCAATGTTCTTTCATTTCTTTTCAAGTAACAGTTCAAATGTGCCACGTGTATCTTGAACATAGGATGCTTTCATGAAGATGCAATTGTAATAAACACTGTAGTTTGCCCCAGTGAAACCTAATTGGGTCCATGAAACGAGTGTGGTTTATTGTGTAATCTGTGCGCTATGCAATTTCATTTCTCAGTACCCAATATAATTGTCTGCCAGTTCATTTCCAGTGGTGATTTGGACTCTTTCCCGTAACACAGACACACAAAACTTCTCTAAAAGTGGGATAATTTTTCCCAGTTGTGTCAGGCAGTTCAGAAGTAACCGAAGACCCGTGGAGGGGAGGAAAGAAGCTAAACATCCCCTTCTCTCCCTTTCAGAGTGTGTAAAGACTGAAAGGAGGGGGGGGGGGGGTGAGTTTATTTAAGTGTGCTTTCTATTTTGATAGCAATCATTTAACAGTGTAATTCTTTATTTTGAAATGTCAAATTTGTACCTCCTTTACCCAAGGAAGTATCTAGTTTAATTGTGCACGTGGGCAAACAGTTATGGGACCTCAACCCATATATATTGCTGGAGGAATTTGAACAGCTATAATCATGCACAGGAAGAAGGATCTCTAGAACGTAGAGAAAGATCATGAAACAGCAATATTACTTAGTTGGTTCATATTTCCCTCCTTTCAAACCAAGCTGACATAACGTATTTTACCACTGCTATGAAATTACCTGCTGTAGATAAATGCTCTAAGTATTTGAACACCTGAACAGTACAAGCTTACGCCTGGAGGTACCGTGTCCTTCTCAGATAAAGGGTGTAATTCTATCTGTGTGGATGACAGATTCATGCGTTCTGTCAGCATGATTAAGAAATACACATCGTAACGATGTGCTCTTACCAGTGGAAGTACCATGCATGATAATCCCTGCAGTTTTGGACTTCTGGAAATTGGATTAGATCCCATTCTTGGTTCACCTAGGTCTGTGCTCCCCCCCAATTACAACTAATCTACACAAAGCAGTTCTGTTAAACACTTCCGCCTCTCCAAAAAGCAAACACAGCCGCTTTATTGAAAACAAAATTCTTCCGATTTATCTCCCCCCTGAAGGCTGTAAACAAGCAGTAAGTGTTGGCTCCATTACAGCGAGCCTGCTCTGCAGCGCAGCATTAGAAATACCATCGAACTAACCAGATGCAGAGCAAGGGGACAGTACTGCAGGCAGGGAGGGAGTCCTGCACCACTGGAAACCTGTGTCAATGCAGGGATGCTTCTGGTGTTGGCCACCCACAGAGGGAAGCACAGATGCAGATTTGCCCAGTGCCAATATGCAAACTGTTAGAGATGAATTTTTATTAAAAGTATATTCAATTATTATAATTTGAATTTGCTATTCTCTTACCATCAGAATTAAAAACAATATATTCCACTCTTGGCTCAAACAAAGAGACAGCTGCCCAACAGTTTGGTAATGATCACATATCTTTCTCCAGGGATGAAATCATAAGAATGACAGTTACAGTAAATAACCTGTCCTCATGTGTTACAGCTCTGTACTGTATTTATAAAGCATTAGCACTGGCAGCCGATACACAAGAGAGACTTCCCTGTTCCTCCTGACAAGCAAACACCTTTATTAATGGAGCCCTTGGGGTCTGTTTTGAGTTGTTGTGTTTTTAAATGCTGTCTCAGGTCTCAGCCATTTAAAACAGCTGCTTCCAATAGACTCTTAAGAGAGTTATGAAAGAAACAGGAATGCTGAACCGTGTGAAGGAATAACAGCAGCGGCATCAGCATTCTTTTTTTTTAATTCATTTTTTTAAACCAGCGCCCCTTTTTTGATGTTCTCCCGAAACCTGTTCACTTACTATCAACGCATTTAAACGTCCCAGAATTTAATGCGAGTCATTTGTAACTGCGCATTTCTAGTACAACAATATGTTGTACACGGATAGTATGGTAAAATAAAATTATATCCAATAACAGTACACTTCAAAGTACTGTCTGTATGTGGAGTTTCACATTTTTTGCTTTTTTTTTTTTAAGCACTTCTTTGGAGTTTCATGGCTTACTTGTATTGTATTGTCACTGCACTGTAGTTGTCACAGAGCACCCACATGAAATAAATATATTATAAGCATACTAAATGTGGGCTTTTAGAACATTGCAACATATTCTGACAACATTGCAGCTACAGACTTTTTAGTCTCGAGAGCCTGTCAGAGTGTCTCCTTGTCTGCGCCGCAGAACATTTCTGAAACTAAAACAAATGTTTTGCTCCTGGTTGAAGCTAAAAGCTTTGCTGGCCTGCGTGGACAATAAGGACTTGGAAAAGAAGCCCTTCTTGCCAGCCTTGAGTCAGTGCCCTTGTGAAGGGCATTGTAATGACACCTGAAGATTAACCTGGGGTTCCCCACTCTGCTCCTCGTGGGCCATTTCAGTACATACTGTTGCCTCCAGTCATGCGCTTTATTAATAGGTATATGTCTGACAGTAATGGCATGATTATAACCCGGTTTGGACCCCTGACAGAGGAGTGTTCAATTAGCATCTTGTTGCTTCACACTCACTTTTTCACATACTTTAGGTGTGTTTCACGGATTTTGATTGACGCTATTAGTAGTGCAGCTAATCGGGATCTGTGAGCCCAGTCTAAAGAGATTGAAGTAGCTGACAGCAGGTGTTTGAAAAAAACGATTTTGAAACACAATTCTTATTCTCGTTTCGCCCTTTTGCAATAGCATGCAGTGAGTGTACCACAGAATCAAGCACTTTTCACAGTGCAAAAGTCAGCTAGTACTCCTGCAGAACTGTGGAAAGCAATCCGATAGCAGAAGGTATTCCGGTTGCCAGGTATTCTAGAAGGTTAGAAGGTATTCTAAGCAGCATTTTGGTGTGGGCAGTTTGCCTGCCCTGTTTTTAGAATCCATACCCCACCCACAGACTTCATAGGTGTGTTGGCTCCCGGCTCAGCACTGCTGCTACCAGCTTAGTTACAAATTACAAATAGACACAAACCCCAAAAATATATAATGCGAATATTTTATTATCAATGTGTGACTGGTGTTAGCTTTTTGTCTGGGTATTAATAGTATATGAAAACTATACACCAAAAACTGGGCTTGACTCCTATTTTTGCTGTATAATTTTTCAAATAAGTATTGAAAGAAATTCTATATGAGCCAAAGTGCATTTTCTGGTTTCTTTTTTTCATATGTCCATATACACATTGCACCATACATAAATAATGACATTGTAAAAATGACTCCATATTTACAAGTATAATATATATTTCATATAATATATAAAACTTTATATTAAATCTAGGTAGATGATATTTGGGATAGTCTTTTTTTTTTTTTTCTGCTCACACTCTTTCCTTTAAATCGGAGGTTGACTGTTATCTGTTGTTAAGCAGGATCTCCAGCCAGCAGGGGCACGAGGTGATGAACTGTCTTGAGTAGCAAGGCCCCCAGCCCTTGGCGAAGCTGATCCGAACACTGTTGGGGTCGTAGGGTCCGTCTGTGTAGTCCTGCTCCATGGTGTGCTGTAACAGGCAGGACTTCTCGTAATCAAACACTTTGATTGAATACCCGGGCATGACTTTGCGCACGATCAAGGTCCTACAGTTAGGAATGTCCAGTGTCGGAGAGTTGACGAAAATGGGGTGCTCACTCCGATTGTAGGCCCACACTCCATCCGGCTCCTTGCTGAGCAAAATCCCGTAACCGATTTTGCTCCGAGTCCTTCGGACGGTCTCGCTCCGGTGGTCTAGGCTGAGCTGTCCCAGGCAGAAGCCGTTTCCTTGAGGTAGGTCGTAGAAGATACTGACTGAGTGTTCGTACACTGTGTAGAGGCGGCCCACGCGGGTCCGGTGCTCCCAGTAGGCCACGTTGCACCAGTGGCTTTGCTTTGTCATGTCGGGTGACATACTGGCATCTGAGGGGGGAAAACAGACAAGACACGTGTCACTAAACAAGAACGATCGAATTACACAGTGAGGGCTTAAATATCAAGGCTAACAGGAAGGATTAAGTTGAAGTGGATTAGCTTTTAGTTTATTGTTGTGATCAGATGTATCTTTTATTAATACAGTATAAAAGCACTGTATCGTAATTAAAGAAAAATTAAAAAAAAGCATAAATACACAAAACCTGGCAGTCCTCGCACACAGCAGAGGCAGGGCAGACACTGAACATATTTATAGCTGCTGCTGGTATTATTAGGACCTAGGTGTAGCAGCCTTCAGTAACAGAAGCCCGCCTGCTTTCTAAGCATGATAACATCGTCTTGTTTTCATGCACCACTTTCTCTGAACTAATTTCAATGTTATTCCTCGACAATGAAATGCACCATTGATGTTGCAGACCAGCAATCAGCATACACCCCCAACTCCTAGTACTTCAACTGAGACCAGAAGCCCACAGTGATCCATCAGGGATTCAGTACTGCTACCTGGAATCAAAGCACAGCACTTCACCAAGCCTGCCCTCTAATCACCAGTCTTCAGGGATGGAAATAAGACTCCTGTTGCATAGCAGTTTCACCCATTCCAGGTTTTAATACGTGCTTGATTAGCCATAGTGTGTAGGCAACAAGCTCAGGTGTGTCTCATTAAACTTGTAATAAAACCAGGAATGGATCAAAGTACTATGCAATGGGAGTCTTATTTCCATCCCTGAATTTCTTTAAGCTTCCAAATCGTTGAAACCTATGGTCAACTCTAAGAAAATCCCTGAAGAATACCAGGGAAAACTAGATTTTATTGAAATATCAGGGTATTGTATTAATTATAGTTCACCTTTTGAAAGTACGCTTACTGGTAAATTAGTCATCAAATCCATCAGTAACAGCAATGCCTGCTCTGTATGTTATTCAATATTGAACAATGTACTATTAGGGAGTCTGCTGTGTGCCCGGAGTTCCTATTAAACATACTGCCACTTCCTACAAGTCTTAAACACTGCAGTGTTCATTGTTTAACATCTCTATACTGAAAAGATTTCACTGTTGTATAACTTCAAAAGGACCTAGTTCAATTCTACTGCAAATCCAGCGAATTGATTTCAGATGTCTACAAAAAAAATAGAGATCAACCAAGTGTGCAGCATAATTTAAATGGACACCTTTCGAATAAAAGATAGACACAGCAACAGTGTTCAAGGTGAAATTAAAACCAGCACGCACTGGCAGAAAATCACCATGGAAATGCAGCTTTCATGCATAATGGGACCATATCTGTGGAGTGTATTTTTAACACTGCCCCTAGCCTACAAGGCTGACATGAATTATATTTCCCCAGACATGCTTTGCCTGTACCTCACACATGCATTCATCAGAGCTCCTCTTTTATTTCCTGTCCAATGAGAACACAGTACAAGAAAAGACAATAGCACACTGTGTATGGGACGGGGTGGAAGTGATTCTGTATGTGGGATGTCCGTTTGGAATTGAGAGCACAACCCCCCCCCCCAACCCCCACATCAGATAAGTTAATAAAACACCCCCCTCCCTATTTTGAGAAATGAGTCATGCCTAAGTTATTGCTGTACAAATGCCTCAAACTTCAGTGTATGACAAATCATTACCATTCTAACAGCTCTAACTGTGCATTACGATACAGCACCTTAATCTCCTGCCTGCTTATGTGGAAAATAAGATGGCAACACCCTCAGTGCAGGGTTAAAGAAACACGACCAAGGTTATGCTGAGAGAACAGCGACCATGAGGTCACATCCTCTTGTCATCTGAAACTGCACTCCATGATTGGCAATTTTCTCCTTTAAGCTTGAAGTACGTGACCCCCCCCCCCTCCCCCTCCCCTCCCCCCCTCCCCCCCTCCCTCTGTATTCGCATTCCCGCACTGGGCAAGGGTCCCGCATCTGCGTCCGACGAAGTGGGTCTTCGCTACGAGCCAGCCCGGCTCTGGGCCAAGAATTCAGCTCCCTGACAACTTATCACAAGCCTGTGACCTCCTGACCCCTGAGCCTTCATGCCATCAAGTCTGATTAACTCACACACATGGTGATGCCATTATTTTGCTTCAGAGACTCTATTGACACAGAGGATTTAAAGGCCAGGCCTGTGGCCCCATTCCTTTCATTCTCAAACCTCACTGGAGTTAATGGCCTCCCCTCCCCATTAACAAACTTTCCTTTAAGGTGGATTGCTGCAGTCTCATTCTCTCTCCATCCTGAATAGCCAAGACCTTGTCGAATGACTCCATCACCCAGATTGGAAACTGAGGGATGGCTGCTGCAGTGTTACCCAAAACACATCATATTCAAAACCCCTGCCCAAGTTCTATAGACAAACACAGACACTTTGCAGTCCAAATGGCAGCCCAAAGAAAATATATACATGTATATTTTAAAAAGGGCTCCTAAATACTAATTAGTGTCAGTAGATTGTCAACTATTTAATGTCCAAAGACAACCCAAAACAGTGTTTTTTCAATCCCTCAACTACCCATATAAGAATGCAAACCGTGGTTTTGTCATTACTTGTGTGCGATAAGTAAATCTTACATCAAGCCACTAAAGCTGATCTCTCTTAGTGACCTATAATAATGACTTCATTTGTATTTACCAGCCCCCTATTCAATTGAAAGAAATATGCAATCAAAAAACACAACCTTGCAGTGTATGAAAAAAGCAGGAGTTCAGATCTTCAGTTAGGGCAGTATAATAGAAACGCATACAGAATAAAGTGATGCTCCAAAGGAAAGGGGTTTTCATTCACCATTTCAGGAACCCCATTGATTTCTGTGAACAATCCAGGGCTGCTTGCAGAGCAAAGGGTGATACGGTGATAAGTGCAAGCCCTGAAATGAGACAAAGCCGTCAACGTGGCCTGTGGTATTCTTTTTATTTAGTTTTTAAAGCAGCTTACTTTAGTGCTGGCTATGCTCATTAGCAATTGTTGCCAAACACCTTAAATAAACAGTGTTACCCCGACCCTTCGGCCCCCCCAACAACACGTACATTTGTTTATATAATCCTGAGTGTGGCACGGCCCTCCCACCAACAAAGGCCTCACTAAATCCTGATTCTAGTTAGCGCTTCCAAACAGTTCACAGGCCTCGTTTCACAGTGCTGGGGCTGCACAGCAGCAGCAATATATCTGACGGGGGCAAGCAGAGCCTTGGAAGGGGTGATGGCCTGTGACAATGCAGGCTCTCTCCTTTGTGTAGAAGTGCATGCCTTTCTTTCTTTTTCTTTTTTAGCTGGGAGAACAGAACGGGCAGCTTGCTGTAAAGTTTCGGGTGCCCTGATGAACGGTAACTTTCTACATAAAAAAGTAGCTTGCTACCTCTACCCCCGCCCCCCCAAGCTCTTCGAATCCTGGTTAGTAGAAACCAGATTCTTCTCCGACTGACACAAACACACACAAGCGCTCAATACAAATCCTCCGTGGGGTTTATTTTAATAAAAAAGGAGTCAAAATGCACGTGATCAAACCCCAAATTACAGAGCGACCTGTAAAGTTCAAAATGAACTGTGCTTGTACAATTCAGGTTTGGAATGTTGAGTTCTATTAAGGTCATCTTCAGGTGACACCACTTATAACTTTTTTAAAACCATAAAAGCCTAGCCCCAGTTTTCAATAGTCTTTTTCTGAACTGGCTGTTCGGCCAATTTAGCCACTCTTCGATATAGTTTCATTGTAGTCAATTTCAGGATCAATGGATATAGGGAAACCCTAACCTCTCCCTGCTAGCTGTATGTGTTTTACAGCTCCCAAGTGCATAGCGTACACTGGACACATTGCCTCTATACTGTAACTGAACCCCTAGTACTGGACTCCCTAACGTTAACAGGAAATTTGAATGTGAAACACAATCTTCAGAGCACATGCATACATTTAGTGCACAGGCTCTCTGCATGGGACACACTGCATTTCTCCCACATGTAAAGGAGCTTTGACAGGGGGGGCGTAGAGCAGCTCAATTACTCCATGAAAACAAGCAGTGGTCTGTGACCCCTTCAAATAGGAAGGGATTCTCAAAAAAAAAAAACACATTTCAAAACAACCATTAAACAAGATTTCCGTACCTTGCATTACCCGTAGTGTCGCTTTCACTCCTCTCTCAACTGCACTGTTCTTGAAATTTGCAGATTTGAAATTGAAAGAACACGATCACGGCAACAAAAAATGTGCTGAGCAAAAAAAAAAAAAAAACACAAACATGGCCAGGTGCTGAGAATCGATCAATCGAATCTCTATCTATATCTATGTATAGCACATTCAAGACATTGGCATTAATGATAGCTTAGAGCATTGTTATATCTATAGCGATAACTCAGTAAAATATCTAGAAGCTCTACTATGGTACTGTAAGCACAACATGGTGTCAGCAGTGTGAGCGCTGGCTGAACTCTGGCTCCATGTTTACAGGCCGCGGTCTGATTCTGAGGAATCCTGTTCAAGGTATAAAACCTGGTAGCAATTATCAAGCTCTGTACCCATTTAACCCAGTCCCTTGTAACAGCTCATTTTGGCCATTAGATAAGTAGTTTTTGTTATTATATTTTCAAAATCACCTCCGCTTAACGTCAGCTGTTTGAGTCACAATCAACCCGACTTTGATCCCTTTATTGTCACTAACGTGGTTTACTGTTTCTTACACAAAGCAAAGAAAGCAATAACCTGCCTTGTGTTTTTATGTCTATCATTTTTATGTTGCTACCTGCGCTTCACGTATGAATGACTCTCTAAAACCCTGATTACACCAGGTTTTACCTACTTTATGCTTTCATCCACGACCACTTCTATTTAACAGATCATTACCAGCAAAACAATCCTTTGTTTTTTTTAAAAAAAGCAGGCCTGTAATCTGTAAAGCCCATAGAATTTGTTTGCATTACATCAAATGAAAGTGTTGTTTTTTTCTGTTTTAATGCCCTTTAAAATTTTATATTTCTTGGAAGCATTAAAAAAAAAGAAAAAGAAAAACATGGTTCTGACAAAGGACTTAAAACTCTCTTTCTACAGAGACTGGAGGCGGCAGCACTGGGTAATTCAGCTAAACAGACAAAGGGGCTGAAAGTTTCATTACCAATCCTCCTTATTATCTGGTAATGGCTGTAAAAGCAACATACAGTGAAAAAAAGGAAGAAAGAAAAAGAAAGAAAAAAAGAAAGTGGCCAGAAGGCAAATAAAACAGAGCAGTGAGACGGTAAAAAGTAAAAATGAAAGGACTGTGCCTGAGGAAAGCTTTTTAACAGGGGCTCTATTCTGCAAGCAGCCTCATTTTCTGCTGTCTCCAAGGCTGAACAAAGTGTCTGCCTGGGCCGAGGTGGATTACTTTTCATTCTTCTTTATCTCCCCGTATTCAAACAAATCCTGAAAAGATGAACTCATCGTGCAACCCTGACATGAAGTGAGCACTTTACCCGGCTCCTAATACAAGAGGCCTGCTCCTCGTCTTATCCTTAGCCAAGTATTAGTTTCACCTCCAGACATTAGACCCTACCACTGGCCAGAGTGACAGGGGGTGGCACATGGAAAGCCTTGTGACTTAAATAAACTAAAATAAGTATCCTGTTTCTGTTCAGCTGTAGCCAACATAACTACCTTTCTGAGAGAGACCTATTTGTTGGTGCCGTTTCTCGTACAAGACAAAAAACAGCTTGCCCCCCCCGACCCCCCCTTCCCTCTGGCAGTGGTACAGGCTACAGCTTTAAACAACTATCATTACAGAGCGACTACATCTTATAACAGCCACATTTAGGCTGGCGTCTGAGCTATCTCTCCCATCAAAGACAGCTTTATCAGCCAGACATACACACTGAAACTCTGGCTCTTGTTTATATATGGGTTTGTTCCTTGCAGTCACCATTTCCTCTCTTGCAACTGCTGCCTGTTAGCAGATACATCAACATGAGGAAACTTAAAGAAACTTAAACATGTTTTTAAAAAAAAGAAAAGAGGAAAGAAAGCCGCAATCATGGGAGGGAACAACTCCCTGTTGTAGCCCCCTGAGCTGAGCAAAAACATTGTATCCAACTTCCAAAAGGAAAAAAAAAACTGATTGTTCATGACATATTTGTTCTGCTCTTGTTATACGTGCTAGGAGGTTTCTATCCAAAGTAAAGGTTCTCAGATTGTGCCCTAATGCTGCCCCACCAATTAATCTTCAGGAATGTATGAATTCCCTGTTCAGTGGCTGTCACCAGCCCCACACCAGACAGAACCCAGAGCTGCAGAGTTACGTGCTCCTTGGCTGCCTTGGGTGCCTGTTGCCCCTCTGCTTTCACGTCCGGCACCAGCAATCTGGGCGGGGCTTGACCCTGCAATCCAGGCAGGTTTGCGGATGTCAGTCACATGTGCACCAGCAATCAGGGCAGGGCTTGACCCTGCGATCCCGGCAGGTCTGTGGATGTCAGTCACATGTGCACCAGCAATCAGGGCAGGGCTTGACCATGCGATCCAGGCAGGTTTGTGGATGTCAGTCACATGTGCACCAGCAATCAGGGCGGGGCTTGACCCTGCGATCCAGGCAGGTTTGTGGATGTCAGTCATATGTGCACCAGCAAGGGTGGAGATCCTGAACATGCTGAGGTTTCAAATCCCACGAGCAATACGACCGTATGACAAGTTTTGTTTTTATAAAACAAACCCTACTGGAGAGTAATTATCAGAGGCCAAGGTCTAATTCAGTCTAATCTCGGTCTAGCTAATGCAACTCTGGTGCTAAATTAGGTCTTTGAAACCAAGCAGAAGAGCAGTGCTAGAATTGTGCAATGCAGTTGATCTAACAGTGTTCAAGTCTCTCTCATCCAAAGCTGTTAAGAACAACCTCCACGGGCTCCCATTGCAGAGCGGGAGGCCTCTCTTATCTGTGAATGAACATCCACCAGAGGCAGTGACTCCTGGAAGAATTCCAACGGGGAGAAGAGTGTGTGCATGTGGTTTTCATTTCGGCTGACAGCTACCCTGACCTCCTCCATGCTTTACAAAGCAGCTACACTCACACTTTAAACTCAAGGCTCCCAGCAAAAAATAAATAAATAAATAAATAAATAAATAAATAAATACGAACGACTTAACAAAATGGCAGCAAGTCTTAATGTCGGTGCACATCACATAAATAATGAACCAAAACAGCCCTTCAGATTAAAAAAGTTTAACAACAATGCCGCCTCTTAAAGGATATTGTCATGTCTAGCTCTTTTGGTTTGCTCTAGTGAAGTAATGCTAAGACATCTATACCATAGTGCATGCTAATAAGAAGGTATGTGTGTGTGTGTGTGAGCTTGTGTCCAACTGTGTCATTGTAACCATGGGTGGTTACACAAAAATTTAACCTTGTAGTGAGGCTTTCCTTGAAACACCTGGAATTGTATTTTTGCTTTAATAATTTACAACACATTATTACATCACAAACACCTGAGGAAAACCACATTCCCCATTCTAGTATCCTTAACAGATTCACCTAGCACTCCATCTTCCATTGCACAGACGCTCCAATCAACCATTCAGTGGCATTCCATTGAAATCTCAGCCCAAAGATAAAGCAAAAACATCCACGAGTTCCAGGACAATTCATCTAATGAATCATCCATTTGTACATTTCCCTGCTAGCCACAGAAAAGCCAGAGTCCCCACCCACCCCGTCCCCCCCCCATTTAAGCAGCCCCTGTGTAAACTATCTCTGGGCTGCCTGGGGATGGCGCTCCTCCAGCTCTTGTTATTAATTCATCTGGGAGACGCACGCTGTATTCCTGGCCATCCCAACCACTTCCTAGTTTGTCGGAGATGGTGGGGAGATCTGTGGTTTGCCAATGCGCTTTTTAGTTCTTTTGATTTTACTCTGCTACTGTACCATGAAATGCAGTATTTTGTGTTCGATGATCGCCTGGTCAGCTGATCCTAGTTAAGAGTTTAAAGCACAACTTCCATCTTTAATTTCAAGATTCATCTTAAATTAGATATTTTTTGCTCAGTTTCTCATAGCCAGGGGATGGAGCCTGTACAGTAAATAAGAACAATAATAACAATAAAAAAGCAAAATGGTTATTATTTTTATGAATGTTTTTAAAACTAAAAAAAAACATGATTAAAACAACAACAACAAAAAAACCCTAAAACTCTTCAATTGAAATGATTTATAAAGCAGGTCCCTGCAAACATCTGCAAAGAATCTTTCAAGTTAAACGAAATAGCAGGATTTCATTAAGCAAATTGCAAGCTGGCAAAAATTCTGAAAGAAAGGAAAAAAGCCACAGCCAGTCCTATAATTTAAACCTTATTTTAGATGCGACAGCCTGACTACATGAGCTGCACTGCAAAAAACGTACAAAAAAAAAAATTCCTCTCCGAGCTGTCCCCTCTCTACAGACCACAACGTTTTCAGCAATTACAACGTTACTCCAAAACTTACCATCACTGCTCAGAAAAAAAAGGAACGAGCACACAAAGTCACCATTGTCGCCTGTAATTAAATTGACAGAAATTGCCTGAAATCCTGGAAAAGTCTACAGCATGTTAGAAGTATATACAATGCAGGCAGCTCACAATTCAAAGCTATGCACTCCGAGACATTCCACTCAAAACTCAAAAATGCTGATTCTCTTAAAAGAAGCATGTCATTCTGTGCTGTTATTTATTTATTTTGCAAACTTTTATCAGTGCCAAGGGTGTAGATAACCAGTCAGCACCATGACCTACATCCAACAGAAGCTCCTTAGCTTCATCGTGATTTGACAAACAGATCTCTCGATACATGTAAGAATCCAAGTGAGACAGTCAGTCAAACCGTTGCTCAGCAACTAGTGCTAAAGAATGTCCCTGGAAAGTTCCATCACAATGGGATTTCTCTAGATAGAAGTCAAAATGGAAGTGGTCAGCCAGGCTGCCTCCATACACCCCCAGATTATCCCAGGTGGACAGATTCTTCAATTGCACAGAAATGATGCATTATAGATTGCGTGACGTGATGAAATAATACTGGTCTACAAAACCGTGTGTAATGCCTGTGCTTTTTGCTTCTGAATGACTGGGATTCTTGCTGCACTCTGTTATGAGTTTTTACTGAGCTGGCCCGCAGCCTCCAGGGCTCCATTGATCACAGTTATGGGACAGGGCCGGCAGCTCCAGACATGCACTGCAGCAATATACTCAAGAGCACTCGAAGCAAAATCTCAAAACTCAAAGCAGGGGACAGCGATGAGGCCGCTTCTGTGAACCAGTGTCAGGAACCTGGCTGCGAGCCCCACTTCCCAGTGAGGCCGCTATTAAAATAAACCCCCTGGCTTTAAGGGAAACCAGTAAGTTAAGAGTTATCCCTGGGGGATCAGGAATCTCTTAGGGGATTAAAGCTCGACATGGCTAGAGCATTAACATTAAGCCCGTGTCTGTGGACCCCCATGCAACAGGTCTATACGCAATCATTCAAGTAACAATGGCATGCTCTGTCCAGCCTGGGCAACTACTGGGCCACTGTCAACCGCAGCTCTGTAATTAACAAGCTTGCATCTCAACGTAAAGTTTCAATACAAGAGCTAAAAAAAACTGTTTAAAAGCTGAAAATGAGCAACAGAATGAAGCACACCCAGTAGCAATGACCCTGGTATTGCCAAAAGTTTTGTATTCCTTGGTTTATTGGGATATTACCATTGGGAAGACACACGTTAAGGACTTACCACATTCTCCCAGTTCAGGTCAGTATTATTTGAGCCTAGTGAAGTTTTGACCTCCTGCCTTTTAAGTGTGCTTCTGTACCGAACTCCCCCTCCCTTTCCTTTCCTTTCTAACTTCGCTGAAGTAAACAGAGACGTCTGAAGGGAGGAAGCAGCAGGAGGTTAATGAAATGTGTGGAATGAAGCTGTGCTTGAAATGTTTCGAATGCGAGTGAGAGGATGGGAGCAGCAGTGGTCACCCGGCTCACCATTTTTCAAAGTGCCGGGCGACACTGCTTTCTCTGGAAATGCCAAGTGCCGTGACCCTGACAGCGTGGGCCTCCGAATGAAAGGAAACAGCTCCCACCAGAGCCCCGCGGCCACAGCACAAAAGACAGACCCGGGGAGAGGTCACTGCACCAGAACCAGGGCTGGTCAAGCCCAGTTAACCCCTCCTGGAACAAACTGCAGGCCAGTCACAGAGAGGGAGGTCCTGTCAAAACACTCGCGTGGCTTATTAACAGACGCGCACAATAGACCTGTGCTTAAAAACAAAGAGTTATTAATAACAGAAACACAACCTACCAGGCTTTTCCCTTTGAAAGCAATACTGAAATTCCTTAGAATAATGGTCCCTAGTCACAAAAGTTTTCAGCAAAACTAAATAGTCTTTGTAATTGAATGGCTAATTAATTAAATAATAATAATAATAATAATAATAATAATAATAATAATAATAATAATAATAATAATAATAATAATAAAACCCCATTCAACCCATTGCCATTAGTCCTATTAAAATCAAAATGAATACCTTCAAGGGCAAGCTATTTCAGCCATAATATTTTGGTTGTATGGCACATTTCTAATAAACACTACTTATTTATGCTCTGTGTCACTGTTCTTACATTTCCTTCTAACTGTTAATTACAGTCCTGTCTGTACAGTCTTTTCATCTTTTCTTAAGCTGAAATACCTTATTGTTCAATATAGACTGTAGATGAAGCACATTAAAACACTAAACTAACAGTTTTACATTCCATACATTTTTAATGGCGTTCCTCCCTTTTTATTTGTTGATGTAACCCCTTGCCCTTGGAAGCATAAATGGTTCTATTTGAGGCAACAAATCCTGGACTGGCAAGCAGCACTGGGATAGCGATTGCTGCATTAAAAGCACACTAGTTTATATATATATATATATATATATATATATATATATATATATATATATATATATATATATATTATTACAGCAACACAAAATTGTATTGCATTTTCTTTTCTTCAGATCACAGAAAACAATGACGCCTGCGATATTAAACCCTTTTTCTGGTTTAGGAATAGCAATGCACTGAGCAGGACATGGCAATCTGTCACGTTTCACTTTTGAACGAGCCAAAAAAAAAAAAAGCCTCCAAAAACTACAGTGATTGCGGCAAACAAAACAAACGCAAACAAAGGCTATGCAACCATGACTAAAAGCAACTCTATCTGAGCAAATTCACTGCACAGAGAACAGCACCGTAAGCTAGAAAGCAGAACAGGGACAAAGGTACTGTAAATATTAAATGGTGCTTTAGATAAGGTTGCCAAGAAAATACGAATAAATAATACTATTAAAAAAAATAAGAATAATAATCATCGGACTAAACGCAGCACTGTACAAGGAGAAGCTAGGCTCTACTGCTTGCTTCATTTCACTTGAAGAGCAACACTGCCACTGGCTCCCTGTAACTGTGCTCATCTGTGTCAGCCAGGTCGGCACCATCAAGTGTCCGCACTGCTCCTTCGCTTCCTCTCCTGAAGCGCTTTCATTGTGTGGAGCCTCCTCTCAGAGAGGAATCAATCTGCCAGGGCCCCTGGAGAGGGAACTGAGGCTCCTTGGCAGGGAGACGGATCCTTGCAGACCAGGAGAACTGCGGCCAAAGTACCCTTAAGTAGTTGAAGCTGAAACGCAGCCAGACAGAGAGGAGAGAGAGAGAGAGAGAGAGAGAGAGAGAGAGAGAGAGAGAGAGAGAGAGAGAGGAGAGAGAGAGAGAGAGAGAGAGAGAGAGAGAGAGAGAGAGAGAGAGAGAGAGAGAGAGAGAGAGAGAGAGAGAGAGATCTGCACAGCCATCCAGGCTAGCATCAGTCACTCATTTATTACAGCCTTTCACTGGGGATTGTTGCTGAACTGCTTCATGTTGGTATGAATTATTTACCCAACTTTAGGCACAGAACAGGGAGCAGAGTCAGGGTTTTAGGCAAAGTCAGTCATTCCATGCGACCTGATTGGCAAATAATAATTAATCAAAAACAACAACAACAACAACAACAACACCAGCAGCAGCAGAATACTCTTAACTTGCATACTTTTAAGCAAGCGACTTTTTAAAATTGCTTTAAAAAACACTGGTGATTAAATCTTCTTCCTATCCGAGCACAGATTACTAAAACCACAGCACAACCTCTTAACCCACTCCCTAAATAAAGAAAATACAAAAAAATGTTGCAGTTCTTTTTTAGAATTCCATAGCCTTCCCCTCCCCCCGCATCAAAAGACCATTCACAGGGATTAAAGTTACAGCACTTCAGCACTGCTACCAGTCAGGTTTCAAACAGGATGTTTGGCTGAGGCCTCTTTCCCCTCAAATAAACAATCCGCAACCTTATTCTGAGGTGGAGAGGCAGCCGTGTGGAAGTACTCGAGTCACATTATTTCCACATCCCGTATCCTGATGTACTGCTCTCCCACTGGGAGTGCTGCTGGGCTGCGGAGTACCTTGGAAACTGAACCCAGCCCAAACAAGCAGTCTATCAGCACTCTCCTCCGGGCTGCCCTGAGAAATAACGATACAGTGACGACCTACAGGAACACACAGCAGGCCCAAAGTTAAGACTTCTTTAACAACACCAGCAGCAGCAACAACTGCAATGTTTCTGCTTTACGTTACATTCCTGTACTGCATGTAAACTAGAACATATACAAGCTGTATATACAAGTCAGTGACCGATTACTTGAACAGTCGCAGAAGTAGCTGCAGCATCGTTTTCTACAGGCCATGAACAGAAACAGGAAAATGCCATTATTCTCACCCGACCGCGACCTCTTTCAGGTTGAGGTCATTTCAACCTTCCTGCAATTCAATCAGTGATAAACCCGCTGGTCTTTTAGAGGAGCTGGTTTGTTTTATTGAGTCGAATCGCGTCCTTCGTTGAAAAGCGACAAGTTTCAGAGTTTTTCACGACTCGCGACTGATCAATTTCAATGTACTGTTTATTTTGGATATTTTCCTCTACTGTTAAAATGGTGACTTTTAAGAGAAAAGAGAACTGAGCTGCAACACCAAACACAGAATATAATTCATTATTTTATTTGTATTTAATTATTTTAAATCTGGAGAACGCCTTTCAAGTTTGTATAAATAAAATTAATTAGGAGAGCTGGTTCGACATAAAAATAGATGTTGGAATACAGCCACCCGACATCGAATTGATAATCTTGCCTTTAAAGAACAGTTTTGTGTTCTTGTTGAAGCCTTTAAAATTTGTGTTGGCATTCAGTAGCCCTAAACAATCTGTTACCATTGTGTTCACAATATTACAGGGATGGAAATAACTCCTATTGCATAGCAGTTTCACCCATTCCAAGTTTTAATACGAGCCTGATTAGCCACCATGTATAGGTAACAAGCTCAGGTGTGTCTTATTAAACTCATAGTAAAACCAAGAATGGACCTGCTTTGCAATGGGAGTCCTATTTCCAACCTGTGGCGGAGTGTCCCGCCCCTATTTATTATTATTTGTATTTTTGTTTGCGGCGCAGTTAAAAGCGCCGCGTCTTTTGTTATTATTTATAATTTAAAACCTCGTGAGGATGCGTGACTGATCAGCTACTGATTATTTAACTAGCTGACAGTCGCGCATCCTTACCAAACGCGTGCAGACTGTGGCCGAGGGGTAATAAGATAATTAACAGCTAGTTAACCCCTCGGCCAGAGTATAAGAACCTGCAGCTGTCCGTGCTGCAGGGTGGTGTGTACAGAGAGGAGGTACGGGGAGATAGAGAGGAGACAGACTTTAAAATAAACAATTGCTAAAATGTGCTGGATTAGCCAGCACGACACTTACTTGTTTGTCTGTTTATTCGTTTGGCCCTCGTGCCCTTTTGTTTTTGGTTGTTTTGTTCAAATCATTTGTTTTGTTTATTTATTTATTAAAATCAGCTGAATGCCGTTGCGTTCAGTTTCACCCGCCCATTCATTGTTGTGGTTCTGTTACTTCCTGATCCGTGACGTCACCACACCTCACCACTGCAAGCCAGCCTGCCACACAACCCTACAGACATTACTGAACCAACTATTTTCTTTTCACAGACCTAAAGACACGTACCCTACATTATCCAGTTTAAGACTTCATACTGTGTTAATGGATCAATCCACAAAATATTGGCAAAAATTATGTATGTTCTACTACTTGATAGGTGGTGCCAGTTGAGTGTACCATCAAAGCACTGTGCAATGGGAGTCTTATTCCCAGCCCTGTACTGAAAGCTGGGAGGTAAATGGTTAAAAGCGTTGTGTTCTCAGGAGTTCCTTCTCCCTCTTCTGAAGCGCTACAGAGTGGCTTTCTTATGTTGTTGTTTTAACTCACTGGAACTGTCAGCCATTAAGATAGCCATGAAGAGCATACAATTACAACCAGCTGGTCCTCAATGGAGTTTTCCCTTCCAGGCAGGAGCTTGCTGTGTGCGGGGGCCTGGCAGGCCGGGCTGGCGTGCCACTGCACCCCTGCGTGTTCGTTGCTCATTTCATAGCGCTGCCTGGCTCCTATTCAAATTTCAAGCCTCTTAAAATCCCCTTGAGGTAAGACCTTGTTTGTTTGTTTGTTTGTTTTTAGATTTTTAATATAATTTGTTTTGTTGTGTACTTTTAGTTTCAGAACTGTATTGTTTAGACATACAAATAAGTACGCTGTTAACACAAACAAGGCCCTGCTAGAATGATATAACCAGAGTTTTCAAAGTTTTTAAAAAAATTAGTGGAAAGAAAATTACCGTAATATAATGTAAGAAAGCCATCTATGAAACGGTTTGTATTTTATTCTGTCCTTCAACAGATGTTCCATTTCAAATGAGTGTTTTCCTATTGAAATATTCATAAGAATAAATAAATAAACAAATATGCCGAATGCATTGTGCATAGAGCTGGCCCAGCAAGTCTGTCTGCAATATTGTTCAAGGATGTGCAGCGTGCCGATCACCCAGCAAGTTCTTCATCTCCCCCCTGAAGAGACTGATGAAGGCAGGGCAGACCGAATCTGTCGAGTGCCTTCCAAGCCAGCCGTCAAAAGCTGGCCTTGTGGGTTGGTCTGCAGATCTGATGCAGAGGAATTTGTAGCTTGTCCGTTGATACTCGTGATCGTTGTGGGTTGCCAGTTTATGAAATACCTCCAGGAAGGATGTTTAGAATCTAGTTGTATTCAATAGTGAATTTATGTTTGGTTTTGTGATGTGGAACACCATCGCACAGTCGTGGATACCTGGGTTGGTGATGATTCTGTTTAAGAGGTGCCTCAGGGGGGCTGACTAGCTGTAGCTAACTAGTGCTGTTAGAAGGAAGAGGGGAAAAGCTCCTTGTTCTGGTGATGGCGGTTCTTTCTGGGGTTTCCCCTCATATCACTTCATTCATAAACACCTGGTTGAAGAACACTGGCTTAAGAGTCAATAATTCACAGCAGGTTCCCAGAATTGTCAGTGGAATCCCAGAAAGTAGTAATGGACCTTTAAATTGGGACTTGGGGAGGTAAAAGGTTAAGCTGATGAAGCAGTGTGCGGATAGGTGTGTGCGTGAGTGAGTGTGTGTGTGTGTTTTACGATATCAGTTCCTTACAGCTCCAGCATGAGAGCACAAAGGGTCTGGTTTCTATTTACTGGCCGATAATAACCTGCATTTTTGTTTGGCAAAAAATCTAATTTGTGCAGAAATGCATTCTTTCCATCTGGCATTAAAACAAAGGAATCAAAAGTCGTGTATTTTTAATCAACTTAATTGTCAACAGAATAAAAAGAAAAGCCATTTAAAAAAAAAGAAAGAAATGGCATGAAACTACATCTATCAGATTACATTCTTTATAAACATTTTTTTGAACAAATATTACAGTTTAGATATTTTTGGGGGGCCTGGGAGAGGGACATACAATACAGTGAGGCGTACAGTTGTGAGTTGTCAAATGTTTTCAGCCCTCTCGTTATTAAAGTGAGTAAACTGTGTTTTGAGTTTAGGACTTCTTGGCAGAGTTTCAAAATTACAAAGAGGGATTGATGAAACTGACGCTAACAACGAGCTGAAACTGGCAATAGTGAAACAGTGAAAGAATATTTTGTGACACTATGAGTAATAATATGGAATAAGCAAGTAGGTTACAAGTGTCCAAAATAAACCGATTCACCTTTTAGAGGAACGTAAGCTAATTAATTGAGTCAACTAGGATTCTTCATGAAATCTGTTGATTTCCTTTGCAAGCGACCCCCACTAATGAGCTCATAAAAGTATCATGATAAGGAACAGACAGCCGTGGCTCTTGGTCAAGGGGGGGGGTGGGGGGGGGTGGTGGGGGGGGGTGGGGTGGGGGGGTGGGGGGGGGGGGGGGGTCAGAGCACAAAGCACAGGAATGCGCCCTGACCACGGATCTTAATTAAAGTGCTACAGAACAAAGCAGCTTCTTACCAGCTAGTTACTGAACTCGCTCTACAGAATCTTTCATGTGGGATGTAGTGCAGCAGTTTACATGTTAGCCCGGCTAACATCCAGAATGAGGATCACAAAGCAGTATAAAATGAACCCTGCTTCTGCTACTCAAACCACGCATGTTGAAAGGGTGGTACTAATGGGTTCTCACCTTGCAGTGGACAATTTTGCACAGCAGTGTAAGTTAACACAAGACTTTCAGTAGCATTTGGCAACTTCTGACAGGAAGCATTTCCATTCATTAGCCGCGCTGTTTCTAGTTTGTTTGTTATTTTCCAAAAAAAAAAAAAAAAAAACATTTTTAAAGTTTGAACTTAATTTAGAAAATAAACAGGACCAAAAGCTTATCAAAGAGTTTTCATAAATCATGGCACTCTTCATATAAAATCACAATGAATGAAGAGAGACAGATGTCTGTCTTGTTTTTATTTCCTTACTATTGTTCAAAAGCCCCTCTGGCCGTTTATTTCATATTTTCGAAACTGTCGCAATGTTGGAATACTTAACAGATTAACAGAGAAGATGCCAAGGAGAGCGCCACTCTAATGCAGCACAGCTGGGTGCAAATAAACTTTTAAAAAGAGTTCAAATAATAAAGAACTATCCTAAATGGCAATAAGCTACAGCATGTGTAGAGTATAGAGTATAGCCTTAATATGTCTGGAGGACCAGTATTATTGAATTGGCCTGCTGTTTATTATACTTTATAAACTCATTATAAAGATGCCAAAACATTGACAGGATGCCTACATCCCACGCTTATGGGCCAAACATGCAAAGCCAGGTGGTCTGCTCTCTTTCACTTGTGTCCTGTACACGTGGGGATGCCCTTGCACGTTTATATGTGTCTAAGACGCTCTATTTTAAAGCTTTGGAAGCATAAAGGGACTTTTAACAAAAAAAGGACAAAATTAGGGAGAGAAAAAAAATGCAATAGGGCTTAAGGTAGGAAAATTGTGATATAAAAATACAGCACAGTATTTTAATATTATATACTAACACGCACCACTTTGTTCATAAAAACATATTTTTGCACTCACAAATCTGTTACCAAAAACTAACATGGCTATAACAATTTTATTGCCAAAGTAACTGGCCAGTCAAAATGAACGATGAATGTAAAAGCAGGCTAATTAATTCAATTGGAATTTTGTGAAAAGGCGATATGGTTGTTAAAATCTAAAATATGTAAAAAGTGGATTACAGGTTTTCAAATGCAGTCTTTGTGTGCCTCACAAAAGGGCGAGTGTCCCTCCAGTACCCTGCTATACATGGCTTACAGTCCTGATGCTATCAGCTGGTCCTTATACAAACTGAAATTCCTCCAGGACTACAGAGCATCAGCTTTCTCTCTCATCAACAGAAATGACCCGAAGAGCAAACAACAACGTGACAGCTTCTCAATACACGGCTCCTGGAATCCTGTATGCTTTACAAAAGGCTAATAGTGCATGTGGTTCTAAGAATGCAGCATGCAAGTTGTCTTTAAAGGGAGACGGACCAAGCGTGCAATTAGAATGCGATGGAGGAAGCAAGTTTGCATTTATTTATATCATGTTTTCCTTAAAAGGCCCTGTCAATGTTTTTTTTTTTTCAGCTAATTGCCATAATTAAGCTTCAATAACAGGCCAGTCAACTCCAAACCACATTACAGGGTTGTACAGTTACTACAAATACTGTGTATATGACATGTTGAATTATACATGAAATCCTTGTTCCACTTAATCAAAGGGCAGTAGCACATTCAGAAGCAAGAGAATACAAGTCAATAAATGCACTATCAAATATGTGAGTGATTATAAAATCATTCATATTAAATCAATAAATAAATAAGGGAATTGCAATAATAAAACTAGGAAAACCTGATGTCTGCTTATGCAATTGTTCCTCCTAATCAAAGAGAGACCAACGTTTTTTTTTTTTTAAGTTATGCATCTTTTTTTTTTAATCCCACAAGAAAGTGCCACTAGTATTTTTACAAATATGCATCCACCCCAGGCCCAATAAATCCTTAACAAAAGACTCAAATTTAGCATGTTCCTTTTCTAGCCAATGAAAGTTCCATAACCAGAGCTGAGAATTCCGGAAGAGACCACCCGTCAACTGGCACGGGAATCCCGGTAGGCATTGCATTCTTTATGTGGAGCTCTATTCAGGAAGCAATGGGATTCACTTTGAGTGCAATACATGGACAATTCAGATTGATCTGAAAACTAGCACAGGAACTCGGCGAGGAAACAGGTGCAAAGCTAGAGATGGACAGAATCACTATATGCTGTTTAGAATACAGCTTATCCAATTAACACAAACATATCCCTCAATCTACCTGGTTTACTGAAAAAAGATCTTACAAAACGTAGCAAGTCAGAAACAGCAAGCACCAAATAGCTCTGCTAATTAGATTCAGAAGCATAATAATTCCATCTGTGAAGACATCTCCATTGAATATGGGGAACAGCCATCCTTGTGGTCGATAACATGCAACTGTAATATT
This sequence comes from Acipenser ruthenus, assembly GCF_902713425.1. NCBI lineage: Eukaryota > Metazoa > Chordata > Actinopteri > Acipenseriformes > Acipenseridae > Acipenser > Acipenser ruthenus. The sequence continues at coordinate 28,762,557 of NC_081209.1, read as the reverse complement.
CGTTTTAAAAAGGGAAACTCGTTAACTGTAGTTAAAAACAGCTTTCCTCTAAATGTTTGACTTTGGTTATGAGCAATTGGGGCCTCAAAGGAATGCTTGTGGTGAAGCATCCACTTCCTAAAATGCTTTTGAAGTCAAATACCTGTTTTCTACAGAAACCCAGCAGTACAACATGAAAGCCACAAGAAACTGCTTGATTTACAAATAAAGTTCTTCAAAACCATCCTTCTGTGGACTATGCCTACAAGCGTAGACTGTATTCGTTTGAGGACCGCATTCATTCCACTGAAGCGAGACAACATGAACTGTTCTGCTTTCGTAAAGGAAGACGATACCCTGTTTTTGCTCTTTGGGCAGAATTCCGGTAAGACCAATTTTATTTTCAGTTAACAAAAGCAAACATTATGTATACCTGGGCAGATCGTCACTGAGACACTGCAATGCAAATTTCGAAACCAAGGGCCCATTTAAAAAGCTGCAGTTGTGCAATGGGCTTACCGGCAGGGACTTTGAATGGCTCTTGCCTTGAAAATAGGTTGCTTCACTAAAACCACAAAGCTTTTCTCCGTTTTGCAACAGCATCCCCTCCTTATCCCAGGATGGCTGAAGATGTCCCCGAGCATTGCTTTTAAGAGCTTTACCATTTAATCTCAGCCATTTTCTTCAGGGAGCACTTACTTACTCGCCAACCACACAGATACCTGACGTTTCATTTCTTCATTCTCCTAGACCTACACTGCAAGCCAAGGAAAGAATGAACCTCCTTGCTGTGCAGGCATCCAAGTTTGTGTTAAACAAGATAATTAAGAGGATTGCAATGTTCTTTTAGAAATCCCAGAACTCACAGAAACCCTTTTTCACCTTCATTCTTCAAAAGACTTACTGTGGCAACAGTAAACAAGGGCTTGGTTTCTACTGTGCTTTCATCACCAATACATGAAGACACTTTCGGAGGACTACGCTGTGAAGATGGTTCACTCAAATGGCACCATGTAGTAAAAATAACAAAACCAAAAAAAACAGAAAAAAATAATTACTTGAATATTTTGTGGATTGATCCATTAACACAATATGGATAATGTAGCGCAATGTCTTTAGGTCTGTGAAAACAAAATAGTTGATTCAGTAATGTTTGCAGGGTTGGAAATAGGACTCCCATTGCATACAGTTTGATCGATTCCTGGTTTTACTATGAGTTTAATAAGACTCACCTGAGCCTGTTGTCTATATACTGTGGCTAATCAAGCTTGTATTAAAACCTGGAATGGGTGACACTGCTATGCAATAGGAGTCGTATTTACATCCTAGTGTGTGTAAAAACAATTCTATCTACAATAAAACATATTTGTGGGTGCAAGAAAAAGTATCAGCTGTCCAAAAAATAAAACATCTTTGCAGGGCTAAATGCCTTTTAAGCTGCTTTTTTTTTAAAAAAAAAAACCTGAAACCCATTTCAGCAGGAGTTCCGATTTCCATCTCCCGGGCATCTCGGCTCACTGACAGCGTGACTTCACTTTCTAGTCTATCTCTTATCCTTGAGTTCAAAGTCCATCCACAAGGGAAATATAAATCAGCCAGCCACACACTCTGTTATTAAGAGTTGCACTATTTGAAACTGCACTGCGGGAGAGGGAGTATCCAATTACAGTGCAAGCCTGGTCGCATTTTATCTTTATATTGTTCCAGTTAAAAACACCACTTTCACCACAGAATACATTTTATCATACCCTCCCAGTTTTAAACAAAACACCAGCGACAGGCTGTCTTTTACTATGAAACCTTCATCTTGGGGAAGTTTAAATAGCTTTTGATGAAGTAAAAAAAAAAAAAAAAAAAAACTAAGAGAAGGTAAGGAAAAAAACTTTATGAATTTTTTGAAGGTTTGAAGATTTAAATCTTTCATGTCTGAAAGATAAACTCAGAAAACACTAAGGCTTTGTGGATCGCTTTATGGAAAAGAAAACTAAGGAGACTCATTTTTGTTTAAAAACATAATAGCACTGATAATAACATTGGAAAGGCTTAACCACATTTTAATCGGAAAGCAGCCTGGTTTGTTTGCATTTCCTTTAAGTTGTACGGAGACAAGCAAATCCTGCCTCACCCATAAGCAATTACATCACTCTGTGAACAAAATGCCGAGCGCAAAAAACACAACAGAAATTTTACAGAAAAGATCCCAATAACATTTCACTGGTTACACCACCAAGATGCCACCCATATCAGACTTTTATCCTAGGACCTTGATCTGACAGTACCCCTCTATTGAAAAAGAAAATCATCTACTAGCAACATAGGGCAGCAGTGTGGAGTAGTGGTTAGGGCTCTGGACTCTTGACCGGAGGGTTGTGGGTTCAATCCCCAGTGGGGGACACTGCTGCTGTACCCTTGAGCAAGGTACTTTACCTAGATTGCTCCAGTAAAAACCCAACTGTATAAATGGGTAATTGTATGTAAAAAAAAATAATGTAATTGTATGTAAAAATAATGTGATATCTTGTAACAATTGTAAGTCGCCCTGGATAAGGGCGTCTGCTAAGAAATAAATAATAATAATAATAATAATAATAATAACATTTACAGGAACAGTGAATCAGTTATATAAACAGAAAAAAAAGTGTTTTCTTAAACCTGACAAGAGTTTCAAGATGCAAGATCTACTTTCTGATGAAGGCGTGCCGCGATTCTCTGTAGCCGTTTAATATAGTAGGTCTGCTTGTTTTGCGACCCCATGAAATGTTTCGTGACCTCCCCACTTTGAGGACTGCCACATAGGGTACAGTACAGTACTAAAGGCTTGACAAGAAGTCCTTATGTGGCAGTGCCTGTCATAATGCAAGTATTGAAGTATTTCACTGCTTGCACAGTCCCTGCTCCCCTGCCTACCTCTAGGTGTAGTCCCAGCACAGCACTGACCTCATACGTTATTGCTCAAGTTTTAAATGGCAATCCTAGTAATCAAAAGAAACCACAAGAAAGCTCACACCTTTGGCTGGTTTAAAAATAGATAACTTTCTCATTCAGTGCCAGCATAGCCATTGCACGAAACAAACAAGACTACTCTCACACGCTCGACCTCAAATGCAAACCATTACCAACAGCAACCAAAACTGGAGAACACAAACACAGAGCCAATCCAATCACTGCCAAAACATGATGCATGTGAAATCAAATTGCACATTTCAGCAAGACATAATATGACAGTATTTCATACACCCCTCCACCCCCCCCCCCCCCCCCAAAAAAAAAAACTAAAACAAACGATGCATGACTAAATGCACTGGAATTCTAAAGAGTAAAGTACTTTTTTTTCATAACTTGCTATTATTATTATTATTATTATTATTATTATTATTATTATTATTATTATTATTACTATTATGTTGTGTGAAGGTGATTTGACTATTAGTTCAGGAGCTGCTCTTCAGTTCTAGTTGCCATAGACATATGAGACATATGTAAAGTAGGCTAGATCTGCCAAAGTGTCTTTATATTAGTAAGCACCAGCGCCATCTAGTGCACAGCAGAGTACTGCCAGCAAAAATAAAGGAAACTCGTTTGCAAAGTAGCATATCACTAGATGGTGCAGACTTACTTCTATATAGAAACGTGGGTTACATATACCTATGACAGGCAACACGAACTGAAGAACAGCTCCTGAAAAATGAAATGACCAACAAAAATCCTACAAGCTTAGCGGTCGCATTTCAAAGGCACAGTGTAACAGTGAAACATGTGGACTTCAAATCAGTTCAAGTTTGAAATGAAAACACTGATCTAGAGGTAAGGCATTCCAACGTGAATGACCAACTCATGCAAAAAAAAAAACACAACAACAAACAAACAGCAGCTTCGTGCCAGATGCAGTTCTGCCTTTAGGAAGAGCTGTTAACTTGTGTTCAGCACTTCTCAAAGGATAGCTTGAGGATTCATGTGATACAACACTACTGTGAATATACACAGAATAGGCATGGAAGAGTTAGATCTGTGAGCACGCTTTACCTGAGAAGTCCCTGGGAGTGACGTTGGGAGAATTTGTAGCCTCAGTTTCAGTGTATGACAATGTTGAATCTGAAAGATCTGTTAACAAAGGAAATATATTAGAAGCAAACCTGTCACTGTGTACTGTAGCTGCTGGCATATGAAGCCCTGCCACAAGAGAAATCTAATAAGTCCTTTAGTCAAATACATATTGCATGCTCATCATTATAGTTATACCTTAAAACCCACCATAGTCCATAAAATAAAACAATAAATTGCCTTTAAAGGAATCTTTACCTGGATCCATACTGTAAAATGGCTAGTTCTGAGGGATAGGTTGCTCATCCAGTAATAAAATGTATAGCCAAATATATGAGAGAGTGTGACATTTCTTTCTGGATACAAACTTCAGTGCAGCATTCTCAAAGCCCACAAAAGAAGGTTCAGTTTATAAAGCAGGTTGGAACTTGGTGTCGACTGGATAAGGTTACATTAAGGAGCTAAACAATTCATAGCTACTGTACTTAATTGCCACCATTAAAATTCCTGACGTTGTTTATTCTTGCTTGCTTCCTTCCTTCCTTCCTTTGCGTTCAAACTGAGGCAAAACTTTGTTATAAGAAGTAAGCAGCCACTGTGTCCCTGGCTAGCCGAACCACTCCAATTAAACACTTTAAATGTGGTTTGCTTTGGGACTTAGCTAAAAGCATGTTGAATTAAACAAAACGGCATGTTTTTATTTGACCAGTTTACTCTTATTAACAAACAACCAACCTGTCCCATATTCTAGGATGACTTTATCACCCACACAAACAGCCCTGTTAAGTGACTGCTGCTGTATGTGGCAATCAAAAATGTGAAAGAACTCGTATATAAGGATCCTTAGGGATGCGTCATAAGGTTTTGTATCCAAATATGATTTAACAGAAAAAGTAAAACTATGCAACTGTTTCCTGCAACGTTATGTCCCCCTGTGTGTATAATATCAACAGGCTTAATGATATTAACGCTAGTTCACCACGTGGGGTTTGTTGCATTGTTATAATATATATGTTTTTTTGTAAATATGAAACAGCAAATTGCTGCAGACCAGCAGGTACAGTTTGAGTGGCACTCTTCACTGGGTCCTGCCATTCTCAGTCAAACTGGATCAAAGGGAGTGTGACGTCATCGCAGCCCGTTAAATGAAAGCGGCCAGATGGCCATGATGGAAACGTATAATAGGGTAATTGAAACAGTCTACTTTTCTACTTACCCAGTGGCTTAAACTCTTCATTAGGAGAAAGCCGGGAGTATGGAGGAGGGGGAGACTCTAAAAAAAGAAAACATCGATCAATGATCAAATATCATTACTACTCTTTAAGCACCTGGACATTTATTAGTGAAATAAATACATAGTAGTGTTTTCTCGTGGCTAAACTTACAACAGCATTGAGCCAAGTTATCATAGCATTATGATAAGGTGGTGTTAGTATATTGAAAATAAAACACAATTGTTTGGTTTGTGTGCTTTTTGTCTTGTTTACTGCAACACAAGAGGTAATTTTCCTATTAAATAAAATGTTTTGACATGCACCATTAAAAAAAGAAGAAAAAAAAACACACTACAGTTAAAAGTAATTATATTTAATAAAGTAACCGTTTCAATCCGATTTCTATAGAGAAAATAGCTTGCAGCATTTGGAAAATGCGGTACGTGTGCAAAAAGCTATGAAACGGCATGTCAAGAAATAATAGTGCTGTTGCTGCTTTAAGAGAACAGTAATTGCGTGGATCCGCAGTCAGCCAGATAAACAGCTAGTCCGGCCGGCGCCAGCAGTACGCAAACTGCATATTATCACCGCTCCTTTACCTAAATAGCTGAGGGGACCTCCTTAGGAAAAAAAGGGCTTTTAAAGTACAACTTGAAACTGATCTCATTTCAAAGGAATAATGCCTGGCCAAATAAAAGAAAAAAAAGAAAGAAAAAAACTGTGCTTATTTAAATCTTAGCTCTCGTTATTGAAACAAACCATTAGTGTGTGTGTGTGTGTTTGTTTTGCACGCTCCTGCTCAGTTCTAAAAAGTAATCAAAAAGTTTGTGTAAGCCGCTTCTACGTATGCCCTATGGAATTGATATAACGCCAATTTACACATTCTAATTACAAAACACATACTAAAAATAACACTTCTCAATTCCTTTATTTTTTTTAGGGGAAAACGTGTTTTTATATAATTAAACTTGTTTTAGGACAAGACACTAATTTTATAATTGTATGTATATATAATATATTAACAATAACGTGATTTTATTGTAATAAAAATGTCACGAATAGGATAAGTTCATATAGCACACTATTTCCAACAGAACAAGAAAACAAGTGTATCTTTAATCTCACCATGTGACTTGTAATGCTTCATGGAGTCCGAGGAAAAGTCAAAATCGTCTACATCAGTGACAGAATAAATACTACCTTATCAGGCCATACATCAGTGCGTATGAGCGATGTGCAAAATGCATCAAAGACCAGCGATTTAAGATGTACTTAGTTTTCTTGCGAGGGGCTTGGTAAAGCGTGTGGTTAAAACTGAAGGACACTTTGACAACAACAAAAAAAACCGTTTCTTATCTTTCATTTATGGTTTCCTTTCAAAGTAAAACGTGATTGCGGGCTGCGAACAGCCAACTGACACTCACATTGTAGACCAGTAAACCAGATTGTTTTAAAGTATTTTTAATAGCGCTTTTTTTTTTTTTTTTTTTTTTTTTTTTAAAGCAGCAGATTCTGGATCACAAGCATCCAATAAAACAGCTTAACAAAACGTCCATATAAACTTTTTAAGTGCTTTCACTCTTCCGAGTAGATCGCTGTGGACACAATGGAAGCAGTTCACAAAACTGCAAGGGAAAGGCTTCGAAGAGGAAAGTGGTGCCACAGATGACCGCTTCATTTGAGCAATGATGTTTGAGTAATATCAAACTTGGTTACGGGTGACAGGACAGAAACGCCTTCCCCCAGTCAGACGTGTCACACAAGAATTCCATGAAGGCTTTTAGTAGGTCAACACGACGCTTCTGCAGAATGCATTCCAAGGCACTGTACTTTGGTCATAGAAATATTAAACCAAACTGAAATGCATTACTTCTTTCAGTATCTGAGTGATATGTTTTCAACCCAATGTTATTTTGATAATGTGGAGAATCTTACTCAACATCTATGGACTTTTCCCACGTTTCTGAATACAGATTGGGGTTTTACAGGATGAAAACCCCATTCAAAGTCGAAAGCATGTGTTAATACTGCTAAAGCATACGGATATACAATTAAAAAACAGAACACACCAAGAGAACCCGGTCACAGTCACGTACCCCACACCCTGTCAAGTAAGCGCATGTTTATTTTGTGATTGGTTTTCAATTATAATCATTACCTCACCAGTTACAAGAGTAACTTGACCTGCTCGTTCTGGGCCGCACAGTCATCGAGTTGTTTGAAGAGGCTGATTGAACTGTTTGCTTCTCACGATTAAAATGTGTGCTTTTCCAGCTAGGGGTAGGTAGGTGGTAGGTAGGTGGTAGGTAGGCTCTTATCTTTGACTCTTGCAACCAGCCCGCCCACATTCTACAGGCAGTCCGTTGCGCAACGCTTTGCGGGTTTTCTAACCCCTGCACAGACAGCCCTGCTAAAACACCGTCTAAATCTCAAGGTTACTCGGATACCTGAGGTAAGGACCACTCACACTTGGTGTTTACGTGACTAGGTTCTGTATCCCACAGTGATATAAATATGCGAACGCGAGGTGGAATGCGTGTCCTATACCGCTTGAATCGCACTCGGATTGTTTTCTGTTCCAATAAAATCACACCTGTTGGCGCGGGTCCTCTCCAGGTTCTAAACCCATTCTGTGCTACAGTGTTTACGTGCCCAGGGGAAAATATCTTTCTCCTGGGCTAGCTAGCTTCATGACTCTGTTACAAAAAAAGCAAGTTGGTGTGAATACTGTACACATACAACAGATCATCATTAAACTGATATACCTTTTATAGTTCAGTGGTACCCTTCTTAACAGCATCAAAACTTTGAAACGCGTTGTTATTCCAGTTTTCATGACATGATTTAATTATTGTTTGGAAAAAAACAAAAACAAAAATCTGTTAAATATCTTCTGGACTGTGCTTCTGCGGATACGATGACGTTTGTAAATGACGTATAATAATAATAATAATAATAATAATAATAATAATAATAATAATAATAATAATAATAATAATACATGTTCTTACCTGGCCCGCACAGCCTGCTGAAGTGATAGGGATTGCAGCACACCGCTGGACTGTCCAAAATCCCAAAACTCTCACAGTCGCAAAGAGGTTTGAGCTCTGCCGGGTGCTGCATATCTGGCCAGCGGTAGAGTTTGCACAGAAGTAGCTGAGGGGAAGCCGCCTGGCCGCCCACCCGCACCTCTGTCCGGAACACCATCACACAATCGGTGGGCATACCCCCTTTCGATTCCACGGCCTCCACCAGGGTATCCAAGGATTTCTCCTTTAGCCTTTTTAATAGAGAATAGGTTGCAGATTTCAGCTCCTGCTCCACTGCCGAGCGGGGTTCAACATCCTGACTGCTCACAGAAAGAGCGTGGCTCCTCAGCGCGAAGCGACACGATCTGGGCTCTTTATCCCGAGCCGTTCCTGGGGTTTGGGGTCCAGAGTGGTCCCGATCCTTAAACAAACAGCAGGTCACCGTTTTGCAATCGCTTTCCTGCGAGGATCTGGGGTTTTCATGATCCTGACTCTGGATGCAAAACGCATCTCCACCTTGATCCAAAATGATGCCTGTCCTGGCGCTTTCTGCAGGAGTCCTCACGCAGCCCCCTCCTCGGACCCTGGGCGAGCTGAGGGTCATCGCTCTGAGTTCCGTTTTGTCAATTCTCTCCGGGTTTCTGCTGCACCGATCGTCCCGATCCACCTCGCTATTTTTACTGCTTCCATCTCCCCCCTCTCTATCTGGAATCAAACGGGTTCTCCAGAGTCGCCGCACAAGACCTGAGCGTTTGGACCTGAACATACGACAATTTATAGATAGATATTTTTTTATTTTAGTTCAGATCCTGCTGGATACCAATTAGTTCCAAGGTCGCCGTAAAACATGAAGCTTTTGCAAATGCCGTGCAACGATTGCACAGCCGAGTGCAGTGTATTTGCAACCAGACTGCAACATTAGATTTGGGGCAAATACAATACCTTGCTAAATAAATTGCAAGAGTAGCACAATTGCACACAGCTACATTGAAATCAAAATGCATTCACTTACTAAGAACCTTGCAAAAAAAGAAGACAATATTCTATTTTTCCTTTTTATTCTTAATACGAAAATGCATTAAATACGTTAAGAGTTATTCCCAAACGATGTCCCTTTAATCTATCTTTCATTCATGCTGCTTGCTATGAAGATCACACATGGTTGCAGCAGAATGCAACGCTGCTACAGTACCCGAACAGTGTGCTCTCTTAAGGGGTTTGGACTTTGAAACACCTTCCGATCTTTCCTTTTAAAGCTGCGATCGGCACATGAATGGAACTACTCCGCTGCAAAATAATTCCAAAATAAATTCCTTTTTAGAATCCTAGTGTGCTCTCGGAGAAAGTAAGGCAATCGCTGCTACAACCCCAAAGATCCTTATGTATTGAAACTCAATTGAGAACGATCCCTGCACACCAATGTGTGTCCGGCTCCGTGTGTTCCGACCTGAATAAACAGAGATCTAGATTTCTTTCTTTCTCCGTTTCTCTCTCTTTTTTTCTTTCTGAAACACACACACGCGCATACACATACACACACACAGGGCCCCCTAGGAGAGAGCTGGAGCCATTGGCTGCCTCCTGTCACGTGTTTGTCTAGACACTTTGGCGGCTCTGTGCTGCACTGGTTGTTGCGCAAACAGGGTTTCAAGTTTCTTAACTCTTAAAGGCGTAGCATCCACTTTTAGAATAACTATTTTTGGAGAACACCTCCATTGTTGTAAACAAGAATGATTTTTTTAACATGTTGATGGAATATAATATTGATGTCATGTATGAATCTGTACATTTGGTTTAGGATGCACTTGATGAAGTGACCCAGCTTTCCTCGTTTGAACCCCAAACCCCGAGTACAGGGGAGCTCAGTGTACCTGTAGATTGCACACGATGACCTTGCACAACCATGCTTGCCGAGTCATCTAGTTGAAGCATTTTTTATGTATAAATATATCTTTATGTATGTAACTATGTTCATTCATAAAACACAATAATACACATATAAACTACATACCTACATGTAGAAATACGTAACATAATCGATTTATTGAAGTTTTTCATTGCACACATTATATTTATTTATATTTTCATGTGATTAACTAATACAACAAGTTGTGGAAAGACTTTTTTCATCTTGCAAAGCAATATTCAACAAAGAAAAGGGGAAGCCACACACTCAAACATACACCTAAAAGTTTATATAAGAAAGACTCTGAAATCTGTATTATTAAAAAATGTCTTGAAATATCTTTGGACTGCATTTTACTCATTTCATCATGCCTCTCTCGAGTTTAATTACAATGTGTTTCATGTCATTGAAACAGTGTTACCATGTTATTTGTGTGTTCCTTTACTGAATGAAAACAGAATCAGAATGCATATCAGCATTGTCTGTGATACAAATTTGAGCAACTCAAATAAACACATTGTGGCTTTAACTGAAACCCCGCGTACCCGTAGCTGATCCAGCACTGAAAGCGTTAACATGCTGCGCCTGGAGTCAGCGAGGCGCGGCCACGCCCCCGGGATGTATTAACGTGCTCAGAGTGGCAAAAGTTCAGGCCTAGGGGGAAGTGATTGGCCCGCGATATTAAAAGCCTTGCCCCCTAGATCGATGATTGGTTTGGAAAAGAAAATAGACACGCCCATTCAAAAGTTGAGAGTCAATGAAAATAAATGCCATTTTACTCCAGCAACCGAAGTTGTCAGCTGTGTTTATAGGCAGTACCTGCTGAGACTAAGGGAAGAATGTACATAGTTACGAATTGGGTTAGTTATATTAAAAGTATTGCTTGCACAAGGAAAACACACCATTTACGTATATTCACTTCCACTCAGCAGTACACTCACTGTATTGTCACTGGGACAAAACCATTATTATTATTATTATTATTATTATTATTATTATTATTATTATTATTATTATTATTATTATTATTATTATTGGTGATGAAAGGTACACAACTTATTTTTTTACCATCTACATTGTCAGATAGATTGAGAGATTCAAATCCTATTTCACGTGTCCTCTGTTGTTCTTTCATTCTAGATCATTACATGCATTTTTACGGCAGCTTCTAAAACCTGTATTTGTGAATGAGGCGTTGTTCTGTGTTGTGTTTTAGAAACGATCTACACGGGCGTGGAACTGAAGCCAATGCGAGGTAAACAGCAATCATCTGGGCAGCAACACAGTGTTACACGGGGGCAGGAATGATAGCTGCACGCCCCTAGTGGTCGAACCACCTCACTTCACAAATCAAGCTTTTAGAAGGGGGTTGGCAAAGGACATCAATCAAAGCCCACATTCTCACATGAAAATGAAGTATTTTAAACTAGGCTCAAAATTTAATACACTCACCTTTAACAAAAACACACTATTAAACATTTATATCAAACATTAACAAATGTGGTGGAATGATGCAGACCTCTACTACGGACGGATCACTGATCAATAATCAGAGAGCACTGGTAGATGTTCCTTCATCTTCCTTGTTTAACAGTGAAGTTGCCTGGATAGCAGCTTGGAGGACGGCGGTGATTTCATATTGCTGTGTCGCTCTGTAACATGGAATCACATTACTCCTAAGGGATCGAGAGGTCAGTGGGGCTGTTCAGAGAGGCATCTTGTATGTACAGTGTGGCAGACACCTGTTTCAAATACATTTCCCATTGTGACTCTACCACGGGAAACTCAGAGCAAAGCAAACTGTTATTGCAAAGCTGCACTTTTACATGTCTTTATCACTACAGCCCTCACAAGCTCAAGCTTAAACCTCTTACAGGATTTATTCAAAGAGATGAATACTTTAACAGTAAGGCCCCTTTTGTACTATATTAGAGAGACGTTTATCTGCTATAAAATATTTAGAGACTTATCAAAATCAAACAAATTCAGCCATTACACAAATACAAACCTGCCATTCTCCAGCTAAAGGAGTGCTAACCATTGTTTGCAATCATGTTTCTTGCCTCTTATGGTCACTATAGAATTACTGCCTTTAGTTCAGGTGAGGATTGGGTGGGTCTTTGCTTGCATTTTATTCTTCTACTCTGAGCATGCCGATATACGTCGAAGATGACACTGTAAGATTCTCCGCACAACAAAAGGGGGCAGTTATAATGCTAATAGACTAATCAGAGGTAAGAAAATGAATTGTATAGCATGGTCTGTCATGTTTATTAAAATCCTTTACCATAGCTTGTTATTCTTTATCATGCTTCCCTATGCTTGGCCATGCTTTTGCTTTATTACACTTTGCTGTGCTTTTACTGTGGTACACTTTTATAAGGGTGAAGGACTGTTAGATCTACTGCATTGTGGGATTTAACCAGGACACCATGGATAACACCCTGGCTCGTATGAGTCCTTCACTCTAACCCCAGATCCAATTCCCTGTTTTGTGGCTTCCGAAATCAACCATATATATTCCCCATGCTTTTATATCACTTCCTTCTGTCTTTACCATGCTTTTATATCACTTCCTTCTGTCTTTACCATGCTTTTATATCACTTCCTTCTGTCTTTACCATGCTTTTATATCACTTCCTTCTCTCTTTACCATGCTTTTATATCACTTCCTTCTGTCTTTACCATGCTTTTATATCACTTCCTTCTGTCTTTACCATGCTTTTATATCACTTCCTTCTGTCTTTACCATGCTTTTATATCACTTCCTTCTGTCTTTACCATGCTTTTATATCACTTCCTTCTCTCTTTACTATGCTTTTATATCACTTCCTTCTCTCTTTACCATGCTTTTATATCACTTCCTTCTGTCTTTACCATGCTTTTATATCACTTCCTTCTCTCTTTACCAGGGAATGCTTCCATAACAGCAGAAGTAGGTTATTATAGCAAACCCTTTAAGAAAAAAAAAATAAAATACACAAATCATCTTAATAACAATAAAATAAATCTCCTCAAATCAATGCATCACAGTGTGGAATAGAAAATGTTTGCAGTATAAAGATAACATGCTATACGGTTACATCCATTGCTGTTGCAGCCAGACTTGTTATTGCTGGAGTGTTATTTCATCGTCATTGATTCGATCTGGTTTCAAAACATATAAATACTCTCGCAGTACTTTCCTAATGTTCACCAAATTGGCTGAAAACAATGGCGAGAGAAACTCTGATGTTTAAGTGACCCACCCTAATCACAGACAGACCTGACACACTTTAAAGGATATCACTTTATTACAAGAGGCCAGCGGGTTTGTTTATGAAACCGTACCTCGCTAATGTGACTTTCACAGCAGCAGCACTAAGTGCCAAGGCTGCTATGCAACAGTCATATTCAAAGTTTGACACAAGACACTATGGAGAATTTCTCCAACAAGTCTGCATTGTTTTCTTCCCCCCTCAAGTGTGTGTTTTTTTTTTGCTGCAATATGGGGGGGAAAGCACAGAGAAGGCAATTGTGCCAGTGATAATGTCTGTGTAATTTAGGGTAATGTTAGTTATTAAAGGATTGTTTCAATTAACTTGACTGTGGCGTTCTGTTTCACTATACTTTCAGTCCATAGTCTTGGAATACCGAAAGCTGTTTTTACAAGCATGTTTTTTACTGTGATGTTGCCAATAAATGACAAAATATGTTTTATTATCTTTACTGAATAAAATGGAGGAATTTACTCTCCAGTGATTCACGGCATAGTTCATGCTCCCAGTGTGTCTACAGTACGCAGTATTTATAGTGTTGGATTTTAAACTAGAGAAGGGCAGCCAGGCTCATCCCAGGACTTAATGACATGAGCTATGAGGACAGGTTACAATAATGAAATCTCTTCAGCCGCAATAAAAATGAGGGGACTTGATTGAAGTCTTTAAAATCAGAAATGGTCCAGATAAAGTTAACCCAAGACACGACTTCAAACTTAGCACAGAGAGAAGAACAAGAGGGCATAAATGGAGGCTGAGTAAGAGTAAGTTTAGAACAGAAGATAGGAAGCACTTTTTTACATAAATGCATGGAATAGCCTACCAGGTGATGTGGTGGGATCTAAAACACTGGGAACATTTAAAAAAGACCAGATTGTGTACTTTTAAATTAGTCCCGTGTCCGCCCCCCGAGTTGGGGAGAATGGTGTGCTAACAAGGGACGAGCCTTGATGACCCAAATGGCCTTTCTTGTTCCCAAACTTTTCTTATATTCTTATGTTCTTAGACATTTTTATTTTACTCCAATTGGAAAAGTTACAAAACTAGAAATAAACACATTTGGTATACGAATGAAGTACATTGAGGTTGTTTATTTTTCATTTTGTAACTTAAAAGGGTGTTTTTATATTAAAAGGTTTTGAAAAGGGCAATATGTACTCCGATGATAAATCACCTTATGATATCAATCTAAATTACCGCAAAAGGGTTACAAGTTTATAAAATAACTTTTGATATCTTAATAAAAGTCCTGTTGCAGCTGTACAATACCAATCAACACAGCGTCTTAAAGCTTCTCCCCAGTTCAGCTGTGATTTGATTTCACGATTAGCTAGACTGCCTGTCCATTACTGGGTTTCTTGAGGGAGGAGGAGAGGGAGAATGTACCCGCCGAGTGTCTCCTAGCTCTCAACCAGGCCTGCTCCTGCTGCTGCTGCTGCTGCAGAATAATCCGTTATCACAGCTGTTCCAGGAGATTTCTTTCCTCTGTGGTGGGACTGGTGCCAGACTGGTCCCCCTAGAGAGGCTTTGCAATAATCTAATGGTCATACTGGCTTGGTTGTGAGACTCCCCGGTTCAAAAGGGGAGACAAAATCAACTTAAATATGACTTGTAGCTGAAAGATGTTGGCCGACAGGAGCACGAGGAATTGGATTCCCGGCTTGAATGGCATTTTGATTATTAACCCCTTCAGGACTGCAGTACAGAGCTGGTTAGTCACGTTTGGGTCTTTGGTATACCGGCCATGTGTATGTTCATGCAGACAACGTACTGCTGTCTGTCAAACTCAAGCTGTATCGTTCTGAGTGAGCAACATGTCGGTTGAACAACATGTCATTGCCTTTAGAATATACATCCTTGTATTTAGACTATATTTGTTACTGGGATAAAGGATAAATATAGTGTTTATTGCACGTGTGTACATTTGGAAAAGGTTGTACCAATCTCCATTGCAGGAAATCATTTCCTTGGTGTAAAAGAATCAATGTCCCACTGTCTAGTCATTCTTGGTAGTAAATTAATAATATTTTTGGTTCTGTTGCAACTTTCCAGTTCGACTTTTTTTTGCATGGGTTTGAAGACAGGGAGATTATCTATTCAGGAATACCTTACAATACATTAAAATATATTTGCATCAGAATAAGTTTCAGCTTTTGTCTCAAAACCTTCTCCATGCTTTCATCTTTTTTCCTTTAACTCTACACTTCAGTCTATTCATGTTCTTTTCTTGTACTTTCTTTGTTCCCTTGTCTGCATCTCTATTGTAGCTGCCTAATATGTTGCAATGGGTATTTATTACTATCTGTATCTAGAGAGGAGCCCTCAATAGCAGCATTGAAGTGAAATGTCTGTGGGCAGGAGAGAAGGCAGCACACAGACTCCAGGCTGGAGACAGAGTGGAGGCAGACTATGGTGCACTGTCTGCCCTCCCTCATCCCTGACGTCACATTTCTTGTTCTGACATTAATAAACAATTCTCCCAAAACTGGTAATTCTGTGGAGTATTATGCCAATGAGCGCCCACAGAAAGTTCTTACAAAGTTTCTGAACAAGCATACTTTTAGGGAATGTATGTTTAAGCACAAAACATTTCGATGATAATGTTCCAGGCTGAGAGGTCTGTTCAGGAAAAAAAAAATCTGTTTAAATGCACAGCTATTCAAATCTGGACAGGAGACACATCATTCAGAGAGTGCAATGAGACTGCAGCACTTCCAAGTGGTAATAACTTCTCTTCACTTCATTATATATATATATATATATATATATATATATATATATATATATATATATATATATATTTAATATATTTTGGCTCAAGTCAAAAGCCAAATCACAGCTTTCATATTGCACTTGATGTAGGTTCCAAGTTAGGGAGTGCATATTCTCAAAGTTATGAACAGTAATACTTTTAGAAGTCTACAACTGGGAGCCAAGGTCCGTAGCTAAGTGAACGGTTTCCTATTAAAAACACAAACGGACAAACAAAAAACTATTAGACAAAGTATTACATTTTAATAACTGGCTAATTATTATGGTTCCTGCAATGGTTCATATATGCCCCATAATCTAAAGTGCTACAGAATGATTTTATTTTAACCCAAGGAGACTACAGAACAGTTATATGTGACTAGAGCTTTCCTCCACTGAAGTGATGAAGAAGGGGATACCATCTTACACACACAATTTACAGAACAGAGTTATCTTGCTATTGACATGCAAGATATAATATTCTTCTAGATTAATAAAAGCTATACTTTCAGTAACGCTGTAATGATTATTTGGTGGTATACTGTATATTATTATGTATATGTTTAACTAGAATACTTTATGTAAAACCTTGTTGTAGAATTATGTTTTGAATTGTATTACTTTTTTTTACAAATGTATCTTTCTTCTTTCAAAAAATGTGCCTCTATAAATCTTATGATTGACTGTTTAAAGTTATGTAAAACCTTTTGTATGACATCAAATGTAATATATAACTGAAACCAATGGGTTTTAAACGTCTCAATTATTGAGCATTATAAATCATTTAAAATCAACCTAATATGACCCTCTGGATTTGCCATGTGAAAGTTGGCTGTGCTACACAATCCTGTCTGACTGACTAAAAATATTTATAGTACATCTCATCATAGGAAACATTCCAAAAAAACAAAACAGTTAAATCCTTAATTAGAAGCAATTTAATGAATTCTCTGCTGTTGGAGACTTGTATTCCGGGGAGAGTCTGCTCAAGGCAACCCTGTGTCATGCTGTCTTTGTATCACCGTGTATAATCAATGCCCCAGAGCCAGCATGTCAAAAGATTCCATAATTGCATTCCTCCTATCTCTGTCATTATCATCCAATAACCAGTGTGCATCTGTGAAGCAACACGTCACACCAGTTTCACCCCCGCCTAATAATTATTACCTTATTCAACACCCACATGATTTTTACTGGCTGGAGCAGGAACATCTTTCACACAGCAACGTTTCTGTAAAAATCACATCTAGATGAAATGCTATAAATGAAATAAATGAATTCATAACACATCAAGGAGTCTTGCATTAGACTTGGACCAGGAACCTAAGAGGGCCTGTCCTTGCATGTCATTTTGTAAATTGCTATGATGTCTTGTCTGCTTGTATCCCTCTTTCTGGATTGTGTATTTCTCAAATGAAACCTGCCTGATTTCAATCGAAACCACAGTGGCAGTGCATGGTGCTGTTCAATAATATTGGCTAGCTCCTCTGAGCTTTCTACTCCAAATCTTCATTTTTTTCTGAAAGGAAAACAAAAAACATCATGGAAGTTCTAAAGCAAACAAGAAACAACTTCAGCACTTCCATTAAATGTCTTTTTTAATATATAATTTAGTGACTTCTTTAGGTGCGTTTAGATTTGTAAAAATAAACATGCTATTGTTTTGGAGTAAATAGCTTTGAGAATCTAGACCTACAGTCTAAACTACAAACTAAAGTGGTTAAAGATAGAAGCAATATACTATTACCCATTTATCAACTATAAGAGTTTCAACTGCCTTGCAATTGAGAACTTTCTATTCTTGCGTACTTCTCATCATTTCTGTAGCACTGTAAAAGGGCCATAAAAAAACAACAAGTGAATCCCATTTTAATGCACGCTTGTCCTTTGACGCACAGTATGTCAGAGTTTTTTTTCTCCATTTAAATGTTTTTTTTTTTTAGAAACAAGGATGCGACCATCATAGGAACCACCAAAGGGATCCCAGCTACAAGAGGTCCCACCCAACATGAAGAATAATATTTTCCCACTTTTATCAGCATTTGTTCAGTGGGTTATGGAGACAGTCTGTCTTTGAGATCCAGATAACAAACCCAAAGTTATAATTTCACTCTAATAGAGTGCCTGTCAGTTTGATTGAAACGTGTATACAAATGCATTCTTTATTACCCCTGTGCGATACAGATCTCTTGACATAGTATAATGGGCACGGCAGAGAACTCCCCCTCAGCCATTCAGGGCTTATTGTTCCCTTGTTATGTGACTCAACAGATTATCATATACATACTTCAGTACTTCAACAACGCGTCAATAATTTATTACAGAATAAGCAACCACCATGCTTCAAGAAGTACAGTACTAGCAGAGTTTTTTTTTTCTCTATAATATAGTTCAATATCCGCACATGTTACTGTGCTAATGAAATGGCTCCCCTATTCTACCCTGCCTCTGCCAAAGTAAACCAGTTGCTTCCAAAAAAAGCACTTTTTGCCATGACCTTTGAACTCCACCTGGAGTAATAGTATGAAGAACATGGGGTCACCGCATGTAATTTCTTTGGAAGCAGGAGGTACTCAAAAGGAGCTGGCAGCTAGGATTCTACAGGTTCAAATAAGCCGCCTGGATTCTGATACAGAGAAAGAAGACTATAGTGCATGCTCTTTAATGATTAGTTCAAACAGGCTCTGCTTACACCCAGGTACAAGGGAAGCAGTTAGTTGAGATCTGCAGTAGCCAACGCTGCTCCCATGTATTGTTTTGAAGAGTGTATTCCACATGCTTTGCGTGCTCCATGGCATTAGTTACGTGATGCATCTCCACAACAACCCAGGCATTGTTTAAGATTGGTCACAGATATGCTCTGACTAACCAAATACAGCATCAACCAGCTCTTGAGACCTAGTGCCATTTAATATCTAATTTACTCAAAGAAACGTCGAAATGTAGACCTTTCACTATACTGATTAATGTATATCTGGTGTGCTTGGCTGGTTGAGCTCCTTTATTTATCCCTTAATGCTAAACAGATCACAAAACCAGATCGCAGCATTACTGTACATAGAAACTGGGGTGTGAGAGATCATGGCCCCCATTCACAAGGACTGTTTTAAGGACTATTTCTTGAATTTCTTTGAAAAATTAAAATAAACTGATAAACACTGTATCATACATTTGAAAAGGTTTATGATATGTACAAACTTTATTTAATTAATGTAGTCAAAAACAGTCCTTTAAACAGTCCTTTAAGTTTGGGGAATAGGGAGACGTTCATGGAATGTGATTCAGCCAATCGGAGTGCAGTACTGACAGAATTCTATAATTCTGTTGATTCTATTCTCAGACATGTCTAGCTCATTCAGAACACACAAACATTCTAACATGACATGATCCAAGTCACTCTATAAACATGTCCCCTTATTTTCAGTTTTTATTTTGACCAGACCTATAGGTCATTATTAATGTTTTTTTACCAATTTGAACTCAAGCATGTGAAAATACCTATTTGCGAGAATGTGCATCTATTTTAGAATCTTAGAATTGCTACTGTAAAAGCAATCAAAAATCCTATTCTTTTGTATAAATATAGTACACAGTTTAAAAAAACCACTAACTTTAAGCTAGATTTTTTTAAAGTACAGTATGCTTTAGAAACATCCGATCTAAGTGTTATCATACAGTGAGATTAATGCAAGATGCTTGAAAGAAAAGAAATATATCGCAGGTGTCACAGTCAATGGCTGAGGTCTATGATTCACACTCGGCTCCATACACCCAGAGACACCCTGGAGAAGGTGTGCTGATGGATAAGCACAGAGCTCCCTGTACAGGGCTGGGCACTTGCTGTGTGTGCTTTTAGAAACAAGCTTGGCTCATGGTACTTAAAACCTTA